>NC_083320.1:42640911-43273369 GCF_963455315.2 Globicephala melas | reverse complement strand
GTTACCTAGCTTGGAAGATTTGCTATTCTATACAATCGCAGAAGGACAAGAGAAAATACCTGTTCATAAATTTATTACAGTAAGTTTTTATATTTTTCTATCTTCACTTTTTAAAAATCAGTAATACTGAATCAATAATATGGTAATATTGAAATGTAGTTTTAAAGGTCATCTGACGTGTAGATTCTGACTGACACTGTTTCTCTTATTTTCAAATTTTCATCATGCTCATTTCAAGGTAATCAATGAAAGAAAATGAAAGAAACAATGAGAAACTTGTCCAGAAAGTGGGTAATAGTGACACTAAAATGCCATATACATATTCAGGTCTTGTGTAGAAGTTTTTATATACAGGAGTTAAAAACTTGTAGTTGGAATAAGCATATACCTTATTTGCACTATATATTTACAAACTCTTATTTTTTTAAAAACAGGCACTCAAATCTACAGGATTGCGAACGTCTGATCCCAGGTTGAAAGAGTGTATGGATATGTTAAGATTAACTCTTCAAACAACATCAGATGGTGTCATGCTAGACAAAGATCTTTTTAAAAAGTAAAAATTTCTGCCAAACCTTTAATGGTCACTTGCTATGCTATATGGTGATTTTTCTTTTAAAACGAAATTGCATCTTTGAAGACCAGTGCTTCCTGTGTAACTGAAAAAAAGGGGGGAGGGGACTTATAAACATAAATTGTTTGGAACAACTTGGTGCACATTAAAGTTCTATAATACATTGGGGCTAAGAATATACTTTGAAACTGTTCTGAGGAAGCGTAGCCATGGATGTTTCCAATTTAAAGTACCTGGAGGTTGCATTCGGTTTGAATAGAGCACACTCTTTGTCCTGTCATGGTTTAAATTGATCTCTTAATTCATCTGCATATCTTGCAGCCTTTCTCAGCATGGTCTCAGTTCTTTCCTACAAGGTGTTTTAGATGACACCGTAAAATGAGACGGCTTCAGGCAGCCTATATTCGTTAGTTTTATATGTCTCTGTTGTCTGCTTCTCTCCTCTCTTCAGATGTATTACTACATAGGCTTTTGGCTGTTTTTGTTTTCTTCATAATGTTTAAAAACTTAATGCTAACTTTGGACATGAATGCCTTCATTTGGTTGAATGAGAATATTTATTTTGACTTTCTTATATTTGCATATCTTTATTATTTATCTTCATTAATGTGTTCCTACTAGTCTGATTGCTTAATGATTTAATAGACAGCAAGTTTGTCATGGATCCCAAGGAGGTAAATGGTATTTTACAACTAAAATTAAATGAAAACTTGTATAAAACTGTAAACACTACTGTAAGGTATTGGCTTTTTCCAGACCATAGGCTTAGGTTGGAATAGATCCAACGAATTCCAGCATCTACCTTGAAAGTTTATTTGTATGTATGCATTTTTATTATTTTTTTTCTTTTATTGTCTTTTGGGGGCTAGATGATTTGTTCTAGATGTCTCCTGGGAATATCCTGGAATATTAAGTCATTTGAAGGTATAAGTATTTAACTGAGATCCTCCCAAGTATCTTGGCATACTGTGAAGCACTGCTGACAATTTTAGATCTCTGTCTTTTCACCACAAGGTTCTTGATTCTGTGAACTCAGCCGACCTTATTAAGTGTAGATTTTAGTTCCATGTTGGAATTGGTGTTAGGAATTTTGAATCTTCAGAACCTGTTTCTTTGTGAAGGGAAGGAAATCACTTCTAGTTAGCTGTGCCTTTGCAGTAAAGATTATTTTATTTTTAGTGTTCATGAACTCTGTGCAAAGTATCTTGATTGTGGGGTGCCTTCTGGGGGGTTATTTTGGTATATCTGAGAATGAAGTTGTCAGAGAGTTGGTAGGTAGGTCTGTTGATAATGGGTATAAGGAATTGCTTTGGAATTCCTAAGTGAAAGCAGTATTTTATATCTTTTTAGTACTGGTTAAATTTCTTTTGTGCTTCATAAACATATTGCTCTGTTTAAATATGAAATTGAAAGTAATTTAAATACACTGAGTATGAAGCCAGGAAACAATCATAAAATTTTCTACCCATAAGTATATTAAAAACTAACAATTAGCATTATTTTAAATACTAATCCAATTTTTTTAAAAAATTGATGATTGTAATATAGGCAGTTCCCAACTTGACAAATGCTTAGTGGTGGTATATGTGAACAAGCAATGGAAAAGTTTACATCTATAGGCATATGATTTCTCTTTTCATCCCTAGAATGAGGTGATTCAAAACCTCTGACTATTGGGCTTCCCTGGTGGTGCAGTGGTTGAGAGTCCGCCTGCCAATGCAGGGGACACGGGTTCGTGCCCCGGTCCGGGAAGATCCTACATGCCGCGGAGCGGCTGGGCCCGTGAACCATGGCCACTGAGCCTGCGTGTCCAGAGCCTGTGCTCCGCAACGGGAGAGGCCACAACACTGAGAGGCCCGCGTACCGCCAAAACAAAACAAACAAACACCTCTGACTATTAACCTTTTCAGGTCACCTGGAATGGTGATTGCTTCAGAGAAGTTTTTTCTCTGTTTTCAAAATGAGAAGTTTTCTAGTTAGTGTTGCCAGAAATAATCTCACCTCCATGCAGGTGGGTACAATGGAATTCATCTTCCCAAAGAAGTAATTTATAAAGGAAAGTGGAAAGGTTTGGTTGAAGTATTTTACCTAAAATACATTGTTGCTTAATATATTTAGCCTTTGAGGGTAATCTGAGAAACATCTAATATGTAGAATTTTTTCTGAATGGGAAGATGAATTCTATGCATATTTTTTGGAGCATGGTCTATTTGAAAGTTGGAGACTGCCTGTACCTATCTAGATAATCAATTGTTTTTAATGCTAATAATCTCAATAGAAGTAGAAAATTTGTATTGAAAAGGAATGCCTTATTTATTCATGCATTTTTAGCCATATAAATATTAGAAGTATTTTTATGTGTGATCATAATTTTTTTATCTTTTTTGTTTTGGAGGAAATGAATGGTAGTCTTTGTATTTGCTTTTTCTTAAAAAATTCTTATCCACTATGTTATTTTACTAATGAAAAATTATATGTAAGATATTTTGTAAAACATTGATGTGCATTACAGTTGCTAACCCTAAACATTTAAGTAAAGAAGGAAAGAAAAATTATTATTACCAGTTTACAGATGAGATAACTGAACAAAGCATGAGAAAGATGTGACTGTTGAAAAGCATAAGCACTTCCTCCTCAGGTCACTTTATATCCCTTCTGATTTTCTACTTAGATTCATGACATCTATATTAAAATAACTCCCAAGAAAAACATTACAGTTTGTTCATCAGCGTGCAGCTAGACACTCTTTTGAATGGTATTGCCTTGGTTGGCCATAGTAATTCACCAGTGAAGGCTGTTCGCACAGCTTTATGAGCACCTTCTGATAGAGCAAAAAAAAAAAAAATCCCAGTTTCACTGACTGTACAATATTGTTAATGATAAAGCCTCCTTTTAAAAGTGCTGTTTAATTTTGAGTAGTTAAATAGTTAGTAGTAAGGTTAATAATTTATGTTTGGCAGTCCTCATATTTTCTCATGTAATACTTCTTGAAAAAGGGGCCATGTAGATTTGATTTGATACAGATATAGTGATTTAAGGTCAGGAATTGTCCTAACTTCTTTCTGCTGAGAAATGTGTCTTTTGTTATATATTACTTGCAACTCACGTGCAAGTTGAATTGCTGTTTGGAGCATATTAAATATTAAGTCAATGGCAAAAAGTATTTATTAGATTAACATTGAAACTATGTCAAAATTTATCAAAGTTTATTGAAGTAAATATTTGTTATCTCTTGGATGTCAATTATTTCTACATCTGTAGATTAATAATGGAAATTAGGACTGTAACTTTTTCATGTTGTAACTGAAGCACATCTTTATCACTGAAAATAACCTATTTTATTTTAAATCAGTGTTTAATTTTATGTTGACCAAGTGAGTATATATTCTGGATTTTTATTAATAGTTAAAGTGTGATAGCTGGCTTTTAATTCTAATTTGATGTTTTATTAAGAACAACTTGAATTAAGATACTGAGATATAAAAATTTATCATTTACCATGGATTGAAAAAGAAATACCGAGAGTGTCTACTTCTCCGACTCTCCATTTATAATTAGTGCATGTTATTTACTTGCAAGTTAAACACAGATTTTTCTTATCTGTAAAGTGGGGAAATCATCCTCTCAGAGTGTTCATGTTTTGAGGGTTAAGCAGGATAAGTAGTACTTGAAACTTAGTACTTTTTAGTCTGTTATGGGCTTAGTCTTAAGTTGATATTATGGCTTGATGCTCAGGTCTGCAAATGTCTTCCTTTATCAATTAACTATTCTATTACTAAGTTTCTGAGACTCTCTTAAGAAGATGAATTTAGAGTATATGGCTGGCTGTTACCTATTTTTAAACTCTTTAAGGTTACATTAATAAGTTGATTTTCTAGCTTGAATCCTTTTTAAAACAAAGTAGAATATTGGTTCAAATCATTAGATTTCATGCTCTCCTATCCAGATGGTTTATCATATCTTTTAAATAATTTTTAACAGTGAAACAATTTTATTCTACAATATATATACACATCTTACAGTGAATAGAATAATGTAATTTAACATTTTTGGTGATTCAAATAATATAAAATTATTATACTACTGTATATAATTTTTAAAGTTATACATTATTTTTATAAGCATTTTAATAAGTATTTCACATAAGAGACAAATCTGACTAAACGAAGTTGGTATTATTTCCATTTTTTTTAGCTTAGAAATGCAAATTTTTCAAAATGTAATTTAGGAAAAATATATTAAAATACAAAATGTTTATTTTTTTGTGAAATACTAGTAATACGTAGAAATGAAAGGATATGTGTCTGAGGTTATTTCATGGAAGAATAAACAGGATCTCAGCTATATATTAAAGTCTGATTTTTGTTAACCAAATGTCTTGCTGAATGCTTATCAACTCTGGTAGGCTGAAAAGCTTGTTTTTAGATGGTCTTGGTACTTAATCTGGTGGAATGCTCTGCTGTTTTAATCTTTGACACAATTTTTAGGCTAATTTATTTCTTTAATTTGTTCAACAGCTTACAAGCAGCTACATGAAAGGCTGCTTGAAGGAAAGAAAATAATGTAGAAAGAGTATAATTTATAGAATTTAGTTTGTTGTTTAAAATGTTGAATTTCTTTATTGTTTGAATATTCTCCTGATTAATATTGTTATTATTAGCAAGTACTAATATTTGAAAGGTACCCAGTCTATTAATTTTTTTCTCGTATTCCACAGATGTGTTCAAAGCAACATTGTTTTGTTGACACAAGCCTTTAGAAGAAAGTTTGTCATTCCTGACTTTATGTCTTTTACTTCACACATTGATGAGTTATATGAGAGTGCTAAAAAGCAGTCTGGAGGAAAGGTAACGTTTTTCCTAAGCCTATCACTTAATAAATTCAACTAAACTTGAGGTAGAGAGTAAAATTGTGTAGTTTGTGTTTTGCTGATTAAGAAATTTAAGTGAAGCCACTGGAGTAAGTGCTTTTAAAATATTTCAAATAGTTAACTTAATTGTTATTTTGGCTAAAAAGAAATCTAAGCTTAAGAGTTCTTTTTGATTTTCAAATGATTGAGATGGCTTTTAAATTTTTAATTAATTAAAAAGTAGCTTACTGGGAATTTCTGCAGGTATGATATCCTTGAACATTAAATAAAATGTTCCCAGTTTTTAAAATCCTCTACATAATACAAGCGCTATTTTATTTATTCTCCATACTGAAAGTTTTTAGGTAATGAAACCCTATTAGCATGACCCTGATTAAAGAAGTTCTCTGTTTCCCTTAAAAAAAAAATCAAATCCTAGTTCTTTTAGACTGTGCTTTTTTAGGAAGACAGAATGCATTGGAAAACATAGTAGGTGATGGAGACTGAGAGAAGTCACTTAGATTTCACTTGTAATCCTCAAGTCTGTTGTGCCCTTAGTTTTTATGAATATTGTTATAAAAGATAGACTACAAAGCCACTGAGTATTATAAAATAACTGTTCATTGGTAGAAGCTAAATTGAGATCAGTTTTTTGGTAGAAGAAAATACTATTTGCCTATATTATATCTGTTAATTTCTTTCCATTGTTTTGGATAGGTTGCAGATTATATTCCTCAGTTAGCCAAGTTCAGTCCTGATTTGTGGGGTGTGTCCGTTTGTACAGTAGATGGACAGAGGTAAGTTTATTTCAGATCCATCAAAACCAACTCTAAGCCTTAAATTTTGCATAACAGTGAACATGAGGTAGAGAGGAGCCTCTTCTGTAATAGTAATTAGCCCCCTGACCTGACATAAATTCAAGAAGGTAAAGAAGTTTAGATTTTAGTTTAAGTTAGAAAACTCAACTGAAACAATACCTTATACTAAATTTTATGAGGCATTTCATCTATCTTATTCACAGTTGTAGTCTTGTTACTTGAATGCTTATTGTTCAAGGAACTGCAGTTACACATTTACTTAGGAAAAGTAGATTTGGCAGAACATGAAATTATTCACTAATGAACTGACCGCTAATAAAATTAGTTCACCTTTCTTGGCTTAACATGGGTTACCTATCCTGTCATTATCTTTGTTCCTCTTGCAGCTTATATGATTAGCATGGTAGTTAAGGCAATATAATGTAATAAAGTCTCTTACCCATCAGTCATTTTCAAAAGACACAGGATTTCATGAAGTCTACGAAGGTGATCTTTGGGATGTACTCACACTCCGGGCATAACCACTGACATTTGATGATCCAGTAGAATTATAAAAAGGATAACAATATGAGGGCACTTCAAAGAGAATGATTTGATTTAAAAAGTCAATTTAAAAAAAAGTAAATTAAGAGAGGCCCTTGGAAAAATCGAGTTCTGAAATATTTTTTTAAGCATGACCTTTTTTATTATGCTATGAGTCAGACATAAGATTTCTTATCGTGTTGTAATTTGGTTTTATCAGTCAGAAAAATTATGCCAAAAAAAGAAAAATCAATATTTTTTTACTCATTGGAAGACTTTAGCTCAGAGGTATAATCTTTCTGGTTTTTTCTTTGCTTTTACTAAGGTAATTATTTTTTTTCATTAAAATAGAACTTAAATAAAATGAGATATACAACTCCGAGGTGTATATAGCTTGATGAATTTATATCAGAGATGTAATTTTATCCTAAATTTTGTTAAAACTACAAGTCATTTAGCCATATAATTTTAGATTTTATTTTTTAAGATAATGTCCCAGTTAAAGCTTTTCCACCCATTTATTAAAACTTGTATCTCTTAAGTGCCTCCATTGTAAGTGATCCTTTTATTTTTTACTACTTATCTTCCTCAAATATTTACAGTTAAAAAAAACATGTGGTTTGGCTCATTCATTCTTATAATAAGGAATCTGAGGTTCAGAGTTTGTATAAAACTGGCAGAGGTGAAACTAGCACCTTGGTCTCTTAAATTCCAGTCCATTGTTCTCTCCATTATGACAGGCTTTTATCCTTATCTGGGCCTGTGAAATGTACTAAACACTTGTGTGTTGAATTAAATATCAGGTGCTATGAACAGACACAAATGCATGAGAAGACATGGCTTATCCTTACGGAGCAAATTCCAGTAGGGAGTGGTATTCCTATTTTTTTGTATTTGGAGGAAATGGTTTATCATGTAGTGGAAATTTTTATATTTGGAAGAAATTATTATCACCTAATTATTGGCACATGTGTTTTTTCTTCTTAAACATACTTTGTGTGTAGAGATGATTCTTTTAGTTCAGTTTTCTTATCTAGAGATAAGAAACTTGACTTTGGGCTAGAACATAGGTATTTTTAAATCCAAAGGTAGTAAGACAGGCTTTTGTCAGGTTTCAGAATGATTGCCAAATTGAAGTTATGGTCTGAATTAGAAGTTATTCATAAATTTGACAGGAAAAATATTATATATTATATATATATATAATATATATATACACATATTTATTTATATTCCATCATATACTTAGAAGTAAGGTGTCTTTCTGATGTCTCCATTAAACCCCCTGTTTGCCCAGGGGTAGTTATTATAGTGCCCAGTTTCACTGTGAATAAATTTCACTTGAATAAATGAGTGCCTGTAATGTGTTGGAACATTGTTTGGGGCACCTGGGATACTTCAGCAAATAAAACAAAGATCACTGCCCTTGTTAAGCTTACATTATAATGGGGCCAGTCACAGTTTTTTCACTTTCAAACCTATTCTCTATTTCATTTTCATCTTAGTTTGCTCTGTTGTTTATCTACATGGTGATTATGATTGCCGTTAGTGCCAGCTCTATCAGGTTTATAAAACTGGATGCTGTTTCTTTTAATGGGGCTGAACTTGTCAATAGATATGGTTCACAAGATGAGGCATTTATAGACAGGGTCTCAGTTTATTGAATAAACTGAGCTTCATTTAAAAACTAACCACAGTTTAGCCATTATTAAAGCTATGAGTAAAAAAAATTGTGACTAATTTCTAAAAGGGCTAGTTCATTTTATATGATTGAATACAGATAGGAGTAAGGAGGGCCATACCCTGTTGCCCTCAGAGGCAATTTTTTCTTTCTCTTTTTTTCTTTTTTTTGCGGTACGCGGGCCTCTCACTCTTGTGGCCTCTCCCGTTGCGGAGCACAGGCTCTGGACGCGCAGATTCAGCGGCCATGGCTCACGGGCCCAGCCGCTCCGCGGCATGTGGGATCTTCCCGGACAGGGGCACGAACCCGTGTACCCTGAATCAGCAGGCGGACTCTCAACCACTGTGTCACAAGGGAAGCCCCGGAGGCAATTTTTTGCATTACTTGTTATCTAATTTTGAACCAGTCTATTACCTGAGTACTTGAAAGCTTTTGCCTTTTTATTGCAGTATCCCTGTTAAAATAAACATAATTATGCTTCAATATCCAAGTAAACTTGCTGTTGAATTATGGGAAAACTGTTATAAATTAGAATTAACATGTAAATAACAGCTCCAGTTATTGTTACATTTTTTCACAGTTGATCTTAATTATTTTTTAAATCTACTTTTAAATAGGCATTCTATTGGGGATACCAAAGTTCCATTTTGCCTTCAATCCTGTGTAAAACCTTTGAAATATGCCATTGCTGTTAATGATCTTGGAACAGAATATGTGCATCGATATGTTGGGAAAGAGCCAAGTGGATTAAGGTTCAACAAACTGTTCTTAAATGAAGATGGTAAGAATTATATAAAAGTTACTTGGAAGAAGAAATACCTCATTTTCCTGTGTAAATCTAACTAGTTTTTTTTCCGAAGAAAAAGAAAATTAAAAGCATTGATACTTTTTCATTTGTCATGGAATTTCTCTGAAACCCATAGAGATAGTTAACCTACTTTAAAAAACAGGTTTTTTAGGCATCTCATACCACTGGAAAGTGGGCTAGAGAAAAGACAGAGGCAGGAAGTAAGATTTTCACTTTATAACCACCTATAGGGGAATATCTTATAAAGTCTCACAGGGTCCAGAATTTGCTTTAAGATAATTCAGTGGAGTGTAGCTGGGAGTGATGCATGTGATTATTACTGTATGTTGGTAATCATTGAAGCTAAATGATGGGTACATGCATGCTTATATTCTTTTCTTTCTACTTTTGTATATTGTATATATTTGAAAACTTCCATAATAAAAAGCTTTAATGGTGGCCCTAGTTGAGGTGATGTTTTGTTTTTTCTCCATAACATTTAGTATTTGAAAGAAATATCTTGTGTTAAATAGTTGGATAACTAACAAGTCTTATTGCTTTACAGGAATCCAAAAGAAAAGGGGAGGACAAAGGTAGTTAGTACTTTTGATCTGATAGAGGTGTTAAATCTAAACACCAACCTATAGATTGGTTTCTGTTTTTTAATCTTTCAGGCATATGCTAGGTTCCTCATTGTGTGACAAGTTAAAATAGAATTGAAGAAAACAAGTGTGAAGGAATTACAGTAATGGTTGTGAGAAATATACTTTTGTATTTTTTCTTTCTGCTGGATGAAAAATAAAAAATACGCCTTATACTCAGTATTGTTTTATGAGTTTTTAAAATGAAGTTACAAGACTGATACTTTCTTATGCTTCTCTTTCTATTTGTTTTGAGGGCAGTTGAATTTTCTTACTTATTTTACCATAATCTTTCTATCCTGATGCTACATTTGATTTTATGGAGATTACTGTAAACTAGCAACTTCAATAAGGACATATGCAAAAGTACCTTATTTATTAAATTCACTGACATCTACATTTAATATGGAAAGAATATTTTTGTTCTCACAAGATTAAACATTTTACAAGAAAAATTACTATTTTCCCCAAAATACAAACTTGGATAAACTAGGTGGTTCTGGTGAATTGAGTGGTAAGAAATAAAATAGGCTTGAGGTAAATGACTTTAACATTGTAAGTAATACATTTTTTTGCCATATACATTTTATTGACACTAAGTCTATAAGAAAAAAAATCACAATAAGAACTCAGGAATTTAGCACTGTTTTGTAATAACTGAACATAAAGTTTAACAAGAGGTTTTGCCTTGATATTCTTTGACTTTTTCCAAGCCTGAGCCAATACCAGGAATCTGGGAAATAATGGGAAAATGAAGGCGTCACTATACCATACCACTCCTTCTTGAGTTCTGCATAGGTTCTGTGCTCTAGAGTCTTGGTTTTAGATTAGCCCCAGCAAGAAAAGAGTTTGTGGGTCTTTTTTATATTGAAAATTTCAAGGGTAATTTATGGTGAAACTACACTCTGTGTATGTATGTGCATGTGTGTCTATCTAGCGTTATAAAATTAAAAGAAACAAATGTATTAATATTATCCTAGCTTTGTAAGATTATGATGATAAATTAACATTAATCTGAATATAATGAATAGATAAAGAAATTATAGTAGTTACTCTTTTACTATCAGCCTCAGTCATGAACCACATCTTTGTAAGGTTCATATACTTAGTTTGAAAAGCTTTTTCTGGTATAACATGGAAGAATTTTTTGCTTGTTTTATTCCCTTAGAATAAATATTTGTTAAAATTAATCAATTTTTTGCATTCTAGTTAAAAACATGCCCCAAAATTTCAGATGTCCATTTTGTCATTTTACTAAGCTAATATATGTCATTACTTCAGATAGTAGCCTTTATTAATTAGCTTGTGTTATTTCTGTTATCATAATTCTTTTTAAATTAAAAATTCTAAACTGAACCCTTCAGTTCTTTCCTTCTGACTATGGCAGAGCAGAGTGGAAAAGGAGATTTCCACTTTTAGACTGAGGTTTTATAATGCAGTAAAGCTGGTGTTTTAATCTCTGGTGTATTTCCAAGTGTTCAGATGTCTGGCTTTTAAGCCAAAGTCAGAGTGAGCAGTGCTTACATCTGAAAATTGCTCTGTCATGCCATGAAATGCTTTAGTGTTCTTGGAAGATCTTCTTAAATGTAGCGTATGTAGTATTTGCTGAATATTTATGATTTACAAAATAGTAAATGCCCACGTTTATGTGGTACCATTTGGAATACACACATTAGCTACCTCCTAGGGCCCTAGAGTCTAAACCTGATAACGTCCAAAAAAAAAAAATGAAAGGACAGATACATGAATATACACAAATACGAGTATAAACTAATTTAGCACAGCCTGATTTCCATTTTTTTTTTTTTTTTTGCGGTGCGCGGGCCTCTCACTGTTGTGGCCTCTCCAGTTGCGGGGCCCAGCCGCTCCGCGGCATGTGGGATCTTCCTGGACCGGGGCACGAACCCGTGTCCCCTGCATCAGCAGGTGGACTCTCAACCACTGTGCCACCAGGGAAGCCCTGATTTCCATATTTTGATTTCTGTGTCTGCATTTGGTTTTTCTTTTACATAGATAATACTGGAAATTTTTTGTTTCTTGGCTTCCCTTTTGTTGCGTAGTATTTTTCTGTGACAACTATTACTGTCATTTCGTGTGATCTCAAAGAAAGCAGACTTCCCTTAGCATAATTTGAAATAGGTGAAATCCTGACTTTACTATTTAGATAGTATACCTGTACTGTTTTATTTTAACTTTTAGAACTTGTCATTATCATGGGTAACCCAGAATGTACACTATTTAAAGCCTAGCTAGCTACTAAATCATATTGTTGATCTTATATTGAAGAAAATGGTGTACTGTTAAGTTACCCATTTTTTTGTCATTATTGATTTTTTTAATTAAACATTCTTAACAGTTTTATTGAAATATAATTTACCTACTACATAATTTACTCATTCAAAATGTACAATTTAATGGCTTTTAGTATATTCATAGAGTTGTACAACCATGACCACGGTCAATTTGGGGACACTTTTATCACTCCTAAAAGATACCCTAGGTATTAGAGATATTGGTAGTCAATACCTATTTCTCTTCTACCCATGGAAACTAGTAATCTACTTTCCTTCTCTATGGATTTGCCTGTTCTGGACATTTCATATAAAAAGAATCATTATATTTGGTCTTTATGTAAATGGAATCATTATATTTGGTCTTTTTGACTGGCCTGTTTTACTAAGCATAATGTTTTCAAGGTGCTTTCATGTTGTGGCTTATGTCAATACTTCATTTTTTTATTGCTGGATAATATTCCATTGTTTGGATAATAATACCACATTTTGTTTACCCATTCATCATTTGGCAGGATGTTTGGGTTGTGAGTTATTTTTCACTTTTTGACTATTATCAGTAATACTGCTGAGAACATTTGTGTACAAGTTTTTGTGTACACATGTTTTTATTTCTTTTCGTTATATACCTGAGAGTGGAATTGCTGGGTCATATAGTAACTCTTCAACAGTTGAAGAATTTCCTTGTTTAGCTGTAGACTCATCTCACGGAAGGTAACTTGCTTAAAATTCAAGGAGACTAATAATGTAGCAATAACTTATGAATTCTGCTAGATGTGTCAAGTTAGATAAGAACTTGTTCCCAAAGAAGTAAATTACTACCACAAACAGATTAGGAATTATGCTTTCAAATAAATGTTTTCAGTGCCCTAAGAGTTTTGTGTTTGGCGTTTGTGCTGTGCTATGAATGACAGTATAATCAGCTGAGATTTGAAATTCTGTTTGTTGTAAAAATTAGGAGAAGAGGTAGGATTTTGGATGAACTTAAATTTTAAGTAATTTTGTAATTATACAAGAAATACATCCTTATTGTCAGGAAATATAGAAGGCATGCTGAATACAACTTAAATACCCTGTAATCTTTTTATCCTATGTGTATCACCTGTTTCCATTTTCTGCATATGTATATGTATATACATAAACACAAAAATAAAATACTTTAAAAAAGGAAAATTGGGTCCACACTAGATATGCTTTTTCCAAGGTGATTTTTAATAATAATATTATTTGATTGCTTAGTGCTGTGCCAAAGCATTTTTTTTAATTCATTGAAGTATTATGACTTGCTGAGGTATTGGTGCTGTTATTACTCCCAGTTTACAGATGGGAAAATTGAGGCACAGTGAAGTTCAGTTACTTGCCCAGGATCAAATGGCAGAGTTAGGAAATTTGGATGTGCTCTTACAGCACTGTTCACTGTCTGTCTGTACCTGAATCTTTGTTTGCCTGTATAATTATAGCAGCTTCTTAAAAGTGTGTTACTGGTTTGATGTGTAACTGACTTTAATGCACTCCTCCACTCTCCACCCCCGACCCCCAAAAAGAACTGTAACAATCAATGGCTTACATAAAGAAAATAGAAGTATGTTCATGGGAAGTACCTGTGCATCACAGAAAATTATATCAGGTATTTAAAGTAATGCTATTGCTTTTATATTTTCAGATAAACCACACAATCCTATGGTAAATGCTGGAGCAATTGTTGTGACTTCATTAATAAAGGTAAAATGTTGACATTTCCTTTTAATCCAGTAAAAATTTTAAATACTAAGGCATAAAGAGGAATCTTATTTATGTAGAAATGTGAAAATTTTTCTTTTGGTGTTAAATTAATGGTATGGCATAAGGTTAGGATTTTTATTTATTTCAAAATTAATGATGTAATTTCAAGGACAAAATTAAAATAGATGACATAAATTCCAACAGTTACTCTTGACCTGAAGATCTGGCAAAAATTCAAAAAGAAGTCTCTTCTGAACAGTAGTCACAGAAGTTTTTCTTCTTAAAGTTTTAATATTTTTTTCTTTCTCTTCTTTTTGGCTCTTCTAGAAAGCACAGATGTAAACAGAAGTAACAACGTATTACTGTTTGATGTTTGTCATCAGCATATGTAGGGACAAATGTTCTGGTACTTTGTGTTAAAACAAAGTACATTTACCCTTGACTGTTCTCAAGTCCTTTATACTTTCATGAGCTGTAATCACAATTTTCATTTGAACTTGTTTCATTTGTTTTACTTGAATCATGTAATAACTAAATAAGACTTATTCCAGTTATTAAGTTACATTATTTTCCTACTCTTTGGTTTACATGGTATGTTTTGTTTCTTTTGTTAAGTGTCTAGTTTGCCTTAATAATTGGAAACACTAATGTATTGAAATAAGTATTTGAAAGTGGTTCTATTCTGTGATACTGCTTAGATTTTTAATTTCTAATTATAAGTTTCATTGGTATTCAATTATATTTCATTTGTGTTTGGAACATTTATATACTTTCTTCAGTAAATCTGTGCACATCTATTCCATGCTTGAAAAAAACATAGCTATCTGCTTTTGTAGATGCATTTCTGAAGATGGGATACCCTGGTTACACAAGGAATGTTTGAATATAAATTATACCCTTGGCCCAGTTAATAAAAATTCATCTAATTTGTATGCTAGAAATCCTCTCTTAACTTTAATGAATTTTTTTCCTCATTCATGAGAAAAGCCTTTAAAATAGAAGAGTACTATCTTAAGAATATATATGTTGTTATTTTAGAGCAAATGCTTCATAAGCACTGGCCCACTTAATCCTTGTAACTCTAGTGATGGAGATATTATAGACAAGTATTATTTTTTAATGTAACTAATTTTAGGCTATGCTCACTATAATCTAGTTGTCACTGTTTTACATAAGAGAAAAGTTGTCAGTTTGAGGTGAAAGAAACTACGTGTTTATTATAGAAAATAATATGAATATGTACTAGGCACTGTCATGCCACAACTTACAGCATAACATGGGGTATACACCAGTAAATGGGCCCTTACAATGAAATTCAGTAAATACTGTGATGAGAGAAAAGTCTCATTAATAATTGTTCAGATTTGAACAAGTAAGTTAGAGGTAAGGAAAGTTATGATAATAAAATGTGTGTATTAGTGCTTGATGAGAAAACCACTAGAATGGTTCTGAACCTTTTTTGGGTCTTCCCAGAAAAAATGTTCACATACCATGATTTTATATAAACTGTAGGGAATTCACAGACCCATGGATCTCAGTTTAAGAACTCTTACACTGGAAAAAGATTAACATAGCACACCAATAGTATTTTCAAGAAAGGGACATATGTAAATGATTAATAGAAGTCTTGCTTAACTGCATGCAGTTAAACATCTTTTGTTTAATGATTCATGGGCTTAATATACTACACTGAAATGCTGCATGTGGGAAATGCATGTCTGGTCATATCACATCATGATATGATGTTTAGTCACAAGCCATAAACTATACAATGAGCAACATTAATATGAGTACTTAGAAACAGTTAAAAAAACACACATACACAGCATAAGTGTGGTTACATCCAACTGTGCAAACATTTAACTAAGTCATCTTGTATTTACAAATTTGATCAGTGTTTTTAAATTTAGAAAAATTGTAAATTTACTGACAGTTGGAAATGAGGCTTTGGGATATGGTTCATATTTAAGGTCAGTTTCTTTGACCTTTTTTGTTTTATTTTTAGAAGTTGTTTCACAAGTTTTGGGGGTTTTTTTGGTTTGGGTTTTTTTTGTTTTTTGTTTTTTGTTTTTTTTTAATGAAGTTTATCTAAATCTTGAAGGGATAAGCTTGACATACCTCTGTGTAAAACTGACTGTCCCAGAATGTAATACTTTTCTTGGACTTTTTAAAAAAGAATTCAAAACTTTTATAAATAACTATCTGTGATCTCTGCAGATTATATGATCACATAATATTGTTGAATTGGTAGTTGAAATTGAAGTAATAAAACCATGGCTGAAGGAGTTTTCAAGCTCAGCCTTCTTACGGAGTTTTCAAGCTCAGCCTTCTTACTCCTTAAATAGATAAGATGAGGAAACAGACTGGATAGGTTCTAACAGCAGTAGAATTGGGCTTGAGCTAAGTCTCCCAATTTTCTGTTTGCTATTCATTCAAATTCACTCTACCATTTTTAATGTAGATGTTTGCTATTTCTCTTGATGACATTTTGTCTTTACCTAGCATAGTTATATTGTCCAAAAGGCAGAATTTTATTTTCCTAATTTAACTTTTACAGAAGATACCAGTTATTGGATTAAAAGTCAATCTAATTTTCAGTGAGTGTATACAGTCATTCTTTGGACATTAGTCAGTGCTTGCTATCCATAAGGAACTAGGCTTCTTCTCAAGGAGGTTGTGCTTTGAGTACCCAAAATGTGGCCATTTTACCATGGCTATTAGATTTGAATTCTGTTTTTTAGCTTTTAGCTGATGACCTTAAGGCTATATTTTTCTTTCAAACTTCAGAAATTTATTATGGTGCTATTAAAACATTCCCCTCATGTTATTCCCCCTCCCCCCCCCCCCACAAATTACTAGAATCTTTAGTAAGACTTTATTTCATAATTTTGTAGTATTGATATTTTTCCTTTGTAGGATTGGTGGTGGTCCTCAGGAAAATGGGGGAAGAGGCAGAGCAAATGTTCAAAAGGATTAGCAGATTGTGTAAAAAAGGAGAATTTGGACAGAAGGAACCTGTTGCATAAATTCTTAACTACTAAACTTGTAGGAAAACTCCAATATTTAAAATTTTAAACACTATATAGGTAAATGCCTTCATAAAAACAAATGTCATTTTTGTACTTAAAAGGCACATAATTTAAAAAACCATGAAGGTTTTTTCCTGTCTCTTTCTCTGTGGTAGCTGCTAAACTTAAAGGAATACTTTTTGATGCAGTTGATTTTATTTGATGATGGTAATCTGGTTGCTTGATTTAAAGGAAAGAGTAAAAATAAATTTGAAAGCACAGTTACTCTGGATGAAATAGCAGCATCCTTACATAATTTTTTAATCTCACCTAGTTTCAGTTTAAAAGTTAAGATCTTCTGATAACTTGAGGGCTAGAGTGGAAAAATGAGGACAACATATAATTGTCACACTTCTGCTTTTTAATTTTTTTTTTTTTTTTTGCCGTACGTGGGCCTCTCACTGTTGTGGCCTCTCCCGTTGCAGAGCACAGGCTCCGGACACGCAGGCTCAGTGGCCATGGCTCACGGGCCCAGCCGCTCTGCGGCATATGGGATCTTCCCAGACCAGGGCACGAACCTGTGTCCCCCCCATCGGCAGGTGGACTCTCAACCACTGCGCCACCAGGGGAGCCCTGCTTTTTAATTTTAAAGATAAAGTCACATTGTCTTCTATGTTTGTGTCTCTATTCTCGTGGTAGTTTCTGGTTTTTGTCATTTGAAGAACTTGATTGTTTTTTTTTAATCAGAAGTATTTTTGAATTTAAAATATTGGAGGTTTTTTTCCTCTCTTTTTTTAAAATAATAATCATGCTCCATTAAAAAATCAAGACAAATTTAGTTAATATGTGTGTAATGTTCAGTTTGGTCATGTTAGCAATCACCTGTTACACATGCTTATAAGCCACATTTTTAAGGCAGTTTGTGGCTCTGGGGAGCAATGGATGATGCCTTGAACTTGGTAACATTCATAAGAAAGGATTATATTTGCTTATTATGATTATATCAGTTCTTCATGATTATATCAGTTGATGTGCTTGAGGGTTTTTTCCCTCAAATAAAAGGCGGATAATTTGTCAACAGAATTCCCTTTTTTGTTACTTTATTTTTAGGGCTAATCTATGAAAATACTAGATTTAGAACATTATTTTTCACCTGTAATATTTATATTAATTCTCACGTATTATTTAGCTTTAAAGCATTTTCTTTGGAGAGATTAAACCAAATGTTTTGTAAAATCATTTTTAGTTACCTCTTTTTGCCTCTTTCTTCTATGCCTTTTTCCTCTATGATTTCTAATTTTCAATTTGCTTCTACACCTCCATACTTTATGAATGGAATCAAGTGATTTACTTACAAAATAACTGTGATTAATGCATTGACTTTAAATGAGTCATATTAATATTACATTTATTGGCACATGTCCCTGTTAATAGTGATATTTTCACCTGTGTTGTGATGTGTAATACATAATTCAGTTCATGAGTATATTGTATAAACAGGTTATAAAACTACTCCAGTATACTTACTAATTCGTTTAATAGCCAGTGTTAAAACTCAGTGCTTCTTTGTCAAATTTTCATTCATAAAAGTTTTCCTCAAAGGAATGTAAATTCTTTAACTTGATAGATATGTTTATAGAAAAATAAATTTGTATAATTTTCTAATCTCAAGGTCTGATTACTGACCTTTTCAAACAAACCACATGGTTTGCTTTTTAAAAGTCATGTGGTAATAAATGGGTTAGAAATTTTGGTAACTGTATTTTGTCCAGTTTATCTTTAAGTTTTCCTACCATACTTAATATAAATTACTGTAATTTTAAGATTAAAATAATGTGATATCTAATAATACTTGTGCAGTGACTTAAAACTGAAATAAACATATCCCTGGGCATGGGAATATTTTTCCAAGAGATAAAGAGGCATTGATAGTTTTAAGACTATCAGTTTCTAAATCTGTTTCCATAGGTGCCTTTCTTAAAATTAACCTGCCTTTGGTCTAGGTTTCCTCCCATTTTCCAAAAGGTATATACTTCTCGTGTCCTAAATTTTACTGTGGTGCACTGCTTCAGGTTGTAAAAACGTCTTGGGCACCATCAAAAGAGAACATTTTGAAATATTGTGGTCATGGTATTGAGGATGTGAATCACTGTAATCACTGTAGTGACTGGGAACAAATCTTATATACCAGGTTGTTTCCAGATTTTTGGTTTCAACAAAATGGAAAGAGGATCTGATCAAGTTGTTAGTTAATGAGAGCATTAAGTGTAGTTTTTGAGGGTATATTTTACTATGTGACCTTTGTATGTAATGAGATAAATGTGTAAAGGATTGTGTACATTGCCATAACAAAGTCTTTCCTATTTCCATCTACTCATCTATTAGCAGGATTTCTCAACTTGTACATCTGTAAAAATTTAGAATAGTAAGAGAATTTATACTTCTATTCTAGCAATAGAAAATATCCACTGGTACATGAACTAATTAAAAATCATTTACTATTTCAAAAAAAGAAAATATTCTAAAGGAACAGTTTTGTAATTACTGTGCAAAATTATTAGCAAATAAACATTTTTCCTTTAATTTTGTATGAAAAATTTCAAACATGCACAAAATAAACAGAAAAGTATAACCATCCCCCATCTACCCATTCCTGGCTTCAGTTTTCATAACATCTGTTCCTTCACCCCTCTGTACCTCTCTACTGGAGAAATGATTTTTTTTTTAACAGTTTGTGTTTTTGCTTTGGCAGGGCGGTGCAGGGGCTGGGGGCATTTACTCTAGGTTATTTGGTATGTGTATGTGTGTTTTTTTCTAACATCTTTGCACATAAACTTTATAATATAAATTTTTCAAAATTAAAATGATGTGACATCTGATAATGATTACTAAATCCCACATATCCCTGGGGTACCTGAAATCTTTCCAAGAGATTACAGGGGGGAATATATTTTATTGACTTCAATTAAATGCTCTTTCTAGGTAGATAATAAGAAGAAACATTAATCAAGTACTTTTACATTTAAATTGGGAAGTTTTGAGTAGAGACTTTCTTGAGTCAACACAGTCATTCAAATATTTTATTTTGTCTATTTACATAATCTGCCAGGACATTTCAGGTAGCTTACCCAAAATGTTATATAATGATAGACATTGATAAATACCAGTTGTTTCTTTAAAATAGCATAGAAGTAAAATCTAATTGTACTTTAATTTAGTATGCTGCAAAGTAGACCAAGAAAGTGACCATAGTCAAGAGTTGAGACAGTTTTTCGTTTTTTAAAAATGAAACATGACAGCTAAACAAAGAAAATTTGTATTAGTTTTATAGGGTACAGTTTAGGTCAGAGAATGAAAGTTCAAATATAACTTGTTTATTTTACATTGATTAATTGTATAACCAGTAATTATCCATGTGACATCCCAATGCAAATGCTGACATCCTTTTCCAAAAGAGTTGTTTTTTTGTGCTTTTTCAAAGGTTAAAAAGGTTTTTGTGGTTTAAATGTTGTTACATATTTTACAGCATTAGGATCTATGGAATATTTTGACAACTGCAACAGTTCAATGAAGTTGGTAATTTCTTCTTTTAATTATTTTTCATTGAACAGCTTTGGAGTTACATTTCTACATTTTGATTTCTGGTGTATTATAAAGAAAGAAAACTTAAAAATATGTCAAAGGACGCTTTAGAGAAAATACATAGATAGTGATTACTATATGGTTGTAGCTAAATTATTCTTAACTTGTTTAAACTTTGTTAATGCCTGATTTTGATGAAATAGTGTGGTGTTCTTTCCAGCTACTGATTGTGTATGTCATTGCACATTCTTTCTCAAATAAGTTGATTTGTAGGGTTTCACAGATTATCAGCCACATCCTAATCCACTTGTAAAGTGGATAATGAACCTGGCTTTATTCAATTAAATAATACTCTGGTACAAGTCCCCCCACCACCAAATAAAATTTTAAAGTGTATTGTTTTGGGTTTTTGAGGGTAAAGTTAAAAATTTTCGTTTTTACAATTTTAGTTGTCAAATTACTTCATTTTAAACTTGTTTTAAAAATTAGAGATGTATTGTTTCTTTTGGGTGCATATCACCAATTAATACGTTTGATTTCAGATCTACAACTTACTGCTTTGTAAACTTCGCCGAGGTAAAATGAAACCATTTGGCTACTTGAACTGATCTACATTACATAGGTTTTTCCTATTGACATTTGCAGTAGCTAACATGTCAGAAATAGAAGTGATGAAACAATACATCTTCCATACTCTGAATTGGCATAATGCTAAATACAAAAGTAGCTAATTTTTTTAGACTATGAAATATAATTTTTTTAGTTCAAGTATTGTTGTAACAAGTGAGATATTAAAGGTAGAGCTTTCTCTACATTAGTAAAATGTATCCAGAATGTTTACATATACTAGAATTGTAAAAGATAGCTTTGCAACATAACTCATTTTCTAACTCTAATACTGGTTTAAGTTTATTTTAGAAATATAAGTAGATTGTTCTTAATTGAAAACCATAATTTATATATACCTAATTCTTTGCTAAGGGTAAAACTTTATTTTAAGTTTTTTTAAAATGTGAAATTAAATAAATAACATACATTGTAGCAGATTATGTGGTGTTATGAAGGATAAGGGGGTTTGAGGAGCTTATATTTAAACTTTTCTGTAACTTTGGGTTGGGAAAAGTTATACTTAAAATAAAGCATTCCCTTTGTAATTCAGATCCATTCTCAACATATGGGTGTTAATGTAAGAACATATAAAAAAGCTTATGTAAATATTGAATTACCTTAGAAGTATTTCCTAGATTTAAAAGTACTAATGTGCAGTATATTAATTATAATGATAGCAGTTTGGAATTTTGATATTATATTCACTTAAAGCTTAACTGGGGTGGGGCCCTATATTAACATATTTATGTCTCATTTCTTTGCAGCAAGGAGTGAATAATGCTGAAAAATTTGACTATGTAAGTACAATATAGAATTCAGTTTTCATGCTACATTCTTTATATTTGTTCTTTGATTACTAAAAATACTTTCTAATTTTGGTTTATAGGTAATGCAATTTTTGAATAAGATGGCTGGTAATGAGTATGTTGGATTCAGTAATGCAACGTGAGTCTGATTTATGATTTAGGTTTTTATGATAGGTCAGATCTCTTGAAATTAATTTTAAAAATCTAGATTATAGAATTTTATTTTAAATACTGTTTTGTGACTCCATGTATGTATACTTCAGTGAATAAATAATTAGAATTTGGTCATTAGAGAGAAATGTATGATTTCTAAATTACCTGAGGGAGGACACTTAAAATGCTTTAACTAGTTTTGATAAACTTCTTGTGGGAAATCATAGAATTAGAAGAGACCCTAAGTTTACCTTAAGTGACTGGCATTTTCTCAATTTTCTCTTTGTCTATAAATACTGTCTTACCTCTCATAATCTCTCTGTGCCTGGCTAACTTGATTTTTACCCCGACTTTTTATTTTGAAATTTGCAAAACTACAGAAAAGTTGAAAGACAAAATATGAAAATCTGATATCTTTCACTTATATTTTCTGATTAATATTGTGTCTCATTTGCTTTTTCTCAACCTGTCTCTCTCTTTAGATGGACAGTTTAAAATAAGTGTGTATCTCTACATACATATACATGTACATATGTGTAAATATAAATGTATGTGGGTTTTTTTTTCCAGAACTGTGTGAAATTAAGTTGTAGACCTCATGCTACTTCACCCTTAAATACTCAGCATGTGTATGCTAAGAATAAGCACATTCTCCTTTATAATCACAATGCCAGCAACACATTTATTAAGAACATTAACTTAATTTTAAAATACGATATTAATCAATAGATAAATGTCCTCAACTGTCCTGTTAATGCCTTTTATGGCCTTTATTTTTTTCAGGAACAAATCAGTGTCATGCATAACTTTTGTTATGTTTTTTTTGTCTTTTTAAAGTAGAACAGTCCCCCTACCCTAGACGCTTTTTAAAATTTTACTAACTGGCTTTTTTCAAAGAGTACCAACCATTTGTCTTATAGAACAGGAATTAACTTTTTCTGTGAAGGACCAGATAGTAAATATTTTGTACTTGGGGGCCATATGGTCTCTGTTGCAACTATTCAATTCCACTGTTTCAGTAGGAAAGCAAGCAATAACACTATGAGGCTGTGTTCCAAAAAACTTTATTTATAAAAGCATGGGCCACATCAGGCCCATGGGCTGTAGTAGATATTCCTTATTTTGAATAGGTCTGATTGTTTCCTTGTGATTAGATAAACCTTAAGCAGTTTGGGGATGCTTAAGCTTTATCTAATCACAAGGAAATGTGATGAGGCATGATCATACCTCTCCTTCCACTCCTAAACTAGGTGATGCTTTGTATTTCACGTCTGCCTTACCAGCTTTTATTCATCAGCTTAAGGATCTTTTCCAGGAAGTTTTTTATGAATCTCATCTCACCTTCCTTCTGTGCTCTATTACCATATTTTATTGAACTTATTCTGTGATTCTATGTCTATTTTTGCCTCGTCATCACCATTAGACTCTGACTTCCTTAAGACCTGGATAGAGTATCTTCCAATTCATTTCTGTATTCCTGTTATCTATTGGATAGTAAGTACTGAACACAATGTTTGATGAACAGAACTATGTGGTAGGCACTGTGATCATTGCTGAATTGTTAGTACTTTATCTATATACTATATTGATTTTTTTTTAAGTATGACAAGTTGACAAGTTCATTTCCAAGAACTTTTCCATATCCAACATTTTTTTCCCGACCATAGAAATATTAAAATGTGCAGTTAGAAAGAGCTGTCCACCCTTGATCAGTAATAAAAAGAGTGTCACGCACAGTTCCTCTTTTAGCAGCAGACTTCTGAACTCTTTTTTTAAAATTTATTTATTTTTGGCTGTGTTGGGTCTTTGTTGCTGCGCGCAGGCTTTCTCTAGTTGCGGTGAGCAGGGCCTACTCTTTGTTCCAGTGCGTAGGCTTCTCACTGTGGTGGCTTCTCTTGTTGTGGAGCACGGGCTCTAGGCACGTGGGCTTCAGTAGTTGTGGCTCGCGGGCCCTAGAGCACAGCCTCAGTAATTGTGGCGCATGGGCTTGGTTGCTCTGCGGCATGTGGGATCTTCCTGGACCAGGGCTCAAACCCACGTCCCCTGCATTGGTAGGTGGATTCTTAACCACTGTGCCACCAGGGAAGTCCCCCTTCTGAACTCTTACAGGTTGAGCTCTCAAATGTACCACAGATAAAATCTGTCTAAATCAAAACTCATTCTCTTCCTTACTAAACTGCTCGTTGCCCTAAGGATCCCAATGTCAGTTGATATTGCCATCCTTTCTGTAGACTACGTTAGAAATCTAGACTTTGTACCAAACTTTACCCCGTTTCTCCTCTTTCCTGTTAGGTCAGAAGACTTGTCCACTGCTCTCATGTTTGATCATACCTCTCCTTCCATTCCTATCATCACTACCTAAGTTAAGGCTTCCTATAGCTCTCATTACAGTAGTCTTCTAATAATATCATTGATCCTTTCTTTTTCCCTTTTCCCAAACTGATGTCAGAGTTATCCTTCTAAAATGTAGATCTGATAAGGTAACTTGTTTGAAAGCCTTCAAGCTTTCATTTTGTAGGTAATCAGTAGCCATTACATTTTTTAGCATTTATCAGTCTTGATAATTTGGTCCTAGTCTCCTTTGTTGGTTTGGTATTTCTCTACTCTTCTCCATGAAACTGTTTTCCGAGATACATTAGAATATTTGCCATGCTTTAATGAAGTTCTGTCTTTTATAACTTTGTTCATGCTGTATAATATTTGCCACTTCCTCGGCTTCCCCCAGAAATTTATTAATCCAGCAAATGCTGTAAGGTCCATTTCATGTCTCTCTCTCTCTCAGTGAAATTTCCATAGATTCTCTCAGTTGGAATTGACTATTTAGTGTACTTTGGGGGGGAGTCAGAAGAGTCTGTAATTAATAGTAAATTTTAACAGTTGAATATTTGATAATTTAAAAATTAGCTTCTTTATTCACAATATATGAAGACTAGAAAGGACCTAGTTCATTTCAGTCCTTTTACAGCTGAGAAAATTAAGGCAGAAAGAATTGTTACTTAAATGACTTGCCCAAGGCCACATAGCTAACCTGTTGACAGAACTGGGACTGGAACCCAGCAGCCTTGACTCTTAGGTCAGTGTTCTTTATACTGCACTTTGCTATACAAATTAACCTACAGAACAATCATGCTTTTACAGAAAGTAAATAAATGGAGCAAATGTTTTTTTTCTTTTAGGTTTCAGTCTGAAAGAGAAAGTGGAGATCGAAATTTTGCAATAGGATATTACTTAAAAGAAAAAAAGGTTTTTAAATTCTGTTTCTATTTCAAATTATTCTTTTACTTATTAAATAAAAAATTTTATTAAAATACATGAAGTATAATAAAACTCAACAATAGCTTTTAAGCAGCTATCTATGACTATGGTGCAGAGGTTTTTGCAAAACACTCTTGAGTTAATACTATCAAAGTGTTAATATTCAAGCAATTTGTATTTGGTAATATTGAAATATTTGACTAGTTATAGTAATGCAAATTTTGCGTAAGGATTGGCCCATTTTTCAAAAGCATAACGCTTGACTATTGCTGGTTACACTTGATTTTTAAATTTTAAGGCACGTGGGCTTAAATTTTAAGTGGCTGGTCTAGTAACTTGGTTCATGAATTATGAATCAGTTTATCATTGCCAGTTAAACTAGTATCTAGAAATCTAGATAATTATGTCATGTAATTTTGATTTATTGTTCTTCATTATTTCATATTTGCACCCTTTTATAGGTTGTGTGCTATTTTGTTCTCAATTAGAATGAAACGTGTATATTTTAAATTTAATCTCCATGTATCTTTTACTTGTGTGCATTTTTTTTTCCCATGTGCCTATATTTTTAATTGCCTTTCTATTTTTTCAGTGTTTTCCAGAAGGTACAGACATGGTTGGTATATTAGACTTCTATTTCCAGGTAATTTATTTTAACCGTATGAATTATGTACATAAATGGGTGTGTCACATTTTGCAGAATATAGATGTCTCTGAAATCTTGGCTTTAGGCAGAGAGAAAATAACATTTCCCATTGACTTTCGAAAAAATGTCCTTGTTAAAGGCAGTCTCGTGTCTGTATCTCCTAAAAAGTGATGTCTCAGAATGTAACAGGGAAATGTTTTTTTCTATAAAAATATTATATTTAAGAAGTATGAAAAATAATGTACAGCTCCAGCAATTGGCTTCTCTTTATTATAAACCAAGCTCTGTTTTCTTAGTTTTAAAATTTTGTTTGAAGGAGTTACTTGTTTCTATATCAGCAGGTTCATATTCAACATTCTAAGGTGGCATTTTCTCAGTTTGTTTAGTTCGTTTCTACAATGTCACATAATGGATTTTCCAATAAGTTAGAGTAGCTTTCCATATTCATGGGGGAGGTGTCCATTTACATAATCTTCTGTGGTATAGAACTCAAGATAGCCTTCCTGGACATCCCTCTCTTCCCCCCATATTTTCAGTTCAATTCATTCTTACAGATTTAATGCCATTGATGCTTCTGATGAGTTTGTAATGTGAAGCTACGTAGTAACAAATTAATTACTGTTAATTTCTGTTTTACTTTACATTGCCTGCCTTTACTTTTTAAGGTAACCTTTTAGTAATCGTAAAGAATATATAAGGAAAGCTGGTAACGAGTAGATTTTGATGGAAGTCCAGGTCACAGTTTGTCACTTGCCCATTGTGAAGAACTATGAATTGGGAATCCAGACTATCAATAGAAAATCAGTCTAACCTGGCTAGTTTTAGCCAAGTGACTTAGTTTCAAATACTGAACCCTGGTTTCATTATCTGTAGCATATGCTTGACCTAACTTCCTGCATTACATTGGACAAGTACATGAGATGTATGTGAAATTCCTTTGAAACTATAAAATGTTATATGAAATACAGTGTCATATTTACTTTTTATCCAGTGTCCCTTGTTTTTTCCCTAGCCTATATGGATTTCTTCCATACGTTAATGTTTCTTTTCCTTTGGTAC
Source organism: Globicephala melas (assembly GCF_963455315.2). Lineage (NCBI taxonomy): Eukaryota > Metazoa > Chordata > Mammalia > Artiodactyla > Delphinidae > Globicephala > Globicephala melas. The sequence goes on along the minus strand of NC_083320.1, from coordinate 43,246,366 downwards.
ATGTATTTAACTTTGGCTGTCATAGCTTACGTGCTACTAATCTATTGTGAAATTTCTATACTTCAGGGCAAAAATCAAGAGACAGCCATAGAAAACTTACTTGCTCTTTTGGAGAAAGGCTGCATCTAACTGAACATCTGTCAGGCTACCAGGAGAGTACTCTTAAATTGCGATTTGTCAAATTGAAAGTGTATCACCTTATGACAAACAAAATTTCCATTAATACTAATTATAAAGTAGGAATTGGTCTTTAAGTCCAATTGGAGTTTAAGTCTTCTTTTAGAAAGCCTTTCATAATTAAATCACCTGTACTATGTCTTTGCTATGTGGGTCCGTATAATAAGTAGGTTCTGTATTTTTGAAGAAATAGGGAAGGGGTTTTAACATAAATAGGCAAAAATGGAAGTCAGTCAAAAAGTGGCTTCTAATCAGTTTTCAAATTCACTGCGGTTAGTTAGTTTCCTTACTGCTATTTCCAAACCCCTTTGTGCCTCTTAAAGATCTTGGTATGAGAAAGGAAAATTATAAGTTGAGAACTGTCATATCTTTTTCTTCCTACTTCCTACCTTCTCCTTCTCTTCCACTTTCCTCTCAGTTTTGGTTACTGTTAGTGAAAAGTAAAATAGAGCATTTATTTATTGTTTTAGTATTATAGGTAAATTTGGGTTTGGTGTGGTAAACTATTTCCATTATTTTGATTCTATTGAAATGCAAAAATTTCACCCTACAGTGTACCTGGACTTCGCTTTTTTCATTCATTATAGTATATCTAGCACCCATAGTCAGTATCAAATAACTATTTGAATGTTAATAAATGGTTTAAAATGTAACATTTTGGTTTTAGGCACACAGGGCATGTAGCCTAGAACTGTCTTAGATTTTTTTCCTCTAGTCCTTTGCATGTTGCCATATGGGGATGCTGAGTTTTGGTACAGGCAAGATGTCAGTAAATTTTTTCTTAAAGTAGCAGTTTCTCATGTAGATGCTAACTATCATAATACTGATGAATGTTGCTTTATTTTAAAAATCTCGGCTCTTTTTTCCCTGTTGAGTTAAAAATAATTATGTTTGTGTATCCTACAGAAAGCATTACTATTTAAGCAAATATGAATATCACATGAGGCAATTACAAATCTTAGTGCTTAGGAGCTGGCTCTTCCTATCTTAGGTCTGCCATTAAAAGACTGAATAACTGGGCAAATTAGGATAAACCTTAAAGGGGCTAGAACATTGTTCACATTTAAATCTTTCTGTGTCATCAGGTTATCCCTTTGGAAGAAATATTTCAGATCTGTATGAAATACCAGATGACACAGATTATCTTAGAGGTCAACTGTACTACTAAAAATACTGTGAGCCTAAATTTTCAGAATTTAGTTTTTCCTTCCTTTTAGCTATGCTCCATTGAAGTAACATGTGAATCAGCTAGTGTGATGGCGGCAACACTGGCTAATGGTGGCTTCTGCCCAATTACTGGGGAAAGAGTACTGAGTCCTGAAGCAGTTCGAAATACACTCAGTTTGATGCATTCCTGTGGCATGTATGATTTCTCGGGGCAGTTTGCTTTCCATGTAAGTAATTGTTTAATCTTAATTTCTCTGGCAGGAAACTAGTCTGGACTAGTTCCTTTAAAAATACAGTTTGAACTTTGCTTCTAGAGCTGTACATTAATTTTAGAGAGGCTTGTTTTCAAGGTTAATTTGTTACAGAATTGGTAAGAAATAGAGTTAAGCAGTGTATGACATGTTCTTAAGAACTTGAAGTTTAATTTATAGAACCTTATCACTTTTATTTTTAAGGCATTTTACTGTACAGGCTTAGTACAGACTTTACTTTTAGTTGCTAATGTTTAATATTATGGTGATTACATACCTCAGGAATTCTTTAAGTTCAGAAGGAGTGCATAACTGTGATGTTTAACATCTTTGGTTACAGCCATAGGTGTTTTAAAGGACTTAAAGTATATTAAAGTTAAAACTTAACAAAAATATACTCCTTTAAGCTCTGTTGTGCATTTGCCACTTGTGAAATGTTATAGACTTTTCTTGTTTCATTCTATGTCTAGTCTAGTCATAATGCCCTAAAAATTTATTTTGAAAATTTTAAAAATAGAAAAATAGATGCATTTAAAGTTAGAGAAAGACCAATATCATATGATATCACTTATGTGTGGAATCTAAAAGAAAAATGATACAAATGAAATTATATACAGAACAGAAATAGATCCACAGACATAGAAAACAAACTTATGGTTACCAAAGGGGAAGGGGGTGAGGCATAAATTAAGTTTGGGATTAACATATACACACTACTATATATAAAAGAGATAACCAGCAGGACGTACTGTATACCACAGGAAACTCTGCTCAATATTTTGTAATAACATATAAGGGAAAAGAATCTAAAAAAAAATATATATATATATATATATGTATGTATGTACGTATAACTGAATCACTTTGCTGTATACCTGAAATTAACACAACATTGTAAATTAACTATACTTCAATAAAAGTAAATAAATAGTTACCTGTTGCTCAACTTCAGTAATTATCAATACATGACCAATCTTGTTTCATCTATATTACACCTACTTCCCCCACCCTTTTCATAGTTCAGTATGTAATTCTAAATGATAAGGACTCTAAAAAATACACAGCACCATTGTTATGTATAAAAATCTGAAAAGAATTTTAATCTTTAATATCATCAAAATATTTAGTCAATAATGGAAAAGAATATGAAAAAGAATATATGTATAATTGAATCACTTTGCTGTACAGCAGAAAATAACAACGTTGTAAATCAACTGTACTTCAATAAAATACATTTTAAAAAATATTTAGTCAATATTCAGATTATCTGGATTATCTTAATTATTATTTTACAATTTGTTTCACTTGGGTTACAAATAAGGGCCATACATTGTGGTTGGTTGTGTCTCTATTATTATTTTTTAAATCTTTAGTCTCCCCCTTAATCTCTTTTTTCTTGTTATTTTGGTTGAAAAAACTAGGTCATTTTTTCCTGTAAAGTTTCTTAGAGTTTGGTTTGCTTATTATGTCCCTTCCTTTGTCCGTGGTATTCCCTGTAAATTGGTAGGTCCCATTAAGGTGATTATTTTGTTTTGTTACTTTTGTGCAAGATTACTTCTAGTAAAAGGTCTGAATGGTTAGTTAGCCATTAATGAACACTTCCCTGATGACATTAATTTTGTCTTTTATCATAATTGTCAAATTTTATATAATGTAAGCTTAAATGTTTTGAAGAGGATTAATTTGAATTAGTACCATCTTATCTCTATTCTTTAGAATTTCTCTGCCAGTATACAATAGAGAATCTTCTAAGAAGAGATAATTTCTCATTGTTTTAGTCATAAAATATTTTTTGAAAATCACTTCATACTTAAAAGCAATACATGTTTATTATAAAACAATAAGGAAATATAGTCAAAAAGAATAAAATAAAAATGTGCATAGCCCCACAATTTAGATGTAATCTACTTTAATTCCTTAGAGTATATCTTTCAAATATTTTCCTATATTTAAATATATCCCAACTGTTTTATAACTCTTTTCATTTACTATATTATAAACATGTTGATAAATACATATCTACATTTTTAATGTTGGAATTCTATATGGATATATATACCATAATATTTTAACCAGTTCCCTTACTGTTGGACATAACTTTTCTTATTTTAAAATGTTAACATGAATGTCCATTTTTTTCAAATTATTTTCAGGTTGGTCTTCCTGCAAAATCTGGAGTTGCTGGGGGCATTCTTTTAGTTGTCCCCAATGTCATGGGCATGATGTGCTGGTCTCCTCCCCTGGACAAGATGGGCAACAGTGTTAAGGGAATTCACTTCTGTCACGTAAGCATATTTTCTTAATGAAAATAATGATCATATAAGTTGAGCCATCTGATGATTCTACTTTTTTACTCTTTTCCAGAGTTTATTGATTGTTGGCACTCTCACTGCCAGTCTGTCAGTTACTCAGTAGCCATGGACATGTTCATAAAGGAGCTTTAAACTGCCTCCACCACACAGCTCCCATATAATCATCGTCACTAATTACAAATTACATTTGTTTGATGCTCATATTTTAATTTTCATGGTTATAATTAGTTTTCAGTTTCCAAAAGCTCAGCAAAAGATACTAAACTTGGAGAAGTCATTTAAATTCCAACATAAATGAAAGATTATTATAGTTTACACTGTTATCTTTAATCGGCATGGTTGAATATCTTTATCCATAAACTACCTTTAAAAGTCTTTTTTTTTTTTTTTTGAGGACATAAGTACTGCAATTTAAAATTATTACTACTCTTAACTAGTTCAGTATATTTTTTTAATTTTATTTTTATTTATTTTTTATTTTTGGCTGCTTTTGGGTCTTCATTGCTGCACGTGGGCTTTTCTCTGGTTGCGACGAGCAGGGGCTACTCTTCGTTGTAGTGTGCAGGCTTCTCATTGCAGTGGCTTCTCTTATTGTGGAGCACGGGCTCTAGGCACATGGACTTCAGTAGTTGTGGCTCGCGGCCTTCAGTAGTTGTGGCTCATGGGCCCTAGAGCGCAGGCTCAGTAGTTGTGGCACACGGGCTTAGTTGTTCTGCGGCATGGGGGATCTTCCGGGACCAGAGCTCGAACCCGTGTCTCCTGCATTGGCAGGCGGATTCTTAACCACTGCACCACCAGGGAAGCCCCTAGTTCAGTATTTTTTGTTGTTACCCAAGTCTTGCTAATATTTTATCTTCTGGTTTTATTTACATTTACTACTTCCTATAGTCTGCACTAAGTATAATTTTTTCTGCAGACTTTCTCAATTAAAATTCCAATTTATTTTTCAGTTTTACAGATTTTACAAAAACTAGAGAGTGACATTGGATTCCTTATAGATTAAAATAGATTATAACCAGAATATTTCTTTATATTTTTGTGCAGCTTTATAGTTATTTGATAGAAAAATTATTTCATGTGTCCTATTATTATAATGCCCATTTTACAGGAAACGGCAGTTAAACAATTTGAGTGGCGGAGCCCTAGGGTCAGGCTAGTAAGCAGTGTTTTCAAAATCTGTAACCCACGTCTTCTTATTCTAATTTCAGTTCTCTTCTTGACGCATCATGCTGCTTTATTAACATGCAGTGGTCCTTTCCATGAGATAGTAGTTAAGTTGGACAGTATTAGTGTAATTTATTAAAATGTGAAAAAACAATAGCCAATGACTAGCCAGTTTCTTATACCTGTTTTGTTTAATTATAGGATCTTGTTTCTCTGTGTAATTTCCATAACTATGATAATTTGAGACACTTTGCAAAAAAACTTGATCCTCGAAGAGAAGGTGGTGATCAAAGGGTAAGCAAAATTCTTGTTTAGATTATTATGTAATTTTTTTTAAGAGAGAGAAAATGAGGTTCACCAGTTTAAGTAAAACTTAGTTTGTTAGTGGCCTCATATCTTTACTAATAACAAATGAGTGTAAAAAAATTGTTGACATTATCATCCTGGACCAATAGTACATAGATATTAAATATTACTGTTTTATTTAAATTGGAACTGGTTAGCCTAGGAGCAGGGGTTTCTCCCTTCCCCCATTTTTCTGCTATTTTAAGCAATATTTTAAAAAATTGATTCTGTTAAAAGAAGACAAATTGGAAAGTGCTACATGCTATAAAGAGAAAGCCTGTTTTTACTCTTAATATTTGTCAGTTATAGTCTTAAATTGAAGTTTATTTTGATGTGGATGGATATGTAAATGGGAAAGGATTATAGTATTAGTGAGAGACCTGACAAAGCTTCATAGTAAGTTTTATATAGGTCACCATAGATGAAGTATTTTTCTGTAGAAATGCAATATTTAATGCAATATTCCTGACACTGTTAGTTTAAGGTAACATTTGTTATCAGTGTGTTTGGCTTCATATTTTTGCACATATATACTCCTTTTTAAAGGAGTCAGAGCTCACATTCCAGGAACAAGATTTTTTTTTGTCTTTGTTGTTGTTCACTGCACTAAAGGACTTGTTTTGAATTTAAATTTCTTTGCATCCCAAATGGAAAATGTTTAGAGTAAAGTTACCTAACTAGACTTGAAGCTAATATGTATGAAGCACTTATAAGTAGAAAAAACTTTTAACACTTACTAAGTAAATTTTCCTATCGTTAGTTCCAATCAAAGTAACTTCTAATAATATATGAGAATTATGCAAAGCCGACAGAATAGAAACTTCCATGGGCATCAACATGAGTAACATGGAGCAAAACATCAGATGGTGGTGGGTGAAAATGTTAACAGATTTTAATAACATTCATTGAAAAATACCGTTTTATAGCTTGGACCTTTCTTCACTCAAGTGCACTAATAAATTATGTATGTTGCTTGAACAACTAGCATTCCTTTGGACCATTGGACTATGAAAGTCTCCAACAAGAACTTGCTTTAAAAGAGACAGTATGGAAAAAAGTGTCACCTGAGTCAAATGAGGACATCTCTACAACTGTAGTATATAGAATGGAAAGTCTGGGAGAGAAAAGCTAAAGAAATGGGTTCTAGTTTCAGAATGTTCTTCATTTAACCTTTCAAACATCTTTAGTTTTCTGGCATACTATATTTATTTGAATTTTTTGTGTTCTCAACCTTGGGTGCTGGAGCCATAAAGCTTTTTTTTCTTTTAATCTTTGTGTAAAGTTAATAGATTAAAAAGTGGATTTGTCAGTCTTTTAAAAAGTATTTATAAGTAAATAAAGCAAATTTGCTTTATTTTAAAAAAAATGAAAGGAGAAATTTGTTAAAAATTTTTCTTGGTGTAATTAAAATTTTAACTATATAGGCAGTAAGATAATCCCATTTTAACATAGTAACAAATTTGTAATTTCTTGGTTCTGAAACCTACACACTGAACTCATAAATTTCATCCATTTTGTTTTTTCCACTTTTAAAACTGACATGATGTCTCTAGTAGCAATAGAGCTAAATACAAAAATAAAAAGACTTAATAATAAATTCCAAATTATTTAATATAGCAGTAGATTATAAAATTAGCTTAAGATATTATGCTATTTTTAGTAATAGATTGGCTTTAACTTTTTTTTCGGCTTTAAAGTTTTAAAAATTTATTTAAAATTTTATCAAACACTTTAAAATGTCTTTGCGTTTTCACTTTGCATCTCCTTTGTTCTGTCAGAATTGTCATGTACAGGAGTGTCTTATGTTATTAAAGCATTCCAGCCAAAGAATTTCAGATGTAATATGACATGTTTCATTGTTAAAAAGCTATAATGGTTACTCAGAAGGAGCAACAGGGAGTGTCTTCAAGTGAAATGTTTACCTGAACAATTTTATTTTCGTAATATCCACGTAACTTTTTCCATGTTATATTTAAATATGAATGGTGAATCTTGGTTTTTAGCTTTTAATAATTTCACAAATGCTAATGAATCTTCTATGATAAATTATAATAACATCTCATAAAGTTTGTTTTATTTGAATTCTTTTAGAGTATTTAGGAAATGAATTCAGTCTGAAGGTAGTTAGTATGCTACTAAAATGCCTGTTAGATCTGAATCCTTTTGTTTGGTTATATAAATGCAATATTGAGAATCAAAACTTGTTTTTAAGAAAAGGACTATAGGTTCTACACAACCTAATTTCAAATAATTCACAATGTTTAAAGTCAGTCTTGGCAAAGTGATTGTAAAATTGTGTAGGACCTATTCACACTTCTTCCTTCCTCTGTATACTTCTCTGGTTCTCCCCACAGTTCCCCCACAGCTTCAAGATTTTGGAGGGCAGGGGTGAGGTCAGAAGGAGAACTTGATAGTTTCTTAGTATCATGGCATACATGTGGTAGGGTAAAGTCTATAAAAGTAATTGTAGTGCAGCAAAAAGTTTTTTCCTGGATGATTTAGATGCTAGTGCAAATACAGATATAGAAAGTCTTGATTATATGAGTTTGGGAACTATGATATTAGGAAAAGAAGTTCCTTTCCAAACTTGGTCAAAAGTCTTTTGGCCTAACTGAAGTATTAAACATATATTTAAATAATTATATGTTAGGTTTTAGAGGATATTACCAAGGATTTTATGGCTAATTCAGTGTTCCTCTGATGTACAGATGCATATCCTAACTGGATGCTTCTGGTTTGGCCATTTATGTGAGAATGGTGTGGCTGAAGGCCTTACCTCTGCTACGCCTTTGAACAGTGTCATTCGAATTAGTTTCACAGAGGTATTGTGCTTTGCGGAACTGAATGTCTAAATTTATAGTTTGCAAAACAGGCTTTATTTTTTCCCCCCTGTGCTCTAATTGTTATATTTTACTGTTTCATTTGGAGGTAGGTTTTACTTTATAAAATGGAAACTTAATGTTTCATATTGTGTCCATATTTGTATAGATTTCAAAATTATGTTAATTTGTGCCACTTACTATGTTTGTAAGGCTTAAATACACACTTACCAATGGAGTAGGGTTACCTAAGCTACTTTGTTTATAGAATCTTGTTAAGGATGAGCATCCAGAAATTTTTGTAGCAAGGTATAAATGGAAGAAGAGGGAAGATACTGTGAATAGGCCCCCAAACTTTATTTAAAAATAAAAAAAAAGGAAAACCTTTGCCGGATTTAAAGACATTATTTTGATTCTTTCAGTATTTTAAATACCTTTTCAAATAAAATTCTTGAAAAGTACCCAGTATTTTTGGATTTAATGTTTTTTGCCATTACTGATTCTTGATATTCAAGCATTTTGAAGTTAGCATATTTGTTTTTCTTTTTTTTCCATCATTAACATTTCATTTGAAATGCATATCCTTTCTGAAATACTTTATTTTTAGCATAAATGTTATGTATTTTATCTTAGTGTTTGGATTAAACCATTTGTGTTATTTAGCTTTCTTTTATTTGCTTTGTATATTAATGTACCTTTTATTTTCCAGTATACCTACTTTTTGTATTGTACAATAAATTTATTTTAAGCTGATTTTATTGTTTTTTTTATGAAAGCAACTTCAGCATTTTAAGTACAGTAGTTGGAATTTTAACTTAAAAAGTCATCCTTTATGAAGATATTAAAATGCTTTATATTTTTAGCTAATTCTGAGGCTGCTGTGAAGAGAAAGTATAGAAATACTCAAGGGCTTCATTTGATTCTTTTTTTTTAAAGCAGTATAGCGTTGGTGGGTTTTTTTTTTTTGCAGGGAGGACGTTTTTCTATTGGTTGTACTAGAAGTATTTGAATAAAGACTTTTCTCCCAATTTTTTTTTTTTTTTTTCCATTTGACAACTTAAAAAAAAAACCCCACTACCCCATTTGCAGGTTCTTTCTGCTTTCTGAGGAAGAATATCAATGATTCACTATGTAATTGTTGTTTTACCTATTGTGCAGAGTAGGAATAACATGTTGCTAAAATCAAATGAAGAGTATTATTGCTTTAGAATAGAACTGTCAGTCTCAGTAGAATGTATATTGAGTAGAATAACTGTAATATTAAAATTCACCCTAACTACTTTTTAAGGAATTTAACTTTCAGAAGGAACTTAGTATATTTCCACAGCATGATCCAAATTATAATGAGGTTACATGCATTGTAGATCAAATACAGTACTTTAAATTTTTGTTTGATGAAATCTTCCATTCATATCCAGAGAAGACATCCCAAATATATTATAGAAGTTTTAAAAACTCTGTGAAGGGGAAATACTGTTGTTTACAGGAATTTGTATTTATCTGTGGGCTTTTTTCATAAAGTTCTTTTGGGATTAGTAAATAGGCAGTTCCATTGTCATGGTATATTCAATATGTAAGTTTGTGATCACTTGCTATTAAAGATACATTTGGCGTTGTTTTTGTTGTTGATGTTTTTAATCCATTTGAAACAGAGAGGTAACTCAGAGCTTGATCTGACAGTGTAGTTTCATAGGCATGTACGTATGTGGAAAGAACCACTGATATAGACTGATATTGTCAGTCGGTATCTTGATAATTTATATACAATGTATGTGTTTATGTGTATATCTAATAGATGTCTATCTATCTTTATATTTATCTATGTCCATTATCCATAGCCTAAAAATCAGCAGCAATTATTTTTACATAGTATGTCACATGTAAATGGTTCATCGATCTATTCCAGGTTTTTGTCGTAAGAGAACTTCGAACATTTTTGCTCTACCGGAATTTATAAAATATAACATATTTTACTTGTTCAATTTACCTTTAAAGATTTGTGGTTTCTGTTTTGCTCCCATTCACTACTAGCACTGTCAGAGTAGAATAATGATATTGGAGAACTCCACAAAAGGGAAAGCAAGAACATCAGATTTCATGTGGAAGCTGACTTTAAAGTAGTGTCCAGAATTATTATATTGAAGGATTGTATTCAACTTAAAATATTGTACTTCTTAGTTTGAACAGTTTACTTTATGGAATAGTTTTATTCTAAAAATTGTGCACAATTTTTAGTTTTAAGAGTCTCCGCTATTCATTTGTAAAAATTTGTTTTTCTCCACGATGGTCTTGAAAATGCTAGAATGCATTTTTTTTTTTAAGTAACATGCTTTCTGTTCAGTTCCTTCTTTACCATTTTATATTAAATATAATATTTAATTAAAACCAGATGTTGGAGATGGGGCTTGTTATGATTCATCATGGCTCATCCCTCAGATTTTTACGCACATTTATTCAGGTTACTTTAGTCCATTCACTGTCATGAAATTCAAGGCCCAAATTATACATGAACATACATTCAAGTATATCATTCATCCACTTTTATTTCAGATTGTAACACAGTTAAAACATTTGTTTTCTACACTGTTTAGAAATGGAAGGAATTTAACTGGACTGGGAGAGATTCTTTTTTTCCTCTTCTCCCTCTTTCTGACCCAGTAGTAGTTTATTAATGTGAATACCATACAATGCACATTGAAGAAATTTAGAAATTACACTTAGTCTGGACTTTTTGCTTTTAAAACTATAAGGTCATCTAGGGCAAAAATCTATCCAATATAAAAGAGAGCTGGCAAAACTTGACTTTTTTTAGAGTCCCTAACTACTTAAATAGTAATAGAAAAGGTACTTTTTAAAAAAATTGTTAAATAGACTGATAAATCTTTATTTAATGAACTGATTTTATTACTGTGGTTTTAAAACATTCCTTTCTAAATTTATATTGTGAGCATACAAAAGGAAGGAAACTTATTTTAAGGTTGACTTAGTTAACCTTACCTGTTTTGTAGATTGTAGATCTGTTAGTAATTTTAATAAGTTGTAGCTATAGAGATTTTTAAGATGTGTAAAACCAGCACTGATCAAAACTTTTATAATGGCTTCCTGATCCATTGACCTTTAATTAAAATGAATAGGCTACTAATTAGCACTTAGCACATTGCTTTTCTGGTGGCGTCTGTGGTATTTTTGGCATAAATTACAAAACACTTCTTATTGGGAACTGTTATGTTTTGGTTAAATAAAGAAGTGATGATCCTTGATTCCAAGTGCTTTGATGAACTCTGTAAGCAGTCCAGTATGGAGGCTCATAGAAAAGAGTAATAAAATGACAAATTCTGGCAGTTGATCTCATAACACTGTTGTTATTATTATTAGACTTCTAACTCTAAATTTCATCTACTAATTCGAAAATATTTTAGTTAAAATCTCAGTGGTAGAGAACAATTTGGTATACTTGTTTTTAGGCCAAATTTTATGTCTGAGGACCTGATTTTTCTGGATATATTATTATAAAAAATTACGATTTTTATTTCATCAAGTATTTACCTTGCTGAAATGTTTTCAGTCCTAATGTATCAGATGATTAAAATTATCTATTTGGAGGGCTTAGCTTTTAAAAGGACAAATTCTTACCTGAGACAGTTTTAAATGTCTGTTTCATATTATATTTCTGGTGATTTTTGTTTACATAATGAAAATCTCTTTGGCCTAGCAATTCCACTTGGAACCCTTAGTTATAATTTTAATTCATATCCTGTAAACAGTTGAAGAATTTTTTTTATTTTTAAAACATAGTTTATGCTTTCTAGATATTTGATGTTCTTTCATTTACCGTAATCTTGTAATTTATTAGAATCACATGGTTGAGCTGGAAAGTAATCTTAAAGGTTATCTGGTGGAAACTCCCATTCCTCCCAGCCCTCTTTTCCAGGTAGCACCTTGCTTTCTCAATTAATGTATTTACTTTTATTTTCTCTTTTTTGATGGGGTTGGTTTATGTTTTTTGGGACAGTTATTTGTTGGTTGTTTATTTTTATTGAGAAGCATAACTAGCAGTACTGGTTAATATGACTGTAAGTTATTTGGCAAACTGATTGTCCCATCAGTGTTTATTAAAACTACTTAATTGTATTTTTCTAGTATATAGTTATATGCCATGTTTATAAAGACTAGTAAAGTTAGAAGTGAATGTCACAATTATACAGTAGTTCTAAAAATAAAACATTACCCCAGAACCTTTGAAAGAAAGTAAAGAGTAGCAGAAATGTGACTCTAAAAATAAATGTTGCATCACTGGCTTTTTAAATTAAATTCCTTTGGGATTAGGCTAAATATATAAGTAAAAAGATTTTAAGTAACCAAAAGATTATTGGAGTTCTAAACAAATGTTTTCTGAAAAAAAAAAAATTTTTTTTTTTTTCTTTTTAGGTTGTCTTTTTTTCCCAGCACATTGTTTTTATTTTAGATGTTTGGATCTTTGAGTGGCTTCAGAATAAGGCTCTGTATTTGTCTATTACTCTGTTGTGTGTCTTGTCCTTAGCATCCACCTTTTTCATAGTTCTGGGATTTTTATTTTTTATTCATGAAGTAAATGTATATTGCTGTTCTTGAAATGCATTAATTTTTAAAAGACTTAGTTGACTTAAATGTTAAAACTTAAATATTATTACTCTTTAAAAAAAGTACCAGTTTCTTCTCAGAATTTAAACTTGCCTAGGAAGCTTTTCTCCCCACAAGTTTGTATAGGTGAGAACCTGAACTTTTAAGTGACTGGCTCTTGTTCAAATAAGCTCTGCTTGCTTTCACCTTATATCTATTAAAATTAGAATGATGCTGAAATATTAGCGTCAGTTATGCAAATATAACTATTCATGTTTGGGCCATTCCATTGTAAGATCCAAATTAAAATGATCATCTTCAGCCTCTTGTTAAACTTTTCCTTAGCTTAGAATTAATTATTATCACGAAACATCGCTGAGGATCATTACAGTTCATCCTTTGAGGGGATAACATAAAACTTAAGTCTTGTTTCCATTTAAAAGAGATTAAATGATGTGATATAAATTATTTATTGAACTCAATCCAAGGTCTGTTTTTTGTTCTTTCTCATAGTCCCTCAAAATTAAAGATCCTAATTGAAAAACTCAAAATCTGTTAATCTTGAGTATTCTTTCTTTTTCACCCTTTCCTATCATAATTAACTTTTGGCTGAAAATGAGGTAACTTTAAAAATTATATCAAAGTTGCTCATAAAATGGCTTTTCATTTTCAAATCTTCACATTGCTGATATGTTCATTTCCAAATCTTTTAATGTTGACATTTGCCACTACTTTTATTTAAAATATTTTTTTTAATCCATAAGTGTTAAAGTGTAAACTTTTTTTCAATATGATATAGCTTATTGTTGGTAATTTATTTTACAATCAACTTTGAATACATGCATCTGTGGGTCCAGGTCTATGCACAAGTTTTATAACTTAAAGAAATGAACTAAATAATATTGTTTCTACTTTGAATTGAAATGAATAAATGCTACATTTTCTGCAAAATGGAACTTCATTTTGACATCCTTTCAAGTTGCACGACAAGTGATTTTGTTAAAATTTTTGTGGTGACTAATACTATTAACCCTCTTTAATCATACCAATAAAATATTTCTGCCTTAATGTTTCCTCTTTTTACCCAAAAGAGAAACTTTAGAGAATGGTTTTCGGGAGGAGGGAAGTAGAGCTTAACTTTCTATTACCTGTTTGTGAAGTGTTTCAACTAAAATATTCTGTTACAACAGTCATTATATGACATTTTTTCTTTTTCACCTAAAGGAGAAACAAAGGAGAAAAAACGAATTGCTGTGTTTTTAGCCAAGTAATAAAAACTGGAGAAGCTTTAATTTTTATTTTGTCTCTGTTGTGCAATTTTATTTTACATCCACCATATATGTCTGCCACAGAACCATCACTGTTGTTTATTTGGTATCCCTTATATGTTGGGCTTTGTTATGTAATGATCTGCTTACTGGCATGTTAGTACATTTACCTTGTACATGTGGGGCTTTTGGATAGAGAGCTGCTGATGTTTGCATATTGTGTTTTACAGTTTTTGCTTTGTGAAAGTTCTTATTCATTGCCATTGCAAGGTTTAGAATTTTGCGTTAGTTAAGAATTAGGGATCTTCTGCAGAAGTTTTTAATAGATTGAAACTTTTGGTTTACCTAGTATTTTTTGGACTTATATAGCATCAATTAGTGCTGGCGTTTGGGCATAGGATCTGAGTGGGTAGCCTGATGTGATATACTGTGGGCATGAATTTCTGAGTTTTGTTTTGCTTTTCTTTTTATTTTTCTATTTACACACACACACACACACACACACAGTGTTCAGGCAGTATGTTATGTGTTGGAGATGCTGCTCTAAGAGGCAAGGTTCCTCCCCCTGTGATGGTTACAATCTGTAGAAACAGGGAGGCTGCCTCAATTCTCTAACTCTAGGATTGACGGGGCTGAGTTTTCTGTGCCATATACCAGCAAGCATATTAAATAACACTGGCATCTAAACATCCTTGGGACTCCTAGATAAAATTTCAATTCCATCAATTGTATGTTTGGCTCACTTAATTCCACTCAGCTAGAGGTTCAGAAATATGCCATTCTTTAGTATTATATTGGCACAAATTTGTTACCCTGTGACAACTCAATACAGTAAATCAGTGAGTTACTTTTTTTCATTTCTTATCTAGAAAACTTTAGAATATAAAGCTTGAAAAAAAAAAAGCCAGGTGTTTGATAACTGACTAAGCAATCCCTGGAAGGTTGAAGGGATAAAATGAAGGGTGGTAACCAAAAAGTCTTTAAATATGTACCAAGAGAAAAAATAATAGCCAACATTTTTATGTCACTGTCAGCTTTTCTTCAGTAAGTAACAATAATAGACACTGACTTGTCTGTAGATGTACTTAATGCCAAGTGAGTTTGACATGAAGTTTTAAGGCTCAAGTCTAATATTGATAAAGGAAATTTTGTACAGTGACTCAATCTACCACTGATTTTTCACTATAATTCTTAAAATTTCAAAGAAATATTTCCCATTTGGTAAGTTAATAAAGTTCACCCTTCAGGGCTTCCCTGGTGGCTCAGTGGTTGAGAGTCCGCCTGCCATTGCAGGGGACACGGGTTCCTGCCCCGGTCCGGGAAGATCCCACACATGCCGCAGAGCGGCTGGGCGCGTGTGCCATGGCCGCTGAGCCTGCGCGTCCAGAGCCTCTGCTCCACAACGGGAGGCCACAACAGTGAGCGGCCCGCGTACCAAAAAAAAATAATAATAATTCACCCTTCAAATCCTGACATTTATTTAAAGTACAATTATCTGTTCACGCACTCCTACCAAATAGATGACTAAATACAAGACTAAGAGTCTAGAAACACATGCATTTTTTTTGTTGTTTTTTTGTTTGTTTGTGGTACGCGGGCCTCTCACTGTTGTGGCCTCTCCCGTTGCGGAGCAACAGGCTCCAGACGCGCAGGCTCAGCGGCCATGGCCCACGGGCCCAGCCGCTCCGCAGCATGTGGGATCTTCCTGGACCGGGGCACGAACCCATGTCCCCTGCATGGCAGGCGGACTCTCAACCACTGCGCCACCAGGGAAGCTCAAACTTTTTTTTTTTTTAAGCTCACTTTAAAACCATCTCATTAAGCTGCATGTTGACTGTAAATCTTCATGAGAAAGGAGAAAAGAGAAAGGACTGGTTCAGACTGTGAAGTAATAATGTGCCACCCTCCTGATTAGAAAACTACAATTAGCTTTCTTCATTATTTGCTCGCTGCTGGACCAAATGCACAAAAACAAACAGGTTTTATAGGACTTGGGGCCAAATCCAGTGACCGTGTTGTAATTTATTTTGCCCTAGACAGCTTCCTTTGTAGAGATGCAAGGAAAAGGGAGGAAGGCAGTACTACTAGAGAAGTTAAAAAGTGTTTTACAAATAACGTGCAAAATAGGTGCAAAAGTTTATTCATTTGTTCATTTACCTTTATGCAGCAATTTGGAGCACCTCCTACAAGACAGGAACTACTCTATATTCTGGGCAAGATCACATGAGACATGATCTCATAGACCATAAATACCAGGAGTCAGTACAGAAAATAACAGCCTAGATAAGTAACTACATAAGATAATTTCAAATAGTGTTTATATCTACAAAAAATGAACTTATGTCACTGTTCTATCTTAATAATTTTGAAATCTCAAACTTTGTTAAGCAAGCACCCCCAAAAAAGGCTAACTTAGGTACTTCAGTCTGTATCATTACATAGTTAATTGTGGAACCAAGAAAAAGCCTTCTTTAGCTGGATTCTTGGAGTTAATGACCACCTGGACCACTTGACAGAATAGTGTTTATCTTTTTGGAATGTTAAAATTACATTAAAAGTTCTTTAAGAACTGATACTGGTGATAATGGCCTATTTGCAAAGTTTCTACCTAATTCTGAGTAGGCTCTTCAATGCTCTAGAAGTCGGTTTGGTGGCTCTTCACCCATTTTCCCAACCCTCCACTCCTACCTCTTACAGCCACCAATCTGTCCTCTGTATCTATGAGCTTGTTTTTTTGTGTTTAGATTCCAAATATGAGAGAGATCATATAGTATTTGTCTTTCTCTGTGTGCCTTACTTTATGTAGTACAATGCCCTTGAAGTCCATCCATGTTGTCTTAAATGGCAAGATTTCGTTCTTTTTTATGGCTTAGTAATATTCCTGTGTGTCTCAACTTTTTATCCGCTCATCCATTGATGGACACTTTGTTTCTGTATGTTGACTATTATAAATGATACTGCAGTGAAAATGGGGGTGCATATATCTTTTCAAGTTAGTGTTTTCATTTTCTTCAATAAATGCCTAGAAATGGAATTGCCGGATCATATGGTAGTTCTGTTTTTAATTTTTTGAGTAACCTCCATACTGTTTTCCATAGTGCTGCACCAATTTACATTCCCACCAACGGTGTACAAGGGTTCCCTTTTCTCTGCATCCTCGCCAACACCTGTTGTTTCTAGTCTTTTTGATAATAACCATTCTAACAGGTGTGATATTTCACTGTGGTTTTGATTTGCATTTCCCCAATAATGATGTAGAGCATATTTTCATGTACCTGTTGGCCGTCTGAATGTCTTTGGAAAAATGTGTATTTATAGCTCATTCTTTAATTGGACTATTTATTGTGTTGCTGAGTTGTATGAATTCTTTACATATTTTGGATATTAGCCCCTTATCAGACATATAATTTGCAAATATTTTCTCCTATTAAGTAGGTTGCCTTTTCATTTTGTTGGTTTCCTTTGCTGTGTAGAAGCTTTTTAGTTTGATATAGTCCTGCTTGTTTATTTTTGCTTTTGCTTTTGGTGTCAGATTCAAAAATATCACAAGACCTGTGTCAAGAAGCTTACTGCTTATGTTTTTTCTAGGAGTTTTATGATTTTAGGTCTTAGGTTCAAGTTTTTTAATCCATTTTTAGTTAATTTTTGTGTATAGTGTATGATAGTGGTCCAGTGTCATTCTTTTGCATGTGGCTGTCCAGTTTCCCCAACACTGTTTATCGAAGAGGCTGTCCTTTCTCCATTGTATATATTTGGTTCCTTTGTTGTAAATTAATTGACCATATATGTTTGGGTTTATATCTGGGTTCTATTCTGGTCCATTGATCTCTGTATCTGTTTTTATACCAATACCATCTGTTTTAATTACTGTAGCTTTGTAATATGATTTGACATCAGGGAGTGTGATGCCTCCAGCGTTGTTTTTCTTACTCAAGATTGCTGTGGTTATTTGGGGTCTTTTGTGGTTCTGTACAAATTTTAGATTTATTTTCTATTTCTGTGAAAAATACCATTGTAATTTTTATAGGGATTGCATTGAATCTGTATATTAATTTGGGCAGTATGGACATTTTAACAGTATTCCAGTTCATGAACACAGAATATTTTTTTGTTTATTTGTGTTGTCTTCAGTTTCTTTCATTAATGCCTTGTAGTTTTCAATACAGGTCTTTCACCTCCTGGTTAAAGTTATTCCTAGGTGTTTTATTCTTTAATGCAATTGCAAATGAGATTGTTTTCTTAATTTCTCTTTTTTGATAGTTTGTTATTAGTGTATAGAAATGCAACAGACTTATTGTGTATTGATTTTGTATCTTACAACTTCACCGAATTCGGTTATTCTAACAGTTTTTTGATGGAGCCTTTAAATTTCTGTATATAATATCATGTCATCTGCAAATAGTGACAGTTTGACTTTTTCCTTTCCAATTTGGATTTCTTTTATTTCTTTTTCTTGTCTTGATTGCTTTTTATCTAGGACTTCCAATACTATGTTGAATAAAAATGGTGAGTGGGCATCCTTATTTTGTTCCTGATCTTAGAAGAAAAGCTTTCAGCTTTTCACTGTTGAGTGTGGTGTTAGCTGTGGACTTGTCATATATGGCCTTTATTATGTTGAGATACATTCCCTCTGTGCCCACTTTGTTGACAGTTTTTATCCTAAATGGATGTTGAATTTCGTCAAATGCTTTTTCTGCATCTATTGAGATGATCATAATGATTTTTATCCTTTATTTTGTTAATTTGGTGGAACGCATTTACTGATTTGTGGATGTTGAACCATCCTTGCATCCCTGCAATAAATCCTACTTGATCAAGCTGTATGATCCTTTTAATGAATTGCTGAATTTGCTTTGCTAATATTCTGTTGAGGATTTTTGCATCTGTGTTCATCAGGAATATTGACATGTAATTGTCTTTTTTTGTGATATCTGTCCGGTTTTGGTATCAGGGTGATGGTGACCTTGTAAAATGAGTTTGGTAGAGTTCCCCCCGCTTCCAGGTTCAGAAGATGCATTTTTCAGTCCTTTTGTTTGTCTCCTCTAAATGTCTGTTAGCTAAACTCAATTTATTAAAACGTTTATAAATCCTTACTTTTCACAGAACTCAAAGTTAGGGGTTTTCATTAATCCTATTTATGTATAAAAGTTCTATGATCTGGAACTTTATTATCCAAAAATGAATGTATCTTTATTCACATCTGCACTTTTTTTAAAATTAATTAATTTATTTGTTTTTATTTTTGGCTGTCTTGGGTCTTTGTTGCTCCACACAGGCTTTCTCTAGTTGCGGCAAGCAGGGGCTACTCTTCTTTGCGGTGTGCGGGCTTCTCATTGTCGTGACTTCTCTTGTTGCAGAGCATGGGCTCTAGGCACGTGAGCTTCAGTAGTTGCGGCATGCGGGCTCAGTAGTTGTGGCTTGTGGGGTCTAGAGTGCAGGCTCAGTAGTTGTGGCACATGGGCTTAGTTGCTCTGCAGCATGTGGGATCTTCCCAGGCCAGGGATCGAACCCGTATCCCCTGCATTGGCAGGCGGATTCTTAACCACTGCGCTACCAGGGAAGCCCCTGCACTTGTTTTTAGTGTAAATTTTTTTTTGGAAACCAACAAAACTAGAATGATTCAGTGATGAAAAGATGAAATAATGAAATATTCTATCCTCATTTAGAGACAGTTACAGTTATCCTTCTATACATTTGATTTTTAGTTTAATGACTGTTAAATATAAGCAAAAATCACAAAAATATGCCATGTATACTAGACTATGAAGAAACAATTCTGCTATTAAAGTGTATTTAAAAAATAACTCCTGCCTTTCCCAATGTCTGTATTCTGGTGGTGAGTGGTAAATGTATGCATTTTCCATCTGTTCTCCTCTCTTCCAGAATTGCATTTATAATAATGTAGTATGGTACAAAAGTGGTCAAGTAGTCCATTTTTTCTCTGAAGTTGCTTTCCCACTTATGTAACTGTAAGAAAGTGGCTAAGACTCTTCTGGTCTCTAGGTTTCCTCTTCAATATTGTTAGTCCCTGTTTTACTTAGTTACCAAACAATTTTTCATCTCTTCTATATACCAAGAATTTTGTTTTCCTCTTGTGTGTGTTTTCTCCTCTTCTTTTCTGTTGCTATGTGTAGGTCCCCCACCAATGTCCAAAATTAGATCCTTTTATATAAGTTAATACATATAACCTTTAAAATTATTTTTCTTTCTTTCTATTAAGAACCAGTTATCCCTCAGTATTTATTAGTTTTTGTTTCAACAGCATGTAACAGAATTAATTCAAGATATTTAGCTAATTTAATTTGGCAGAGAGTCAGATTTTATATAAACTAACCTTAGCATTATCTTGTTCATTATTCATTCATGAATTAGTTCTTCATTCAACTAGTGTTTATTTATTTATTGACTATTATGTGCTAGAAACTGCAGAGTGCTTAATGTATGCAGTGGTTAATGAGACAAGTATGATTCAGCTCCTGGTGTTTGCAGTCTAGAGGGGGTTGCAGATATGGAATAAATCATTACTAAAATAATTAAAAGGTGATAAGTGATTTGTTCATACTGATACATGTAGATCTATCTAGTTCATTTTAACTGCTATAAAGGAGGTGAAATGATATCTACCATATGACACTTTTTATATACCCATAACAGACTTTTTGAGACAAATACACAACACAGTTAAAAGTATAAGAACATGCACTCCAGTCTTCAGTAAAGCTTACCTCTGGGAGGAAAGGGAGTGGATGCAGGGGAAATAGTTAACTGTATCTTTAATATTTTATCTCTTTAAAAAATACTGATCAAATATGATGGTAATAAATGAAAGGAAAAGTACAGAGTAGAGTGCTAGGAGAGGGTATAACACGAAGACCTCATTTTACCTGGATGAAGAGGTATGGTTAGTTTTCCATGAAAGGTGACAGTTAAATTTAGAATGAGTTAGAGGAAGGGCAGAGTAGGATTAATAGGATAGTCTGGTTTTAAAGGCTCCAGGACAGGAAGGAGTTTAGTACATCTCAGAAGGTGAAAGAAAGCAAATGTGAGGCAAGGTGAACAGAGATTGGCCCTGGATGAGTCTTAGAGATAAGATCACATTATGTAAGGGTAGGCCTTCTCATATTTTAATGTGCATCTGAATTGTTAGTGTCCTAATTTTAAAATGGAGATTCCTGAAGCCCAACCCCGAAGACATTTTAAAATCTGCATTTTTAGTAAGCATCCCAGGTGTTTCTGCTGCAGGTACTTCACTGAACACAGTTTGTCAAACATTTATATAGGGTTTTATATGCCATATTAAGAGTTCTGCACTATTCAAAGTGCAGTCGGAAACTTGAAGACTTTTAAGAAGAGGAATGACATGATTTGGTCTTTAAACACTGCTCTGTGAGAACAGATTAGAAGGAGACAAAAGTTGAAGTTCTGGGCCCGAAATGAGATGTGGTAGTGGCTTAGAATAGGGTATTAGAGGTGGAAAAAGTAGACAGATATGTGTTTAAGAGATGAAATTGGTAGCACTTGCTGATAGTATTTGGTGGGTGAAAAAGAATGAGATACCAAGTTGACTACCATGTTTTTAGTAGGAACAATAGGGCCGTTTGCTCCTGCAAACTTTGGAAGTACAGAAAGAAATTAATTTTGGTTATAACAATTAGGGATCTGTTTGACTACAGATATCAGGAGGTTGATCAACAGTGGTTTAGACAAATGGGGTTATTTTTCTAATATAACCAGTCTGGGGGTAGATAATACAGGACTAGTGCCATCAGTAAGGTATGCTTTCTGCTCTGACGAACCTTAGTGTGTGGATGTTAGACTTCATGCCTGCCACCTTATAGTTGCCAGATAGGTGTTTCACTTTTGGCCTCATTTGTATGGTCAAAGTAGAAGAAAGAGTGACACATAAATCAGGTAAAAGAAGTTTCCCAGACACCCATCTGACACTGGCCAGACTAGATGTAAGGGAATGTAGGGAACTATTTTTTAATTGGGCTTATTGCTACCCCTAACAAGTAGAAATTCTGTTAGTCCATACCTACAGGGTAGGAAATGGATAATGGGTAGGCAATTAGCAGTGTGTGAAAGCTAACGTCTTTTGGCATGTCTGTATTTGTGAGATATCCAAGTAGTGATGTTGAGTAAGTGTCAGATACAGGCCTAGAATTAGGAGGTTGGTCCAAGCTGGAGATAGAATTGTGTGAGTGGTCAGCATGGAAGAGTAGATTCAGAGCTGGGGGGAGGTATGTGAGATTGCTCCAGGAGACGGTGTGAAATGAGAAGGAACCCTAAGGAACTCCCATTTTGAAAGTAAGATAGAGTAGTAGGCTCCGTTTGGGGAAAGTGGCCAGAGAAGAGAAAATCCAGCATAGTGTAGTATCAGAAGTCAAAGAGTATTTTAAGAATTTTTGAGCAGTCATCTGTACCAAAGCAGATAAGTGTTAAGTAAGATGAGGAGTGTTCATTTACATGATGGCCTTCCTAATTTTCTTTCTTTTGGTGTAACAATGTCTTTTTATTTAGTAAGTGATAATAGTAGATGGTAGGATTGTTTTTATTGTTTGCACTCAGAAAATACAATATTGGTAGCCCATATTGGTAACTTCCTCCCCACCTTCTAAGAATATTTTATTGGCTTTGAGATTTAAAGGTCAGAGAACTATTTGGAGTAGAGCAGGTTTGGCTGCTGATAGAAAAGTAAAGAAGGAAAACTTGAAGTAGATACAAAAGAGAAGAAAAGGCCAATAAAGTGAGATCCCTGGAAAGAGATGGAGCTCTCAGCACAGTGGAAGATTAGGTTTGGTGGAAGGAAGAGCATCTCCAATAAAGTAGGTCATTGAGAGGCAAGCAGGCAGGTAGGTAGATTTGCAGACATGGTAGGAGGAGGTTGAGAGAGTTTCTGTCCATTGGTTTCCATTTCCCTGAAGAATATGAAAGAAGGCTTTCTGCTAAGAATGAGTTGTGGGGTTGGAGTGAGGCTGTGAGGTTTCAGAGCATAGAGAAGATAGGAAATGTTTGTTCTTGGAGAGTGGGAGAGAGAGCTGAGGGAAACATGGTGACATGGTTAGAATACTGTTGAGGTTGGTAACCACAGATTTATGGTCCTGGCAGTCCGTTCTGTTGTACCTCCCACTCCCACCCCATCCTGTATCCTATGGCTGTATCCCAAATTTGGGCTTAGGAACTGCAGAAGATCAGGCAAGGGGTTTTAGAGCATTTACCAGAAATTGATTTTAACAGTAGGCTTTCGAATGTACTTTATCCCCTTCCTACATAGAAGGCATGCTTTTAGGGTATTTTAGACCTAGAAGGTCTTTTTCCCTTTTAGAAGCTGGTTCTACTTAAAGAACTTTCAAATAATATAGATTACACTAACAAGTGAATTTTGGGTATAATTTTGTCATGTCCATCCTCCTTACTTCACAGAATAAAGTATTACTGATAAGAATTATAAATGTTTAAATATAGATAGGTGTAAGCAGTCTCATGATAAGGCCTAATTATGTATATATAAAATGTTATGTTGCTTTATTTTTCTGTTTTTTTAAAATATTTTTTTCTGTTGTTTAATTCTTCCATTGTTGTGTTTTATTATTTTATTTTGTTTTTTTGTCTGTGCCGCACAGCATGTGGGATCCTAGTTCCCTAACCAGGGATCGAACCCGTGGCCCCTGCAGTGGAAGCGCAGATTCTTAACAACTGGACCGCCAGGGGATTCCCTATTGCTTTATTTTTGAGGGTCTTAAAAACATCCTATTCTCCAGCAGCTTCTTGTATTATATGCGGGAGTAATATGTTCTCATAACTTGAATAGTAATCAAATTAGAACGTCTTTGAAAGCGTTTTGAAAAGTACATAGCACTAGAGAAACATATCGTTAATGTACGTGTTCTCTGTGTGTTGTCCATAAAGCACACATGTTGGAGTTTTCACAATAGAACTGTGAAATGAACATTAAAGAATGTAGAGTCTTAAGTATGGCTCTCTGGAGACCAATGAAAATGAGGGATTTTTTTTTCCTAAAAGCAATCAGTAAGGATGTATTGTGGTTGGAATAGCTGTAGAGTAGTCATGTACATGTGCCTTGCTTTGTTGTGATAGCAATATTCAGGGCAAAGGAGAGACAGGTCCTTTAACCCTAAACTGAAATAATTCTGTCTCTATTGCTGCCAAAACTTTGTTTTGTTTCTCATCAGAAAGAGAAACCTATCTCTTTCAGGGAACTTGTTTATATTTCCTTATTTTAAATTTATACCACACAAGTATAGCATCTTGTAATTCCAGTGGCCCTGATCCTGATTTTTTTTTAAGTAGTGTGTACAAGCATTTGGTGACCAATTTTTTTTCCTGTCTTCTTACTCTTTGCTTTCAGTTTCTTTGACTCTTTGGATTTTTGTGTACTCGTCTTTTTCGTTAATAATAATCGTAAATAAGCATGACACTTTATCGTGCCAGAAGTGTGGCACCTTGTTTTCTGTCTGAACACGAATGTTAACTGATCTTCATAGAGTTTTATAAATATTTACTTGCATAAGAGAAGAAGAGAACCAGGAAGATAGGGAATATAAATAAAACTTTGATAGTTGTCAGTGCAGTACAAATACACTTAGGTCTGCCACATGGAAAAGGCACTTTTTGTTCTTCAAAGGAATAGCTGCCTTTGCCCTGCTTATTTCTCCTGTTTGCCGCTTGCTTCTTCATTAGAGTGCTGTTTGTCAGCCCACACAAAGATATGTTGTTAGCTACTTTTATACTCGGATATAAAAGGAGGGTTGCTTATGAGCCCATTGGTATCTTTAGACCATTCATTGGCATTTACCAGCAATAATATGAGCCACTGAGATAAGAAGTTTATTTGCTGCCAAGGCTGTAGCAGTCATACTTGCTCTATTCACATTAACCCAAAACTCGTATTTCATTTTTAGAGACTTAAACATAAAGAAGGAAGATACTTTCTTTTTTCCCTTTTTGGTATTGATAGGCTGAATTGAATGATTTGTTTTGTTCCCTTATTTTCTCTTCAACTAAAAAAAGCACCTCAATAGAAAATTAGTATCTCTGATTTCCCTAGAAATTGTTTCTTAGTTGCTATTTTCTGATTTTCTATCACAACATATTTTAGTCTTGGTACCATATTGGTGAGGAAATCTCATCTCGGGTTTTGTTAGGAATCTCTTGGCCCAGTGGATACTGAGTAGAGGTTGAAAGAACACTGACCCTGGCGTCAGACAGACTGCGCCTGAGCCCTCATTCTGCCACGTACCAGCACTGTTACCTTGCTCAAGTTCCTTTGAATAATAACAGGGATTTCAGTCCAGGGAGAGTAGGTGCTATATATTAGCTATTTTGTTGTAAAAAATATATAATCCTAATTATTTTGTCTTCATGGGTTGTTAGATTTCTTTGATATAATTGTGACTTCTTAGTTTAAGAGTAAGTAAATTTATTACAAATTAATGTACTCATTGAGAAATTTTGAAAATGGTAATGCTTAAGAGAGTTTATCACTTAGCTGACGGAGTACAGCTAAGTGCAGTGTTTGGAGCTGCCATTTTGAGGTGGTATTTTGTAAGTGAAATTTCTATACTCTCTTTTTAGAGTAAAATTTACTGTTGGATTTATTCTTCTCTACTAAAATTATAGTATGAGAACCTCCTGCATTTGTGTAGAATTTTGGAAATGTGGTCATGAAATTGCTGAACTGTTATTCCTATAAAGGATTTTCTCTAATCCTCTGATCATGTCAGTTGGATTAGTTTTGTCTATATATAGCAAGAGTCGTCCCTCGGTATCCTTGGAGATTGGTTCCAGGATTCCTCCTTATCCCACCACAGATATTAAAATCCGAGGATGCTTACAGCCAGCCCTCTGTATTCCATATGTGGAACCCACGGGTATGGAAGGCCAACTATATATTAATAATTGGGTCTGAATAAGTCATTGGAAAGCTTAGGAACATGTGGCCTCATACTCAGACTGTCTCATCATAACTTTGTTTTACACATCCATACAAATGTTAAACTCAGCAGTAAGGGAAAGAGAGAATATCTTTGATCACGTACATGTTGTACAGGTTTATATTTCTAACCTTGTTGGCAAGTGGTTAATCTACATTTGCTGGAAATTTAAAGTTTTTCTTTAGCTACACTATACAGGCTTGTATTTTTTAACCTGACCTTAAGAAAAATATTTATAAAAGAAGGCTGAAAATTTATTTTCATTAAAAGGCTATAAAAGGCCAAGTTGGAGGTAAGCATTTAAAACAGAATTGGATCTGGAGTGATGATGGTTTATTTAACAGATGGAGAAGAGTATCCATTCCACAGCAACAGATACTGTAGTGAGCTAGAAATGAGAGAGCAGCTTACGTCAAACTGGACATAGTAGGAACAGAAGGATGGCTTTTCAGTTACCTGCTTTTTTTCGTTAAAGCCTTTCCAAAAGGACGAATTAGTCTCTGTATGAAGACAGAAACTAATGATGAAAAACAAGGGAAACCACAGTTTTGCAGCTGGTAATAGAATTGGAAATAAAATACTTGGAGTAAAGTGTCAAGCCAATGTATCCATCTTCCCTCCCTCCCTCCCTCCCTCCCTGCCTCATCTCTCTCCTCCTCTACCTTCTCCACTCCTGTCCTCCCATATTTCCTTCCTTCCTTCCTTCCAGTATTTTGGCAAAGGATCTTTATGGATTAAAGTTAAATTGCTATTTAGTCTTTTAGTTTACTTCTATCCTTTGGATACAGTCTGAGATCTATTAAGAATTGGAAATGTATCCCAGCTACATTACTAATTCATATGCTATATGACCTTGAGCCAAGACCTTTAACCTTAGTGGTAGTAATAAATATATTTTACAGCAAGCCTGTCAAAGATGTTTAAAAACGGTTATCATTTTTTATGTTGAATTTTTCAAGGTCATTCACTATAAATTACCATAAATACAAAGTACTATGCTTATGTAATTCTAAAAATTCCTACTTGTACAGAATTGGGGTATTTGGGAGGAAGATACAAAAGATACATAAGATACAAAATTCAACTTTTAAACAGGCTCAAAATAAGTAGAATGATAGGATTGGAGAGAGTAATGTCATGTTTTAGACTTGTAAAATTGGTATAATCTATAACTGCTTCTAGCTCTTCTGGGAAAAAAAGTATGATTTTGATATGCCAAGCATGCCAGTGTTAAATGAACTCATATGAACTGTTACATTTTTGTTCCACTGTTGTCATAACTTTGTACAAATAAACTAAGATAAGGTTGTCTGGTTCTGGCAGGTTCCGATAAAGATATTTGATAAGGAAAATCTAGTAGTACTGGAAAATCTGCAAATAAAAGGAGAACTTAACATTTAATTTATAAATTTTTAGTGGCTACCTGCCCAAGTGAAGTTTCTTTTTGCTAGGCAGAGACATACATTAGACCTCAGAGTCCTTGATCTACATGGGGTACTGTTCTGCTGTATAAGCTCTGTTTCTTTGTACTGAGGAATGATTCATCAAAACACAGGCTCCATGCCTCTGGCAGCTACTGTTAGTTAACTCACTGTTTTCTGGACCCTGGCCTTCTTGACAGGTATTTCAAAATTAATATAACTCAAGTATCCATTGGGAAATTAGGAGAATGAGGCTTGATCAGTGGCTAGCACACCTACATCCTTTGCAACAGTTGGCTTGGAGTTGGATGAGTCATCTTATAGGTTGTCCTCTCCTTCAGTTTGGTTTGTCATAGCAGTCATTCTAGAGGGTGTGTCAGTTTGAGGAGTATTTATGGAACTCTTTTAACAGGCCACGAAGTGGACTGTCCCTAAGTGAAATAACACTCCATCTGCTGTCTCAAAACTGTTGAACTGTTCCATTGTCTTTCTTGGCATTCTACTCATAGCTCACTTCTTGATTTATGCAAACCTTAAAAATATAGGTGGCTACTTGCTAAAGAGGCATTCGTAGTTTTAGTTTTAAATGGTGCTTTGTACATGTGCTGCCTCCTAGTGTTTTTCTGTCTTGGAGTGAATGACACATTTTATACTTCTCTGTGAGCTGAAACATGCTTGTGAATAAAGTGTTAGTAGTATACCCTCAAGAAATTGATTGTACCCTAAAATCAGCTTTTCTTGGGTCTCATTAATAAGGAATTTTCTTTTAGAGCTTTGGAAATAGTGAATAATTAAGTGACTAAGTGGTATATACGATATATAATAAAATATCTTCAAACTTGCTTGGTCTAAATACAGAATTTTAAAAAGGGATGTAGTTCATGCATACAGTAACTGAAATAGGTCAAGGATTTATTGCTTAGAAGGATAATATATTTTAAAGAGTAAGAACTATGGGTAGTTAATATATCAATGGTTTGCACATAAGAATTCTGGATTTCTCTTGAGTAGTGGGGGAGATAAGAAACACAAGTAAATATACCATATGTGATAGTGCCGTAGTGAGCAAATGTAATAGAGATGACTTCTGATTTAAGAGATTGGTGTAGGGCTCACAGAGAAGGGATTAAGAATAACACTGCAGTGAGAAATGGGTGGAGAAAAGGTACTTCCAGGAAATAAATAGTATGCACTATGGTTTAGTAGGAGCAGAAGGTATGTAACTGATGACTCCTTTTGGCACATGCTGTCACAAAGCACTATGTGGGTAACTGACAACAGGCTGCGTGGATAGTGAATGCTGGATGGGATGCTTGGAGGAAGGGGCTTTCAAGCTAGCCCTTGCAGGAAGGGAAGGATTTGATTAGGAATCTAGATGTTCCAAAGGAAGGAGCATAGGCACTAAGATAAAAACAAAACAAGGGTAGTGAGAGAGACCAGTTTTTTACTCTGTTGAAGTTGAGGTTTACACTGAAGAATCTTGAATGCAAGGCTAATGAATTTAAATTTTGTCAGGAATGATTTGGGGATTTTTTTTTTTTTTTTTTTGGATACTCCCTTGCTGAGAAACCTTTAGTGGTTACAGCACCGTTTTGAGAAGATGATTAGACGTATGTGGGAAGGTTTTGGAGGGTGGAAGAAGGACTAGAAGCAGAGGCACCAGTTAGGAGGATTGAATAAATGTGGTAATGGTATTTGAAGAAGTAGAAGTCAAGGGAGGTAGAAGAATTAATAATGATTACAATTTAATCCCCAAATGCTGGTAGCAATTTGAATATTTGATGCTTCTGGGGAGAATATTGATTTAGTCAGTCAACACTGGTTAATTGAAATATAATTGACATATAACATTGTGTAAATTTAACTTGTACAGTGTGTTGATTTGAGTCAACCTATATTTAATGAGTACTTATGTGTGGTAGGCACTGTGGTTATAGTGGGGAAGAGAAAAGACAAGGTCTCTGCCCACTTGGACCGTATGTTTAGAAGGGGAGACAAGAAACGTGTGTGTGTGTGTGTGTGCGCGCGCGCGCGCGCGTGTGTGTGTGTATGTAAGTGTATATATGTCAGATAATGATAAGTCCTCTGAAGAGAAAAGCAAGATAAGGGATAAGGAGTGATGAAAAAGAGGGCAATGTTTTAGAGTCAGTGAGCTTACATTTGAGTAGAGACCTGAATGAAGTGAGGCGTGGAGGCTCCCCACTACCTGGGGAAAGAGCATCCCAGGCAGCAGCACAGCAAGTGTAGGCCCTGAGTGCCCCGAGGACCAGCAAGAAGACACACCTGCCTGGAGAGAGCCGCAAGGGGCAGAGCGGTAGGGAATGAGATGCACAGTGTAACCAGGGAACAGAGCATTTAGTGTCGTGAAAGCCATGGTAAGAAGTTTGGATTTTATTCTAGGTTTCACAGAAAGTCACTGGGAGTGCCACAATCTATGTTTTCAAAAGATCCCTGTGGCAGCAGAGTTGAACAAGTGGAACAGTTAGGAGGCAGTCTGCCAGGTGAGATAAGGTGGTGACTCAGAGCCTAGGGTGATAGTGATGGAGGTGGTAAGTGGTGGGATTCCAAATACATTTTGGAAGTGGAGCAAATGCTTTTGAGCTAGATGTGGGTTGTATGAAGTGGAATGCAGGAATACTCCCAGAGTCTATATGGTCGGTTTGCGTGAATTAGAAAAAGCTAGTTCTGCCTCTTGGTGTCAGCAGACCCTCTCAGCACGTTTCTGTGAAGAGGGCTCCCTTCCTCCCATAGACATACCTGGGCGCTGGGCACCAGAGGTAGGTGAGAGGAGCACGGGCTGAGTACGCCTACTTGGCCAAGCATCCTGGTGGGGGGCTCAGTCTGTGCCATCAAATGCAGCAG
This sequence comes from Globicephala melas, assembly GCF_963455315.2. Classification (NCBI taxonomy): domain Eukaryota; kingdom Metazoa; phylum Chordata; class Mammalia; order Artiodactyla; family Delphinidae; genus Globicephala; species Globicephala melas. The sequence goes on along the minus strand of NC_083320.1, from coordinate 43,216,027 downwards.
CCCTGGATCATGACTCAGTTTCTGGCCTCAGCAACTGGATGAATTGTAGTGTCATCCCAGAATGAGGGACTGTGCAAGAGGAGCTAACTTGGGGTGAGGGAAGGTGGTGGAAATCAAATTCTAATTCGAGCAGTGTCAAGTAGGCAGATGGATGTGGACTTTTGGAGGCCAGGCCGTTGGGGCTACAGAGAGGTTTGCTCTCTGTAGTTTGAGTTTGAAGTGACAGCATGACGAGCAAGTGGAGCTGTAGAATTAGGGTTTAGGAATAGAGATTTAGATTAAAGATGTGTATCGGGAAGTCATTCCGCCCAAAGGGATATATGAAACCTTTGAGGGAAATTACGTTGAAAAACAAGAAGTACGGAGACTGCCTTTGGGGTGTTATCAGGCAGTGGAAAGTGGGGAATGATTCTGCAAAGCAGTCAACAGGAGGAAGACCCTGGTAATCAGCATTATGGAAGACAAGGAGTGAGGGCGGGGCATGTTGGAGAGGTCAGAAAGGATCAGGGCTAAGGAAGGCTGCTGAAGCTTTTGAGGGAACTACTGAGAGGTAATAGTGGGTATGAAGGTAATTTGCAGGGAATTAAAAATATAACCTACTTTCAGAAAACATGCACTGAAAGGGGGTAACAATGGGGTTATATATTGGTTTTTCAAAATAGGATGGTTGTGTCCTTATTAAGGCAGAGATGAGGGAACCAGTAAAGGAGGAAAGGAAGAGAGAATAGGTATTCAAAGCCGATGTTTTGCATAATAGAGGAAGGAGAGATGGAAACAATTTATCATCAGTAAAGTTGTGGTTAGGGGTCATATGTTTTGGGGGTCACCACGGGTATTAAAGGTCTGAATAAAGTATAAAAGGGAACCAATAAGAGAAAAAATTGTCAAGCAGTGATGAGAGACCAGTTGGAAATATGGAGAATCATTTGTAATAGCCCATAGTGTTTTTCTGTGGGCCCAAGGGCATAAGGGAATTGAGAATTCCAAATTTATCCAATTTTTAAACGTTAAGGGCACCTGAAACCGTGGTTCATGACCCAGAAGAGTGCATATCAAAATCACCTGGAGACTTTTTTCAAAATATTGTATCCCCTAAAATGTGTCAAATTGAGGTGTGGGAATAGGACGACTAGAAATGGGAGGAGAGATGCTTACATACACTTTTAAAACATTCTGGGTGATTCTGTTAAACTCCCACCCGCATTGAGAAAACTGTTCCTGACTTGGGGTTAGTAGGAAAGTGACAGAGTGCAGGCTGGGCAGGAGTAGTAAAGGGTAGCCCGAAGGGAAGCTAATGGACTGAAAGATTAAGAGTAAGGCTTTTTGGAGTGATCTCAAAAATAACAGTAAGTAGCAGTAAAATTTGGGGGGTGTGCTCAGCTGGTTAAGTTCCTGTACTGCAGAACTTTTCATGTGCATACAAAAGGCTCTGTATCTCCAAGAAGGGGATTTAATATTTTAAGAAAATAGCTGATCACGGAACCCTTTTTTTCATGGCGCCTTTGTGAACTAGTTTCTGCAGAACACATTTTGAAAATGCTGAATTAGGGAAGTCCAGCAATGGTTAGTTCCAGTTCGATTTAAAAGTTCACAGGTTGTGGGAAAGGGAAGCTGTAGTGGAAAGGTAGAATGTCCAGGTTAAGATCTAGATCTTCCAGGGCTGTGGCTTTGTTTGGGGACAGCTGGGTTACTTTCCATCCCTCCAGGTAAACTGTTTTCTACCACTGAGTCCAATATCAGTTGGATCATCAGTATGAATGTTGAAGTTGCAAAGTTTAAGACAAAAGTGGGGATTTACGAAGTATTTACAAACAGTGTATGTTCAATAGTTTGGTTTCTCAAAAACAGGGTTGGATGGTCTTTATGAAAGCCGACCCAAATCCAGTGGCCTTTAGGATAACTAGCCTCTTCCTTAATTAGTGACAAGAAAGTGGATAATATCAAAAGAAGATACACTTTGAATTCTTGGAGCACTCAATGTCAGTGACTTAATATTTTGGGAGTCTATCCACCTTTTGGGCCGAGGCAGTGTCACAGGCTCTGAGAATGCCCCCATTGGTACTGCCTGGCCATTGAACTGAAGACTGCCTTTCCAGTGAAGTATAGTTCACTGAAGTGTAGTAAGTTTGAGATGATTAATACTGAATGTTGTTGCTGAAGATTTCCAAAGAAGCCAGTGATTGGTGAGGACAGGGATTGTTGGCAGGGATTAGACATTTATATAGCATGACTTAGTTTTTAATAATGATGTGATGTGAATTTTATGAGTATACAAGTCAGCTCCCACCACTGAGACATAATAAATGAGAAAGCTTCCAATTTTCAGTTGCCCCAACTATGTGTGTTTCACAGGTCAGAAGTTTCCATTCTTTTGTGCCAGTTGATATCATTCCATTCCTTCCCTCATGTCTCTTTATTGTTGGATTTCCCCTCATAATCGTCTTTTTTTTTTTTTCCCTTCGGTACGTGGGCCTCTCACTGTTGTGGCCTCTCCCATTGCGGAGCACAGGCTCAGCGGCCATGGCCCACGGGCCCAGCCGCTCCGCGGCATGTGGGATCTTCCCATACCGGGGCACGAACCCGTGTCCCCTGCATCAGCAGGCGGACTCTCAACCACTGTGCCACCAGGGAAGCCCCATAATCGTCTATTTAAAAAGAAAAAAACACACATGTGTTCTTTGTGATTACAGCAGTATACTTATGATAAATTTTTGTGTGTGACCCAGCTGAAGTGTTCAGACCACATGGAAGTCACTTACCTGGTGACAGTTGTACATTCTATGTATTTATTTTCCCCTGTGGATACCTCAACTTTCTTTTCTTCACAGGTAAAGTCGGTGATAAACCTTTTGTTTGCTGCGTATACTGGAGATGTATCTGCACTTCGAAGGTATGTTAACAGGGTGGGTGAGCATATGGCTTACAGATGTTTATGAAGTTGCTTCTGGGCAAAGGGCCACTTTAAAGCTAAATAAAGTCTCACTTCCATTTCCCTCTAATAAAAATGATCCAAAGTTATATTAAGTTCCCACTTCCAGTGCCTTAGTCTCGCTGTACAGTCTTTCCTTTTCAACCTCCTATAAAAGCCCAGTCCTCTGTTTTCCCAAGTGGTAACTGTTTAATTAATCTGGCTAATTGGTATTAGTGTTTTACTGGAATTGGACAATGACTTTTCAATCCCCATCTACCCACCACTCTCCATCTTTGGAGGTGAGGGGGGTGGGCAAATAGGCGTATTTGGTGTTCTGCAGATCCCCAGTGTTGGAAAGGTCATATAGGACTGTATACTTAACATAAGGTCTCTTGTAGAGAGTTGCAGCTGAACTTTAAGGTGGAAAAATGTCTATGCTTAATTTCCACCTTCATTTTAAAGTGTGATTAGTACTTGCATCAGCAGTATTGTATTATAAACTTTAAAGCTGCTAAGAGACTAGATCTTAATTATTCTCACAAAAAAGAAATGAAAATTATGCCCCATGAATATTTGCCAACACTACAGTGGTAATCGTCTTGCAATACATAAATGTATCAAATCAACATGTTGTATACCTTAAACTCACATACCTTTATTTCAATAAAAATGTGCACTTTATTTTTTTAATTTTAAAGTCTGATTAGTACTTGTAGACTGTAAAATGTTAAAGAATGGGAGCCTTAGTGAAAACATTTAACTTTAGTATAGTTGTTAGTTTCTTGCCCTTCCGAGGCACAAATTTAGGGTATCGTTGTGCCACCATTCTTGAGTTTCGGACAATAATGTAATGAAGCTTAATTCTGTGAGAGATGGTGAACATTTCCTCTTACCCAAAAAGAGCAAAGCTAAGGAAGAACGGTGAAGTGGCATTTACTCAAGGTGTCTGTGTACTGGTTGAACAGGGTGTCCCATTAGTGAGCCTGGTGAAGGATGACACCTTTCTCACAGGACCTTAGACTGAACTGATGGAGGAAATGTTACAAAAGTGAATTAAATTTTTTATATGATGAATAGCTATACTTAACAAATTTTTCAGATTTGCTTTGTCAGCCATGGACATGGAACAGCGAGACTACGATTCTAGAACAGCACTCCATGTAGCTGCTGCAGAGGGTAATATATGAACCACTCATTTATTTATTTTTTTTCAGACTTAATTTCTACTTAATACTAAAACCTGCTTGTTTGTTTTCGATGTAGGTCATGTTGAAGTTGTTAAATTTTTGCTGGAAGCCTGCAAAGTAAATCCTTTCCCCAAGGACAGGTGAGCCGTTAAGTTACTTTCTAACATATAATTGGCAAGCCAGTGTTTTATCATACAGGGCTCTAATAGTTAGATGGTGGTATATTTAAATCCACTGTGTATATGTTGGAGTCATTATTGAACTTGCTATGGAGCCTTATAAAGGCAACCAACAAAACCTTGTTTCTGTTCAGTAGATCGTTCTCTCTCCTATATCCTCTTCCTTACCTAAGGAAGTTCTCTTAGAATTTTCTTGGTTAGTCTGTCAGTCATTGTATTGTATGAAGAAAACAATTCCTGTTGTCTGGAAAGATAAAATAGGAATTTTATCCTCATGGGCCTTTTGACTACACAGGGTAGACAAGATAAACATTTGCAGGGGCATATGAAATAAGTGTAAGGAGATTACTGTTACAGACCTCTAAAATGGATACATTGGAGTTTGTTGAAATTCCTGGATTTGGTTGGAGTCAGTTTTAGAAAGCTTCATGGAAGTTGAATTTTAACCAGTGCTTCGGGGAAGAGATGAGATTTGAGGGCACAGAAGGAAGAGAAGGGCACTCCAGACAGAGTGGGAGAAATATGCCTGGAATATGTTCTGCTCCTCTCCTCTCCCTTCTGGTCCACATGGAAAATTGACATTCATCCTGCGGTAAAATACTGTTCACAAAGTGGATAGCCAAGGGAGGGGTAAGAGTGCAGCTTACATATATGCATATGCTTAAAGTAAAGCCTGTACTAATATACTGGCATGTTATATAACTGGAGTTACATAACTGGATGAGTCAGTGAGTAATGAGAATAAAGGTTTAGAAGAATGGAAAAAAAATATTTGGTGGGAGAGGTTTGATACTTATGATTAGGAGTTTGGGTATTTGAGGACAATTTGAAGTAAGTTTGGAGCAAGTTGATTATTCTCTAGCTATTAGATCTTTCTGTTTTAGTAAGGTTTTACTATTTTTTAAATTAGTGGTTTGGGTTTTATTAGCTCAGCTTGCAAGATATGCAGAAAAGTTACGGCATCAGTGTCTGAAAACTGTTAGCAATTTTGTAAGTACGGTAACACTTTGATTACCTAAAATCATGATCTTTATTGGCAATATTCTAAAACCTCATGTTAGGGTGATAATTCTCCCTTTTATCCTCAAATGTAATGCCCATACCAGCTCTTTCTAGAGCAAGAAACTGAAGAGAGTGTTTTCCCCTGCCCCTAGTATTTATAATCCCAAGTAAAACGCTATTTACAGGCTGGAAATATTTACTGTGCTTTGCATGTTGAAGGATCAAAATGTTTTGTTGTGGTTTTTGCCTTACATTGGCCCCTAGGAATGTGAAAGCAGAAACACCCATCTGAGAGGCAAAAGTTAGCTCAGTAACTAACTTGGTAACTGAGTATTCATGATTTGAGAATGTAAGCTAGACCAACACGCCTTCTTTCTCTATTTCATAGAATCGGTGTCACCTCAAATTGTAAAATAGGCTTGAGCAGATTTAGTGTGTACTTTAGAGCTGATACTTTGCATTACTTCACGGAAAAGAAGCATTGGGAAAAAAAAGACAACTTGCAGTTAACATTCAGTTTTTCCAGAAAGACAGATAATTATATGCTGTAGATGATTGAAAAGTCACCCCACCTCCCGGTTTCAGGCCACTGACTCCCTAACTTAACGAAGGCCAATGTAGAAGTAAAAGGCAACTTAATTCAGCAGTTTTTTGAGAAGCACAGAGATACACATAAAATGTTACTTACCTGATTTTAAAAATTAAGAACAGGTTACCAAACTTTATTCAAAAATATTTTTTAAATGAGATTGTTTTAAAAACCTTTGAGTTCCATATTGGGGCCCCACTGAGAAGGTAAAAGGTTAAGAACAAAGAAAGAAGGAAAACCAGAAGCTGGTGAGAGTGGCATGTGAAAAAGTGGAGTCAGAGAGCCTGGTAGCCATGGAGAAGTTAAGTGACATAGAGAGTGGATGAGAAGAGAAGCTTAATAGTTTGTGAAGTACTAGGGAGCTCATTATCATGCTCTGTCATTTACTTGGGTTGTGCTTTACAGTGCTGGCTCCTCTTTCAAAAGGCTAATTAGCTGATTAACCACTGCTGGCAACTCTTCCTTTCTTCTTATCTCCAGTCTTCATCTAGATGACTAAAGAGCACAGCTCAGAAACACACTTCCCAGGGAAAGGGTAGTTGTTCTTCTGGTTGTGCAGTGGTCCAGTTGAGCCCCTGGAGTCCCATCCTTACCACAGATGAAGAAAATGTCAGTTCCTCTGAGGCCAGTCTTGCTCCTCCAAAGTGTATTTGAGCCCTAATAAGATCGTGGTTATTACCAGACTTCTGAGATTTACTGTGATTTTTACATTGACAGGAACACACATTTTCTACCAAAGGCTAGGGTGATAGATGCTATAGAGCTGATTTTTCTTTGAACATTCTATTTAAAGAATGATCCTTGGGGCTTTCCATGAAGTTAAAGTTTAGAAATACTAGAGTCTGTCTTATCTGTTAACACTAGAACTTCCCATTCATAAGCACTTAGATAATGTGAACAAGACCCTTTTGCAGAAGGTAGTTTTCTCTTCCTCCCCATATCCCAAGTTGTCTCCAAGACCACTTTTTGGATTATAAATCCCTTTCTGCATTTCTTCAATATTACTTGTACTATTGCGTAAACAGCTAAATTTGAATGGCCCTTTAACTGGCATTTAAAATCTAAGAATGCTGGATTATCATCTTTGTACAGAAATTATCTAATGACCCAGTCCATGCTGTGCTACTTGTTTAGGTGGAATAACACTCCCATGGATGAAGCGCTGCACTTTGGACACCATGATGTATTTAAAATCCTGCAGGAATACCAAGTCCAGTACACGCCTCAAGGAGATTCCGACAATGGAAAGGAGAACCAAACCGTCCATAAGAATCTGGATGGATTGTTATAATGGTCTTAAGCCCAAGATTTAAATCACTTACCTATTTAATTGTGGAAAATGATTATGAAGAACATGTGTATTTCTATCTGGTAGTGATGTATATTTTACAACATTTGTCATTTCAGTGTTACTGGAGTTTTCTTCATTGTGCACACAGGACAAATCTGATCTCTTTGGGAAAAAATAGAAATAAAACAATCTCCCTCCATAATGTGAGCAATATTTACCTCGCGCATTGTATAATTTGATGTAAAAGAAACAGTTACCAATGCTAGCTTAACTGTGTAGTCTTCGTGATTCATTTTTGTGTATTTTGTGACTTTTCAATTTATGGTGATGATCTGCTGATATGCATTTATAAATTAAACTCTGTTGTACAGTCTGTCCAAATGGGTCAAGGCTGCCTTTAGAAGCAAAACTGTGTGATTTTCATGACTTCAAATATGTATTTAGTTTGAGTGTTTGAACAGTTATATGCACTTATGGTTATGTGTTTGAAATACCGCCTGTCACCCTAGGTTCATGATGTGACTCTTTAAAAATTATAATAGTTAATAACTATTAGTAGGACAGACCAATTCTGACTAGATTTTATCAGGGAATCTGTTTAAGATATGTTTGGTGATCAAAACAATGTGTGAATGTAGTTAAAATAATTTTTGAAATAATTTCCTTTTTCTATATCCCCTTAGACCAGCCTCTCTTCCCAGATGTTTAGCTATTTGCCTCTTTCCTTTAGCTGGGAAAGTGGGTGCTGGCATACTATGCAGTTTTCATGTTTTCCACAATAAATCAGAAAACGCCTCATGGACCTGGCATCCGAGCTGTGACTCTGCCATTTGTCTATAGGAGATGAACCAGAGACAAATTACTAAGCTAAGTACAAATTAGTCAAATTTATCGGCCAATAAAAGGAAGGGATGTGCTACTTCAGCTCTTTAAGAAGATATTTTTTAGCTTTCAGGATCAAGATAAATTCAGAAGTGCTCTAAGCTACCAAAGTTATTATGAAGGTATGGGAACGGCTACAAATAACATTTGTTTTTAAACCTGTCATTAAGAGTCTGCATCAAGATGTTTGTTCTATTTGGGGGATCACTAGATCACTCCAGTTTTCTCCTGATTTTCTACCATGTATTTTTTGTGGACTTTAGAGTTAATAATAAGAAAAGGCCATTTCATTTTAAATCGAGACCCATCGTTTGTCTTGCAGAGGAACTGCACACATACGTTATCCTGTCATACTCAGAGGTAAAAGGGTATGTTAATAAGGACTTCTGATATTAAGCACACACACAGGCGCGCGCACACACACACACGCACACACACAATTGGACTTCTTTGAAGCTGTGGTTAATGAAATGTGCAGAACCCTCAACTACATGAATGCTGGTTGTTTTATTAATATAGCAAATTCCTTTTTTTTTTTTTTCCTTTTCTATCAGCACACACTCTGCTTCCAAGCTTTATCGTGCCTAATGGCTCCTTTCCCACTCCAGCAGCCTCCAAGTGTTTTGATTATTGCTTCCAGTCTAAATCAGTGACTTCAGCCATTGCCCCCTTATTAACCTAGACGTGTTCTTTTGGTGGAACACGGCCGGTGTTCCTTAACTGAGCTGCATCAGGCATGAAGCCATTCTCGTGTGTGTGCTTCTGTGGGGAGTATGGTGGGTGGGTGTCCAGCCCTGCTGCTGTGTTCCTGCCTCATGGATCTACCAAGACATGCAGACAGGTGGTATATGTAAAACGCTGCAGAGGAACAGCATTATTCCCAAAGATATTATGGGGTAGACACTCTTTAATAGAAATCAACTGAAATAACTGCTCCAACAGCAGCTTGTTCTGTGTGATTTAAATGAAACATTAAGATGGTTCAATTACACAGCTTAAAGATTACCAATGATTCTGAGGCTTTTCTCTAATAAAAAGAGGTTCTAACTATTATTTGGGAACAAAGAGTTTTCATCTTTTCTCAGATCGTAACTATTTTGTGAAATCTTTGTGGTTTAGTTAAATGTGCCCTTATTTACCCATGAGGTTATTTATGACTGTACACTGGTTCCTGTTCTGGCTGTTTGCTGTTGGCTGGTGATAATAATGAGTACATTTGATTTCAATGCTTTTAACTGTGCTGTTAACTGCTGCCATCAGTATACTCCAAAGATCTCTGTTTGGGCTTTAGGATCATATGTGCTTTTTCTGTACCACAGAGCTCTATATGGTGGTGTTTATTTAAAGCTTTGTATACACTGTTGTTTTTGCTGATCTCAGTTCTAATTATCACCTCATCTTTGAGTGTAATGTGCTGTACCCCACTGCTGCCCCACACTGCCCTTTAGCTGCAGAGCTGGATTAGCTATCAACCGTTCAATGCTGTTACCTGCTTGGCAGGGACTGAATGACCTGATGTTGGATTTAGATTCTTCCTGGGGATTGTACAGCTATGAATGTATTTGCTTCCAGAACCTCCCAAAGTGAATCTAATCTTAAAACTGTAAGTTGTAAGTATTCTGAAATTGGAAAATATTTATTTTAAATGAAATTAGGTAGTGTTGCTTTTTACAGCTTAATAAATACATGTATCAAAAAGAACTGAAAATGAATTTTTTTAAACGTTTCCTCACATCACTGGGTTGGGAACTCCACTGAACACAGGAACTATGTCGAGGCATTTTTAATGCCTTCTGTGGACCAGGTACTATGCACGGTGTCCAGTGGGGTTACCTCAATGACTAAGATGAAAATTCTGAAAGCAGTTCATCCCTGAAGGTGAGAAGACAGGCAGGCATGTGTCTAGTCCTCTTAGAAGCTAACACTATCCTTTTACAGTTAGGAGGTGCTCAGTAAATATTTGCTGCATTGAATCTTGCACTAGGAGGGTTCTAACCTCCTTCAATGAGAAGAGAAGGTATTTCACAAAAGTCTTGACATCTGTTTGTGGAGCTGCCACACTGGGGTCTGCATACAACAAGCTGGTAATGGCAGCTCCCACCTGGTCCATGGGTGTGTGAAATGGCATTCACTCCCAATGCCAGAAACCTCTGGTTTAGGGTTAGCATACGGTTTTCTAACCACAGAGAAGGTACATGAACACCACGTATACCATGGCTGTCCATTTTCAACGAAGTTGTTTGTCACAAAGTAATTTGCTTTGCTATAGCAGTCAAACGTGTTTATTTGTCTGTATTACTGACATTTTAGAACTGGAAGAGATATCCAAAATCTCTCATCTAATCTTCTCACCCTTTCGTAGATGAATGCCATTACTTTGAAATTGTGTAGATTTCTGTATACCCTTTAAACCCTTTAAATTATTTGTAGCTTTTGGCCATGTTTGCTTCACGAAAGCTTTCTTAAGTTTTAATAGGTAAGATGTTCGTACCAGAACATACGATCCAGTATCTCAGAACATCTTAAGTTCCACCAAAGCAGAGATCTTTGTCTGTTTTAGTTTACCGACTTCGTTTCCCAACCATCTAGAATAGTGCCTGGCTCATGGCAGGTGCTCTCTATATATCTGGTGAACTAATACATGAATGAATCTTAACTAACCAAAGAAGCCACTTGAGTTAAGGACCCCTTACTCTGGGCACAGCATCCCAGTTCAAAAAGTAGGTACCAGAGCTTTCAAAACAACTTCTAGTTTTTTCCTGGGGTAATCAGATGTGAAAGGAGTGCTTTGTTCAATTAAGACTTAATATCCCATTTCAGCTTACAGGCAACAAATAGACTTCCATCATTGAATGCTGACTAAATAGCAAAATCTATTTATTGCCATCTCAGAAGACACTTTCCTGAAAAGGGAGAAATTTGTCCTGAGTGGTGCATAAAAGTCCTAGGCTTATAAAACCCCATACCAGAAATACTCTTAAAACACACAAACATCCCTTAGCCAGAATCTATTTAGTGACTTCTTACAATGATCAATTATATAGAAATACAAACATACCGGCTAGGCAGGGCGTTATCTACTTCACTCCCTGGAGAAATACAACTCTTCATGTTCGTTATGAAGAAACTTTATATTTCCTAGATGTAAATACTGTAGATAGGGAGGTGAGAACAGTCATATTTGCTATGAGGCCAGAATTCAAGCTTATACCACTATTCCCTGATAGCTCATCGAACAACAGTTGCATTTAACCTGCCAGACTTACATCTAACTTGCCAATTCTTTTATTTTACTATTTTTTTCCAGCACACAATGCCTTTTACTTTGAGAAGGGCGCAGCTTTCTAGCTTATAACACTTTTGGAGAAAAGAATGGCAGCTTTTTGTGTGGGTGTAGTAACTTCTCAGAAAGTAAAACCTCACCTCATCAAGGAGGTGTGGAGTTTAGATGCTGCTATGGACACCATACAGAGTCCCATTTTACATGTATTTTAAAATTAAAAACTTGCATTATAGCAGTACTGAAATTCACTTTAAAATAAATGCCAAATTATTTCTGCATTTGGAGGCAGCTCTGGTGGTCACCAAGACCAAAGGACTTTCGTTTGTTTGCTATTTATGGTACTCATTATAGCTTGTTTCAATAATGTTTCCTCTGATTTCTTCCACCAACCTATCTTAATCTCGGTAAGAAAGGGTAACACTTAGGAAAACGGTATTAATCATGTTTAAAAATAAGGACTGATATATTTTTATGCTTAATCATAAGAAAAGATAAGAAAAACATCGAACCTACACATAATGCCAGTAACTTTTTAAATCTTTATACAAAATATCTGTAAGAGACTAACTTTATAATTTTAATACTTTTTAAAAGTAAACAAAGTCTCTTGACTGGTGCAGTAAAATGAAACTATGCCAAAGCATTCTTAGAGGGCAAAAATATACCAAATAGTTAAATATTAGCAATTAGGAACAATTTAACTGTCATCTTTGTTCCTTCATCATTTCAATTTAAAAAGTCAACGCAAACCCAGTCAGGTTGATGTCAATCATCTTATGTAAAATCTGAGAGGAGGCCTTGATTTGTGTTTAATACCAAGGAAAGTACCATGTGCATATTATATTTAATGCAGTACCTATACTTTAGCTTTAATTTTGAGATAGACTTCAAGGAAACTTTATTCCCACCAGAAAAATACAGTATTTACCTAACAGTATGATTGTGGTGGTGACAGTAGAAAAATAAGATGCACCTGCAGACAGCAGTTTGTGAATGTTATCTAGAAGAACCCTGTCAAACCCACTCCCTAAACCACTTTTTTGCATGTCAGTGCTAATGAAGGGACGAGGTAAGTAACACAACACACTTCACAAAACATCATCCAGTCCAAAAAGGGTCTAGAAAAAGCACAAAAGAGACAGTGGAACCATTTGCAATGTATTTGTGAGAGAAACACATTCATCAGTGAAAGACACGCAATTCTCAATGCAGTTACACAGGATGAGTTTTCAAATTATCTGATTCTCATAATCTCTGGTTAATGATTTGTCCGTTACTATTTTCTCTTCTCAATTTGAAAATTTTATGACTAAGACTAAATACCAGCTAAAAACAATACAGACAAGTGAACCCATTTAAGAAACATGCAATAAATTTCGGAGTTTGTCTACATCTACAATTAATTTCAACTTTTTGAAAAATAACAGGATTTACCTTAAGAGAGCTGTTAATAGTTTGGCTCCCTTGACAGAACTGTGAAGACAATTTCATTTACTAGTGACCGTGATGGAGGCAGAATATATTCAGCTTTGGATATTAAAGTTTAAACGGAAAACACTACTCACGAATTGGGAAAGTTTACTTCCTTCCCTTTGATATTAGCCAGTATCATAAAGCCATAACAAAGAGAAAAACTAATTCTCCCGAGAGAGAATTTGTCTCTAGCTTTCAATGGCTAGTGTGGAAGATGTAATAAAGAACACAGCTTTTATCCTCTGCCCAGATACAGGATGGCTACCTTCAATAAAGAGGTGATGTAATTCTATGTAAACTTAACTTTGCACTATTTCATAGGCAAACCACTGGAAAACTTCTAGCCACATTTAAAGCAGAGAGAACAAATAAGAATTCTCCAGAAGAGAAATATGCCAATCCTGCATGAAGCAGTTGCCTAAATAACTGTGTGATCTACCCAACCACCTATAACAATTGAGCACTGACTCTAGGCATGGCATTTGCTAGATGCTGCTAAATATTTGACCTTTCCCAAAGGACTCTCATTCTAGTTCTGATGCTTTTGGTATATCTGGATGTTTTTTATTTGTAAAACCCACTCTGTGGAGAGGGCCTTTCAATTTTACCTTCAATAAGATGCATGAAGCCCTTCAGAGTAACAGATGTTTCTGAATTAGGGAAAAATCCACTTGCTACCAACAGGTTGCAGCGAATTTGTTGGCCTTTCTTTTGTTTCCCTAGAAACACAGGATGTGAAGGAACAGAGTAGCAGGAGGGAGTCACAGGTGGGAAGGAAAAATGTCACCAGAGAAGATGAGAAAAATTCATGCTCTTATACTGCATTCATCTGTAAAAAGAAAATGTGGTTACATTATTACACTGCTCTTGTAAAACGCAGACTCATATATTTAACATTACTTGTGTGTTCTACAATGGAGTAGTAGAAAGACACATCCCCCGGCAAAAAACCACCATGGAATTAGAGGGCCTTCAGCATGTGCAATCCTTTCTCCTGGACTAATAGAGACCTTTTATGTCACCTAAGCTGATGGATTATTACTCTGCAGCCTGCTGGCTTAATTCTGTCCATTCATCCAAACTGCATAAAGCTTTCTGCTGTTATGCAAGTCTGGGGACAGAGCAACGTGGCAAATCTGCTCATGCAAAACAAGAGTGAGGCAATGCTGAGCTGTATGCCAGAGGGAGAGAGGGATTTGGGGGAAATGATGAATTTTCCTTAAAGGCCACTCAGCAGGAATAACAAACGAATGAGTTTCACGTAGAGGCTAGAGAAGTAGAATCATCAGAAACCCCTCCACCTCCCCCAGCAGGGCCCTTCGGAGGCAGTGAATTGCTCATCCAAAGGACACCGGCCTGCCACCGACTTCCTATCTTACTTCCATGCTGGGCTCTCCCCTTAGACCAGGTGCTCTCGACCAGGGGTGATTCTGTCCTCTGGCAACATCTGGAGACATTTTGGATTGTCATGACCGGGTGTGGAGGTGTGTGTGCTACTGGCATCTAGTGAGTAGGGGCCAGGGATGCTGCTATACATTCTGCAACGCATAGCACGGCCCCATAACAGAGAATCATTCAGACCCAAAACACCGACAGCAACACAGCTCTAGACTACAAGCCTCTTGAGAACCGAGTCCTTTTTTTTTTTTAATCCCGAGTACTCAATAGTGGGTGGTACATAGTGGGCTCTTAGGAAAATATTTTGGATTGAAAAGCACAATGAAGGTTTTGCCCCTATGTTTCCGTCTGGCTGAGAGTAAAATATGTAAAGATGGTGGTCTTCAGAGAGAGAGAGAGAGAAAGCAAGCGACCCTGGATTCAAATCCTGTCACTGTCTCTTACCAGCTGTGTGACCAGTCATGTTACTTAACCTCTAAATCCCAAAGTCCTCATCTATTCAAAGGAGACTGATAGTCTCTAACAGATAGATTTGTTGAAAGGATTAAATTATACAGCATATGTAAAATGCTTAGTAGACTAGATGGAAATAGCAGACAATTAATACGTGTTATTTAATATTTATCATTAAATTATTATCAGCTTTGTCCAAGCTTTGCCCAAAGGCCTCTAGGAGAGGAGACTGGTTCTCATGCTGTCCCAGAGGAAGAAGTTTACTGTACAGGGAAGCCAGACTAAACAAGCACTGAAGCCAGGCTACAGAAAACACTGGTGCTCTGTCTCTCAGGAGCCTGCGGTCCTCCTGCTCCTGAGGCGGCACCAGGCGCTGGCCCCAGGGCCCCCCGGTCCAGAGCTGCAACCTCCAGACATGGCCGAAACCAGCCAGCTCCTCGAAAGGTCTATTTCAGAGCACAAGCCCTAACTCCAAGAGTGGATGGATGCGGAAAGGAAATCGTGGCCAAGGCTGAGGACAATTTGGGACAGACAAGGTGGAGTCCACCCAATTCGGAGACTAATCCAACTTTAATTTTGTCTAACCAGTGCTCTGCCCATATTATAGCTCTTAAATCTTCTATGGGTTTACTCTGGAGATGTGTGTGTGCGTGTATATAAAAATAGATTTATTCTACAAATGAAATGAATGAAATCATCTGGAATGAAATGGATGGCTCCTGGGCAGGGGGAGAGGAGATCCAGAGCCACAAAACCATTTCCTGGCACTTATTTAGAGGAATTAAATTGCTCTCACAGTATCGTTCCGAGAGCACAGAGAAAGCGGTCATGCTGCATGCACAGATGGAGGGGACTAATCCATCTTATTTTCTCAAGGTCACAGGGCATAATGGTATGACAGAGTTGGAGCTCTGATCTCCAAATCCCAAACACAGGCCTCTCACCCAAAGGCTACGCTGCCTTCGTCTTAATAAACCAGAACAACACATACTCAGTGTCAAGTGCAAACAGCTTCTCTTGGGTGCAGGTTTTGAATGAATCAGAGGTCAGCTTTCTGTGGTGGGGCATTCCAGGAGAGTAGACAAGAACACGCAGTCCAGCGACACCCCAGGTGGATTCAAATATTCGTTCCCTCATTTACTAACTACTTCATCTTAGTCAAGTTTCATAGTTTTGGAGAGCCTCTTTTGTCTACATCTGTAAAGTGGGAAAAACAATAATACCTAACTCAGAAGGCTGTTGTGAGCACTAAGTTACTACCCGTGGAGTGCCTGGTACACAGTAAGTCCTTAACAAGTGTCACCTATTAATGATGGTGATGACCATGATGATGATGTAACTTGCTCAGGAACAGCAAAGGAGGAGAAAAAGAAGATCGCGCCGTTGTTTGGTTCTGTCCATCGATCTTACACTTTCTAAATAGGGCTTTACAGCTATTCCATTTTTGTGTAGGGCTCACAAAACACTTCAGAGCAGTGTGGGGAGCTACATTCCAACAGAGGATGCAACCTTACACAGGTACAAGGTTCATCTTTCACTCTCCAATAGGAACAGAACTATTGCGCTATTACACTACCTAAGCATTTTTTTTCAGCCTTAACAGGAGGGTGTAAAGATTTTAGCCTGTACTTCTTCAGGTGAGGGAAAAGGATAAGGAAAAGGTTACATACCAGAAACCTGAGTCTAAACAGATATTACTAATGCCGCACAAATGCATTCCCTGAACACAGGGATGCGCGACCCTGAACCCTGGGAGATGGCGTCCTCTCCCCTCATCCTGTCCTCCCTCCTGCATCGCTGAGCAGTCTGTGCCAGGCACCAGTGACGAAGAAGGGCCAGTAATGACTCAGAGAGGCTTTTCTTTAAAACATTAAGCAAATTTTAAAAAAATGAACTGGGGGGCTTCCCGGGTGGTGCAGTGATTAAGAATCCACCTACCAATTCAGGGGACACGGGTTCGAGCCCTGGTCCGGGAAGATCCCACATGCCGCGGAGCAACTAAGCCCGTGCGCCACAACTACTGGGCCTGCACTCTAGAGTCTGTGAGCCACAACTACTGAAGCCTGCGTGCCACAACTACTGAAGCCTGCACGCCTAGAGCCTGTGCTCCGCAACAAGAGAAGCCACTGCAATGAGAAGCCCGCGCACCGCAACGAAGAGTAGCCCCCGCTTGCCACAACTAGAGAAAGCCCGTGCGCAGCAATGAAGACCCAATGCAGCTAAAACTAAATAAATAAAGTAGATAAATTTATAAAAAATGAACTGGAATAGCTTCATGTGGAAAAGAGCTTAAAATTAAAACAGCATCAGCAAAAATCCAGCCAATCAAAATAAATAAATAAATAAAATCTTTAAGGGGAAGGATTTCAGGTTGACAGGCAAACAATACTATCTGACATACTGAAAAACATTCTCCCAAAGAAAGATGCACTCTTTTGTGGACAGCCCTGTTTCCATCCCTATCACGGTACTCATGACACTCTGCTTCACTCCTTGAACTTTTTACTCTTGGCAAAGCCCTTCACAGCCCCAGGTGCTAGCGGTACAAGTTAGTTCTCAAACATAAATCAGGTAAAGTGTTTCGCTGTGGCTGCCCAAGTCTCTATGACGACTGTATACCAAGCATTAGTCTCCTCCCTTCCTAAAAATAACAGCTCTTCACCCAGACACAGTGCTGAAACAACGGGACAAAAGGAAAACATTTTCTTATCAGAGAAATCCTAGTTCCTTAACGTATGAGATTTCTATGTGGACAAATTTAAGAGGCAGAGGGGGAGCTTTTAAATATTTGAAATGTCATTATTTTTTGGAAGGTGATGAAGGCCAGGAGTAAAAATCCTGGTGACGACGTAGCTTGTTTAAACACAGCAGGCTCCAACTTGTCATAGCTAATCTAAAAAACACCCTTCTGGGCTCTGCCAGAGGCTCCTTCTGAGAACTCACAGATAGGCCCAGGGTCTGCCAGGCACCCTCCCTGCCTCAGAGAGCAAACACTCAGCGTGCTGAAAGCATCCCTGTGTGGTACTCACCATGTCAAATTCTACGGCGCCCACTATCCGAGACACCTCATCAAACTCCTCAGGAGACATGGGAAGAAGGTTGTCTGTGGTCTGAAGTTGAGAAGGGTGACTAAAATGGGGAGAAAGAAACAGGAAATGTTAACATCTAGATTATGAAAGCAGTGGTGCAAACTTTGCCATTTCATCTTTGGCCTGTGACTGAATCACCATTTTAGATTTTTATTTCAGGGATGTGTATACATTTGTAAAATACATTTGAAAAAGGACAGATCTCGAGAAGTTCATGTCCCCAGCCCGGCCCCTTGGGAAACACACTGTATTCTAGAGATGTGAGCCAGATATAACCAGTCTGGATCCTGCACCGCTTCTGCCTGGGTGAACACGGGCACGAGCTTGTGCAGTTGTGTCACCTACCCTGGCCTGAGAAGCGCCAGAGAAATGTCTGGGGAGTCCCTCATCCCTACCTTGAGGTTTGTATGCAGATAAGGCTGCTCCAGAGGGTTTTTACATGAAGGCTACATCCATTCACCCCAAGACAGTGCTGCAGGCCAAATAACTGACAATGACTTTTCCAAAATTTTTTCTACCTTTTACAAAATGAAACAACAAAATAAAAGCAAACGGAAAAAAATGTATCTCAGTCATTACTTTGGCCTTTTCTAGATAGAAAAGAACTGCTTGCCCACTCTGATCGATTTTTGTTCATTTTATTTACACTTTTTCAAAATACGAGTTTGGGGAGAACTTATATGCCTTAAATACAACTTTGTTTTTTTTGGATTTTTTTGGTTTGCTGTTTGTTTGTTTGTTTTTATAAAGGCAATAAAACACTGATAGGCAGTGACACCAGGATCTCTAATTAGGATCTTTCCACAGGTCCATCTGTGATGGTGGCAGCAACAATTACAATGGAAAAGCAAAGAACAAGCATCTTCAACAGGCCCCAGCCAGGAGTGGGGCTTGTTTGAGGATTTTAAACATGTCACTCTTCTGTGTTCACTTACACTTCAGACACAGAAATCAGTTCAGTCTTGATATATCCTGTTCCTTTAGGGCCATCAAGTTCCATAGGCTCTGGGGCTAGAAGCAAACACATCACGTACACTTTCCGTTAGCAGAAATTACACAAGAACAATCAACTTTTTCTTTGATCAAGACTGGACTGTTTTCCTTGGCAGTCAGGTTAGACTCCCTGCCTGGGTCACCTGAAATTGTACTGCGAATGCAGAAACAACCAGATGAAAAGGGGAGGCACATTCAGCACAGAAGTCAAGCTAAGACGGTTCTCTTTCCAAGGCTTGAAATCCTACAAAAGTTTTATCTGGTTTATGGTCCTGGCCTGGTTGGTGTAATAAACGCATCTGTCAGGGTAAGCCGGGTGCATCTAAAGTAACGGTGCTAACGTTGAGACTACTGATCCTGAAAAATCATTAAGTCTGTTGGTGCATTCCAAACCAACTTAGTCTAACTTCCACTTTCTCAAATGCGGTTCAATGAAGACTAAGCAGAGGGAGACCCGTGTGCTAAACTTAGACCTGCTCTCAGTGATGTGACCTAATAACTTACCAGGTCACCATGAAGGGACCACTTCACTTCGCCCGGGCCTCCATCTCCTCAATTTCAGGAGCAGGCTGACATAAAGCAGGTAAGCATCACAGGTCCTACGTTTTTCCCCTCCACGTAGAAAAAGTAAAAATGTAACAACTACACACGACCAGAAATGGACCTTCTCCAACACCCCTAAGATCAAGAACCATTTACTCCTTTCTTACGATCTGTATCAGGCCAAACAATGTATTATGTTTCAACTGCGCTGTGTTTATTAGAAAGCCTGCTTTTACCAATTCAAAGGAAGGGGTGGGCTAGTGACACGGCATGGGGGGAGTCTGTGCTGACATCTTGCACCGATAGGAAGGCAAGGGCAGTGTGTGGGGTTAACGCCTGTCTCCCGCAAACCTTTGGACTAGGTGAAGGGAGAACACAACCACAGGAACGACTGGGCTGTGCTATAACTCATCAGGCAATGCTTGCACGCTCTGCCCACTTACCTTCCTTTGGCCTGGAGTAGTACTTTCCAAAGGCATGGTCTTTATCAATATTTGGATACAGAAACTTCAAGGGATTCTCTGGAATATTTTCAGCGGCCATGACTTTGTAATTGCGAATAATGTCAGGGAAAGTAACAGCAGAAAGTTCTTTCTTTGTGTAGGGTTCAACCGCATGGAAGCAAGATTCTAATAGGAAGAAAAGCAAAGTGAGTCCCACAGAATATCCCTCAACAATAGAGGAGAGAAACAAACACTGCAGAGTTTATGGATTTGACAGAACCTGGTAAGAACTAAACACAATCTAGGAGTTACATCACAGAGCATGTAATTGCTTTATTCCTAAATAGATTATTATCCTTTCTTTAAAATAGGAAAAATAAAGGCCATCATTACTTTCGGTAATATTGCATTTGTCATTATTTACTTAGATTTGTAAGTCTAGCCAAAAGAAATTTATTAAATACCTTTAAAATAACTAATTACTAATTGGGTCTTCTTGGCTCAAGCCATAGATTAAGTTACTAGAAGATAAACTCACTTTGTCTTTCTTTTCATATTGAAAAATGAAAATAAACAACAACACATGGAAAACAACTTTTTAAACAAACCAAAAAGAGACCCTATTTGCTGTTTTTTTCTCTAATCCTTAATGTAAAAAAACACAGTTTAATTCACTCCTGGTCTTAGTCCCAGACTTCACTGGAATCCTGCTTCCTAACTGATCCAGGATTTCACTTTTGGGGCACACACTCCAGAGGCTGCTGTCAGGTGCTCTGGGGACTCTGCTCTAGAACTTCAGACCAAAGCTTTGTAGCTGGTGTGGCCCTGCTTTAAACTTTCCAGTTGCCAATGGTTTTCATCTTTGCCTGGTTTGCTAGTTCCATCTCTCAGCAAGTTCAGGAAGAACTACCGGGGGAGAAGAAGAAAAGGGCAGGCTCTACCATCTACTGTCCTCACTGGGCTCTAATCCCAGCTCTCCTGTTTTTTTACCAGAAGAAAAAAAAAATAGAACAAGAAAAGTATCCTATCTTTTTGCATCTTCTAAACTGAAAGCATAAGTCACTGGAACAAATCAGTTTTCCCTCCAATCCTTCAAACAGAGCAAACTACAAGCAAGAGTGAAAAGTCACCAGTTTGTCTTTATCACTTTCTTGTCTCCACTGAAACCTGTTTCTCATTCCCCGGAAACCTGTTTCATAACGCGTAGGTTTTCAGAATTGTTTTTGCCATGGATGCACTTGGTCAAATAGAAACCCAAGATATAACCCAGATAAACGTGCACGAGCCTTCTCTGTCAGA
The DNA here is from genome assembly GCF_963455315.2 of Globicephala melas. Taxonomy (NCBI): domain Eukaryota; kingdom Metazoa; phylum Chordata; class Mammalia; order Artiodactyla; family Delphinidae; genus Globicephala; species Globicephala melas. Next base: position 43,195,012 of record NC_083320.1, on the reverse strand, counting down.
AGGCAAGGTGACGGGCTGCACCCAGTCCCAGGACCCCTCTCACGGAGCCTGCCCTCATCCGTGCACCTCCAACGTGGGGTTCTCCTCCATGGGTCTGGAAGCTCACGCCTGTGCACTGTGGGTTTCCTCCCAATAAATGACTGCCAGTCATACTGACTCGCATCTTTCACCTACAGGTGACATACCTGACAAAAAGGAAAGAATGTGGCCTTGTCTTTAAAAAAAAATCATTTGCACAATATGTTCCAGGCAACGAATCCCAAATAGCCCTTGGTGATGTATTAAATCCTACTGGGGAAGCTCAGCTGGGGATAAGTGGAGGAGCTGCGACTGTATGTCAAAAGCTCATCATTTGTATGAGTTGATTTGCAGAGAAGAAGAAGGGCTTGCACCCACATTTTGAATCGGTGTGTGTGCAGGCGCCTTGGCTTACCACCTCCATTCTGGGGCCGCTCCACCCATGTGAACGTGATGGCCCCTTCCCGGCAGCTCTCACTGAACCGCAGCAGGAATGTCCCCGGCTGCTGGTCCTTCAGCAGAGCCCGCTCTCGCTCCTTGCTGATAAAGCCCACGATACACCTGCACATGGAAAGGGATTGATGGAGGTACTCTGAGGTTCAGTCATGACTGTAATTTTCACGTTCACTTACAAATCAAGATGACTGCAACTTGATACAAGAGCACAGGATAGAAATGTATCAACTATTTTAGATGCTTTAAAATCTATTTCATCGACACTTCAGGAAGCATTTCACTCGTACATATATATGCTGAAGTCCCAAAAAAGCTCACTAACATGGTGCCCGTTGGATGCTACTGATGATCAATAAATACTTGCTGGATTAATGAGCCTTTCATTTTCACCTGGGGATTCTGAAGGCCATGAAAATGTCTAAATTCATGCATCCTTTCTAGTGAAGAGAAAGGCTCAGACAATCCATTTTCATATTCTAGACCTCTGACCAAGTTAAAGTCTTTGCTGAAATATCAACTGACCCTGGGAAAACATTAGAAACAATTTACCGAGTCAAAAAAGTTTTTTCTTCCTTACCTGGAGGCAATAAAGCAGGTGCTCAAGAAATTTTCGTAGAATGAATGAAGGCATGAATGGCACTCAGGGTTTTTAAATTTAGCTTTGAAAATGCATATACATATACTACGAAAATATAATTTTAATCTTATGAGGGTCTACTATCGTGAATGCCTGAAGGGACAGCCTGCAAGCATCTGTTTCTGTGAGATGCACCCAAGTCTTGCCAAATAATGAAGTCTGTCTGGGTCAGGCCTATCTCAGCCTTGCAGCAATGGAGTGTGTACTCAACATAGGTTTCAAAAATACATCTATCAATGGCCCTTACCCATCATTCCAGAGACAGAGCAGGTGTTTTTTAATGAGTTCAAGGATGCTTTCAATCCAAAGCCAGAAAGGAAAATTTTTATCATTTATATTTTCCTGCAAGTATACAGATGCACACATTAGAAACCAAGAAATCCAAAACAGTGACTTAGCATGTCTCCTCCCGCCATCGGGTTTTAGTTTGCAAAGACTGCCCAGCTGCCAAAGCTAGCACTGCCCCCTACAGAGCCGTCACTGCCCTCTTACCAGCTTTCAGACACCAACCTCTCCATTTCCTGAGCCAGGCTCTGCTTCCCTCTCCAAACATTAGCGACCCAGCCAGGGAATGACCTCCAGCATGATCCCAGAATACCAGTTGCCTTCACACTATCCAGTAGCGTCAGCTTGTCAGCACTGTCTGGTGACCCTAGCGGGGTCTGATTATTCCCCCCAACTGGTCTCACTGCTTGAGCAGGCTCAAGACACCCCCTCCAGCCCAGCAGGCCGTCTACGCCGGCACAGACCACACGTTACTCATGGACGGAGCTAAAACGCTGCCAGGCCAGAGGTCAGTGTGAGCAAACAGAAGACTCATTTCGGATATGAGAGAATGTTATCACCCAGGCAGGTGCTTCCTGTCAGACTCGCACTTGGAGACTAACCTTCAGCGCGCTGAAGGAAAGTAAACAACTTGCCCTAGGGGTTCCGGGGGCCAGAGGAACACGCCAAAGCAAGCACAGTGCAGCCGGCACCGCGGCGAGAAATCCGAGACCCTCAACAGAGAGCGGAAAGCACTCACAGTGTAAACTCCAGACAGCACCCACCTTACAGAAGCGAGTCCATGGAATAAGCCCATCAGGGCCAGCACTGGGCCCTAGACAAATAAAAATAAGTTTTTTAAGGAAATGGAAATCAATTCTGAAGCTTTGGCTGGACTGATGGCTGTGGTATTTGCTCTCAAAGAGCCAACACTCAGCAAAGGAAGGTTGTGTGTACATAGTTGATATTCTCAGATACACTAATACAATCACTTGTGCTTTCTGGAGAAGGCTCGATTTGGTCCCCCTTGTGCGATATCATTTCCCATTGCTTCCCTCTCCCTCCTTGGCAGGCTCCTCTCCCGGTGACCCTGAGGAATTTTTTTCAAGTTCAAACTAAGACCAAGATCACCCCTAGGTGATCGATTTAACTGACACTTGACTTTACAAGATTATTTTAGATATTAATTAGGCATTTCCCTCAGCCCTCCTCCAAATAGGACACAGGCTCAGGGAGGTCGATGCAAATCAAAAGCCCAGTGAGAGAAATGAAAGGGGAAGGAAGCCTCGGGGTTACCAGCTACACAAATTGAAGAAGCCATAAGAGGTGGTGAGCCTGACAGCTCTCTTCACGGAGAACCCCAAATAAGCCATTGTAGGCAGAAAAGATATCTGTCTTAACTCTCACCAAATAAGGGAAAGGAATAGGAATGACTTCGTACTTATTATTAAATTGCACAAGACTCTCACTGTGACAGCTGCATGGCCAAGAGAAGGCACTGCTGAGAGCCATTTGGTTAGGAAAAGCCTACTGGTGTTTGCAGTACATGCAGTCCTGCTATATAGAAAGCAAATCTGGCAAAAAGGTGACCATGGATTTTTTAAAAAATAGTTCAGATAGTCCCATTCATTGAAGATCTGACCTTGAGACGAGTAGGTCTTAGGTTTGCTTAGTGTGGGAAACTAATAAATCCATGACATCAGCCACTGAAAGGGAATTCTCTATCATGGGCTGCACCCTGCCCATCAGGCAGTGCTGGTCACGGGCATCCTCCTGATGTGGACAGTGTCTCCTCACACCTGGGCCACCTGATGTAAGAGACCTGGGCGTGTGCTGCGTGGTGGGCAGCCCGAGGACCTTATTCTTACCATGTTGGGGGCTTGCTGCTTTTCTCCCCAAGGTTAATAAAACTTCATATTTCTCAAAGAATTTAAGCCACAAGTAATATATTTTACATAATTTAGACATCTTTCCCCTAGGAACCCTGCTCAGAAATGTTCATATGAGATAATGGGGAAATGATTCATTTAAATCTTTTATCAGGTCTCTATCTCCTTCTAAGGTGAGGCATCCTTCTCACTTAGCTATAATAAACTGCTGCTGGAAAAGCCAATAGATTTTAACACTCTCCTACCTTGGACAAAATAAAGAGGAAAGAGGGGGAAAGGAGCAAGTCAAGATATTTTATGAATTTCAATTGTTAGTTACGTAAGAAGTGAATATGCTCATACCAAGAAGTTTCTCTCCCAGCATGTTCAGCTGGTCCACATTGAGACCTCTTTTGGTGACAGAAGAAAACTGCCAACTCAGCACCTCTGAAAGCTGAGACCATCGTGCACAAGGCGGGTTCAGGAAGAAGGACAGATTCTAGAGAGAAAACACCCAGAAGCTAAGGGCTACTGATGAGCCACCAGTCACAAGCCTGGCACTGAAACATGGATCTCAGCCAAAGTTCAGCTCTCATCTATGACACACAGATGTTTTCACAGCTAAAGAAGAGAAATCCTCATTATTTGCAGATTCACTATTTGTGAATTCATCAGCTCACTAAAATTTAATTCCTAAATCAATATTCATGGCATTTCTGCAGTCATTTGCAGATGTACCCAGGCACACAGCAGTGAAAAGTCTGAGTTGCCAAACATGTATGTTTCCAGGTGAGGTCAAACAAAGCTATGATCTGCCTTCCTATTTCAGCTCTCATACCATACCCGAGTGTCTTTTTTGAGGTCTGTTTAGCGCCACGGTTTTTGCACTTTCGTATGCTTTTTTGTTGGTGATTTCATTTTTAACATGGCCCTCAAGGGCACGGCTGAAGTGCTGTCTAGTGTTCCAAAGTGCCTTACTAAGAAAACGCATGTGATATACAAGCTTTGTTCAGACGTGAGTTATAAAGCTGCCTGCCATGAGTTCAATGTTAATGAATCAACAAGTATATTAGCTAAGGGATCTTTAAACAAACAAGGTTACGTATTGACCAGCAAATGCAAAGATTGTGCCAGAGGCTCATGGGAACCTAACCCTGTGTTTCCCCTAGATGCAGTGGTTCAGTATCTGCCAACTCAGTGTTCACAGCGACTTTAAAGGACTTTAAGTACAGTGAATAACCAGCAGCAACTGTAATTACTCAACCATATTAGAGTACCCACACTCTAAGAATGCAGCAGGCTTATTTAGCATATATACATTTTTTAAAAAGCATAAAAATAAAGGACCTCTTCCACAGTAAAAGCTGTACGAAATCATCCGTTGCCTGAGCTTATTCACATGGAAGGAAGATCATAATTCTCATTTCTAATACATACACATGCTTCGCTTTTCCAGAATTACTCCGATCCTTAGCAATGCCACTTGAGTTGTGCCACTTTTCCTTCAACATCTGGCCCTTAGGGGCTCTTTCAGATATGCAGAAGCTAGAGCATGAGGTCTCTGGTTAACCCCTGGTACGAAAGTAGATGTGTTTTCCATACCCTGGGTTCTGCCACCAGCATGTTGTACCACAGGATGGAGGCCCAACCACTCGGGAGCTGGCTGACATTGGAGATCACCACGATGGGCAGAGAGGCCGTCTAGAAGATGACAAAGACCTTGAAATCATCTGAATCACAGAAGCATCACCTTCAGACCACTATGCAGCCTCTCAACTAAGCGAGGGATTCCTGTACATTTGCATTATCTCTTATATTTGAAAATTAAGAATGTAAAGTTACATTCTTTGGTTTGTAGTTGAATATGTCTTTGTTATATCTTTTCAGTTAAGAAATAAGTTTCAATGCTTCATATAAAAAATTAGCATAGGACATCTCAACTGGAACATTTAGCTTATAGTACCCGAAGGTTAATTCAGTTCTCTAGCTGCCCGAACGATTAAATTAACATCAAGATAGTACTGGCTGAAAACAATAATCTTTTTTAGCAATTAGGTAAATACGTCTAAAATAAAAAATGAGAAATAAAAATACACGTAACAGTTTAAAATAAAAATAAAGTCTTCCACATCTGGAACATGTAAGTCTTACCTCAAGGTCAATGACCAAACCAGGCTGGCACAACTGGGTTTCAAAACTAAGGGAGTGAAGCTCTTCAGTAACGATGAGAGGACCCTTAAAAGAGAAAAGGGAAACAAAAGGAATATAGCGATTCATTCACTGATCTTGCAACTTGCAAGAGCCTACTAAGCATTTTTTGCAAGAGGCTGCAGACAGCCTGAACCTAACCAGCTGCAATTCAGAAGAACATTTCAATTTTTGAGCATCTATCCCAGATTTCATTATCCCGAGTATCTCACTGTTCTCTCAGAGATCAGATTTCAGGTTTCTGATATTATGGCAAGGGATATGGATTCAGGGGAAAAAAGTGTCGACAGGGAAACAGCAACTTCTAATGGGTTTATTCATGACCTAAGGCATCCTGGCCCTCAGCCCCTTCTGAGGGTGTGTGCGGGCTGCACACCTCAGGCTGGCATGGGGTGGAAAGTGTACACGTGTTCCAGGTGTGATTATCTATCGGGAGGGCTGATTTGCATAAGCCTGGCTGGTCATAAAGTGCCTTGGTATGGGTAGAAAGGTTATATAGTGTTCAAAGTACCTTCATACATATTATCTTACACGAGCATCACAACAATTTAGAACCAGAGAGATGTGGCTGCCCTCCCTGCTCACAGGAGAGGAAACTAAATCCTCGGGAGGTCACAAAGATAGTCAAGATCCAAACCAGGGCTGGTCAGGCCCGGGCCGGTGCCTGTCCCACTGTTCCACACGACCTCTGCTGGCTGTCGTGGGGAAAGACAGCACGCGTGCCACGCAGGCACAAAGGACGACGAGCGGTCCAAACCAAAGCAACTCCAGGCATTCTGTCCTCTGCCCATACTTCATATCTGAAGGCATCACAAACACAGCTCCTCAAGGACTGGCTGTGAAAATGAAACTGACAGAAGGATGATGCACTGGGTAGGGGACACGTGGCAGGAAAACCCTCTCGGCACACATCGTTTTTGGCAGGGCAGTCAATGAAGCTGGCCTCTAGTTCTAGCTCTGACAGTAACTCCCTGTGCACCCTTAGCTAAATCCTGCAAACTTCCTGTGGTCCAACTTCTTTACCTGTGAAATGTGAGTAACACAGTAGCCCACCGTACCTACTCCGCTGGGCTGTCTGTTGAGGGTCCCATAAATTCATGTGCAAAATCACTTGACAACCATAAAGCAGAAGCACAGAGTGGTTTCACCGTTATGACAGATACACCATGTCCCAAAGCTTGTCCACTGCCCTTCCCTGCCGGGTCTTCCTGCTTCTCACCCCTCTGTGAGATGTCCCTGGCCCCCAGGGCCACAGAGCCAACCTCATTGGACAGACCTGCTAGTTAGAGACCAATCACAAGAGAGAAAGATTCACCTCGTTGGTTCTGGCACCGGCGTTTTTCTGTTCTTTCAGTTGCTACAAAAAAAAAAAAAATCTTAGTAAACAGTACCATAATCATCAAAGTTGCTATTTTCGTCTACAAATCAAACCAAAGTGGGGACTTAGAAAGAATGAAGGAAGTGAAATTATTTTCAGAACGCAGAACAGGAGGTGAAGTGACCCTTGTGTGGGTTCATGAGGGAGAGTGCCTTTTCCCATCATTCTGACAGCCTGCGAACACCACAGGGTTGAGAAGATCCCAGGGAACAGCACCCTGCTCCCTCCCCCAGGCTAGCTTTTCCCGAACCATCCCCCATCACCTTCATTAGCTGTCGCATGCTCCCTGGGCTCAGGGCACAGCTTCTCTTGCCTTTCCCTCCGCAGAGTCTCCCAGGCCTGTGACTCAGGCCTCTAAGACTGCCCTCAAAAGGACTTCAATCACGCAGGTTCTAAGGGAGTAACCTGGAGCCTCCAGAGCAGCTCCGGACACCCTCAGACTCCTGGGTTGGACCGAGGCTCTCACACGAGGTCTAGCTTCCCAACTATGAGTTTGCGGGTTCACGAAATGGTTGCCAATAAAAAAAGGATGCTTTGAACCTCCCTGCAAGCTCCAGCCCAGGAATTGCGCAGGGCTCAGCACCAACGCACCTACAGAACAACTGGCAGCCCCGATTTTCAGGGAGAGAGGAGAGAAAGCACCACCCACTTAAACCCCTTTGCTGATTTCCACTGCCCGGTGCCCGGGCCCTACTCCTCCGGAGACAAAGTGCTCGAGACAGTGGTTGTGGGCAAGACCCCAGGAGGGAGGTGGTGAAGAAGGGGCCAAAGAGAGACTCCTGGGGCCTGCCACGCTTGGAGGGGGAGAAGGAACGGTCAGGATGTGGGGCAATAATGACCTCTGGGAAAATTCCAACAATCTAGAATGGGTAATCACTGAGGTCCTGGAGGAATCATGTACAGATAGCTTACGTGCACACTGGTTTATGGAATATTTGACTGAGATCACTACCCCCCAAAGAAGGTATCTCTGAGAGGAAGACTGGCAGGAAACAGAGTGGACAGTCCTGGGATAAGGAGGGGGGACCAAGATTCCCCAAGTGCTGCTGAAGCCACCGGCCATGAATTCTAGGAAGCCTTCTGCTAGGGGGTGCCCTGCCCATCACACAGGGCACCAAGTGCCACTCGATCACAAATCAAGTCCTAATAAACCAGACACAACAGAAAAGGGGGAAACTGATCTCCCTACCAGGTGTCGGAACTCTGCCGCCAGACTTCCATTGGTGGACTCCTCCATGTTCATCACCTTCGTGTGAGTGCCCAAAATGTTGAACTTTCGAAACCTAGACAATACAGGGTACAAATACTTAAAAGGCTGGGAACTGTTAAACCAACACATAAACAAACAAAGCGATCGTAAAATATAGCACAAAGTACTTCACGTACCCTTTCACTGTATTTCTCTCATTCACATCTCTGCAAAAAAAAAAAAAAAAAAATATATATATATATATATATGATCACATGTGTATTTAAAACTTGAGATAAGTTTTAACAAAAATATAAAAGTACAAGATCAATAACAAATAATGGGGCTGTTCAGCCCTTTCATTCACTCACACAGTCCCTCAATCAACCCGCACCAGCAATGCCAAGTTTTGCTGAGTGACCTCGGGCAAATAAACTGTCTGGGCCTCACCTTTCTCCACTGTACGTCATGCTAACAGCACCAACCGTACAGGACACTGGGAGAAGGAAACCTGTTACCGGGTAAAGAGAGCACAGAGCACACCCTCAGTAAACGTAAGCCTGAGTTATGGCTATTTGTTGAGCAGTTACTCAGTCGGTGCCTTTCCGGGGCACCGAGCTAAGCACTGGGGACTGAGCAGAGAGCGTTGCTCTGTGGCTACACAACTCAGAGGACCTTCCAAAGTGACAGCTCGATCCTTATTTTTGTTCTGTTATTTTTAACGCTTTCAGAGAAGTACTTGAATGGTCAATTATTTGGGAAAACTATCAAGTTTAAGTTTTAAATCTGAGGTTAAAATCTTGAGAGACCTGTATCTTATATAAATGTAGCGATAACGTCGTCATGTTCTGGACAAATAATGTATCTGTCAGGCGTAGGCGAAGGTTAGAGATCATTAGCTCACTCATAGTTAAATGAGTTAGCTTCCTTTCCTGTCTCAACTAGAAGTTCAATGCTTTTGTGAAAGAGAATCACCGTCAGTTGTAACAGTGACCAATTTTCCCATCTGGAAAAAAAAAAAAAAAAGAACTTACACTTCATAACCACGGAATATTTCTAATGACCAAGAAGCCAGCCTTGGCATATGACAATTAGCTAACTCGACACTTCACCTGGACTTCATCACTTCCCCCCAGCGTCCTTTTCCTGCCCCAGGACTCCAGCCAGGACCCCACGTGACATTTGTCATCATATCACCCTAGCCTCCTCTGGTCTGTAACACGTTCTCACACGTTCCTTGTCTTTGAGGTTTTTGACAGTTTTGAGTATCACTGCTCAGGTGTTTTAGGAATGTCCTTCAACTTGAGTTTCTCCAGTGTGGCATCTCAGTTTTTTAAATTGTGGTAAAATATACATAACAGAAAATTTATTATTTTAAGTATTTTAAGCATGCAGTTCAGTAGCATTAATATACCCACATTTTGTGCAAAAAAAGAAAATTCACAATAAAAGAAATAGTGTGATACAAAGCCACCTTGTCAAAGCTAAGAAGAAAACTCAGAACTGGAACAGACAGAAAAGACAAAAGAGCAAGAAAAAACTGAAAGAGAGACTGAGTTAAGCAGAGTGTGGTAAACTGTAGTGGCCACAAAACCTCTACAGCTTTTCTTTTCAAGAGGCAGAATGTATTTCCCTGTCCCTTGAATCTCAGGGGACTTTGACTTGCTTTTCCCCACACAATGGACGGGAGTGGTGTCGTACAAGTTCCAAGTCTAGCCTAACAGGCCCAGCACGCTGCTGCTCTGATCCACTTGGAACACCGCTGCCGTATGAGAAAGCCCAGGCTGACCTCTTTGAGAGCCCAACAGAGAAGGGCCCAGTTATCCCAGCAGAGACAGACACATACAAGGCCATGCTAGACCGCCCAGCAACAACCAAGCCAGCCCAGACCAGAAGGACCACACACAGCCCACAGCATAAGAGAAATTAATAAGTTTTAGAGTTTAAGCCACTAAATTTTGGGGGTTTTATGCAGCAAAAGCTAACTGATACACAGAGAAACCAAAGATGATGGGAGAAAAGCAAAGGCAAGGCACAGACTATGCTACAAAGAAGGCTATAGTTACAGGAATGGAAAGAGACAAAAAGCCAGAGGAAAATGACTTGGATTATCATAAATGGTTTTGAAACTTGGTAAACCAGAATGTTACACACACCAACAAAAGCATTAAATATATCAAGGGGGGATGGCAGGGGCTAAGCCATCTTGTTCCTTGATGTAAGTGCTTAGGTCACTGATAGTTCAGGTCCAGGGACTAAGGACAAAACAGGATGGGCCTGCTCCATTTAGACCCCATGAGAGATGCTGCCCATTCCTGGGTTCTTACTGCCCAGAAGAGACAAGTGTGAGGCCAGCAGGCTCCACACAGGCCCCCCAAAATGCTGTCAGCTTCACTCCGGAAACAAGTCCACACTGGCTGCAGAATCATGGTGGCCTGGAGTTTGATCAAGGGCCCTTCCTCTAGGGCTGGCCTAGGAGGAGGGGTGGTAGCTGCTTGGAGACTTGATCATTACAAGCTCATATGCATAAAATGCACTCATTCTTTTGTTCACTTATAGTCTAAAAAGCCACAAGCACGTTGATACCAGCTCTAGGGGATGCTCCCAACATCCAGAACAGGAGCTATCAATTTAAATGTGCTGGGATCACTTACAAACAGCCCCAGTGCAAAAGTCTATGTTTAGTTAACAAAACCAGCAATTTCAACAGTACGTGTACCTTAGATAATATTAAAGATATCTTACTTATCAAATAAGACTTTGACTTTCAAGTTATAATTCAGCTCTTGCAATTTCACCAACAATCTGCAAAGAAAAAAGTCATAATTACTTTTAAAAATTATCTGTTACCATTTATTTATCATGCCAATTCCCTACTGATGAACATTTCAATAACCCCCACCCACCTCATGCAGTTTTTGGTTATTACAAACAATGGAAGTGACATCCGTGTATGTCTACTTGGATGTTTTTAAAGTGTATTTGTAGGATAAATTCCTAGCTGTGAAACTGCTGGGACAAAACTGTAACATTAAGTTCTGACACACAGCAGCACTGATTTTATATTCCCACCAAACATTAGTGAGGGTATCTGCTTCTCTGTATCGCCTCGCCAATGCTGAGTTTTATCAAAATTTCTATTTGGGGCTAAAAATAGCAAACACTGCCCTTTACTAAAACTTGTATCTAATGCTTATTCTGCTGGGAGAAAACAAAAACTATCACCCATAATCAGGAAAGTGAAGGTCACATCTATAATCACCCCAGGGCAGTGTGGAGAGATGGAAGGAGCCGTGGGCTGACACTCAGGTGTGCTCTGCTCTGATGAGCTGGAGAGCTGGGGAAGAAGCCCCTCACTGGTTGGCTCCCTTTAGTGAAGCAGATGATGGGATTAGATTTCTCCTCCTGCCAGCTGTGAGTTCTGGGACCTCACGGGTGCTAAAGCGTGGTGCTGTTCACTGGCAGCCAACAGGCAGCACCTGTGGACCTAACTCAGCAGCACCCTGGAAAAAAGGACGAGGGCCAACTCTGACGGCAAGTGCAGCTCTTCTGAGTCCAGCTGCTCACCAGCGGAGGAAGAGCTAAATGAATGCAGCCATGCAATGGAAGAAAGTAAAGCTGTAAAAGCTGTACGTTCTAACATGGGAACACTTCCATAACTTATTATGAAGGAGAAAAACAGGCTGCCAAAAAAAAGACAGCAGAACCCTCGTTTCTAAAAATGAAATACTGTATGTCATATATATTTGTGTGTCTATGCATGAAAAAAATATGTGTAAGTACAATGTATTTATTTATATATTTATGTAGACATGGGCAAAATTCTGGGAGGACTGACACCAGGCTGTTTACCATGGTGGTCTACAGATATTTAGATCACATACGACTTTGAGAAATCTGAGGAAAGCTATGAACACATTCAGCAGAAAAATGTACCTGTCATAATTCCACATTCACACACACTGCATACATTTTGGGGGGAATGTAAAGCTCAGGTTATGAGTTTATGCTCAAGAGGGGATGAGGCTGCTGGGAACTTCTACTCTCTACTATATGCAGGTCTGCAATTTTGAATTCCTATTTACAGTAAACATTCATTACATCTATAACTGGAAAAAAATCAGGGGGGTGTGTGTGTGTGTATACACACATATCTCTTCTATTTCTAGTCTGAATAGAAAAGACAAGACTCTTAGATATTCTAAATAAGAATTCATATTAAAATGCCTACTGCAAAATTACTTCCTCTAAAGCACCATATATAACAGTGTTGTGAAAGGAAGCTGGGGTGCAAACTTTGTGATAGGAGGTGCAGGGTCTTTTCTTTATTACCTCAACTTCACAGTGAATTGTACTCCAGTCTTCAGGACCAATGGCCTCTGAGGATGAGTTGGCATGCAGGGCTGTCTTTCCACCACAAATGAGCTGTAAATTCCCAGCAAAGGGTAAATTAGCATTTCCATTAATGCTGAGGCAGTAAAAGGTTATTTTCCCTAAAGAGGAGAGGGGGTTAGAGAGCACAAGCCAAAAAAAAGTTTGAAAGATTCTAACAAATTGGATGAATAAAGTGAGGTTTTCTAGTCAGTAAAGAAATCCCCAAATCTACTGCACTCAACAGAATCCTAGTAACTGCAGTGAACTGTGATACTCTTCAACAATGAAAATTCTGAACGGGATTCTGTTCATTTACAAATTTAAGAATCAAATTTGCTAATTAGACTTAGTGTGGTGATCATTTCACAATATGTACAAATACCAAATCATTATGTTGTACATCTGAAACTAATACAAGGTTATATGTCAATAACATCTCAATTTAAAAATAAAAATAGGGAAGTCCCTGGTGGTCCAGTGGTTAGGACTCCGTGCTTCCACTGCAGGGGGCATGGGTTCAATCCCTGGTCAGGGAGCTAAGATTCCACATGCCTCGTGGCATGGCCAAAAATAAATAAATAAAAAAAAAAAAACAAGATAAAAATAAATTTTACTACAGTTGAAAGTGAACCATGTACCATATTGCTTACCACAATTTGAGACTGACATTTTAACATCCTTTGGAAAATTGATTTTAAAATTGTTTAGTAATATTTATTATCTAATAAACATTTCCAAACATTAAATTTAATTTTAAAAAATAATGAAATTTGCATTCTAAAACCCAAGTAAATGTCCTCGATTATTTCAAAATCCAACATCTAGGCATTCCTGTTTGGACATTAGCCACAGGGAACCAAAGACATTTTAATTACATTAGCATTTAAAAAATTGCAATATGGGGCTTCTTCCCTGGTGGCGCAGTGGTTGAGAGTCCGCCTGCCGATGCAGGGGACACGGGTTCGTGCCCCGGTCCGGGAAGATCCAACATGCCATGGAGCGGCTGGGCCCGTGAGCCATGGCCACTGAGCCTGCGCGTCCGGAGCCTGTGCTCCGCAACGGGAGAGGCCACAACAGTGAGAGGCCCGCGGACCGCAAAAAAAAAAAAAAATTTACAATATGAATTCTACTTAGTGCCATTTGTTTACCTACTAAGCATATCTGAAACACCTACCCATGGGCAAGGTACTATGTAAGGCCCTGGTGGGGGAAGAAGATGACAAAGGCACATCTCTATCTACTAGGACCTTTCAATTTACAACAAAGAGAACAGAAATACACAGACAATGATATAATAAAATCCAGAATGGGAGAAAAATAAAGAATGAACTATGCAGATCTGGAAGGGAGACAACATCTGCCTGGGAACTCTGGGAAGATTTCATGATGAGATATAAGGTGAAACGTTCAGGATGCAGTTTCGAAATGAGGTACAAGAGAAGAAAGCTCTGAGGCAGAGAAAATACTGTTGGGAGAGGAACGGAGAAGCAAATATCCAGGGTAGGCACGAAGTCAAGTCTGCCTGGAAATGGGGCATGTATAGAAGCTAATTCTGGAGTGGCTAGTGAGGGCCAGGCTGTGCAGGTGCGGCTTGGGTGACTGCATGCGGGGCTCCCCTGAGATCAGCAGGTGGCAAAAAACCTGATTGAACTGTGCTCTGGGAGAGCACAGGGTCACAGGGACAGGGAGGAAGGGGCTTGGGAGGGACCATTTGGGAGGCTACCACGCCAACAGGTCAATAGAGAGGATTTGAGAGCTTGAAATGTGATGAGACCATGGAATAGGAAAGAGAGGACAAATATCATCAGGTTAGACTAGACAGGTCTCGTCACAGACTGGCCACAGGGAAGGAGACTGGTAACCCATCTAAACGGTCACAAGAATGACAGGCCAACGACATAAGCAAGGAATTCGGGAAGACCTGATTCGGGAAGCCATAAAAAATTTTACATAACCTATTAAACCCTTCTAAATTATCTGAATTACCAGAAAAATTTTCCTCTGGGTAAAATAATTGCAAAAAGTGCAAAAACATCTCCCTCAAGTTACCTCTGAATGAGCTGCTGGAAGAGGCTGAAGGTGCGGTCCCATAACGCTTGTTTGTTTTTTGTGATAGGGTCATGTTCATAGGTGTATTTCTGTTCCAACTCCTCAAGCTTTTTAAGCTGCTGACGAACCTGCTGCAGACTCTCTGCCACTATGGTGAACCTGGGAAGGTACAAGCCACAGGGGTCTCCATCAGAAAGCAGCCTGGATTAAACAGAATCACGGAAACCAACAAGTACTTTTTACAGACAACACACGACGTTATCTGCCCAGCTCTGAAGTGCAGGGAGAAACAGAACAAACCTGATTTGTGTGAAAAAACTAATATGCATGAACGATTACAGCCCAGATTAAAAAACTGCATCCCACTGAGATGGCCCTAAGGAGAGATGGGTAGGGGTGGAGGCTGCTAGGGAATCTGTGACTTCAATTGAGCTGTGAGATAATTGGGACCTAAAGGGACAGGGCAAAGGTGCAGGGGGGACAGAGGCAGGGGACACGACAAGGCAGATGCTGTGGGCAGTGATGTGTGGAGCAGTGAGGGGCCCCTGCAGATCTTTCTATCAGGGCAGTGACACTGTGCAGAGAGGAGCAAGAGAGCAGCCTGGACGCTGAGGAAGCAAGGCCAAGAGGGGATGCAGGCCGGGTTAGGAGGAGACGAGGGAACAGAGGTGACTGTGTCACTGAACTGAAAGGAGAAGGCAATGTGCGCAACCTAGACACTCAAAATATATGCACAGACTGAGGGGAAAACCTAGTGACTGCTTTCAGGTTCCTCCGTCCTGACAGGAAACCACCAAAGGCGATGCAGCCTCCGAGCCGCGTCAGGCTGTGGAAGTTCATTTTACTGGCCTGGAGGAATGACAGAAGAACCTCTATTCCCCAGTGAAAAACATCTCCTTCACTCGGTGTTTCCATTCCTTGAATCCAGTTCGAAGCACCAGGAGCACAGCCCATGGCCATGAAATGAGAGGCAGGATAACGGTGGGTGGGTGAGTTCCAGAGGGATTCTAACCCGGTGATTCCCAACCTTGTTCAGGCCACGACACACAGGAAAATGCCAACAATCCTTGTACCACACAGCTGGGGGTACTGAGGGGTATTCACATCTCTGCAGGAGGCTCCTTGTGGCCTAAGGTGACCATGGGGGCCCCAGACAGCGGGGGGCCTCGCTGGGCACCTGGGGGGCTCGGAGGTCAGCATCTCACAAGGCTCACGGGGACACACTGGGCTGGGGAGCTCCATTCCTATCCACAAAAAACTGGGATATGGAATGGCAACTCACAGAATAAAAATAAATGGCTGACTATTGTGAATTTTTAAAAACAGCAATCCAGAAAGTAATCTCATGAGGTCTCTGGTCCTTGGGCCCTTCAGAACTGTTCCAGGCCACCCCCCGCTCCTACCCACTGATTCTACTGCTTCCATCCCCTCTGCTCAGTTCTGTCAGCCCTCCCCTGGACTACGCTAATAAACTCAGAGCAGACCAACTGGCCTTTCTGTCTCTATTCTATCCTCAGGCTTCAGCCAGAGTGACCTAAATAAAAAATCAGAGAAATGAACCTCCACTTAAATAAAAGGCCTGCCCGGCTCACCAGTATCCACTGGGTAAAATCCCGGAGTTCCCAGCACAGTACGGGAACCTCCGTGACCAGGCTCCAGCCTCTTGCCAGCTCCATTTTCTTCCTTCCCTCTCTGGCACCCGACTCTCTAGCCATCCAACATGAGAACTGCGGGCCCCAGCTCATGCCAGCCTCCCCTCCCCTCTGCCCCATCCACACTCTTCTCCTTCCTGGTCTACATGAAGTTTTCCTATTCACTCTCGAATCCGTGCAAGATCACTTTGTCTCATTAATCTTTCCTGGTGACTCCTTCCTTCATCCTCCATGAACTCTGGATGGTCTCCGTTGGAGCCCTGGCAACCTTTCACTGAACAGTTATTACCACGCCCATCTCCCGCCTCCACACTGAGAGCTCCTTACTGGCAACGACCAAGAATCATTCACCTTGTGTCCCAGGTCCTAGCCCAGTGCCTGGCATACAGCATTTCATAAGTATTTACTAGACGGATGACTGAAATGTATGGCCCACAAACTATTATTTCACGTAAGCCTGTAAAATGCCCTTTTGTTTTTAAAACCTTGGGACTCAAGTTGTTAACTGTGTTGTGTGATGACCATGTCACTGGTGTGTTGGCACAAATGACATGTCCCACGGTACACATACAGCAGGGAGAGGAGTCCTCCAAACCATGCAGGATGTGGCTGAACGTGGCCACAGGTGTGATTAACACTGTGCTTTTCAAGTGTTTCCAGGCCAAGAAGCAGTTGGACTACATCAAACTCTAAACCAAAGGTTTGACAGAGTCCATTCAACTAACACAGCTGGAACGTGCACTTTACGAGTTTATATGGTTAGCCAGTCAGCTGCCAATGTTCTGCTTCGGAGGATCTTACCAGTTCTGCAGCTGATCAAGGCAAGCATTGGGGGGTCCCCCGATACAGGCACTCTGCTGTCTCCGCTTCCATTCCACAAGTTCATCATTAATCAGGGCTTTCTGGGTAAGTTCGGTGGCATTCAACAACTCTATTATTTTGTGAACTACTTCCTAAAGGGAGAGAAAGAGACAAAGCGAAATAAACTCATCTTTAATCACTGAATTTTATTCTTTCATCTCAACTGGGTTGCTCTAAGTGAAATGGTTATAAAAATAATTTTGCCTCTATTCCAAACTTCAAGTCCATTATTTACAGTCTGTGACAAAAGCGACACGTTATTCTGGAAAGTGAATCACTACCTTTCTCTTATTGTCAAGCATTAAATACATCTTCTGGAGTAACATCTGTTCCTGTTTCTGATCATTCTTTGCCACACCATTGGTTTCATGTTCTGTGAATTGGGAGAGACAGCAGATAAATATAAATATAAAAGAAGACAAAACCAACTGAAGCCAAGATTTACATCCATTTAGGAAAAATATGATCCAAACGCTATCTGGAGATACGTCAAAGCTTGGTTTTTCTTCAATCATTGTTGAACAAAACGGTAAAAATGGCCTAAGTACAAAAACCGGATCCACTGAAACAAAGTCCTTGTTTACAATGACTCACATAAACGGGAAACAGTACTGTCTGGTTCTTAAGGCACTGTCAGAATATTACCTAAATGAATATAAGTGACAAAATTCACAACCTCAGTTAAAAAATAATTGATACAAAGCATCTCTGTGGCTTTAAAGAGAAGCAGACAATTAGGAAATTGTAATTGAGGTTTCTTTCTCTCATACTTCTTTCAAATTCTTACTAATAATCTCTCCATTCTACCATGGTATCCTCCAAATGACTGCTAGGGTTCCAGCAGCATCCTGCTTGCTCTACACAATGCACACTTCTGGATTATTTTCAGTGGACGTCCTGTCATCATTAAAAACGAGCAACAACAACAAAATCCGAGCGAAACTGCTTTAAAACATGTGAAAAATGCTGAACTTCCCCTGTGGAGTATACACATGGAGCTGGAATATTTGGAGGAACTTCAGTTATTAGGGCAGGGGAACCCCACACACATATCCGTCTATGTCCATCAGTGGGCTAGGCACAGTAAATAGAGTGAATAGCACGTAACCAGGATGTATTAACTGGGGGCGATTTTGGCCCCCAGGGATCACTTGGCAATGTTTGGAGACAGTTTTGGTTGTCACCACTGGGGACCACCACTGGGGATAGTTCTACTGCCACCTGGTGGGCAGAAGTCAGGGATGCTGCTAAACATCTTACAATGCACAGGACAACCCCCAAAACAGTTATCAGCCCCAAAATGTCAATAGTACTGAGGTTGAAAAACCCTGGCCTGGGTCACCAAGAAGCCAAGACTAGCAATTCAGAGTCTTAAAATGTTTGGTAAATATGAAGGAGTATCTGCCTTTGTTATCTAGTGTAGGTAGAAAAAATAACAGGCAATGGACACCGATTTAAATGTTAACTCTTACCTCTGTTCTGCAAGGTTTTACATTTAAAGTCATATTCATCCTGTAAATCTTCTAGGGTCTTGATTTCATGCTCTATACACTACAAGTAAAGACAGAAACAAGTTTTCCACCATACTTAGGACAAAGACTTTAGGAGACAGATTACTGGTACTATAGGACCCAGAAAACCATGGATGCAATCCTGCTCCCTCAAAGATGGATTAGACTTGCAAAATTCTAATCACATGTATGAAATAACTTATATCTCCTTAGCTAGTACATAAGAACCGTTTTATGAAAGAAAATATATAGCTATTTCTGGACTGGGCCACTTGATGCCTACTTTAATGAAGTAGATCTGGCAACATGCCGTCTGAAGCACAAAGTCAAGGCCGCGCTGGTGTGACCCAGAGGCCCACAGGAGAGCCGGCCCCTCAGCAGAAAGGCCGTTTCCACAGATACGGGCCCAGGGCAAGGCTGGACTCCTCACCCTTTCCCCCAAACAGCACCCACAGTGGAAGGGAGTGAACACATACCACCAAGGGCACCACCTCCAGAAATGTCTGGGAAGTTTTATCTTAAAGTTATTGTGGATATTTTATTCTAATCAGAAATACATCAGAATTTCCTTGTTTGAGATGTTTTTGTTCCCCTTCCAAGTCTTAGAATAAAACAGGTGCTTGAGGAAGATCATGTTTATCCTAGGACTCTATGGAACCCCAGACACACCCCCATTTGAAAGGTGCAGACATAAAGGGCTATTTAGAGCAGCAACAACTAGTTTACTGGGTGATAGGGCAAAGTCAACAGTTACTGCACAATCTTGCAAGGAAGGAAAAGATAAGCTCAATGTTTGCAAGTTGTAACAGGGGCCAAAAATGTCTATCTGCTCATTGGTTTCACCAATTTGTTTACTTAGGGTTTCGAACTTGAGCGAAACTTTTCTTCTCAACTACTTAAAAGCCTGAAATCAGTCACAATGCTTACACTAGAGCAATTGAAACCTTTTTTCCTCTACAAAAAGTTACAAAGAAGATGTATACATTTACTAAATACTCACCATAACTTTGTCCTTCACATTTCTGACTCTGCTGTCAAGCTCCTGCTGTTTGTCTAACATTACAGTGGTCTGAATATTCCCTGCCTGAGCCTGTAATGGAAGGTACACAGTTAACAGCCATTACTTCCTCTGTCCTATTTACCTGCTGGTTATGCTCCAAAGTCAAGTCTACCCCGTGCCCCACCTAACTCCCGGACCTTCCAAAACCTCCTGCAGGCCTCCCACATGAGTGTGCACAAGAAAAGCTCAGTTCCCAAGGCCCCTGAAAATACTGGCGAACTGTTAACAAGCCTACAGAAAGACCAGGCTCAGTTCATGCCTAAAATAAATAGTATTTCTGGAATTTTCCATTAGTTCATACAGTTGCATGGGACCACACAGGAAGTTATTTTAGTTTCTCAAATTCCGTAGACAACATTATTCTTATTAGCCCTGTACTCATTTGTCTCAAAGCCATGCAATTCACAGTGTGGTCCCCAGACAAGCAGCATCTTACCACCCCGGAGCTTGTTGGAAATGCAGAATTTCAGGTCCTAATCTGATTACTGAATCAGAAACCCCATTTTGACAAGATTCCAGATAATGCAGAGTTATATCAAAATTGAACAGTACAGAGAAAGACAAATATCATATGATACCGCTTGTATGTAGAATCTAAAATAATGATGCAAATGAGCTTATTTACAAAACAGAAATAGACTCACAGACATAGAAAGCAAATTTATGGTTACCAAAGGGGAAAGGTCGGGGGAGGGGTAAATTAGGAGTATGGGATTAACATATATAACTATATTTAAAACAGATAACAAGCAAGTACCTAAATGTATAACACAGGGAATTATACTCAATACCTTGTAATAACCTATAATGGAGAAGAATCTAAAAAAGTATGTGTATGTGTGTGTGTGTGTGTGTGTACATAACTGAATCACTTTGCTGTACACTTGAACACTTGAAACTAACACATTGTAAATCAACTATATTTAAATAAAAATTAATTTTTAAAAAACATTAAAAAATTGAACAGTACTGCCATTAAGGACTTCAATGAATATCTGCTCCTATAAAGTAATAATGAATACCATTCCAGATGCAGTGGGTAGAGTTAGTCTTCATCCTTGACAGCCAGAAAACAATTTGTTATTTTTATCGGGATCACATTAAAATTATGAATTAACTGAGGGAAAGCCGATATATTTATGATGTCGTCTTTAATTCTTATGCTTCTAATGGCTTCCTCTTGTCAATTGCAATACCACTAATACAATGCTAAGCAGCAGTGGAAACAGTGGACATCCTTGCCGTAGTTCTGACTGATGTTTTGTCCGTGAAGTAAGATACTGTTTTAGAAGCAGGAGATGTATATTTTAATAGGTTAAGGAGGTATCCATCAGCTCCTAGTTTATTGAATTTTTAAAAATCAGGGATGAGTGTTCGATTTTGTCATCCTTTTCAGCATCTTTTCGATACCCCCAGACATCCAGGACCTTCCCTCAAATCCCAGGAAGGTCTTCTTTCTCTTGCTCGCAGCTGGGCAGTCCACTAACCTCGTTCCAGGGGTTCACCGATAAGTCAGGTGCCCTCTGAGAGGCTTAAAATGAACCTCTCCCCAGGAACTTCACATTTTTAAAAGGAGGTCAAAAGCTGACATGCCTTTGAGACCAAAGCACCCGCAGGAGATGGGGCTGATCTGGGAGAGCAGAAATCACCTCCTGTGCCTCCCAGTGCTGACTCCGGGCCAAATGAGGAGAGAAATGCTTAGGTAGCAAGGTGGACAGTTCACTCTTCTGCCCATCTCTGCTCTCGACTGTCCTCCCAAGTCTATCTGAGGTACAGGAGCAGCCCCTTGCATAATGCTGGTAAGATGAAAATCCCACAGGATAGTCAAAATTTCCTGCTGAAAGTCTCCCAGGTGCATGCCATACTGAAGAAGGCACACCCCTCTCAGAGGAAACAATGCAGCCAGCTTTTCCTCCTGACAGACACCTTTGCTCACTAGGCTGGGTCCAGGATGAACTAGCCAGTCTGAGTTTAGAACAAATAATATGTATCTTTAAGTGCTCAGTGCAGCAAGGTGCTTTCAGCATGACAGGGAGACAGGAACTAAATGCCCAGGGAAGCAGCAGATTCACAAGGACTGGGGCAAATGCTCAGAAAGTGCACGGAAAATGGCATTCAGTGCCACTACTTAAATTCTCTCTCCACCTCCCACCTCCCAATCTCACAGCACACTTTGTTAGCCATTCGTTAGAGAAATGCACATAGGACGCATTCCACTGAGTACTCTGGCCTTTTCCCTGTCATACTGGAATGGTCTCAGCCAGAGTAACTCATACCGTAGTGGTTTCACAACCGTCTGCCTGCTGGGTAGCTCCCACCACCCCATCAATGAAAGGCATGAATCAATGCCATGGCAACTTCAAAAAACTGCTGAACCCTAATCACCAGGACGGTCTGTATTAGGATTAGTAAAGTCATGATAAAAAAGCCTTGGTACTAGTATAACTCTGACTCATTCACTGTTTGGTTGTCTCAGATATCTAATAGGTATCTCGGTCCTATTGAAAACAAAGCTGCTGATTTTCCCATCAACCCATTCTTCTCCAAAACCTATTGTGCCCTGCAAAAGCCTTACTCCTGTCCCTTCCCTGTCTTCCCCAGCTCAGTAAACAGTATCTCTAAGAAACACAAGTCACAAATCAGACTCACCCTCTACTCTTGGCTCCTTCTCACTCTCACATCTGATCCTTCAGTATAAGACCTACTGGTACCACATCCAGAACATAACGGAATCTGTCCACTTCTTCCCACCTCCACTGACTGCACCTCTACCTCAGGCACTTCCCCTCCGCTCCTTCAGTCTGCTGCAAGAGCCCACTGTCTTCTGCTTCCTTTCCTGCCCCAGCACCCCAGAGGTGTCCCTGACCCTGATCTAAAGAAACAACCTGACACTCCACTACTGTCCACACAGTATCCTGCTTTACTATCTTCATAGCAACAATCACTATCTGAAAAGATTTTGTTTTGTGTTGTCTCCTCCCTCACTAGGATGACTTCCATTAGATTGGGGTCCTTTCAAAATCTCTACATCTGTTTTCCCCCACTTCTTGGGGCTAAAAAATCAGAGGGCTAGTCACCATTGCCCTGAAACAGGGCCTCAGTAGTACATGTTGGATGAATGAATGAGTTTTTATTTCTTTATTATCCTTTGTGTTCAATTAGGAAAAAAGTACCTGATTGAATCTCTGGGCATTTTCCAAGATCTTTCTTTCCTCCTTCAGACAGTTACAGATGATCATAGACATCTGTATTGGGTCTTCCTGAAAATTATCCTAGACAATGGGTTGTTAGAATAAAAATAAATTAAATTTCAGAATGTTTAAACCATTGTGTATTATACATTGAAATGAGTTTGTTCATATCCATTAAGAAACCTCACCCTAGTCAGCTCTGCCCACCACCAGTCCCTCCCATCAGGAAACTTACACAAGCCTCTTAGATGGCTCATCCACCAGAGGGCAGACAGCAGAAGCAAGAAGAACTACAATCCTGCAGCCTATGGAACAAAAACCACATTCACAGAAAGACAGACAAGATGAAAAGGCAGAGGGCTATGTACCAGATGAAGGAACAAGATGAAACCCCAGAAAAACAACTAAATGAAATGGAGATAGGCAACCTTCCAGAAAAAGAATTCAGAATAATGATAGTGAAGATGATCCAGGACCTCGGAAAAAGAATGGAGGCAAAGATTGAGAAGATGCAAGAAATATTTAACAAAGATCTAGAAGAATTAAAGAACAAACAAACAGAGAGGAACAATACAATAACTGAAATGAAAACTACACCAGAAGGAATCAATAGAATAACTGAGGCAGAAGAACGCATAAGTGACCTGGAAGACAGAATGGTGGAATTCACTGCTGCAGAACAGAATAAAGAAAAAAGAATGAAAAGAAATGAAGACAGCCTGAGAGACCTCTGGGACAACATTAAATGCAACAACATTCGCATTATAGGGGTCCCAGAAGGAGAAGAGAGAGAGAAATGACCAGAGAAAACATTTGAACAGATTATAGCCAAAAACTTCCCTAACATGGGAAAGGAAATAGCCACCCAAGTCCAGGAAGCACAGAGTCCCATACAGGATAAACCCAAGGAGAAACATGCTGAGACACATAGTAATCAAGTTGGCAAAAATTAAAGACAAAGAAAAATTATTGAAAGCAGCAAGGGAAAAACAACAAATAACATACGAGGGAACTCCCATAAGGTTAACAGCTGATTTCTCAGCAGAAACTCTACAAGCCAGAAGGGAGTGGCATGATATACGTAAAGTGATGAAAGGGAAGAACCTACAACCAAGATTACTCTACCCAGCAAGGATCTCATTCAGATTCAATGGAGAAATCAAAAGCTTTACAGAGAAACAAAAGCTGAGAGAGTTCAGCACCACCAAACCAGCTCTACAACAAACGCTAAAGGAACTTCTCTAAGTGGGATACAACAGAAGAAAAGGACCTACCAAAACAAACCCAAAACAATTCATAAAATGGTCATAGGAACATACATATCGATAATTACCTTAAATGTGAATGGATTAAATGCTCCAACCAAAAGACACAGGCTCGCTGGATGGATACAAAAACAAGACCCATATATTTGCTGTCTACAAGAGACCCACTTCAAACCTAGGGACACATACAGACTGAAAGTGAGGGGATGGAAAAAGATATTCCATGCAAATGGAAATCAAGAGAAAGCTGGAGTAGCAATACTCATATCAGATAAAATAGACTTTAAAATAAAGAATGTTACAAGAGACAAGGAAGGACACTACAAAATGATCAAAGGATCAATCCAAGAAGAAGATATAACAATTATAAATATATATGCACCCAACATAGGAGCACCTCAATACATAAGGCAACTGCTAACAGCTATAAAAGAGGAAATCAACAGTAACACAATAACAGTGGGGGACTTTAACACCTCACTTACACAAATGGACAGATCATCCAAAATGAAAATAAATAAGGAAACAGAAACTTTAAATAACACAACAGACCAGATAGATTTAATTGATATTTATAGGACATTCCATCCAAAAACCGCAGATTACAGTTTGTTCTCAAGTGTGCATGGAACATTCTCCAGGATAGATCACATCTTGGGTCACAAATCAAGCCTCACTAAATTTAAGAAAACTGAAATCATATCAAGCATCTTTTCTGACCACAACGTTATGAGATTAGAAATGAATTACAGTGAAAAAACTGTAAAAAATACAAACACATGGAGGCTAAACAGTATGGTACTATATAACCAAGAGATCACTGAAGAAATCAAAGAGGAAATCAAAAAATACCTAGAGACAAATGACAATGAAAACATGATGATCCAAAACCTATGGGATGCAGCAAAAGCAGTTCTAAGAGGTAAGTTTATAGCTATACAAGCCTACCTCAAGAAACAACAAACATCTCAAATAAACAATCTAACCTTACACCTAAAGGAACTAGAGGAAGAAGAACAAACAAAACCCATAGTTAGCAGAAGGAAAGAAATCATTAAGATCAGAGCAGAAATAAATGAAATAAAACAAAGAAAACAATAGCAAAGATCAATAAAACTAAAAGCTGGTTCTTTGAGAAGGTAAACAAAACTGATAAACCATTAGCCAGACTCATCAAGAAAAAGAGGGAGAGGATTCAAATCAATAAAATTAGAAATGAAAAATGAGAAGTTACAACAGACACCTCAGAAATACAAACCATCCTGAGACTACTACAAGCTCTATGCCAGTAAAATGGATAACCTGCAAGAAATGCACAAATTCTTAGAAAGGTATAACCTTCCAAGACTGAACCAAGAAGAAACAGAAAATATGAACAGACCAATCACAAGTAATGAAGTTGAAACTGTGATTAAAGATCTTCCAACAAACAAAAGTCCAGGACCAGATGGCTTCACAGGTGAATTCCATCAAACATTTAGACAAGAGTTAACACCCATCCTTCTCAAACTCTTCCAAAAAACTGCAGAGGAAGGAACACTCCCAAACTCATTCTATGAGGCCACCATCACCCTGATACCAAAACCAGACAAAGATACTACAAAAAGAAAATTACAGACCAATATCACTGATGAATATAGATGCAAAAATCCTCAACAAAATACTAGCAAACAGAATCCAACAGCACAGTAAAAGGATCATACACCATGATCAAGTGGGATTTATCCCAGGGATGTAAGGATTTTTAAATATATGCAAATCAATCAATGTGATACACCATATTAACAAACTGAAGAATAAAAACCATATGATGATCTCAATAGATGCAGAAAAAGCTTTTGACAAAATTCAACACCGATTTATGATAAAAAACTCTCCAGGGCTTCCCTGGTGGCGCAGTGGTTGAGAGTCTGCCTGCCGATGCAGGGGACACGGGTTCGTGCCCCAGCCCGGGAAGATCCCACATGCCACGGAGCGGCTGGGCCCGTGAGCCATGGCCGCTGAGCCTGCACATCCGGAGCCTGTGCTCCGCCAACGGGAGAGGCCACGGCAGTGAGAGGCCCACGTACTGCAAAAAACAAACAAACAAAAAAAAAACTCTCCAGAAAGTGGGCATAGAGGAAACCGACCTCAACATAATAAAGGCCATATATGACAAACACACAGCAAACATCATTCTCAATGGTGAAAAACTGAAAGCATTTCCTCTAAGATCAGGAACAAGACAAGGAGGTCCACTCTCACCGCTATTATTCAACATAGTTTTGGAAGCCCTAGCCACAGCAATCAGAGGAGAAAAAGAAATAAAAGGAATAGAAATTGGAAAAGAAGAAGTAACACTGTCACTGTTTGCAAATGACATGATACTATACATAAAGAATCGTAAAGATGCCACCAGAAAACTACTAGAGCTAATCAATTAATTTGGTAAAGTTGCAGGATACAAAATTAATGCACAGAAATCTCTTGCATTCCTATACACTAATGATGAAAAATCTGAAGGAAACACTCCCATTTACCATT
Organism: Globicephala melas; assembly: GCF_963455315.2. Classification (NCBI taxonomy): domain Eukaryota; kingdom Metazoa; phylum Chordata; class Mammalia; order Artiodactyla; family Delphinidae; genus Globicephala; species Globicephala melas. Next base: position 43,168,508 of record NC_083320.1, on the reverse strand, counting down.
GCAGCAAAAAGAATAAAATACCTAGGAATATACCTACCTAGGGAGACAAAAGACCTGTATGCAGAAAACTATAAGATACTGATGAAAGAAATTAAAGATGATACAAACAGATGGAGAGATATTCCATGTTCTTGGATTGGAAGAATATTGTGAAAATGACTCTACTACCCAAAGCAATCTACAGATACAATGCAATCCCTATCAAATTACCAATGGCATTTTTTACAGAACTAGAACAAAAAATCTTAAAATTTGTATGGAGACACAAAAGACCCCAAATAGCTAAAGCAGTCTTGAGGGAAAAAAGCGGAGCTGGAGGAATCAGACTCCCTGACTTCAGACTACACTACAAAGCTACAGTAATGAAGATAATATGGTACTGGCACAAAAACAGAAATATAGATCAATAGAACAGGACAGAAAGCCCAGATATAAACCCACACACCTATGGTCAACTAATCTATGACAAAGGAGGCAAGGATATACAATGGAGAAAAGACAGTCTCTTCAATAAGTGGTGATGGGAAAACTGGACAGTTACATGTAAAAGAATGAAATTAGAACCCTCCCTAACACAATACACAAAAATAAACTCAAAATGGATTCGAGACCTAAATGTAAGACTGGACACTATAAAACTCCTAGAGGAAAACATAGGAAGGACACTCTTTGACATAAATCACAGCAAGATCTTTTTTGATTCACCTCCTAGAGTAATGGAAATAAAAACAAAAATAAACAAATGGGACCTAATGAAACTTAAAAGCTATTGCACAGCAAAGGAAACCATAAACAAGACGAAAAGACAACCCTCAGAATGGGAGAAAATATTTGCAAACGAATCAACGGACAAAGGATTAATCTCCAAAATATATAAACAGCTCACGCAGCTCAATATTAAAGAAATAAACAAGCCAATCCAGAAATGGGCAGAAGACCTAAATAGACATTTCTCCAAAGAAGACATACAGATGGCCAAGAAACACATGAAAAGCTGCTCAACATCACTAATTATTAGAGAAATGCAAATCAAAACTACAATGAGGTATTACCTCATACCAGTTAGAATGGGCATCATCAGAAAATCTACAAACAACAGAGGGTGTAGAGAAAAGGGAACCCTCTTGCACTGTTGGTGGGAATACAAATTGATACAGTCACTATGGAGAACAGTATGGAGGTTCCTTAAAAAACTAAAAATAGAATTACCATATGATCCAGCAATCCCACTACTGGGCACATACCCAGAGAAAACCATATTACAAAAAGACACATGCACCCCAATGTTCATTGCAGCACTATTTACAATAGCCAGGTCATGGAAGCAACCTAAATGCCCATCGACAGACGAATGGATAAAGAAGATGTGGTACACATATACAATGGAACACTCAGCCAGGAAAAGAAACGAAATTGGGTCATTTGTAGAGATGTGGATGAATCTAGAGACTGTCATACAGAGTGAAGTAAGTCAGAAAGAGAAAAACAAATATCGTATATTAACGCATGCATGTGGAACCCAGAAAAATGGTACAGATGAACCGGTTTGCAGGGCAGAAGTTGAGACACAGATGTAGAGAACAAACGTATGGACACCAAGGGGGTAAAGCTGCGAGGGGGTGGGGATGGTGGTGTGATGAACTGGGTGATTGGGATTGACATGTATACACCGATGTGTATAAAACTGATGACTAATTAGAACCTGCTGTATAAAAAAATAAAATTCAAAACTTCAAAAAAAAAGAATGCAATCTCCCCTTTAACCAACATGTACTAGTTTATTATATACTTTTATGCTCTGCAGTGAGTTGGTACATTTCCAAAGGCAGTGACTATACTTTAATTATCTTTAGTAGTGAAAGGAAATAGCTGCATATATGACAATGTGGAGTCTTTAAGTTTTATGTACTTACTGAGTTCAATAAAATAAATACCAGCTTTAAAGGAAAAAAAAGAAAAGGAAAGCTCATCCTGAACTTATTAAGTTCTACATAAGCTATTTTTTTTTTTTTTTGTGGTACGCGGGACTCTCACTGTTGTGGCCTCTCCCGTTGCGGAGCACAGGCTCCGGATGCGCAGGCTCAGCGGCCATGACTCATGGGCCCAGCTGCTCCGCGGCATGTGGGGTCTTCCCGGACGGGGGCACGAACCTGTGTCCCCTGCATCGGCAGGCAGACTCTCAACCACTGCGCCACCAGGGAAGCCCTACTTGTTTTTTTAATCAAGAAATAATTTAGGTACCTGCGCTTAATTGGACAGTTAAAGCAGCTTTTGTCATAGTTCTTAAAAAGAATAGTTTGATTTTATCAGAAATAGCTTATGTAGGGCTTCCCTGGTGGCGCAGTGGTGGAGAGTCTGCTGCCGATGCAGGGGACACGGGTTCGTGCCCCGGTCCGGGAAGATCCTACATGCCTCGGAGCGGCTGGGCCCATGAGTCATGGCCGCTGAGCCTGCGCATCCGGAGCCTGTGCTCCGCAACGGGAGAGGCCACAACAGTGAGAGGTCCGCATACCGCAAAAAAAAAAAAAAAAAAAAAAATCAACGGCTTTTAATAAGACAAGATCATAGCATTGAATTTCTCTCAGAATTACTTACATCTAAGTGATAACCTTCAGCCTGAATACTCCGTATGTGTTTACAAAATGAATTGATATTTTACTTCTGCTATAAAATATTAGCTACATAACGGTAGTTTATTTATAGTGTCTGTACTTTTCTAAATACCAATGAGTTTGTGCTCAATAGTATTTGCTGAATGAAAAAAATTCTTACGTAAACATGGAAACATTTCAACTTAAACGCAAAAACCATGTCATACCTGAAGATTACGCTTGCTTTTCCTTATGTTATGCTGCAACAAAAAATTATTCTCCAAAGAAAAGCGACTGTATTGATCATCCAGCTGCGACAGGAGGTCGTGAAAACGGATGGTAGCAAATGAAACATCATTGGCGGCATGCTCCCTAGGAGATACAAAATTTACACATTTCGTTTAGATACTACTTTAAAACGACAAAATAAACACTGCTTTCCATGTTGAAATGACTAAAAATAATTTAAAGTGTTTTCTTGGGTTTTATTTCCTTCTTTTGAAACTGCCATTGCTATTAGCAGCAGTTTGTACAATATTTTTATTATATACAATTAGCATGAAAAATTCGGGCTTCCCTGGTGGCGCAGTGGTTGAGAGTCCGCCTGCCAATGCAGGGGATGCGGGTTCGTGCCCCGGTCCGGGAGGATCCCACATGCCGCGGAGCAGCTGGGCCCGTGAGCCATGGCCGCTGAGCCTGCGCGTCCGGAGCCTGTGCTCCGCAACGGGAGAGACCACAGCAGTGGGAGGCCTGCGTACCGCAAAAAAAAAAAAAAAAAATTCTAGCACTCCAAGACTGTGCACCAAACTGTTAATGGCGATTATCTCTGGAGGCAAAAAATCAACAGGGGCCTTCACTTTCTACGTCAAATACTTTCATAACATTTGAAATATTTGCAATGAGCAAACAATAAATCGTAAAATAGAACATATACCAGTTTTAAGAGATATTTCCTTAATTTTTTTTTACTTTCTTCATACTTCTAATCAGTGTTCTACCAAAACTTGGCTTTAATTATTACTTTTAACTTACTTCTTTCTATAACCTGGATCCTAACTTGGAAATAATTGGTGTCAGCATTATCTAACTTGTGCAAAGCATTTAGAAGGATGTATAATTAAATCGACAAATACATAAAATTAATGACTAATGCATTTAGCTTTCTAGAGACACATGCCATTTTTCAAGGCAACACTCTTTTCTGAAACAGGTAATCCCAATGGCTACTGATGAGATTCATCTTCCAGTCAACGTAGTTCCAAGCCACTTAATCAACAAGTTATTTTAAAAGTGTAGAAAAACTCCTTCTTCTGTCAAGTGAGTTTTCCTTACCAGTCTTGCTTTTCTAGCCACTGTGCCAGATACTGTCTGATTTCCATGGGAAAACTGTCGTCATAGAGCTGGTGAACCTGCTCCAGGAATTTGGAGTCAAGCTGCTGAAGCTCATACCACTGGGACATCCTATAGGGAAACAGAATACAGATCACAAATGGAAGCCCACAGCTCCAAAAAAAGCCTGTCTAGCATTGTGCTTCTTCTAAATATCTTGCTTAATTAAAAACATAATTTGTCTTTGAAATATACTTTTAAAATGGTGCCTATGTTTCAAAGCCTGTTTTTTAATTGAGTTTTGGGTCAAAGTTTTTTTCTTCTCCAAAAAACACATCTTCAGGTCTTTGCTCAAATGCCAGCATCTCAAAGAAGCCTCTTCTGGCCACCTTATTTAAATTGACACCACCTCTCACCTTGGAAAACACTATCCCTCCTCCCTGATGTATTCTTGTCTATCGCACTTACCACCATCTGACCTACCACATATTTTTTTTATTTTGATTAGTGTCTGTTTTCCCCGCATGAAGGGAAGGATTTGGGAGTGGGGGGGGGGGGGGTTGTTCACCGCTGTATCTTCAGAACAGTGCTGGGCATACAGTAGGTGTTCATACGCCTTTAAAATGAATCTGCACTTTTATCAAATAAATCAATGGAAAACACTACTTAGATTTGCTTTGGGACAAATCGTAAGAACTCTCCCTGAAATTGCTCTTATAAATTATAGAACATTTGTAATTTAACCCAAAGAATTTTAAATTGGTGTTTTATATTTTATGATTCACGTGATTAAAATGAATTATTTTTGATATATATCTTCTTTTTTTTTTTTGGCCACACTGCACGGCATGCAGGATCTTAGTTCCCCAACCTGGGATCAAAACCGTGAACCCTGCAGTGGAATCGAAGAGTCCTAGCTACTGGACCGCCAGGGAATTCCCAGGTTATATATCTTTTAAAAAAGATATATTTTCCTCTTTGCCTACTGCAAACAATAAGTCTGCACAAAAATTCTTAAACCTAAGTAATAATTTTTAAAGACTGAAACAACATTGTTAAATGTAATCTGAAAGGATAAGATAATACTATTTCTTTGGACAACAGCAAGTCAACTTTTACATAGCAGTTCTGAAGATTAAAAATTAAAATACCTGATTTAAGTCCGAACATCCATTAGGAAAATGAAAAGCCTCTCTTCACCATAGCGTAAATTAGGATTTACATCAGCACACAGCTGACAACGTTCAGAGTAGATATATGTGAATCTTGTCCTACCAGCCCTGAGGAAGAGGTCTGGATTTTCAAGCAGAGCGTGGAAAAGCATATGCATGCTCGCTGGCAAGCATACCTGTGCAGGCATGAAGTCATGTCTACTCCACAAATCTCCTTCCAAAGGAAGGTAAGGATGTGGTGAGGCTACAAAGCTAGTCACCATCACAAATACCAGTACGAATGGACCCAAGTCCACACCTTTACTACACTTGCTGTAGCAATTTGATTTTTCACTTTGAATTTATTTCACCTGAGTGGAAGACTAAATCTTTGGCGCTCTCCCTCCCTACTAGGTGTCTAATAAGGATATGCCTAAAGCAAATATGCTGGCCAGAGTGTCAACCAGCAGGGACTGCAACACCTCTTTTTAGGTGAGTGACCTCAAGTGACTCACTTCCCTCTCAACAGGGTGACTATTTAAGACTGAACGACCTAATACAGATACAGCACCTGGCACAAAGCAGGCGATCAATAAATCCATGCCAACAAATCCAGAATCCATTCCCTCTTCTCACAAAACTTGTTACCAGCACAGGGAGTGGCAAGACCAACCCCCAGTCACCTGACTTCTTCCTCTCCAGTCCCAAGACCTCCAACCACCTTGCCTCCAACACTCTTTCCCAATCTGGCCTTCTGCTGCACATGGGTTTTGACCACATCATTCTCTAGTTCAAAATTGCTACAGTTTGCCCATTACCAGGCTGATTTCCACTCTGACCCTATTTTCATCCATTAACAAAGCAACCCAGTCACCAAATTACCTACTTTTTTTTCTGCACTGCTCCAGCTGTCACTCACCCTTGAAAACAGCTTTTCCACATTCTGCCTCTCTAAATTCTACCAGCATTCAAAGGTAGGTACGAATAGACCTTCTTCCATAAGCTCTCTGAGACTCACCCAGAAACAATTAAGCTTTCATTAACGTGCGCCTCATTGCATTTTGTATCTCTATTAGAGCATCAGTCCCTGTCTTCCTTAAAAAGCTCTATGATGTCTCCCCTGCAGCATGTAAGCTTCAGAGTTGCTGGGACTGTCTTTTCTTTAAACATCGTCTGCACTGTGGACAGTGTCCTGCACATATTATGTACTCAATAGTAGTCTGTTGAATTGAAATCTAGTAGATTTCAGATTGAATTAGAAAGTAAAGGGCAAACCATATTATGGTCCAACAAGTTTGAGTCCTGCGTTAAACCGCAAACTGGATTGTGCTGGAGGCTCGTCTTATTTCTATCCCATTAAAAACAAACTATCCAGCTTATACAAACAACATTTAAAGCGTAATCACACACCTGTTTTTCTTCCCCCAAACTCTTTGGTACTAGTCAGAATTTGTGTTAAAGACTAATTATATTATTTAGGGGTCTGCAGGAACTAATTATCACTTTTACATTCCAGGAGCACATTAAGCTCTTTTATCCTTAAATACAGACATATAATTAAGTTCCAAAGTCACATATTCATTCGTTTCCGTGAACATTTTACTAACCTGTCACCTTGTGCCCCAGCGAAGGGCTGGGGATTCAACACAAGCAGCAGCTACACACAGCACGTCAGATGCCAAGACTGCTGGGTTTGCATGCACAGGGTGCGAGCGTATAACGGCTCTCTGGGGGTGGCACACGGCAAATGAAAACTTTCTGCGGAGAGAAGAAAACATGACTCTGGTGGAAGGGGCGGAAAAGAGAGAAAAATGAGGGTAAATGCAGTATTTTCGGCGGGGGAGGGGCGCAGGATTCTATTTCACAAGACATTTTTTTTTTTACTACCAGAGCACAACTGGCTGGGGCAACCATGCCATCACCGAAAACACCACCTGGGATACGCGTTCTTTCCCGGATAACGGATATACCTGTCAGCACTTTAAAGCCCGCCCTCGCCGGGTATCCGGCAACTGGGGCCCGACGACTGCGGTCCAGGAACGTCCCACCCCGCCACCCGGAACCTCACGCCCACTCACTCTGCGCTCCGGATCCGGCAGAGGTGGGCGAGGGCGCGGCCGTGCTGCCTCTCCCGGGCGCGCCGGGTCTCCTCTGCTCTTTCTGGGGTCTGACCGGCGTCGACCCGGGTGCGACTATGTCTCGCCACAAACTCAGCGCAGCAAAGCGAAAGTACCACCGAGAGAAATGGTAGTGCCAGACGCCCCGCCTCCTTCCACTCCCACCAATCACCGGTTTGCTGCCGCTCTCGGCCAATCGGACGCGGCTGTTCCGAGCTCGCGCCGCCTCCCCCCCAGGGCTACTGCTCTGCCAGCCCGCTGGGTCTTTCCTTAGAATTTGGGGAGGGCCTCCAACGGGAAGAGGTGAAGCTCAGCTCTGTGTTGCAAGTTGCGGGTTATGTTTACACATGTTTTAGAGAACAACTAAAAGGAAGTTATGTGTTTGCAGAGGCCCAAACTTGGAGATCCTTATATCAGCCCCAAACCTGAGAATTCGAGGCAGAGGACACAGGTGGAGACGTTGTCATTCTAGATGCTCGGCTTAGCAGCTGACCTCCATGTTGCTAAACCCAGGGGACGCTTTTCTGTCCTCACCTTACTTGACCACTCAGAAACCTGCGCAGTTGACACCACCCTTTAACACTTCTTCCTGGGCCATGATGCCGACACACTTTGCTTGCTTCTTCCTACCTCCCTGCTATCCTTTCTCCATCCTCTGCTCCTCCTCTGCCACCAAACCGTTCAATGTTAAGTGTGGTCAGTGTCTGGATCTTGGTCTACTTTACCTACAGTTCTCAGGCTGTCCTGTGATGACCTCATCCACAGCTTCAATGTCCTTCTAGATATGTAGAACTTCTACACGCGTACCCTGTCCACACGTCTCCTCTGAGCTCCACACCCACGTGTACAGCCCACACTTGACTCTCCACTTGGTTGTCTGGTAAGCTCGAAAAACTAGTTGTGTTCAGAACCAACTCATCATCTGTCTCCTGAAAGCTGCCCTTTTTCTAGAACTGGTGCATGCCAGAAAACTAGGAGCCACCTTTGACATTGCCTTCTCACCCCCACCAGTCCTCAAGCCTTGTTGATGCTTCCACCTAAATATTTCTCAAGTCTCATTGCTTCTTGCCATCTCCCACACCATCCCTCCTTTTCTCTCATTTGGATCCTCGCAGTAGATTCCCCAAATGGCTGCCTCACTTCAGTTCTTAACTCCCGTTTAATCCATATTCCCTACAGCAGTTTGAGTGGTTTGTCTTTTAATTGCAAAGCAGATCAAGTGTTTGCCAACCTGAAAATCCTCTGATGGCTTTTCTTATAAAATCCAAATTTCTTAATGTAACCTATAAAGCCCTGGTTTCCCCATCACTTTCTTTAACCCCATCTTATGCCACTCTTTCCTTACTTCAGCATTTTTGTTCTTCCAATAAGACAAGCTCTTTCCACACACTCAGGGCCTTCTCACTGGTAGTTCTCCATCTGGAAAGCCCCTTGAGCCAATGTCCCCCTCCCCCAAGTTCTTTGCGGGCTAACTCACCTTTTATGTCTTAGCTAAAATCTAAGCTGAAATGTCACTTCCCCAGGTAGGCATCCCTGAGGCCAGCCTTGACTAGATCTTCTTGGAATGCGTGCACAGAAAATCAATTGGTTCCTCTAAGTAGGTGGGACTTGAATCAAGCCTAGAATAATAAGGCAATTTTGGGTAGGAAAAGGCTCTAAATAATTTCCCAGAGGTATGCTTATATGTGTATCTATTATCGTTTTTTCCCTTCTCACATCTATATGCTCCTTCCTCTTGTCACATATTCACCCTCACAAAGCCGGTACTGATAGCAATGACCCTTGGTACCAGAGTAGCAGCCTTCTGTGAAAAAAGATGCCAGGACACCAAAAAAAGTCCTTCCCCTTCTACTAACTCCCTGTACTAAGGGCCCAGACAATGTCTGAGAAAAGCTCTACGAAAGGTAGATAATATGTTAAACATATTTTTTTCTGGTACTGTAAAATTTGCACAGAGACTAGCTTCAGTATTGACAGGGAAATTAAATTATCTTAACAGCTGCAAATAGGATGTTTCTCTTTGGCTCTCCACATTCTGATTGTCATCAAGTTCTGTGGATGCTTCCTTCCCTAATGCCTTTATCTGCCTTAGTTTTCCCATCATTGATAATACCCCACTGTAGGCCTTCATCAGTTCAGAACTGGAATGCTACAGTAGATGCCAGTTACACTACCTTTTTCTGTCCCTTCCCCCTCGACTGTATTTGCCACATTAAATTCTCTAAAACACCTTATTTATATAGTCATTCCCTGCTCAAAAGTCTTGACGACTCTCATTGCATTTATGATAAACACAAACTTTGCCTGCTAGTCTGGACCCTCTACAGAATGTCCCTAACATGTTCCAGGGTGGTGAGTTACTTCTTATAATTTTCTTTACTTTTCTTCTTTTCTTTTTTTTTTAAATGTCTATTACGAGCAGTATTACATTCGTAGACCAAACACCATTACGAGCACCTTTTTTAGTCCTGTACTTTCAGAAGAGCAGCCCAGGCCCGCCCAGGATGAGGTACACTCGGGGAGGTGCAGTCTGTCAGGCTGTTTGATAAGTTTCCAAAATAGCTGGCCCCGCGCGTGGCGGGAGGGACGCGACTGCTCAGAAGAGCCGCCCCACGTGCTTTCGGGGAAATAGTCTGGGAGCGAGAAGCAGCAGGATTGACAAGAAACCGAAAAGCGAAAGTAGAGGAGGGAGCAGTACGCAGGCGCGGGCCCGGGGCTTTCCAGCTGACCGCCCGCCCAGCCGCCGGTTCCCTCCCACAGCCTCTGCGAGGGCGGGATCCGCACGCTCGCCCGAGCCCGGCGTAGCTGGCCGGCGCCCTCCCTACGCAAGTCCGAGAATAGTGGCCCGGAACACGATGAAAGGCAGCGGCGGGGACCTGGGTGCCTCTTAACTTTGGAGGGAGGACTGGGGACGTTTTTAATTGCTTAATGTGCTGGAAACCTTTCTCATTCTCTTCCATCTTTTCTTTCTTCCCGTGGCCTGGAGACGTCCCTTTTTCCCCCTCACTTCTGTATCTACACAATCTGCACGCATGCTAACTCAGATCTCATTAGTTTTTCTAGTTCTAACCCTCACCCAGCTGGCCTGACTGCCCTTAATCCAGAGATAAGAGTGGAAGGTTGGCTGTTTCTTCAGCTGTCTTTTTCTAGATCTGCAGATGGGACTTTTCTCCTTTTTCTGGCGTCTTTTCGTCGCTCCCACTTCCCACCCCCAATCCCTACCTTCTCGCTCATGGTGATTATACTAGAGGGAGTGGGGAAGAAGTATAATGGAGACGAATAATTTAGTCACCGGACCATGATTTTGAAAGTTTGGCAGGACCAGAGAAAATCATTTTGGCCCCACTTGCTATGTGTGTTATTTACTGAATGGTTCTAGGAGGCATGGACAGCGTTTCTTTGGGCTGTGCTCAACCATTCTGTAAAAGGCTCTATCTACTTAAGGTGACCTGGGGACCAACCTAAGACCTCCAGTGTGTGATGGGCCCCACCTTACTGGACCACAGCTTCTGGCCTCATGACAGTGAGCACCAGTCCCCAGGGCTGCAAGGGCACTTTACATAATTCCCAGAATGCAAAGGGGCATCTACTTTCCCGTTAGGAGAGGACAGGACGCGCTATATAATTTGCAGGCCCAGTGCAAAATGAAAACAGGAGGCCCCTTATTCAAACTTATTAAGAATTTCAAGAAGGCAAAGGCAGAGCACTAAACCAAGTGTGGAGCCTCTGACTGTTCTGCCCTTTACAGATGCACACATTGCATACCCATGAGGTCCCTAGTAGGGGAATTGGAGGGAGGGGAGAGTTCTTCTATAGAAACCTTGTTACATGTTTACTTAAAACAAATGAAAACTTAGATATAATGAAGAAATGAAGTATAACACCACTCTTTCCTAAAGCATTTGCAATAAAATCCAGAGCCTTCCACTCTCCCAGCAGAGCCCTACACCATCTGATCTTGTCTCCCTCTCCTACACATCTTGTCCCACTCTCTCCATGCTCTTCTACACTCCCCACCCTGTGGACTCTTTCTGTTCCTCAAGTACCCCCAGCTTTTACCTGCCTGGGTTCTATGCATGTGTATGTTCTTCCTTTAGGATGCTGTGTTCCCAGCTGTGGCATGGACTTGCTTCTTCTCATTCTTTAGGTCTCAGCTCAAATGTCATCTCCTCAGAGAGACCTTCAATGACCATTTCTTCCAGTTACTCTTTGTCACATTTATATTCTTCATAGCACTTACTAAATCTGTCCTTTATTATGTGCTTGTCTGTTTTTATCTCTCCTCACAACAGGAGGAACTTTGTGCTGTGTTACAGCCTGTCCCATCTCAGGTTCCACGAGAGAACTAAGCCTAATGCCCGGGGCATCTGTGTGTTAATTACCTTCTCTCCTGTTTATCTAGAATGGCACTATGTACCATCCTTGGGAGAACTGAGAAAATAGTCAAGCAAATCACTTTCTGTGTTTTGTGGTTCAGATAGGAAACCCCGGTTGAAAAAGGCAATGCCTGATACATAGTCTCAAAAATATTTTTGAATGAATAACCCTGGGATAAGGTATCAGAGGTCAAATCAACCATTCAGACCTCAGCACAGGCTCTAGCCTATTGAGCTAGAATTGAGGGGGAGGACGAATAAGAACAGGTGTATTCCAAAAAACTTCAGTGAGAGCACCATTCCTCCACACGCCTCCAACCTTTCCCCCATCTCCACCCTGTCTGGAGGGCCTCTAGGGTTCTTTCGATCTGCAGCAGCCAGTGAGACACCTCAGTGGATGACTGTCCAGCCTAAGTAAGAGAGAGTTGTGTGGGACTTTTACCAGGGGCGGGAGTAATAAAGGCAATGAGTTTAATCACGGGGAATTAAGGGGAAATTTCAGGAACACTTGATTCATCTGTGGGTGGACAGATGCCTGGGATGCTACGCACACATGAGAAAGCTAAATTAAAGGGAAGTTAGAGCTAACGGACAGTCTAATTCCAGAGCATTTCTATAGTGTTTGGATGTCATGAGTGAGGTGAAGTAGAGGAAACGTCGTATGGTTTTTGAGCAATAGCGAGTGTGTTTCGGTTAATCAGTTTGAAGTAAAATATCGGGGACTGTTCCACAATTTTAGAGTTTGGAGGGTTATAAAGGGAATTCTAGCCTTGTCTTGCAGGCAGATCAAGGAGCAAAGGAAAGAAAGGAACTAACTACTGTCCTGTATGTCCTTTAGTTCAAACACTAGATCATTAACTAGTATTTATTAAGAGGCAGACTGTGCTAGATTTTAGGGATATAACTGTGAACAAGGGCTTCTTTGTCCCTGTACCTACAGAGCTTTGCTTAGAGTCTAATGAAGACGGATAACACGCATTTATAACCAAGGTGATAAGAGCGGTGCTGGGTAATGTAGAGGATACGGAGGAGGCATGACGTGACCTGAGCCCCACACATGTGCGTGTGTGTGTGTGTGTGTGTGTGTGTGTGTGTGTGTTGGGCAGGAAGGCTTTCCAGAGCCTGAAGGATGTGTGAATGTTATTGAGGTGAGAGGGTAGGTGGGCTGGGGTTGGAGACCTGAGAGGATACAGCAGAGGGAGGCGAGAGTGAGCATGGGCCGTGAAAGAAACTGAAAGTAGTTCAGTCTTGGAGGAAGACAAGCTATTGTTGGGGAGAAGTGTTGAGAAATGAGTTGAAGACTAAATAATATATGACTTTGGAAAGATCTGTTGAGAATTAGAGTCTTCATGCAGAGGTGGGATTCTTAACTATGTTTTGTGCCATGGACCCCTTCGGCAGTCTGATGAACCTATGAGCTCTTTCAAAGATTAATTTTTGTTGTTGAATAAACTAAAATGCATAAGATTAAATAGGAAACCAATTACATTGAAATACAGAGATCAAAATAGTAAAACCAACTTTGTGATCGAGTAATATAAGTGCTTCTTCATTAATGGCATTAAGTAAGATCTAGCAGTGGGTCGGATGAATGCAATTTCAAAGTCATGCTTAGCATAAGCAATATTTTGAGATAAGTGTACCAACTGTAATGTGACAAAAACGTGGTGTGGTTTACGGTTTGTTACCTTTATTCCTAATTGAAGGAAACTCTAAGTTTCAGTTAGAAGTTTGTGAAAATAAAGCTTTAACTTCTGCCGTTCAAACTCATGACTCTCCAGAATTCTGTCCACATACCCCAGCTGAGGAGGGCCAATCCACAGCACCATGAGCCCTTTGAAGATTTTAAGCAGGGAGTAAAATGATCCCATTTATTTTAAATAGAGCCTTCTGTCTACATAAGAGGCCACATGGAATAGTTTGCTGTATTTACTCTAAGGATATTGTGGAGAATGTCCTTCATCATATTTTCATAGTGTCCTCTTTGTGAGGACGCTGGTGGAAATGTTCTAGGTCTTACAGTGGTGGTTACACAACTGTATGGGTTTGTTGGAAAAGGATGAATTTTATTATGTGCAAATTATGCTTCAATAAGCCAGACTTTTAGAAGTGCAGTCAAATCAATCAATGTTCACGGTCAACTTGAAAAAAAGGAAAACTTGTCTGTCAGAAATTGGAATGTGTGCACAGCGAGACCAGTTTGCCCAGTTCGGACTATAATTTCCTGCTGTTGGAACACAGCACTAGGATGCTTTGACCCCTGATTCTCTTCCTGCTACTGCAGGGAGTACATGGGCCTCCTGAACCATTTGAGGTACAGAAAACTCCCTCAGCTTTGCCACAAGTATCCTCTCCGTTCCTGGTTCTTTGGGGAGCCTTTCTTGTTACCTTACGACTTTGAGGAAATCCACTGGCAGCTGCCTTCTTTCACCACTTATTCCAGATAAAGACATTGGTATTCAATACAATTGGTCAAAGTGAGTCTTTACATTAAAAAGAATTTGAAAAGGAATTAGCAAAATGGGCATCTGTGATTGGTCTTGGATGGTTGGAGGGAGAAGTGAAAAGGTGATTAATATTTTGAAAATAAATTTCCATTTTGCATCATTAAATGCTGCTTATTTGCTATTAGTTGGCAGAAAAAAAATATTCTGGGGTAGGATTTGGTGGAAATGTGGTCTAGATTCCCTTCCCATCGTATTTCCATCTCATGCAGCACACCTTATCCTGATCTAAACAGGTATCCCCAAGAATCTCCTGACAAAATCCCATTACCCCCACAAAGATGGTTTCTGGAATGCAAGACTCACACCGCTGGAAATAACTCTTTACCCTGGGATCAAGAACTTGATTTTGATTTTCTGAATCTAAATAAAAAATAGCCGCTTACTGAACTCTTACTCTTACTGAGGCCTCTGCCTCTATTATAGGGAGTAAACTACAAATGTCCTTGTACTGTCTACCTCCAAATAACAAAGATGGCTGTGATCACATATATGAAACCTTGACATTCTTCTGCCAGGCTCTATATTTACAAGCTTTTCAAAATTCTTCTGAAATAAGTGAGAGTCCATCATACTTTTCATATTTTCCAGGGAATAAAAAGCTTCTGCAGGATTTCCCTGGTGGCACAGTGGTTAAGAATCCACCAGCCAATGCAGGGGACATGGGTTCGAGCCCTGGTCCAGGAAGATCCCACATGCTGTGGAGCAACTAAGCCCGTGCACCACAACTACAGAGCCTGCACTCTAGAGCTCGCAGGCCACAACTACTGAGCCCACGTGCCTAGAGCCCGTGCTCCGCAACAAGAGAAGCCACCGCAGTGAGAAGCCCGCACACCCGGACAAAGAGCAGCCCCCGCTTGACGCAACTAGAGAAAACCCATGCGCAACGAAGACCCAACACAGCCAAAAATAAAAAAATAAAAATAAAAAAAGCTTCTGCAACATTTTTTGGTATCTAAATCCAATTGTTTATGAGTATTTGCTGGGAGGAAATTACCTCCTTAAACCAAGTTTAAAATTATTGCTTCTGCTGCCAATTCATATATTTGAATTTCAAGAAAATTGGGCTGATGAAGAGAAGTGGAGACTGGGAAAATGCACCTTGAGTTAGCCTGTGGTCCTACATTGAACAGACACCTTCACCCAAAGAATACTGTCAAGAGCTTGCAAAGGAGTAAGGGAATTGGCCTTGGGACAGGTGCAGAGTTTGTCCCATAGGAACAATCTAGGATCATGTGGGTGGGTATAAAGGATGAGATGGATAGGATGGAATCTCTCTAAGGGAGAAGGCAGGTTACATTAAAAGCATTTTTTTTTTCTTTGAAATCTTTTCCATCAAACATTAGCTTCTCCTTGTTTGACCTACCTGGAAGATGGGAAATGGATTAAAGAAGTTAGTGAGGAACACCTCACAGGGGACTGCCATCTCTGACTCTGCAGTCAGGGCTTACCTTGGACACCAGCCTCAGGACATTTTGTGGCTGGTCATGGCAGATGCCTCAGCATCATGACTTCCTCACCTGGCTCAGCAGCTTCTCTAGGGCCTGGAGACATGGAGAGCTCCCCAGGGCTTGGGCACTGGGAGATCCCACACTATTACTAAGGGCAGCAGCTGTTCAATGGCACCACTAAGCATTCAGTCCGGGCAAGGGAAGGATCAAAGTAGACCTGCAGCCCGTATACATGCATTGGCATTCGGTGAACCACCTCCCCTCCTGCATCACCAGGGATGGAACTTCTCATCCTAAATTCCTTTCCCCTGGCTCAGGTTGGATTCATGGGACCAGAGACTCTTAGAGCTGGAAAGGACCATAGCCCACCTAGCCTAACCTCTTCTAGAGAGGAAGAACACACAAGCCAGGGATCAAATCACTCACCCAAGGCCAGTGTTGTTATCTTCCTCCAGGTCCTCATTTCATGAGATTTTTACCCATGTGTCTGCTTTTAGCGCGGTTTGCCTGAGGTACCACCAGGAATGACTCTGGATCTCTCTCCCTAATAGGAGAGGTGTCCCTGGCTGTGGTACCAGCAGCTGTGAATTCTGAAGTTAGGACAATGTTGACATAGCAACCAAGAGGCTTCCTAATTCACCCCTGGACACACACCGTGTGAATTGCTGCTGTTAATGCCCTGTCATTACTTCCATCTTGTATCTAGTGTGATGACTCTTACTTGCTAGAACTCAGGACATTAGCTTATTAGGCTTTTCCATCAGGCCATCCTGATGGTTTTTGAGTAATGTACGTGTGACTTTGTTATTTTTGACCTGTTGTGAAATCTTAACACTTAAACCTGCTAGAGCCAAAATCATAAGTAACACAAGAGAAACAGAATCAGAAATGAAACAAATACATACAAATGAGTCTTTTGTTAATATTATATTAACATTGGTTTCTTAAAGTGTTTTATCTGAAGCTTTGGTTTTTAGCATTTCAATCATGACATTCCCATTTGGGGGTGTCATACCAGTGAGAGGAAAGCTTCGAACTTAACCATTTCCTGGAAATCGGTATATACAAAGCTGAAGAAACAAGATGTGATTGTTGGCAAAGATCAGTCTTTAAACTTTTTCATTTGCTTCCTTCTTTTGAGTGTCAAGAGCTTATCGTGTCATTCAGCAGAATAGGGAGACTTCATCTAAAATTGGAAAATGAAAATGACCTTTGAGCAAACTATTGTTTTGCAAGTAAGTCACCATTTCTTAGGTAAACATTCTCTTGTCTACTAAATACATACTTTACTTCATAATCTTTCTACCAATTAACTACTAAGTACAGTACTTACAAAAGTAACTAAGGTTGATCAATCTAAAATAAAATGCAACTTTAAAATAAATAAAAACGATTTTAAGGAGGCCTATTCATCCCATAAAAACGTAATGAAGAAATGGGTGTAAAATGTAGCAAAAGTCCTCTTACAACTAAATGATTTAAGGACAATTAACATTGGAATAAGTTTTTCTATCCCTGGAAATCTTCAAGAGAAGGACTAAAAACCACTTGATTTACAGCCAGACACTAATCTCTTGGAGCTCAGGGTCCCTCCAAGAATCTATTATTCTGATGTACATGCATCCTAATGTAATTGGGGTTTTGAACTGTTTGACAATATTGGGGAATAATACTAGATAGAATGCATCCTAAAGCACATAGTAGCATATAAGATTATGACTCAGTTCTCAAAAGAGTATTATTATACTGCTATTGATTGTTGCTCATATACTACTTGAAGAAGCTCCCAGGATAGAACCAATAATCAAGAAAAATTGGAATTTGTGGTGCTTGAATTGCTAAAATAAAATATTAAACTAGATTTGCATATAATGACATATAAGTATTGTCTGCTACAGTGGGGAGAGTGGTGGAGATTGGTGGGGCTGATGGTGGAAGTAGGGATGAAGTGTACTTGAGTAGGAGGATACAGAGATATTTTGCCCTTGGATGGCTTTTGATGGAAAGACCTCAAAGCAGTTCAAGTCAGTGTAGGTATCTGCTTCCAATGCCCCTAACATCAGCAACACGCAGCACCATACAGACGTACACCCCTTGTGTTATGCTCATGGATTTGTTCCAACAAACGTGTTTTCTCGCTGCAGATCTTCACCCCTCGTTGATTCACACACCACCTTCGCTTCCTCAGAAATGCCCTTGACAGCAATGGAAAGAAAGGGGACATACCGCAGTTTCAATTGTTGTGGGACTCAGGTTTTCTCTCAGCACTGCGTACACACTTGGTGACATGGGAAGAAGGTCTGTTGGAGAATGTGTCTCCATTGAATCACTTCGGCTTAAAGAGATCACAGGGTAAATATGGAAAGGGATTAAAAATAATAGCTTGTAGTGACTTACCGTGTTAGGAACTGTTAGGGCTCAGGGCAGGCCACTCCAAAATGTGCCTCAGTGGCATATCGATTATTTTGAATTAAATGACTTAAGTTACTTAAGAAAGAACCAACGCAGGAGGGACACTCTGACCCTGCTCTTTGCCTCCCTGAAAGCAGGAAATAAATCTCTTCCGTGAGAGGTGCCCTCCTTGCATCTGGAGGTGGAAGAACATCCTTCTTG
Organism: Globicephala melas; assembly: GCF_963455315.2. Lineage (NCBI taxonomy): Eukaryota > Metazoa > Chordata > Mammalia > Artiodactyla > Delphinidae > Globicephala > Globicephala melas. The sequence goes on along the minus strand of NC_083320.1, from coordinate 43,150,376 downwards.
CCAGAGACAGGGGATTCATTCGGGGCTGAGAAGCCTGTACAAATGAACCTTGTTACTTCTTTAATTTAATACCTCAGGCCCAAACTCTGTTTAGATTCTTCACGACTTAAGCACCCAAAGCCTAAGTATCTTTTTCCTGTCGATTCCTCACAAATTTATTGACCTTTTGCCCAAAAAAGAATAAAAGCTGCCTGTTTTGGCCATTTCTTCAGTCATTTCTATGAGACTTCTATGCACACGACTTAAAATTTGTTCCTTTTACCCTGTTAAGCTACCTTGTGTCAATTTTATTATTAGTCCAGCCATAAGAACTGGAAGGGGTAGAGGGGGAAATTTCCATCTCCCCAACAGAACTCATTTCTAGGACTTCATCTATTTGTGACACTGAGATGCCTAATTCATCATTTGAAATCAGAGCTTTCAGCCTGCTATGGAATATAAGGCATATAAAAGGGCAACTTTAGAATTCCTTCGTGATGGGCTTCGTGGTGCATCCTGAAGACTAGCTTTATGTGTTAAAGGTAATGGGACATTGAGCATTAAAATGCTTTATTCTCCGTTATATGTACCCTGCTCTACTCTTAAATTTCCAGCTTTTTTTGGATAAGTTCAATAAGAACTATTTTACATGTGACTAAGATTACTTACATTGTTGAGATGGGGATAAATACAGAAGGGACATAACCTTTGTCTCCCCTTTCTGTTGGTCTTGAAACTGGAAAAGAAAGGTATGTTGGGGAAAAATGTTATTATTATTGACAAAATTAGAAAAAAAGTCTAAAAAAGTATAAGTGATACTAAAAAGAAGAGATAATACAATTGTCTAGTGATTCACAAATTTTTTTAGTTGAATAGATGAAACAGCATTTTAGATGAGCATAAAATGTGCAAGAAGAGAGAAACAAACCTCTTGGCAGGCCTAACCTGACTTTACATATTAATGCTCTAAACTGTGTGAGAAAAATTGGGAATCAACTATATTACCTGTCTTCCATGTTACATTTAAGTTTAATTATAAGGACAGATTTATTCATGGATTGGGGATTTATAGTAACGCAATTCTTTTCATTAAAACTGACACCAATCATAATCTTATAATTACACAAAGTTTTGAGGCACAGACATCAGTGTTACTAAAAGCACTGCTGTGCTGTAGTAACAGTCATGTGCAAACCTCACCTCGGAAACCCCCCCAGACTTCTCTGGTATACTATGTTGAACTTGTGTGTGATCCAATAGTAAGGACCAACTGTAATTCTTCAGCTGTAATTTGTTGCATTGACATTTGTTATTTCATTCAGTCAGTTGTAGTAACACTTAAAAGCCACAGGTTTTTGTGGTAGTTGTTGTCTTTTGTTTGCTTCAGAGGGGGATGAAGGAGGGTGGCAGAAAGTCACCACCTGTGAGTGACAGCTGTACGATATTCCACATGATGCTCATGTATTTAGTTGCTACAGATGAAATATTGTAATGGATTGTATATACTTCGATTTAAAGAAACAGAATAGTGAACTTATATTACAATTACATAGCTATTTCATGAACGTTCTTTTCATGTATTCAACAAATATTTACCAAATACCTGTTTTGGCCAGGTATCATTTTAGACCCTTAGGATACAACCAGAAAAGGCAGGTATGTCAAGACTTGTTATTGATAGGCTGCGAGGAAGGGTATGAAGCACAGACCCCCTTGTCCCCTCCCTGGTAAATGAACGATACTTTCTGAGTTGTGAGACTACAGTAAGTAAAAAATATAAAGCTTATCAACCCTGAGCTTCTTTTGTAAAAAACAGCCTTGCCTAACTTTTAACAGCTTTCTAATCATTACCTCCTCTTTCTTTTCCTCTCCCCAGCCATAGAGGTGAAGTTGGTGCCACTCCTATTAGAAAGGAGAAAACCGAAACTCTACCAGTGGCTGAGAGGCTCCCATGGCCCTGGTGAAGTCCGTCTACAGCTACTGATTACTAAGTGCTCTGCTAGCTGGACAGCCCCAGCTGTTCCTTTTCAGGAACTGCTGACACACCACTTCATTTCTAAGGCTTTGACCTCCACATACCTCTTAGATCTTATAACGATAAAAGTAAACATAAAGGGAAGAACTTCATTTACTTTACTCCAATCTGAGATTATTTTCCAAAATCTTAAGAAGCAAAGCAAACGGAAAGAACCTAACCTTCACATGGCTGGCAGCTGTAGTGTTTACCGAAGGCTTTGTCTTTGGGAATATCAGGATAGAGGTACTTCAGAGGGTTTTCAGGAATGTTTTCAGCCATAATAACCTTGTAGTCTCGAAGGATGTCAGCAAATGGCAGAGCAGACAACCGGCCTTTGTTGTAGGGCTCTACAGAGTGGAATCTCACTTCTCCTGGAAAAAGAGAAAACAGAGAGAATATTCAGGTTCCTGCAGGCATTCTTTGTGGCCATTCTTCCTACCCACGTTATCTTCATGTCACTTGTTGTAAAACAATGCCAGCCCTTCTCTGCATGTGGACAGTACAGATTGCCACGTGATACAGGACACCCACATAGGCTGTGAGAAATTCATGCTACCCTCCTCTGAAACAACTGTAACAACTAATATTCAAGCCCACTGAACACATAAAAGACAGAACAGCAAGCCACACACTTCTGAAGATGGAAAGACCAGTAACCAAACACAATACTAATTTCACATGAATACATAATAGTGAGCATGTACCATTTTCAGAATGGTCCACCCAGGTGAAAGTTATTCCTCCAAGGTGGCTTTCACTGAATCTTAACAAAAAGGTTCCCGGCATTTTATCCTTTAGCAAGAGTCGTTCCTTCTCTTTGCTAACAAAGCCCATGACATACCTAAAAATAGAACATGCATAGTTTTATCTGATCCAAGATTATAATTTATTGCATTTGCATTTATTGCTTTCACAAAGAACAGACCTGAATTTTTGGTGATATAATCAAAAGTCAGTAGTGCCTGAAATACTCTTATACAGATTAAAGTAAGTATTAATACTCTATAAAGTGTAAGAAACTGCAACTACTTTCCACACTATGACACTAGATATGCTTAAAAAGGAAAGAAAAGAAAAAGGGACTACTATAAATAATGCAGTTATGAACATTGGGGTGATGTGTCTTTTCAAATTAGAGTTTTTATCTTTTCTGGATATATGCCCAGGAGTGGGATTGCTGGATCATATGGTAACTCTTTTTTTTTTTAAAGAACCTCTGTACTGTTCTCCATAGTGGCTGCACCAATTTACATTCCTACCAATAGTGTACAAGGGTTCCCGTTTCTCCACACCCTCTCCAGCATTTATTATTAATGTTCATAGCAGCCCTATTTACAACAGGCAAGGTATGGAAGCAACCTAAGTGTCCATCAACTGATAATTGGCTTAAGAAGGTGTAGTATATATACACAATGGAAGCTTAGCCATAAAAAAGAATGAAATATTGCCATTTGCAGCAACATAGATTGACCTAGAGGATATCATACTAAGTGAAGTCAGACAGAGAAAGACAAATATTATATGATATCACTAATATGTGGAATCTAAAAAATAATACGAATGAATTTATTTACAAAACAGAAACAGACTCTCAGACATAGAAAACAAACTAATGGTTACCAAAGGGGAATGGGGGTTGGAGGGAGGGATAAATTAGGATTTATGTTGGGATTAACATATACACACTACTGTATATAAAATAGATAACCAACAAGGACCTACTGTATAGCACAGGAAACTATACGCAATACTTTTTAATAACCTATAAGGTAAAAGGATCTAAAAAGGAATATATATATACACATATATATGTATATGTATGTATAACTGAATCACTGTGCTGTACACCTGAAACTAACACAATATTGTAAATCAACTATACTTCAATGTTTTTAAAAAGGGAAAAAAATTGACAGCATAAAAATAAGAACCTAATGAGTTCATATAGAAAATATAGGCTGTAACTCACCCATCAATCCAAAGGGGAAGAATGTGTTTCTTAATTAGGTCTAATATTGCTTCAAGCCATGTCCAAAAGGTAAATGATTTACCGGGTAAGTGCTCCTATTGGAATAAACAAACATGTTAGGACAATGATTATTTCAATAGTAATGTTAGTATGGTAATTCAAGTTCCTTTTTTCAATGAAATATTTCCTTTAAATGAAAAAACAGTTTCGAATTTCTTCTTAAAATAACCTTATCCAGGAAATCCTCGAAATCCCAAATTATAATATGGAGGCTTAAAAAGGAATACTAAAAAAAAATCGAAATGATGCTACCCCTCCCCCTGTTTGTACCTTGCAGAACTTGGCCCACGTGAGATGACCATCACCGTAGCTAGACTGGACTAAAATGAAAGAAAAGAATGAGATTTTTATTAAACAATTAGACTCCTCAATTTGGTGCTCAATTTAGATCTCCCCCCCTACCACTGCTAAGCATTTCCTAAGCACGTGCTATGGGTTTACAGTGCATTTAATGCTAGAAACAGTAAAAATAAAAGATATCATGAAATTTTTTTATCTAGGAAAGAATTCTTTTCAATGGAGGAGCTAAAGATAGCCTTAGGAAGTGGGTGGGTGTCTAGAACAAGACCTCCATGAATGGATAGGATATAAATTGTCAGAGGAGAAGGAAGAGGCCACTCCAGTAGCAAGAATAATGTAGGATGAGGTGTAGTGGATATGAACACAGCTTATATAGGAGAAAGGAAGTGCAGCCTAATGTTGGTAAATAAACATTATAAAATAAATTTGTGAAAGCCAGAATGCCAGAAGTCTTGAATACTGTCATGAAAAGAATGAACTAGAGATCCACTTGGCGATAAGGAACCACTGACTGTTTTTTTTGTTTTTCTTTTTCCACTGACTGTTTTGATCCAGGACAATGAAAAAAGAGGTTCTATCTAAAATTTAAGGAAATTATGAGAAAAATTTGATGAAGACCCGAAAGGATATGGCTGCTATTTATACTGTATATATTTAAAAGATTTATTCACTCAGTAACAAATACTTATTGAATGCCTACTCTTGTGGTTTATGAATTAAATAAGGATCAAAAAGGATATTTACATTAAGTAAATTTTGTAACATTTCCAATTTATTTAAACACTAATTGATCGGATAGTAAGTACAAGGGTGACCCAGCATCACTTGTAAGTCAAATTTAACCAAACACACACGATTCTACTACTGCTGCTCAAAATCATCTTTGGCTCTACTTTAATCAGAAATGTATACAAGTTCAATTTTAACTCTTTTCTTGGTGCCAAATGTGTTCACCCCATACTTGTCAAAATATACACGTCTTTTAAAATTCTTTTATAAAAAGCTTACACTGTAGTCACTACATGGAGCACCAGTGACTATTTTGCAAACTTTAGAAATACCAGTCAAAACTGAAATTTTCTCGATATGAAGAATTAAGTATTACCTGGATAGTTTTTAAATTTATAATAAATTTCCTGATCCTGGGATCAGCTGTTTTCCAGTTGGTTAATGACCATTGCAATATTAATATGAAGATCAAGGCACCATTAAGGCTTCACAGTACATTCAGTGGAAATGGCATAAGAACACCCTGGAGGCTGGAGTGTGGAGTGGAAAGGAAGGGGCTTTAGAACTGGACAGCCCTGGCCTGCATCTTGGCTCTAGTATGTACTAGCTGTGGCAAGTCACTTAACCTCTGAACTTAAGTATCCCCATGTATAAAATGGATAGAATGAAGAATTATCCTCAATATTCTGCCTTAAGGAAATTTTGTGAGAAAGATACTATAGCATTTAGCCCTATGCCCAGCGATGTAGTAGGCACTCAATAAATTGTGATGATCATTATTATTATTAATAGTAATCTCACCCTCATTCTTTAAAACGGTTGAGTACCAAAAACAGGGGCAAGTCCTCCACATCTACCAGATCTTACCTGTAAGTTTTTCAACCAGCATATTGAGTTGATCTGAGTTCAGGCCACGGCCAACATATGATGAAAACTGCCAGCTCATCACTTCCAGGAGTTGACTCAAAGTGGCAGATGGAGGGTTATTAAAGAAAACCAAGTTCTGAAACAGAGTTGTAGTGATGATTATATGTATTAATCACATTGAACCCACTGTAGTTCAACTAATAGGATTCCTGATTTAAACTCCTTAGGCCAGCCTCAGTTAATAATACAGAACTATTGTCTCATCTCTGTTGTGCTTTTATAGTAAGACTGATTTTGCCTTTTCCTAAAGAGTCCCTTGTTCTTTGAGTCTAATATAATATATGGCTCTATCTTATCCTTGAAAGAATCACTGTGTAGCTCTTTAACTTTCCCTAGACTATAGTCTATCAATGAACTCATACAAGTACTGAACACTGTTCAACAAGTTAGACAAATACTCTCTTCTGAAATAATATTAATCTTAAACAAAACCTATATCATGTTATTTAATTGGTTTATCATGGATTGGTACAAGTTATACCTTGACCAAACAAAGCATCCCAAAGCACAAAGACAGTTAAGTCCCAGGCTAAGGAAGGGGACCCTACAATATGAATCATAATTAACCTGGGACTCCTGTTTTATGGATAGGACTGTAGTCTTTTCTTATTTTGCTCTAGACAAGAGGATCTTTGGTATGATCAACTGCAAGTAAGATTGTTTGTACCACAAAATGGGTCAACGGTGGTGGAACAGAAGACTTCACCTCAGATTACTGGAAAGCAGAAGGTGTGAAAGCCGAGAAAGATGTTTTAAGAAAGGAAGGGTGGGGGGAGGAATTAAGAAATCCATTGCAGTATGGGGAGAAGGCCTTTGGCGAACCTGAACTAAGCTGGGCAGCAAGAAAAGGAACCAATTCAAGAGACTTCAGAAGGTGGCAATAAAAGAGGACACAGCATCCAAGAAGGAGTGAGAAATAGGTAGGAGAGGAATGGAGAGAAAGAATTTCTAGCGGGGCAGTTTTCCTTGAACCTAAGGATTATGTCTGGACAAATGACCAAAAAGCATAGAACATAATCAAGGTCTAGGAGCTTAGGTTTTGAAGCAGAATAGAGTTAGGAAGAGAAACCAGAGTTACTTGTTCTGCTGAACTCTGTATGTAGGCTGTGCATATATGTGTTAGGAGCTGTATATGAAATACATCTCCAGATTCCTCATCCAAGACTAGAGCAGAATCTGAGACGGTTAGTGCGACAACTTTGGTGGCTTTCTTATAGAAGAAGGATGCTGAAGAAAGCTAAGTGTAGCAGCACAGCACTCTGAGGCTGGAGGACAGAGGAGTATCCCATCTTCCTTCCTACATCCTGGAATTGGATGAAAAGCTCCAAATGTGTAGCTCCTAATGGGGAATGACATTAAATCTCAGAAGTGTTGGCTGTTCTTGGCTTTACAGACCAGGTAACCTTTCTAGTGAGTTCTGTTCTCACTGCAGGCTGAGAGGAAGTAAGGCACAGGGCACTCTGTACAGCGTTCCTTTCTGCAGTTAATCTCCCTCAGATGCCAGGGCACCAGAGGATGAGAAGGAACAGGGCTGAGTCATTTTCCATGCTGTTTCCTTATTAGGCACATTAAAACAAAAGCGAAGGAACTTGGAGCTGACTCATCATGACTATTCCTATTGCTAGGACCTGAGGTAAAAGAATTCTTCCCTTTGGAAGAAACACTTACTTTGAATCAAGAAGAAATATTTACATCTGACCTATTTTCTCTAGACCTTGGTGGTTTCCAGGACAACACACTGGGGTTTTGTAAGAGGGAGCAAGGGGAAATGCTGACTCATCTTTTTTGCCACACCCTTCCTTGGCCTTCTGTTAAGAAGAGCTTCTATTCTCTGCTTGCTTTGAAACTTGAGGCCAATTTTTGTTCCATATCTTAAATAACCACCAGATGGCATTAAAACCAAATCTGAGCCTAGAATGGATTAAATCTATAATCAACTTGAAAATTTGTATAGTGTCGTTAGGCGAGATTGATGAATATTCTAGTCACTTATTTGAAACCAATTCTCTACCTTTGTGGAAGAGCCTGTGTGGGTAAGGTGTGGCCAGAAGTAGTTGAGGAGGTAAACACAACAGTCAGACATCAAATTCTGGAGAGAGGAGTCTCCTCAGAGCCTAGTTAACAGAGCCACAGGATGGCCCTAGAACTCTCTGTGATGTACAGAGTTGGGAGCTGACCAGACTGTCAGAAATAAAGAATACCTGTCTGTCACTTCTGCTAGCCAGAACTCTCTCAGGGTCCAAGTACATCAGAACATATTACTTTAAATATGACATGAGGGAGGAATCATACAACTGAATATATTGGAATTTTGGAATAAACAACCCACAAAGACATGCCAAAATTTATACACACACACACACACACACACACACACACACACACACATCTTTTGGGGCAGATGGGTTTTGTTAACAATAAAACAAATCAAATAGAATTAAAGGAGGAGAAACAGGAATAGAGAGAGACTGTACCTGGGAATCATTGGTTGACACGTTGTACCAAATGATGGATGCCCAAGCGTTAGGTAACTGACTTACATTGGAAATCATCACCACAGGTAATGAGCAGGTCTGGTTAAAAAGAAAAATAGCACAGTTATTACAGGTAGTAGTACCTTACACTGATTTTACACTTGGCCCTCTTCCCTAAAGGGTCATCTCAAGCCAACCCCACTCCTCCAAGGCAGTGGTGTCTATACTGCCTTGGTCACTAAAATGATTCATGAAGGCACTGGAACCTTCTGAGCATATATGAGTCAAGGTACAGGGAGGAAAGGAGCTATACAAATAGGAATCCTTTCAGAGTGCTTGGTCAGTCAGCTCCAATATCTTCCTTGACATTGTGGAGGTATTTTTACTTTCTTATGTCATGTACTGCCTAAAATGTAACTAATTAGAGCCTGTATTGACTTAGCAAATTTCCTCTTAATAAATTACATTAAGAATCTAATTTAAAACTTATCTCTGGAATGGATTAATATATTCAAATTATGATCTAACATCTAATTAATGTCAGTATCAGATATGGGAGTTTTAATTGTAGAAGATGGAGAGACAAGCGATCTTGGAAAACAAAGCATTATGGGAGACAGAGCTGCCTCATCTGTTGTCATGGCACCCAACTTAGTACTTTCGTGCTGAAGTTTTCAACCTTGTGGAATAAACAGGCTTCACAGACTAGTCTGGGATTCTAACCAACTTACATTAGCCCCTTCCCATTAACGGAGGTTAGGTTGCTTGTAGACAGTGAAGTACCCACCTGAGGAACTTAATAGCTCATGGAAACAGACATTTAAGGAAAAGAGATGAGGAAAGAATCCATGGAAAATTTTATAAACATGTTTACATTCGTTAAGATAAAAGAGCAAAGGCAGAACTCTAAAAAAACATATCCTACAAATAGGACCATATTCAATCATGTGAAATTGTGTTTGTTCATTCATGCACTCATTCATTTATTCAACAAATGTTGAGCATCTATTATGTGCTAGGCATTGTGCTAGGCACAGGTAATGGAGGGATAAAGGTGTAATGTCCTGCCTTCAAGAGCTCATTGTCAATCATGTTCAACTTAATCCCCAGTTTCCTTATTCCTTCTTTGAGTTCAACAGTAACAGTTATAAGAGGATCAAAACAATGTACCGTTAATGTTCCCATCATTGGTCTTTGCTCATTATACTATAAAAACCTTTCTTCTGAGGGATTTTTACGTACACTTTAAAATTTTGAAAATATATCATACATGACATGGTTCAAGTATACTTATTTCTCTTTAGGCTTTCCTCTGAGTATCCATGACTCAGGGAATCCCAGAAAACAAACAAACAGACAAAAAAACAGTCTGGGCAACAAATTATTCAATAAGTCTTGAATTATAATGACTGTGAGATTTTATCATTTATATTTAACCAGAATAATATATGTTGACGAATCAGTGAATATTTGACATACTGATTTCCTAAATTAAAACAAAAATGATGAATAAGCAATGTACTAAAACCTAGAAAATACTGAGCTTTCATCTTCAAATGATGACCAATTCCTGAAAATGTTATTAGTAAATAGTAGATATTCCTTGAAATACCTACCTCCAAATCTATGGTGAGGCCATAGAGGCAGATCTGTGTCTCAAATGTTATGGAATGAAGCTCCTCAGTCACCATGTGACAGCCCTAAGGGGAGAAAGAAATTGCTGTCTTACAAATACATAGTTGTTTTCTATTATTAGGCATGCTTTTATAAACATTAGTAAATTCTTAAATACCCTCAAATACCTCCTATTACGGAACATTCCTTCTTATTATTTAAAAGGTTATTTAAAGTATATATAGAGTTTGAGAAATCTTCATTTCCACAAACAGAATGATTTTAAGTCTCCAAAACAATATAATTTCTAGTTTTTACAATTCCAGTATATTTTCATCAGTTGAATTCAGACAAGTTTTTCCTTATTTTTAATTTTGGAAGTTAGTCCTTTTGACTTACCAACCATTAATAAAAGCAAGCCATATGTGTGTAGCTAAAAAAGAAACAAGTCAATGTCATAATGGATTTGTTTTTTTTAAAAAAGCAAGATTTCCTTCTGGTTTAAACATGGTAGGTGTAAAACGAGTACTTTCCCCAGCTCCTTCCAGAAACTTCAGTAAAGTAATAGCTAGGGTTTTATTTACTTTCCAGGAAAATAAAGCTGTAATCTAGGTCTCAAATGAGAGGTAGGGGAGTGTGGAGCGAGGGTGGCAATAGGGGTAGTGTGTCTCAGAACCAGGGGTTGGAAACACTGGGCCCCCTGAGTCCGGAGTGAGGGCTGAACAGGAGGAGCAGTTACTAGCCCCAGCCCTTGCAACGAGGTTCCCAACATTCCCCGTCACTGGTGGGAGACAGGAAGTTTACTCTCTGGAGCGGATGTATCAGAGGAACTAGAGAGGCTCTCTGCATTTTGGATACAAGGCCAAGATGAGGGCAGGGTGAGGTATTGTACGGGAGGATCCTGTCAAATCTAGGGGAAGCCCATGCCCCTGTCTCTGCTTGACACCTCCAGGAGAGATATCCGGGAGGTAACCAGACCAAGGGAGAAACAACTTACAGATACTGCCTTTAGGGACCCCCCCAGTGAGACAGCCAGGTCCTAATAATCACTCTTAAGTCTAAATCCCTACCACGCACACAGAACTTCCAGTTTTTTAGTGCTCTTAAACAGTAAACTACTGGTCATCCAACATTTGACAAAGCCTCTCACATGAAATGCAGATACAAAAATCAACAACCAAGAACTCAGAAAAAAAGAGAGAATGTAAAAAGCAAACGAAAAGTTTAAAAAAACTATACTAAAAAATATTATAATAAAAAAAGTATATCAGGCTCAGTTTTATACATTAGCTCAACAAATAAATGGCATAGGAAAGGGGCAAATCAACCACTGTAATGGGTGAACATTGCTTGGATACTGATTTGCACAAACCAGCTGTAAGAAGATCTTTTCAAGATAGTGGAGAAATTTGAACAAATAATGGAGTTTTATTAAGGAAAGATTTTAAGTAAATGCTATTTTCGTTTTTTTGGTGATAAGTGTATTGTGGTTAGGTTTTTTAAAAATTTTATCTTCTAGATAAGAGATACCTACCAAAATATCAATGAGTAAGATGCTATACTATCTGGAATTTAAGTACTCCAGGAAAAATATCTGTGTTTATGGGGAAAATAGATTAACTAAGACAGGGAAAATGTTAATTATTGTTGAAGCTGGGTGATGTAAAAATGAAGGTTCATTGTATTTCTCGATATACTTTAGTATATAGTTGTATATACATATATGTTTTGTTCATTAAAAAGTTCTTAAAGATGTTTAAAATTTCAGATGTTACATCCTTACAGATGTAACCAATACATTACATCCATGAAAGGAGAATAGTATACTCCCAAAAGGAACATTCAGAAAAGAATGATGAACAATTAAAAATATAATAAGAGAAATAGACAAAACAACAGAAGAGCTGAAAGTAGGGCTGAGGAAATGTCCCAGAAAGTAAAACCAAAAAAACAAAAAAAACCCCAAAGAAATAAAAAATAGGATAGAAAAGATAACAAATAAAGAATCAACAAACTCAAAACAACAAACAGAAGTTCCAGAAAGAGAACAGAGGAAATGGAGTAGAGGAACTATCAAAGGCATAACCCAATGGTAACTCTTATACATTCTGATGGGAGTTGGTACAATCACTTTTTGAGAATAATGTCTCAATACCTAGTAAAGTAGGAGATGCACTCACTCCCCAGGATGATGGTGAGAGTAAGTTTATAAAAACCAGGAAACAAAAAAACAAAACACGATTGTGCAACAGGATCAGAGGGCAATCAGCCCAGATTGGAGCAAGAGATGGAGGGTTCCCAGAGGGATGTTGCCAAAAAGAAAGAAAAAGACAGAAATTCAGATGGACCTGTATGACTATATTTTAAGGACCTTTCAAGTTCTGGAGGAAAGTTTGGGGCTACATTAGTAACAGGTACATAAAATAAATTGATTAAATAAAAAATCTGAGGCAACTAATAAATCCAGGGAAAACTAAAATAATACAAGAATGGAAATATAATCATACTATGTTATATGGTTCAGCTGTTAACAATTTTTATATAATCATAGTAATGTAAACATTGAATATATTAACTAACCAAAACACATTATATGATAATATTGTGAAGATGGGTGAAATTAATATGCATGAAGAGCTGGTATAAGAGAGCCATAGCTTAATTTAAAATGGGTAACCATCAAGGTACTACTGTATAGCGCAGCGAACTCTGCTCAATATTATGTAACAACCTAAATGGGAAAAGAATTTGAGAAAGAATAGATACATTTATATGTATAACTGAATCACTTTGCTGTACACCTGAAACTAACACAACATTGTTAATCAACTATTCTCCAATGTAAAATAAAAAGTTTAAAAAGAGAGAGAGAGCCACAGCTTAATCTTTTATAGAAATAATTCAGGAGTTAAGTGTATAAAATAAAAAAATCAGGAAGTATCAGCATGATATTAGCATGATATTTATAGCTCAAAAAATGGTCATCTCTGGGGAGTGGGTTTGGAGCGGGAAGGAGTGGGACAGAAATTGCTGTTTTTCCATGATGAAATCTGACAGCAACTTGCTATGTGCCCAGGACCAGCAGTACTGTCATCATCTAAAAGCTTGTTAGAAAAACAGGATTTCTGGCCTCATCCCAGGCCTACTGAACCAGATTCTGCATTTTAACAAAAACCCCGGGTGGAATTTATGAGGCAGTTATTCTCAATGCGATGTATCCACATTGTGTTTCATCTCAAAAGGGATGTGGAAAATTTACAGATGATACAGAAAGCCAAAACGATTTTAAAAACAAGCCCTGGGGGAACATATGAACAGAAGTGGAATTATCTAGGTTAGGAAAGTCAGGGTGGGGTTGGGGGTGGCTGAGTCAGCCCTGAGGGAAAGGGACATCTACCGCTGAATATATGTTGATAATAAGCTGGAATCCATCGGTATTAAATTTCAAAAAATAAAAATAGTTCTAATATGATGATAGGAGTAACAACTACATGGGGGAAGACTTTGGTGACAATGAGGCACATTAAAATAGAATTTGTTCCTGAGAAGGAAATAGAAAATTAAAAACTCCTCTCTCCCTTGGGTTAGATCATTGTGGTCCCTTATACTGCCTGGAGTAACCTAGACTGACCTGGTGAGATTGCTTCTTACTGGATTAGTAGAAAGTTATGATCCTGAAAATTCCTCTTGAAAATTCCCTTAGACCACCCCTAAGGGGAGGAAGTGTTTACGCTGCCCTATGGGGAGGAAGTGTTTACGCTATGCAAAGCACTGAGACAAGTGAAGAATCCACAAGTCCACGTTCACTAACGGGGTGGGGGTGGGGGGTGCTCACATTCTCACTGAGTTCAGTGGCAGACAGGACACAAGCCTGGGCAGCACATCTAGAAGCCTGAGGCAAGCACGCAGATGGAGACCACATACCGTATGTCTAACTATTTAGCTGTTACAAAGCAAGTGATCAAACTGTTAAAATATGGTCTCGTCTCCTGCCTTGACAGCTAAGCTTTCACCTGACCTAACTGGCCAGGTTTTAACTCCTCAAAGTGCCACAAACATGCTGGCCTGGGGAGAGCGTGGCCATCCTGGACCGTGGCCCATCCCCCTCCCTCCTACCTCTGTGAGGGGCTTACTTTGACTAGTGTGGCCCCTAGGTCTCTCCTTGTGCCTAGAAATGTTTGCATTGATGGTGTCATCTGTGCTTGAAAGAGCATACCTGGGGAAGAGGTCTGTACAAGCCCTGGAAGTGGGCTTGAGGTCTTTGGGGCTGGGAATTCTGCAGCCCTAGGCTCTGGGTGAGCACATAGCCTCGACCGCTCAGACATCTTTCTCTGTAGGGAAGGGCCACAGCTGGAGGGCAGCCAAAGGGAGCCTTCTGAGTGCTTATCCCTCCCCCATTCTAGCCTCTATAGTTTAATTTATATGATTAAATGTGTACATATATATATGATAAGATAATTCATTATGGATAATTCCCTCAGATATTTGGGTTATGGCAGTTGTGTGCTCACTGTCCAAATGGCAGGACTCCACAGACAGAGCAATGACACACGGGGTTGTCCATTAACTTTGGAAGAAGACTTTGTACGTTAAATATTACTTTATTAAACTGTAATGTGGGTGGTGAGAGGTTTTCTCAGTGATTCAAACTAATTTCTAATGTTTACTTAAACCCCCTGATGCAACTGTGAGGCACATTTAGAATGAAATCCAACAAGGAAGCTGACGGACAATACACATGACTGGAGACGAGCAGTTCTGACAGAAGAGAGTGTCATTAATTTTCAAAGCTTGAATGCCATCAATCACAGTCTTTATTATTATTATTATTATTATTATTTTTTTTTGCGGTACGCGGGCTTCTCACTGTTGTGGCCTCTCCTGTTGCGGAGCACAGGCTCCGGATGCGCAGGCTCAGTGGCCATGGCTCACGGGCCCAGCCCCTCCGCAGCATGTGGGATCTTCCCGGACCGGGACACGAACCCATGTCTCCCGCATCGTCAGGCAGACTCTCAACCACTGTGCCCCCAGGGAAGCCCAGTCTTTATTATTTTATCAGTGCAGTCCAAGCCAGAGACACTATTCGATCTCACGTTCCCAGAGTCCATTCCTTACACACTGACTGGCAAAATGTCATAGATAAGATGTACCATTAATGTCGGTATTAAAAGCCATTTTAACCATCTGAGATGGTTAGAGATTTAAAATATCCATATTTATGATATTTATATTATATGACATTGATATTATAACTGGATTGACTGTATTGTACCCACTGGATAATCTGCTAAGAAACTAGAAAACTGGCTGAACAACCTGACCAGGGCTCCACCTGGAAAAAAATACACAAACTGATGAAAGGTAGGTATAGATGTCACCATATTCTTTTATGTTACCTCTGCTCAGTGTCTAACAGCACACCCTGAAAACCTAGAATATGTTAACAAGTGGCTATGGCTTTTGGATTTTGACTTGAAAGACAACCTCTGTTAAGAAAATATGACTGGGATAAGGATGATTTTCATCTAAATTTCTTGCTCATCTTTTTTTATTTTTTGGTATTTTTTTAATTGAAGTATAGTTAATTTACAATGTTGTGTTAGTTTCTGGTGTATAGCAAAGTAATCCAGTAATACATATATATACAAATTCTCTTTCATATTCTTTTCCATTATGGTTTATTACAAGATATTGAATACAGTTTCCTATGCTATACAGTAGGACCTTATTGTTTATCTTGCTCGTCTCTTAACAAGCCATACTCTATGATAATGCCGCACATGGAAAACTATGTGGAATAGAAAACAACTGCAATAATCCATTTGCTTAATGAGTATTTGTTGAGTCCCTATCATGTGGAGACCACTGGCCTAGATGCTGGGAAACAGTAAGAGGGGAAATAATGGTACAGTCACATGAGAGACAGCCCTTAATCACAGAATCATAGGAAACGAATGTAAAGTGACAACAAATTCTCAGCCCATAATGTAAGGGGATTGTATGGAGGGTGTTGCAGAAAAAGCCTACGTTTTTAGTGTTATTCTGGTACCAACGTTTGTCTTAAGAAAGCATTGCAACTACTTAAACTAGTTCAGAAGGAAATCAACTTCCTGTGAAAATGCTCAAGCTAGTTGGAGTGTGAGTGGTGGCTCTGTGTTTGAGAACACTGAACCTTGAAAGAACATTTGTCTGGCTATTTTGTTAAACAAAACTCAAGTCACTCAGGCTTTACTAATAGCTTCTTTGTGTTTCATGACTTTCCACCACATAAACAAAATTACTTAACACCTCAGTCTGTGACTAAAACTGTCATTTATCAGTTAAAACCTACTGACAGAGCAAACTCGAGACACTGCAATTCCAGCCTCCCTGTTCAAACAATTTCTGCACTTCAACAATCACTCTCTAGCTGGCTCTAAGGACCTCTGGGAAAGCTTGCTTCCTGGGAATCTGTAGATAGCATGTCTACAGATTCCTCATTTCAAAGCAGATTCTCAAAATCAAATTCATTTTCAAAAAAATGACCCTACCCTCTGTTGTACTTCTGAGGATTACAGAATCTCATTCAAAGGAACTTAGAGATTGACTAGTCCAACAGTTTTCAAATCTTTTTTTAACCCTGGAGCATGTTCTTAAAAGTAAATTTCCCACCTGGGTCCCAATCTGTAAAATATTTAAAATAGAGCTGACTGATTGAAACAGGGGTGGGGGACCCAGAGCTCCACCCTTCACCAGCCCCCAACCAAGGAGGTGGCACCATTGTTCTCCCTGGCCTTCTGGGGACAGCATGAGTCTAGGGCAACGTCAACATCCTCCCTTCACCCAATGCTACAGCCAGGCGCCCATGCACGTCCTGACAGGTCACCTCTTCCTGGCTAATCTCAGAGTCAAACAGACATGGGGTGCTGCAATTCTAAGGAGCTTTGGATTGGCAATCCTGGGGAAACTGTCATGGTGTGTCGTGATCATTTAATGAGTATTCAGTCTAAGCTCTCACAACCACAAACATAGAACTGAGGGACCCTAAGCTGTGGGGTGTGGTGATGCGGTGGGCAGCAGGTAGACGTGCAGTCCTATAAAAGGGGCCTATATATGGGGTGGTCTGAGGTTGCATGGACCTGGAGCCAGAAAGCCATGCTCACTGGCCCTTGAAAGGGAATGTTTCCAGCAGAGCACCTAGCAGGTGGGCAGAAGAGGAAGGATAAGGATTAGTGGTTTATCCTAGGCCAGGTACCACCTTTAGAGCCATTTCCCCACCTGCTCTTTATAGAGGGGGCAGCCTGGAGGGCTGATCAGGAAGCCCATGGCAGACATCCGCACAGCACACGGCAATTGACTCTCACACACGCCATCTCGTGTGGTCCTCACAACAGCCCTATGAAGTGCAGGTTAACATGCAACTTTACAGTTAAGGAGTTAGTGAGGTAAAACAGCTAGCGCAAGGTCAGCTGCCTGTAAGAGGCAGAGCTGTGGGCAGTGCTGTTTCCACCACCGCACCGATGCACGCAGGAGATAAGGGAGAAGTCAACGTTTTCTCAGGAAGCATTAGTTTAAATTCCTTCTACCCTTCGTAAGGATTCCGGTGCGAGGTAGCTATGTGATTTCTGAGCAGGTGGGTAAAGTGAGGACAACGACAGCAGCAGCTGGAACAGAGAGGAAAGGATGAGATGCTGTTCGCAAACCTGCAAAGATCTCCCTTATCGGTGCTTTGTGACCACCTAGAGGGGTGGGAATGGGAGGGCGGGAGGGAGGGAGATGCAAGAGGGAAGAGATATTGGGACATATGTATATATATAACTGATTCACTTTGTTATACAGCAGAAACTAACACACCATTGTAAAGCAATTATACTCCAATAAAGATGTAAAAAACATTCAAGCAGATTGAGCTGCCAGACCATAACAAATTTCTCCCACAAGTTATTTGCCTCATGTATTTCATTTAAAGAAAAATTAGGTAATACTAGGCAACAATAAAAGTACAGAAGCATAAAATTATATATCGTTTAAATTTTCTTTTCAAAGAATAAGAAAAATAAATTTCATACCATAAACCTAAAAAAAAAAAAAAAGGAAGAAAAAACGATCTCCCTTATAGGAATCTCAGCAAATGGTGGGCTGGGATGAGATAAAGGGGCAGCAGGGGTCAAAGAGGAGGGCCAACTAGGGCAGCCTCTCCAAGGGAAAGTTTCATGACTACAGAGGGAGCACAGCACAGCGGCCAAGAGCATGGACATGGGAGCCAGACTGCTATGGTTTGAATCATCTTAGCTGCACCACTCTGTGCCTCAGTTTCCCTAGCCAAAATAAGTATGACACTAACGGTATCTACTTCATAGGCTTCTGCAAGAGCTACGAAAATCAATGCCAGTGAAGCTCTTAGACAGTGCCCGATATATAGTAAATGCCGCACGAGGATTTGTCAAATAAGTTCTTATCAGGCTGTGAACTCCTGCTTCAGGTGCCCACAGATAAGCGATAAGCGACAGCTACTGTCTGAAATTCGAAAATGAGGTTATAACATCCTAGCTTCCTGTTCTCCCTAAAGTTTGGTTACTTCAATCCCTGGCCCCATTAATTTATGAAGCGCATTTTATCATCAGATCTTCCCCCACTCTTTCCTGACTTTCCTTTCGTCACCCCTACTGCCTAGCCAAGCCCCGATTCCCCAGGCTCATCGTTCTGAGTCCACGTCATATATTGTGTGACTTTTCAATTGTTCCTGTAGCTCGTAAAATAGCATTCAAGTCTATGGTTTGTTTTAAATGTACGTAGGAGTCATATTAAAATTTTGTCAACAGGGGGAGCTCAAAGAATAGCTTAAAATAAAATTATCCAGCTCCAGCAAACTTGGAAAAAAAAGAAAAGGAAGAAATAAAATCATTCTGATATAACCATATGATTTTGTTATTAATCAGAAAATGAGAGGAAATAAATTCAAAGAGAGATAAGTAGGCCGTTGTTTCTCTATAGTAGAAGATGATTTACTTAGATTTCTGTCTCTAGAGAAATCCAAGTAAAGATTTCGATTTTACATTCACAAAGATGACAAGGTACTAAAGAGTTCAGGGATTTAGATTTATTCCCATTTGATTTGTTTTCCTTAAGAAGAGTTTAGAAGCATTGTGCTCAGTCTATTCAGACTTAGTACACTATTCAGGGAGGTCACTGCATGAAATATTGTTTGCAACTCTGGCCAAAATTCCAGGGATAATCATGAAATGGGCTTTTATTTATAATGAGCTAATGTTTCAACTAGGAAGTTTGGAAAACCTTTATGGATTTCTATAAGGTGAGAAGAATAACTCCTACTTGTTTGGTTTATTAGAATATCCTTAAACTCAAAAGCTTTGCTCCTGTGATATCTGGGCTGAGAAACCTGTCTGATGCTCTGCCCTAAGCCAAGGTTCTACCCTGGGAGGAAAGCTTAGCTCATCCTCGTTGAGGCTGTGATATTTGGCAAATCATATCTTTAAGATACGATTAAGGGAATGAAGAATGCTTGGAAGGGAAAATGTAGAGCATAAAACCTGTTGTGATGGACCTTTGTGGTTTTGTGGAGTGCGCTAGATTGACTGCAGTTGAAGGCTGGATTTATAAAGTGCTTTTTTTCTTCCAGATAATTCAAAGCGATTTCTCATAGGAGCTGTGACTATAAAGCCAGGAGATTGGACCCATACCAACCATACTAGAAACAAGCCTCACTGCTTTATAACTGCATCATGTAGGTGGTCTTACATATGCAGTTTCTCTGAGCAGGGAGCACTGGGAATTACTACTCTGATCTCTTAGAGGGAAAAGATGCAATATTTTTCCATCAGATCATTTGCCAAGGATCACATTTTTGGTCACTGTCAGAATGGACTCAAACCCAAGTTTTCTAATTCCAAATATGTAGGGCATAAACATATGCCCTAGTGTCTAGGTCAACTAAATAGCTGATTCCCAAAGTCACTTCCAATCCAGGATTTGACCACTCTATTATTTATTGACTCAAACTTGAACACTTGGGCTGCACCAGTTTGTTCTTTTAATCAATTCATCTAGTGAAATGCCAACTTTAATATAAGAGCAAAGTAACTGATACCATAAAGTAATAGAACTGTTTTTCACTTGTGATTTTCACATACTGGGTCATGATGTTCAAGACTTACCTCTTATCTGTGGAAAATGAGTGATTTTAAGATATTTTATAATAAAGGACTGACTAAAGAAATTATAGCAATATAATGCAACCACTTTAAATCATGTTCTCCAAGAGTATTTAAGTTTATGGAAAGCTGTTCACCTCACATTGCTATGTGAAAAAAAAAAAAGCAGGTTATGAAACAATGTGTATATATACTTTCAAAGTATAAAAGTCTAGATAAAAGATAAAAGTCTAGAATGATGTGAACCAAAATATTAATAGTCATTTTCTTAGGAGGGTGTTACATGCATTTTCTATTTTAATAACAAAATTTCTTATACTGTCTGCAATTTATTGAACTTTATATGTATAACTAGAGAAACATGAATTTGACTTTATATAAAAATATAAAGGGCAGTTTAAGAGCTTTGTAAAAATAAGACATTATAGGATTATTACCTAGAAAGATTCTTTTGGAGAAAATATTTCCTACCTCATTTCCTTTGTTTCCAGTACTAGACTTCAATTCCTTTGGTTGCTTTGTAAAAGAAAACAACAGTATTTAGATGGAGAAGCATTATCAGCTAAATATCAAGTTGGGGTTTTCTTGGCCCATAATTTTGACTTCTAGAACAGTAACCGAGATGTTTTCTAACTCACTGAAACCTGATGTGACATAGCTGCCCGGATTCAACAGAAAGGAGCTTCCTGTTTCATCTCAAGGTATGCCACTTTAGGAACTGTCGCTGATATAAGGGAGCAAGCTAGCATAAGACTGTATTTTTCAGTCACATTTTGGAAAGAGGAAATCATGCTGGGATGTTTTAGAATCTATTCAGCACTCCTTTGTACCTGACAAGTATCATCTGAGCTCAGCCGTGATGATTCTCAAAGCCTACGAAATCAAGTCTAACACACAGGCCTGGGGAAATAGACAATGGGGCAGCGTGCCACATGGCACAGTGAGCTACTAAATGCCATGAGAGCAGGAGATACAAAAATGTTCATGACATAGATTACTTAATGGGAAAAAAAGGACAGAAAACAAATTAGTGTGTACAATCTGATCCCACTTAACAAAAAGAATATATATATATATATGAATGAAAATGTAAAAATAAGTATGTTATGTCAAGGTGTTGGGATCATAGGTGGTTTTTAATTTTTTCTCTGATTTTCTATATTTACTTTTGTATTAAAAAGTGATTAAAGTATTATGTAAAAGATAATATACATGAAAATGCTTAGCAACTAGAAAAGCCATGAAAAAACCATGAAAACTAAGGTTTTGTTATTTTATATATTATCTCTGCTGGAATAGAGACCCATCACTTTTTGGTTTGTTCCTTGTCCTTCCTTTTCCAAGTGACTCTTTTGGGAGACAGAAGGGCCTCTTATGGCTTCACTTATTAGCAAACATTGGCCATTATTGAAAGTTCCTTGAAAATAGGAATTGAACTTAAGCAAAAAGAGTTCTAGTTATAAGGATGTATATGTCATCACTCCTCATTACATTTTATTGATTTAGCAGTGTCATATAGAGAGATTCAGTTACAAAGAAATGTACTCTTCAATACTGAAGACTAAACAAAAACAAAATAAAAAATGAAAACCAGCATAAATTTATGTATGCAGATATCTTTCTGTTACCATAAATTTTATCTTTAAGGAAGTAGACTTTTAGAGACTGCTTCAGTGGTGCCCCAACATTCAGGTGAGGTACCTCCCAAATGCTGATGAACCAGATGAGCAACATGTTTTTGGCAAGACAAGCGGGGTCTTTGGGAATCTAAGAACTATGCAAAGAATTAGAAAGAAAGCAGGAAGAGAACTCTAGGTTAGGAGGAAGTGGTAAGAGCAAGAAGTAACAGGATGAGGCTGGGTCAGAAGCTTTCTAGAAATGCCAAGGCAAACTGCAACTCACACCCAGAAACATCATATTTCCCCAAGCTAATCCTCCTAAAATGAAAGAGCCTTTAGCCAGACATGTCATTATTGGTATCATTTGGGAGATTTAAAAGATGAAACCAGGGATGCCTATCGACTGTAAGACAGATTATCTCTGTCAGTATTACCAAAATATTTTAACTAATTAAGACATATATTTAGGTACAACATCACCGTTGTTAAGAACTCACACCTTCAGAGTTAAGGTTCAGAGTTCTTTTTACCATTTAAAATTCTTCAGTGATGGCATGTTTTATTTCTCAATATGGTCCTTAATTCGCATAAGAAACACTAAAGAACAAAACACATTAAATTATAAAGCCTATTAGTTTAAATGTGTCTGATTTGGAGGAGAAAAAAAGCTTGTGTAATTTTACTGCCAAACTCACCAAATGCCGAAATTCTACAGAGAGACTCCCACTGGAAGATTCTTCAATGGACATGGCTTTGACGTGAGTTCCACAAAGCACAAATCTTCGATTGCTAGAGAGAAAATCTTGGCTATTTACATGGTCTCAGGTAAAATATATTTATGAGAACAGCCGAAAATTCTAAAGTAAATGTCTTACCTTAGAGTTGAAACATTCCTGTAAAACCAAGAAGATTCTTTAAAATGAGTTATTTAATAGATCTAATAACAATTTTTCTATGACACTTTAGGGGATATTATATAAAATTTCATTTCAAGTCTTTACAGTAAAATTTTTAAAATAAGTCTTCCTTGGCGTTCTGTTAAATGTTTGAACTTCAAAGTCAAATATTTGAAGTACATTGATATGTAACGTTAGAGAAGTAAATTTAAAAGTTTAAAATTATTCTATAAAATAAGGACAGTTGTTTTTAAAAAATCTTACATTTTCATGTTTCAAAATGAAATTAGAAACTTACTTGTCAATCGATGCTTTCACCTTTACCTGATAGTTTAGTTCTGGTAATTTTATCAGTAGTCTGGAAAGACACATAAATAAAGAATTAAAGATAAAAATTTTAATGGCTAAAAGCCTTTTTATATTTAAAGATTTAAATATATTTACAGTAAGTACATATAAATCAAACTCACATTATTTCCAGTCATATGTTAGTGTGTTTTTAAAATGTCCAATTCCTCTTTACTTAGCCATGTTACTAATATTGACATCAGCCACTTAATATAACACATACTTGGAAAGTGTTTCCATATTATTTCAGTTGATGTGTGTTGGATAACACATTGGCTAGGTCAGAAAAATAGCTATTTGGGTTAAATGTATAAAAAAAATTTTGCAAGTCTATTAATGTGGCTCCATTTTATTCTCATATTATAAAAAATTGTAAGCTTAGTAAGACTAAATGTTTTGATAAGTGTTTTATGGTAAAATACTGATAAAGACTAGGACTCTGGTAGAATAAGGAAAATTCCACTTCAAATGCATTTGCAGTCTTTAAAGACACTATATTTAAGTAACAGCAAAAATGTTCATAACTAAAAAAGACCTAACTTCAAACAAACAAATGATCAAAGGTCAGAATAACAATTCCTTTAATTCCTTCTTGTGTCAGCCCTCCTTCACTCCTTAGCTTTTCCCAACTCTTCCGAGCTATACCCTCTGACATACCATCTCTGCAGGTTCAGTTCAGTTTCAGAGACATTCATTCAGTCACTCACTCACTCATTCATTTATGCACTCATCCCAAACCTTGTTCATTCACTCAGCATGTATTGAACTCCTCATATAGACCCTGTACAGCCCCAGGCACTGGGAAACTGGCATAGTGAAGATTAGGGAAGGAGGAGAGTAGACATGGCTATACATCAAAGGAAGAAGTCTAACCAAAGAGCTGGAATATAGAGAATGGTAATAAGCAACTGAATGGCATTAGAGAAATACAGTCATAGATAACAGACAGCCCAAACAAAACAAAAATAATGTAGCAAAGGTTCCTTAAAAATCCTGCCAGGATTGGTTTCAGAGCTTGGGATATAATAAGTGTACAGCTGTTGGTAGTGAGGGGTGAGGAGGTCATATGAAGTAAGACAAGATGTTTTTCCCCTCTGCATTCCTCTCTATCCTATTTCAGGAAGGATCTCATTCACTGTAGGATGCTGACGACAAAAGGGAGTCCCATGTCACCCCCTTCCTTTGAAACAGGAGGATGGAATGCTATGGAAGAGAGGGGTTTTAGGGAAAATCTTGAATACTAAGTAAAGGATCATCTATCAAGACAGTGGAGGACAGTGTACAGAGAAGAAGGATGGGGACCGAACAGTTAGATGGAAGAGGAAGGCAGAACACCTAAGCCAGGGACTAATGGTCTGTGCCTCTGGCAATCAGTTCAAACACCATGCCATTCAGGGACCTCTTCCACTCAGAACTCTTTGCTGAGCAGTCCCTAATCATCTTCCCCTTCGTCCCACAGAGCATCTTAGACTGAACATAACATCTATGGGGGTGTCTCAAGGAAAAGCAGCATATATACCACCCTTCTATTTCCTTTTAGTGTTACAATTTTCTGGGCTACATAGAGATGTGGGGATGAGGAAGGAACACCTTCTGAAAATCATAAAATTTTAAAAAGGAACCTGGTCTCTGCCTTTTTTTGTTGTTTCTTAAAGTCTTGGTGCAAATTCACACAAAGGAAATGATTAAGAATTTCAAGATGGGTTTCTGAAATGCAAACGAAAGACAAATGCCTTCCTTTTAAAAATGAAGTTCCTAGGTGATAGATGTCAACTAAACTTATTGTAGTAATCATCTTGCAGCTTATGTATGTCAAGTCATTATGCTTAAACTTATACAGTGTTGTATGTCAATTATATCTCAATAAAATGAAACTAAACTAAACTTAAAATGGGGTTCAATAGTGATCTGTGATCAGGGATGCTATCATGGGATCCTAAATCACCATCTATCATGGCATCACCACCTCTAGTACTAGTCTGGAATTTCAGCTTTCCAGAGGTGACCTAGTGATTAGAAATGTAAAGCTTTGGGACTCAAGAGATTGAGGCATGATGAAAATCTTTGAAAGTTTGAAGTCAAACTCATTATTTTAAGAGTGTCATTACGGAAAACTGTATGCTTTAGTTTGCTCATGCAAATGAAAAGGATCAGATACATAGATAAAGTGGCGACAACATAATCATTTCTCTTTAAATCAGGTACATAATAAGGATGTACTGAAAATCGTGGTGTTGAGATTTTTCATGGACCATCCAATAAGCTAGCTGCTGGGTGATCACAGGTGAAGAACGTTCCATTATATTTCCTGGATAGGATATTCAAATCCTTCCATAATCTGTCTCCAATCTATCTACTCAATTCTCTCTCTCCCTGCTCCCCATGCTTACAAAACAGACCCAGGAAGTCATTATTTCTATAGTCTCACTCTCCCACGCCCCTGCTCTTCCCTCAAGGTCCTTCCTCAGTGACCACAAGGCATTCTCCAGGCTCCCCAGTTTTCTCTCAAGTCAGCCTTTTGAGCAATTAATCCCATGTTGTCCGATATTGTGATTTCATGCTAATAACTCTCACGTCCTCATCTTCATTGTTCTAATCTTTACAAGCAGGGCTCTCACCTTAACATTTCTGTGGGTACTTACCATAGCTGAGTGCTGGGTATGCAGGAGGTGCTCAGTAAAGAATAGTTGAATGAAAGACACAATGAGAGCAACTAGCCTTAATCACACAGTGGCTATGGCATCATAAATATGAAATGATAGAATACATTCTGCCTACCTTAGCTTCACAGTAAACTGAATGAGAGTTTTAAGTACCATCGGCCTCTGAGGGTGGGTTGGCATGCATGGCTGTCGTTCAACCACAAATGAGCTGGGTTCAAAGGAAATAAAGCGCGTCATTTGAAAACACTGGAAACATTGACGGGCTGAAAACCACAGAGTAACAGGATGCTGTCCTCTTACAAAATCCAAATTTTCTACACTTAGAAGGCATTCAAACCCTTGTTAAGCTCAAATCTTTCCAAGACTTCTCATAAATAAATACCAGGAGACGGGAAATACCTAAAGACTGTCCCTAAGTAACAACAGTAAATAACTCTTGATTGTTATAATTGGGTCAAGAATAAAAGCCCCAGTCTATTTTTATCATACTAAACATCAAGTAGAAAGTTAATTTCATGCCATTTTTGAGCTAGACATTAGGATTTCTGGTACATACTAGTATTTTTTTTTTCCCTTTAGATGAGCTTATAAACATAAACATGTTCTCCACCCTTCATTTCTTGGATACGTACTTGAGAAGAAATCCTTGAAATCTTCTTTTCTAAAAGATGAAAAATGAACTTTGGGTGGGTGATGTGGTGGCTCATGAAAAACCGAGTTAGGTGGCGGGAGAAGTGTTGATGAATAAACAGTGAAGAGT
Source organism: Globicephala melas (assembly GCF_963455315.2). NCBI lineage: Eukaryota > Metazoa > Chordata > Mammalia > Artiodactyla > Delphinidae > Globicephala > Globicephala melas. The sequence continues at coordinate 43,123,870 of NC_083320.1, read as the reverse complement.
AGAAATGTTTCTGGAACTGTCTGGAGCTTTATTCACTGCACCCTGAGGCTCACTGTTTAACACTTCCCTCCCACTCCTTCACCTGAACACCAAAACCCAGCCAGGGTGTCCTCCCAACTCCACAGGACTGAGGCTCCCAAGAGGCCTTTAAATGGATAACATTTGACTTACTCCTTTTTTTTTTTTTTTTAATTGAAGTATAGTTGATGTAAATGTTGTTTTAGTTTCAGGTGTATAGCAAAGTGTTGACTTACTTCTTAAAAAGGGTGCAGATCAAGAAGGTGACTCTTTCTAGCAGATGTGTTCTTTGCAGTGGGATGGGATCCCCTTCATATGTCATTTTGGTAGACTGCTCCTCTAATTTCTCCAACTGCCTTCTGAGTTGGAACAGACTTTCTGCCAACAGTGTAAAGCTATCGAACAGCAAATGAAAAACGCAGATAGTTTTCCACTTAACAATCCACCATTTTAACTATTAACCATATTTAGCAAATATTACTAAATAATTATTAAATTAATTAAATTAGTCACTTAATTCCATTAAAGGTTAGTGACAGTTTTTATTTTAATGTTTATTTTCCTAACCCAGCTTTTTGCTAAAATGCATGATAGATGTTAACTGTTTTCAATGTTTTAAAATTTTTACCTTCAGTTATAGATAAGAAATCATTTAGGAAATTTTGTCAATGTCTGGAACGAAATCCCTTTTAATTATCCTTTTTAAAAAGTCTGTTAAACACATATATTTAAAAAATATTGCACTCACTAAAGACAGCAAATTTAAAACTTTAAAAATACATGATATGAAGAATGTTATGTGTAAGAATACTGAAGAAAAAAACAGTATGACCCCCCCATATATATTTTTTACAGGTCCTAAGTATTAGCCAAAAAATTATCAGTGGATCTTCCTGGAGAAAGGTATCTGCTTAGAGTTTTACCTTGGATCTTACCTTAGAAACAGAGGTGGCAGCTTGGGCTGGAAGTCTGGGAAGGAGGGAGATTGAAAGGCACACAGAAGAGGCCTCCAACTAAGAGGAGGCAGAAGTCTCATGAGACTTGCTAAGTCCATGTGCCCTGACAGCAGCTCTTTCTATTGAAAGTTTATTCCCCACATAACATTGTAGAAAGAACTGCAAACTCCCTACTGAATTTGGTATGAGCACCATCATCTGCTATGCTCCCTTTGTTGTTTATCTTGTTTTCACAACAACAGAGTACAGTGAGGTTAGAGAATCAAAGTATCTCCCCAAGGAAAATCAATAAATTTAAAAAAGAGCCCAGTTACTTTTCCTGAGAAGTAGGCCTGGCAGTGCAGACCTTTCAGTGCAAGTGTGCCCAGTTACTGTGCTTTTTCATTGTATTGGATTGTACCCTTGGAAAGCAATTTCAGATTTCAACTGAAAATTTTCCTTCTTTTTCATTATATTTCCTAATTGTTCTTTCACTCACATAGTTTTCTTTTACATTGATGAAGGGGAAAACCAAAAAACATTTTTTTAATACAAAGGATAATATCTGTACATAATTGCATGTATGCATGTGTACACAGGCAGGGGATGCCATGTTGTATTAGCCATTTGAGATTTTTTCATTTAAATACAAAAATAAATCACTTTGTTGAAAACACAAAACTAATATTTAACTCTGACACCTTAAGATACACATTTTAAAAATGAGATACAGTGTTTGAAGCCAGGGCTTCTCATGCCCTTCAAGAAAGTGTATTTATTGCTGATTTGAAAAAGTTCATTTGAGTCTTTTAAGATTGATATATTAGATAAGAAAATAAGCAATTCTTATGCATTCTATAGATTTCTATAGATGCTTTATTTTTCTCCCCAAAGGGATGGAAATTAAGAACACTCAGACAATTACATCCATTTGTTTTCAACGGTAGAGTTCCAGCTGCTAATAAGCCATCAATAAGCTGAATGAATTGACATTTGCGTCTAAGCCTGTATTCTCTGGCTAAGCGACACTGTTGTGTACTTCCTGTGGTTTTCACTAGAAACTAAATTCAGTTCATTTTACCAGTTTTGGAGCTGGTCGAGCCCATTGTGGAGTGGACCTCCGATGCAGGCGACTTGTTGCCGCCTCTTCCAGTCTTGCAGCTCCTCCACCAGGGTGCTGTTCATTAACAAGTCCGTCTCATTCACTATTTGTGTCATCTTACTGAGGGCTTCCTGAAGACAAAAGTGACTACTGAGAAGATTCTTATGACACACAACCAAAGTTACTCATAATTTAACCTATAAAATAATTTGTCTGACCTGGGAGATAAAGCCTTGGTTAAAATTTTGACCAAATATTTTACCAAATACTACCTTCCATCTGCCATAGCACTGCCTTTTCAAATAATTAAATTATTGCAATTCAATAATGTCATGAAGAAAGAAGCATGACCATAGTTAACACTCTCATAATAGCACATAATACTCTCATACTATCATTTACTATAAGTAGGTTGAATTTGTAACTCCTGTGACAATACTGAATCCTGTAGTCATAAAAGCCATGTATCTGCTTCTTAAAAAGCCATTTATAAATTGAACTTATATTCTTATAATTATGTTTATGCATTTATTTTTAAATGTACTGACTAGAATTTAAGCCTTTCTGTGTTAGTTTTTAGTACCACTTTATCTGGGTTTGGGGAAGCATAGTGGGAAAATATAACTTTCAAAGGCCTAGGGATTAGAAGATGTGAATTTCTACCCTGGCTTTGCCACAGCTATGTGAATTTGGACAAGCCATTTATCTTTGTTGGGACTTGATCTTCTTCTCTATACAGTCAGGTGAATGGACTGAATTATTTCTAAGATTCCCCCTCTCCTTAAAATCTTATTCAAAGTAGAATAAGATGGCATGCATAAAATGTATAGCATAGATTTATTATGCATAAAAGCATTAAGTTAATCTTGGGTTAAATATTTACATATTTAAAATCTGATATATAACTGTTTAAGTTTATAATTAATTTAGGGTGAAAATAAATTTTACATGTATTTGTGCTTACACAAATTCCTGCACAAAAAGATGAAGCCAAACTTTTAGAAATAAACTATTGATTTCAGTGACTGGTTAAATTTCAATGTGTCTATTTTCAAGGAGAGGTAGAATTGAGAGATATTTCTCCTCTTTCAAAACATTTTATTGAGCCAGAAAATTTTCTTCCTCTCCTTGGGAAGAGGTTAGATTGAACATGTTCAGGTCTCAATGGACTCTCCTGAAACCTACAGAATTATTTAGCACAATGTCATTTTTCAGAATAGAAACTGGGACACTTATTTCTGTAACAAAGTTTTAGTAGTCGTCAAGTAATATTTTAATTATACATGTGCAGTAGAACCCATCCCAGCATTTTAAGTATAGCAACTAAAACAGTCATGTCTGAAATAGTGGCAAAAAAAAACTGGGTAAAATGTTCACCTTGAAATTAATGGTAGCTACAGTACATGTACCACATAAGCAGGATAAATAGACTCTAGAAGAGTTCTGCTTTGTAAACTTAGGTGAAGAAGCATGGCAAACGGTATGATACTCTTCCTAGAAACACTGCCTTTTATTCATTCAGCATAAATGGAACTGATAAAATCAAAGAGCTTAATTTCAGAGCTTAATCTAGTAGGACTAGATGTAGAAAAAGGAGAAAAATAGGCAAAAGGCCCAATTAAAGTTCTTCACTAGCCTTTCTTTTGAAGTCCAGGCTGTTCAGCATTTCCTGCAGAGTCAAAACTTCCTGATTCATTAGGGCGCTGTTCTTGTCACCCTGATCTGTGAAGGAAAAGAGATCAGACTTAGAGTCCTCTCCAAGGTGAATCTCTTTGTCCTGAAAGCCAAAGCCAGCTGTAACCTGCCATCCTAAGATCCCATGATGCAAGAGCCTAAATGGGGCCATTAGTGATGAGCTTAGAAGTAAATCCCTGGCTGCCAGGAAGGATTACATCCAAGCAGGCCAGAGATGAGCTCTCTACCTTACAGACCTTGAGAGAACACCATTCTTCACACAATGTTCCTTTTGGGGGCAGGGAGAGAGGAGAATATAAATGTTTTTATAACGGATTCTTTATTAGATCATCTCTACATTTATAATGACCTTGGTTGGTTGGGATGTGTAAGAAAGAAAAGGGGCCCTTCTTTGTGCCTATGATTAAATCATATTTGACCCCTCCTGATGCCTTTACTCAATCTCCTGGAAGAGTTGCCGTTTTATAGTACATAGTCTCATTAACTAATAAAGACTAAATCCATTGCTTTCTCTTTTTCTTTGCAAAACAGGCTAGCCTCACAGTAAAACCAGAAGAAGTGGGAAAGAGTTGCAAATTAAGAAAAATCTCTGACTGAACAAAACCCAAAATGATTTATCCTCTTAAATGACAGATGTACAATAAACATCGTATTATTTAATTTGAACTAAAACTTTATTGGTATATAGTAAGTGACTGCTTATACCAACTGCTCATCTCTATAATAAATGAAGTTTTGGAATGCTGATCTGAATTGTGTTATTGTGAAAAGAGGCCCCCAAACAATGCTGTGGCAAAGTCCTCAACAAAAGAGCACTGATTTCCAAGAAGTCATTTCTGGTTGTATTAATTCACAAATTCACGAATTCCTAGATCCCATATGTAGCAAAATCCTGCTGATATGGCATTTTATCATTTCAAAACTTCACTAGCTAATACTTTCCAGTCTTCACCAGCAAAGATATAACTTGTTTCCCATGTATCTTTCATTTCCCTTAAAACATTTCCTTTCACTTATAATCAACAAAATATTTGTTGATTAAGTAATAATCATTTTTATTCTTCACAATGCTTATGAAGCACTGTAAGATACTAAAGTAACTCTAATTGTAATATACTAAGTTCAAAATAATTTTACTGTTTTAATGTAAAACAGTATATTTTAATGTATATTCTATTTCATAAAATTCATGGTTCACATATGAAATTTAGGCTGAGGCTGCTTTCAATGAATTGTAATGCTTGATTAAATGTGCAGTTGTTCTAAACCTTTTAAGAATCATGGACCCCTTTGATAAGCTGATGAAACCTGTGCTTGTGTCATTTCTTCCAAAGGAAAAAACATTGTACATACAATTATGAACATATTCAATAACATTTCATGGGAGTCAAGACATCCTGAAGGTGCCAGAAGGACATGTCACATCTCACTTATGCCAGGAAAAATGAATATCCTCTCTTTTAAATCTTAGATGTAAAGTTAACAAAGAATTTGATCACAATCACCCATACTACTTCCTTCCAGATAAATTTTTTCTCTTTTTTTTTTTGCGGTCCGCGGGCCTCTCACCGCTGTGGCCTCTCTCGTTGCAGAGCACAGGCTCCGGACGCGCAGGCTCAGCGGCCATGGCCCACGGGCCCAGCCGCTCCGCGGCATGTGGGATCCTCCCGGACCGGGGCACGAACCTGCGTCCCCTGCATCGGCAGGTGGACCCTCAACCGCTGCGCCACCAGGGAAGCCCCCAGATAAATTTTAAGCTAACATTTCAGTAGTTAAGGATGATTCTGTAAATCATCTGTACAAAGAATTTATATCTAATGTGTTTTTCAAAATTATTTTAGAATTACAAAAAAGTTACGAAAATAGTACAGAGTTCCCATATATCCTTCATCCAGCTTCTTCTAGTGTCTTAGATAAACATAGTACAATGTTCAAAGCCAGAAGATTAACACTGGCACAATCCTATTAACTAATCTAGAACTAATGAGAATTTCTCCAATTGTCCCACTAATTGCAACACACTCTAAATGTTATTACTTGTAAATCTTAGATTTTATAAATTTTATCATTCTTTCCTTATATTTCTTTAAAAACATCAAATTGTAAACAACCTCAATATTTAACCACAATGAAATAGTCAAATAAATTTCAGTGTCCTTACATTTTGGTATTTACACAATTATTGATATTATGTTTTGAAGATTTTTTTATATGAGGAAATACATAAAATAAAACTTTAGTTTAAAATGCTATACAAAAAACTATGTACAAGATGATTTCAATTTTTTCGTAAATAAATAGGTATATATGTATTTGAACGTGCAGGAAAAAGGCTGGAAGAAAATACACTAACATTTTGACAGTGTTTATATCTAGATAGCAGAATTTTGTGTGGTTTTTAATTTTGTAATACTTTTTTCTACTTTCTAAATTTCCTACAGAGTCATATTTCTACTTTTAATTTTTTAAAATTATATTAAAAGACTCACCTAGAGATAATATTAGTAATTTCCTGATCATATTAGACAATTATTATTACTTTTCTTAGTTGTCATAATGATATTTTGATTCTATAGGAGAATGTTCTTACTTTTTGGAGATGCATCCTGAAATAGGGGTGATTTCTCATGAGCTTTATAATTTACTTTGAATCATGGGTAAAAAGATATATTTATATGGAGAGAAAAGGAGGAAGCAAAATAAATTAACTTCTCCTGCACACTCTCTTCAAAAAAAGGGATCAATTTATCAACTCTGCAGCAAAGACGAAACCCTAGTCACATTGCCTTTATGTCCCTATGTGGAATTATAGACAAAACAAAAACTTACCCATTGTCTGAATTGTTTTATACCTGTAGTCAAATTCATCTTGCAGATCTTCTAAATATTTGGTGTCTTGTTCTGTCATCTTTTTACAAAGAAAACATACTCTGTTGTTACAATTAAGCACGTCAATGCAACAACATCATCCATCATCAGTATTTCAAAATACACAGTTTGGTGCTTGCAATCCCCAGTAATATCCCAGACTAACTATACAGAATCTACATTTCTAAAGAGCTAATGCCCATGAACGTTGAATAGCACTAGAAGAACCAGACTGAGGTTGCTCTTCCATTTTCTCTTCCTGAGTGTTTGCAAATTTCAGCATCTTGCCTCTCATTTCTCAGTTAATTCCAAATGATGCAACTAATATCTTTTTTTATCGGAGAGTATGGATACTTTTTTCATTTTAGCTCCATACAACTCTGTATTAACGTACCAACTATCTTTTTGCTTAAAATCTCCATTCTCAAACGATATAGTTTATGACAATTGAGTCTAAATTTTTTTCCTCTCTACCTCTTAGAAAAAAAATATCTGTGGCTCCTCTGTGTCTCCTGTTCATTTCTGTCTTTGAGATTTTTACTTTTACTCTTCTCCAAACCTGGTGACGTTTTTCTGCTCAGATATAACGGTGTCAAGATCTGAGCTAAAGGCTTTTCATATAGTATTATCTCACGTAGTCCTCACAACAATCCTGTTACAGTGGTTATCCTCACTTTTACAGATGAAGAAGCAGAGGTTTAGAGGTGTGAAGCAGCTTACTCGCCTAAGGTCACATGGCTTCTCACTGATGATGTCTGGTGTGGAAACCCTAATTTCCGGTAAATTGAAGTTAAAAGCTTCCCACAAATAAATGTTTTCTAATATGAACATAGTGTGTGAGAGATATTTATCTTATAACAAATTACCCTATGATTTCTGTACGCACTAACTTTGGGCACACAAGAGAAAGATGCATAGTATGGTGACAACAGCTAGACTTTCCTGGTGTCTGTAAGAGATCACTCACCTGCACACTATTTTTAATGGCAGCCACTTTGTGCTCCACATTCCTCTGTCTTTCTGAAACTGAAGAACTTTGTAAGGATTTCTCCAGAGGTCCCTGGAAAAACAATGTCTTGAAATTTCGATGATGTTGATAAAACAGGTTTATGAAGAATGTAGTATATGTAATATACTTTGAACTGAGGTATGGATGAGTATGATATGAAATACTCTACAGCCATTAAAAAACATGCTGTAGAAAAATATTTAATGACATACAAGTAGTGTTAAATTGTTAAGAAATAGAGCAAATTATAAGACACCATATGTCTGTGATCTCTGTTGCTTGTATATGTATATATATTTATACTTATTTATTTATTTACAAAAATCTGGATATATGTATAGACATGTAAACTCAAGTACATGTGACCTGAAGCACACACATCCCAAAATATTATCATGTGCTATCTTTGAGCAGTAAAATTACAGATGATTTTATGGTTAAATTTTTTTCCCCTAATTTTCTATAACAGACCCATATTGCTTTTGAAATTCTATAAAATGAATACATGTAATTGTTTTTTGAATACATGTAATTTAAAAATTAGTATAGTGAAACTACATTAAGTTGGACTTAAATTCAGAATTAGGGATGTTGAATCTGTCAGGATGAGATTCATTTTTACATTGGAACAAAGGGAGTTTGCTAAAGAATATGTAAAAATGTTAGGCTGGCTAAATAGAAAGGCTAACCAGCTACTCCAAGCCCCATTTCCTTTTTTTTTCATATTAAGTATGATTTTATAACTTTATTTTTCTTTCTGTAACACATTATAAACAGCTTTCTGTGTGATTAAATATATATGAAAATCATGATTTTTAACAGTTATATTCATTATGTTTGAAGCTGTAAGGTCAGTGGAATGTTGTGAAATGTTTCTGTTGGCTGCACAGAAGGACAATATTGTTTCCTTCTTTTCAAAGAACTTTTTAACAGTAATGTGTTCATCTGAGGATCCTAAATTCCTTTTCTAAATTCTAAGAGTAGCTTTCTCTTTGATTTATTCTCATGTGTGACATTCTGCACATCCTTCCCACCACCTGAGTTCAGGTTTCCTGGTCTCCAGCCCCATCCTTCTCCTTCGCCCTTTACCAAACTTCAAAGGCAAGTCTGGAGATGTCAAGGCTCTCCCATTTTGCTCACCACCAACTACAGTAAAGTCCAAACTCTGGTGCTAACCACTTTGGGCTCCAAATGTGATCTAGCTTCATTTATGCTTTACTTTCCCTAGTGGGGGAGAAGCCTCTATGTCCCAGGCAGGTAAATGAAGAAGCAACCCTTTCTCTTCCCCCTTATTCTCCCCACTTCACCCCAAAGGAGAGGATGGTTTACAGCAGGGGTCCCCAACGCCAGGGCCACGGACCACTACCAGTCTGTGCCGTTAGGAACCGCAAGCCCCATTTCTTGGCCACTCTAATAATCTGGCATTAAGTTCCATAGATATAACGTTTACGTAGATATCTAGAGTTGAGTTAGAATGTCAGTAAACCCTTCACCTTACAGTTGGATGGGGACGTATGGTTAGAAAGGATGATGACTTGACTAAGATCTATAGCAAATCAGTGGCAGAATCTCAAGTGGAACCCAGGTCCTTGACTGTCAATCAAGTGTTTTTTCAACTACATCACATTCTTCAGATGGGTAAAGCCTTTGTAAAATTCACTCTCATTTTGGCCCCCATTATTTGTATTTGTGTGTGTGTGTGTGTGTGTGTGTGTGTGTGTGTATCTCCCTATATTTTTCTACTGGTTCAAAATTTACAAACTAGTGTTTCTTTTGTGGTAGTATGTAGCACTAGCAGATTATTTGTGGAATGATTTTGATGAGCATCTATTCGAATAAATGTTTCTAATTTGCCTGATACCTGACATATGAAGAGAACAACAACAACACACACACACAGACAAAATGACTAGAGATAAGAGGGCTACGAAAAAGGACAGCTCAGAATATATATGAGAATATCATATATTAGTAACAGCATCTCAATGTTCACCCAAAAAGCACTGAATCAAACTATATTTACTTTAGAAACTCACTAACTTTAGATTTTAAATTAAATAAAGGTGATACCATTCTTCTTTATCATCTAAAAAATAAGAGTAAGTTGTTAAAGCTTCATACTTCTCTAAAAACAACCATAACCTGACAGCAACTAAATCTGAGAATTTTTAATAGTTGAAAAAAGATACTTTTCTTGGATCTTCAAAAATAAATACACTAGTGTGATTTACTAACTTATAGAGTGTGACATGTGGAAAGTTGATTATTCACACGCTCTTTCCTTTTCAAAAGGATTAACTGAAAAAGTATTCCCAGGGACTTCATATTCCTCTACTTATCTTTGATGGGGGCTCTGAGTTCATTCAGCATAGTGGGATAAAATATAATCTAAAATATTATTGGCAAGGCAAAGCACACTGAAACAATAAACAAGCAAATATTTATGGAGTTTCTGTAAGACAAAATTCCTGCTCATGGAGTAGTTTGGACTTGTCGGGTAGGAAATTGGGAACTACTGAAGGGTTTGCACAAGATCAATCCCTGAGGATAAACATGCTGAGAGAAACAGAGCCTAAATGGTAGTTAGGAATTCAGCCCGGAGGTGGTTACTCTATTCCTCAACTGATATAGTAAGACCACGGACCAGAGTGTGAGCAGTGGAAACAGAAAAGGATGTATAGATAGGATTCCAGAAACAAACTCTGGAAAGACTTGGTAGTTATCTCAATAAGGAGGCATAGAAAAGGAACTATTCAAAGATAATCCCAAGACCTTGATTCCAAGTGACTGGAAGGATGAGGGACCATCAACATAGGTAGAAGAAGATGGCTGGAAAGAAGACTAGAATTTCTGTTTCAGAAAAATTGAGTTCCAGGTGATAACAAGATTACAATGGAAGAAAATGTTACCTGAACAGGCATGTTGGCTGCAGCCAATATTCTCCTCTCTTCCCTTAAACAATTTGAAATAACCACAGACACATGCATCGGATTTCCATGAAATTTTCCCTGAAAAAAAGTGAAAAACAACACAAAATCTTCAATGTATACATCACTATTTGCAAATCAAAAATAATCTCCAAATAAATATGTGAAATTATTTGGGATTTGTTTCAACAACCTATTCTATTATAAAGCCACAGAAACTAATATTGTGAATGTAGATGCCTATGCAGCATATTGCTCTGTCCCCAGAAGTTATTTTTAATAATTAAAAATAGTTCTTGAGCACCTCTGTAGGAAAGACCCTGAACACACACTCAGGAGGATCAGTTTACTTTGGGCTTAGGATAAGTTTTACAAGCGTTACTTCTTTGTAAATTATTATGAACTAGGGTGGTCCCAGCTGTTCATTTGTTAACTCTGTACTACATGGTGTGCCTAACGCATTTCTTTTGGTCCCTGTTTGGTGCTCTTCATGTCAATTAGCTCATAACTATATCGGTATGCTAGAGAGAAACTCTATCACACACATTTTAGCAACAATATTTTTATGACATCTAAGTATATACATTTTTTTATTACCGATGCTAATGGTTCAGATATTGTAAACTGGCAACCTGTGGGTCTAATTCAGCCATAAGGTATGTTGTGTAAATTGAAATATTGTAATCCCTTCAGGGGAACATGTACTACCCATAGTTTCCATAGTATCCAGCACTGAGTGACCTAGGCACTCATTTATTTTACCTGCCAGGCACCTATAGGTTTTCTTGGTTTGCAGGATTAATTTGAAAAACACCATCATTTTAGTCAGTAGTGTTAAACTTCTTTGTTACTAGACCCTTCCATGGCAGGATTAACAGGAAACACAATAAATGTAGACAAATGCCTTTATTTAGTTTCCCTCTGCCCTCCTGTCTGAAGGAGGTGCTACTTATCCATGAAATGGCCAAAGGGCAATAGCAGAAAAGATAAAAGTGGAAAATTAATAATCAAAAGTAGATTATACAGACTAGTAAACCAAAGGGTCTTTCTTGGAAAGAAATGAGGTTATTGGTTGTAAACATTTTTAAGGCCTTGACCATGGCCACAATTTTATTAGATGATGCATTCTAATTAGCATTTCTATTTGTAAAACCAGGGTAAACACCAAGTATCTGGTTTCCTGCTTTTCCATATTCTATAGCTTTTAAAACATTTTTCCCCTTCAAATGAGAACACTCCGAAAGAAAAAAACAAAAATGAATTGACAGAAACTCTTAAGGTAAAGAAATTAAAATTATCCTATTCATTAAGCAGGGATACCAAATTTCTGATTCCTGCATGCTGACAATTTCAGATTCTCCCTAGTTTGAATTTGTCCTTGTTTTTAAAATTTCCCATTGATTTGTTTTCCCATATACCTTCCATTTAACTCACCAAGAAAAGCTATGTTTGCTCATTTTGCCTTTATTTTTAAAATATTCCACTGATGAAAATAAAGGGTTTCTCCCAGGGCTAATTTGGAGACTGCCATTTATGTAACGTTGAAAGCTTTTCCTATCCAAGATCAGGAGTTCCTCTAAGATCCCAAGAATCACCACTATTTGTCTTTGTTTTTCTCACCGTTACAGGAGTTCTTCATTGTTGATTATCCAGATCCTATCTTTCAGCATTTCTCAGCTCCTTTGTCTATACTTTTTCATTTTTCTTTCCTGCTTGAATTTCTTCTACCTTCCCTTTCAGATTTGGTTTCCCCCTATGTCTTGTGAGGTTAAATTATTCATTTTTTCTCCTTTGTTAAGAGTAAAGAATCACTATTGTTTTTATCCAGGCTATTTTTTCACTTTCTTTTTGCATTTTTCCTAACTTAGCTCTCACTTAAATGTATGAGATGAAAACGTCTTATGGAAAATTGACCGCTATAGATTCAAAAACCAAAGTAGCACTTTTTTTAATGATCAGGCTTTTAAAATTTATTTCTTATTGAAGTATAGTTGATTTACAATGTTGTGTTAGTTTCAGGTGTACAGCAAAGTGATTCAGCCATATATGTATAATTCTTTTCCATTATAGGTTATTACAAAATATTGAATATAGTTCCCTGTACTATACAGTAGGACCTTGTTGTTTATCTATTTTATAGATAGTAGTGTGTATCTGTTAATCCCAGACTTCTAGTTTATCAACCCCTCTCCACTTTCCCTTTTGGTAACCATAAGTTTGTTTTCTATGTCTGTGAGTCTCAAATTAGCATTTAAAATTTTCGTTATCAAAGATGTAGTTATGTTCACCTTTCAGTAGTTACCATGTATATGGACCATGGACACCCCCCCCAGAAAAAAAAGCACAAACAGAAAAACAGAAATAACAAAAGAAAACCCACCCCTAAGTGTGTGTTGGTGGGAGGAAGGACGGAAGAGAAATTGCCCTTTTTCTAGTGTGAGTCTGTCTCTCTTATGTGTAGGTACTGCAAATATCTTCTACTCTGTGGCTCTCTTTTCACTATCTCTTAGTGTCAATAAATAGAAGTTTTTAATTTTAGTGAAGTCAAATTTATTAACTCTTCTGTTTATGGTTAGTGCTTTTTATGACTTAAGAAATCCTTCCCTAATCTACAGCCATGGAGGTTTATTCCTATATATATATATATATATTAAGCTGTTAGAATTTTGCCATTAATTGTAATTCACTTGGAGCTTCTTAATAATGAGAGGTCCCTTTCACTTTTTTCTTTATGAATATCAGTTCCAACAATATTTATTGAACATTCTGTTCTTTTACCACTGCTCTGCTGGGCCAACTGTCATAACTCAAGTGCCCATATATGGATGGTTTGCTTCTGACTCCATCCCATCTTATGGTTCTATCTGCTTTATCAACAGACCGTCTTAATTACTAGAGTTGTATAATACGTTTTTTGACGTCAAGTAGAATAGCTTTTCTTTGCATTTTTCACATAAATTTTGGAATCACCTTGTCAAGCTACAAACACACATACACACACACACAAGTTGAGAATTTGAATGGCACTAAATCTTTAGATACTTGGCATCTTTGTGTTCTAATCTATTTATTTAAGTCTTCTTTAATGTCTCTCTATTAAGCATTATAATTTTCCACAGAGATCTTATACATTTTTTGCTAGGTTTATTTCTATGTAGCTGGTATTTTTCATAATGGATAGTATCTTTCTTTCCTAATTGTTTTCACTGGTATGTAGAAATATATTTGGCTTTTATATATTGACTTTAAATCCAACAACTTTGCTAAACTCTTAATAATTCTAATAATGTACTTGTAATATCTATTACCAAGTCTAAAAATTCATCTGTAGATTGTTTTGGATTTTCTGCAAATACAGATCACATCTTGTATGAGTACTGATAATATTTTTTCCCCTTTTCATTTATCTAATATCAGTCAGAACTTCACCTTCATACTATGATTTATTTAGAAATGTATTGGTTAATTTCCAAAGATAGGGATTTTCTATTATCCTTTTTATTTATTGTTATAGATTTTAAAATTCTGATCAGAATAGATGTTCTGAATGACTTCAGTCACTTAAAATTTATTGAAACTTGCTTTGTGGCCCAGCATATGGACTTTTTGTAAATATTCCATGTGAGCTTGTAAAAAATGTGAATTCTGCAGTTGTTGGGTGCAAATGTCTTATACAAAAGTTTATTAACCCAACTTTGTTAATTGTTTTGTTCAAAAAATCCTTGCTGATTTTTTTGCCTCATTAATTTTATCACATATTGAGAGGCATGTTAAAATCTAGTTTGTGAATTTTTCTTCTTGTGGTTCTTTCATACACATTCAGACTTGTTATGTATTACTAGTGAGTCAAATCTTTCAATACTATGAACCGACCTTTATTGTTAAGAATGCTTTTTGCCTTGAAACAAAAATATAAACTATGACATAATACTTATTATCACTTAGAATTTTTATTTCATCCTATTGAAAGAATTCTTGATTTACTTAAACATATAGATATTTAATATCACATATTCACATACCTATATAAAAGAGTAAATATACATGAAATAAATTGGTTATGTATTCATAAAACTTCTTTGCATATTTACAATTCAACTTTTCTGAATCTCTTTTCAAATTAGATTCATTGGCGTTCATGTTTTTTCCCATAAAATAATGTCCTCTGGGCCACCAGGAAAGTCAGTGATGCAGCATCTCTTTCAATGTGCACCACTATTACCTACATTCTGTGAGTTTCGATGCTGGCACCTCCTTGATCTTACCAGAAGTTTTCAACAGAAAGTTTTCAGACAAGAACCAGGACTCACTCACATTCCTTCTGCAAATGGTCTTGAAATGATTTGATGACTGAAGCATTGAGGGTTGTAGTGGCCTAGTCATGCCATCATGATTCACAACCATTATACTTTTACATGAAATGATTAGGCAACTGTTCAGATACATGTCCATGAAGTCACTGAGAACTAGACTATATAGCAGGTTCCTAGATGTCTGTTCCAGAAGATGTCTAACCAATACTCTATCAGCTCAACTACCACCTGTACCCTTTTGGTTCACTCCTAATAACATCTTTGAAGAAGTTCTTATTCGTAGACATTGTTTACAGTTTAAATTAAATATGGTGGTACCTTCAGCAGTTGTCAGTTAGGCATAAGATTACAGTGATACACTGCTTTTCATAATCCAAACTCGTACTCTTGATCCTTTTAAAGATCCTTTTGGGGAACCCTCTTACACTTTTGGTGGGAATATAAATTGGTATAGCCACTATGGATAACAGTATGGAAGTTACGGTTAGGGTTAAAAAACCCTAAAAAACCTTAAAAAACTAAAAATAGAGCTATCATACAACCCAGCAATCTCACTCCTGGGCATACATCTCGAGAAAACCATAATTTGAAAGGGTGCATGCACCCTAATGTTCACTGCAGCGCTATTTACAATAGCCAGGACATGGAAGCAACCTAAATGTCCATCAGTACAGGAACAGATAAAGAAGATGTGGTGCATATATACAATGGAATATTACTCAGCCATAAAAAGGAATGAAACAGTGGCATTGGCAGAGATGTGGATAGACCTAGAGACTGTCATACAGAGTGAGATAAGTCAGAAAGAGAAAAATAAGTATTGTATAATATTGCTTATATGTACAATCTAGAAAAATGGTACAAATGACCTTATTTGCAAAGCAGAAATAGAGTCACAGATGTAGAGAACAAACTTATGATTACCAAGGGGGGAAGGGGAGCGTGGGATGAAGTAGAAGATTGGGATTGGCATATATACACTACTATGTATAAAATAGATAACTAATGAGAACCTATTATAGCACCGGGAACTCTACTCAATGATCTGTGGTGACCTAAATGGGAAGGAAATCTAAAGAAGAGTGGATATATGTATACGTATAACTGATTTGCTTTGCTGTACAGCAGAAACTAACACAACACTGTAAAGCAACTATATTCCAATTAAAAAAAATAATAAAATTAAAAAAAATCCTTTTGCATTGACAGTGTAATTTTGTCTTGTCAAAGAAAACCACCCCCAATTCCCAGCATTACCTATTTGATTAAACACATATTTTAATTTTTCCTCAATGGCATCATGCTGGAAGTTAAGTGCATTCTGTTCAAAATCAGCAGGAAGTTTCTGATAAATGGATATTGTACATCTTAATGATAATCCTGTGCAATGCATGATTCATTTACTCCAGCCTGCTATTGTGCTGAGATTTTATTCATCTATTGTGAGGAATTTGCTGATTTCTCTTGTCACTGTTGCTGTGTGTATGATAGGCAATCCTTTCGCATGAGTCTCAATAATAAAATATAATACAGCTTCTACTAGTGGACATCTTCCTTCCTTTCTTATATCCTGCAAAGCACTTTATTGTTGCTTTCTAAGAAAATATGGAATTTAGGACCAACCATCCAGTGACTATTAACTTGCTTAACAAATATCAAATTATGCCCTGCTGATTTGTTCCTGTCCCATTCTGCATACATGAAAACTATTTGTTTCATTCCTAAATCACAGTATTATACTGACGACACTTAAACAGCAATTAAATTCAATGTGTTGTACCAACTGTGCACATAATTCAACTGAAGTGACAACAACATGAATAGCTATGACCCAATTTTACATCACAGGAAATGGCAATGCCATTGTGATTGCTACCTGACAATAGCAATTAAGAGATGCTATCGAATATAAGATGCGTTTTGATTTCAGAGATGATAAAATGCAGAAAAAAGGTGTCTTAGAATCAACAAATGTGCTATTTTATGATTTTTTCTGCTTTATGCTAAATTCCTTGGCTTTCCTTCAAATTCTACTACCTTCCATCTAATTTCTAAATTTGACTTGTCACTAAAGAATGACTAGTTCATCTACTTTTCTCCCCCCAGGTGGTCCAAGGAGTACCAGAGTCAGAGGTAAAGGAAGTGATAAGGCTGCTCAAAATAACCTCCTCCGTTCAGGTGGCACAAAATTTGAGATTTCACAACTAGACTTTCACTCTTTTGAGTTTCTTCCCCCAGGATCCCCTTTAGAATGCAAAGATATGAGGGAGAGTTAACACTACATTTAATTAATTTCCTCTGCATTGTTAAGGATTTATCAGATGTGCTCTCTGGCTGCAGTGACCTGGCACCTGCAGGTTGAGAGTAATGGGTCCCAGGACAAATAAAAGAAGTTTCAGGAGAGCCTTGAAAGAGGAAGGCAACAGTTACCAAAGGGGAAGTAGGATTCTGAAGAAATATGTAGCCAAAAACTGTCTGAGCCTAGATTTCTCTAGAAGTTAACCCTGAGATAAAGATTCCAGTGCAAGAAATATAAATGGGAGTTCATCCCAAAACACACAGTTATGGGAGCGGGTAAGTGAGAGGAGGGAGAGAAGGCATCCAGTAAAGGGTGTGTTATCCAGCCATTGGCTAAGATTGGCTGGGAACCCTGGGAATAGGGTAGAACATGTGCCTTAGAGTTATCTACCCAAGGCCTTTGGGAACTGGAGTATTTTTACATCAGCTCTTGTTATTAGCTCTAAAGCAAAAAGACACAGATGCTGACATTTTTAAGTCCACCTGATTGAACTAAAATGATAAGGTCCAAGGGATATGGGCAGGGCAGTCTGCTATTCCAGCTCTCCTCCTAACCTCATTTTGAGAATTTTTTTTTTTTTTTGCGGTACATGGGCCTCTCACTGTTGTGGCCTCTCCCGCTGCGGAGCACAGGCTCCGGACGCGCAGGCTCAGCGGCCATGGCTCACGGGCCCAGCCGCTCCGCGGCATGT
The DNA here is from genome assembly GCF_963455315.2 of Globicephala melas. Taxonomy (NCBI): domain Eukaryota; kingdom Metazoa; phylum Chordata; class Mammalia; order Artiodactyla; family Delphinidae; genus Globicephala; species Globicephala melas. Next base: position 43,106,013 of record NC_083320.1, on the reverse strand, counting down.
GGGATCTTCCCGGACCAGGGCACGAACCCATGTCCCCTGCACCGGCAGGCGGACTCTCAACCACTGCGCCACCAGGGAAGCCCGAGAAATTTTTGACTTCTCATTTTTTAAACTACCTACAACCATACTACACTCAAATGTTGATATTTCTTCTTTTATGGTACCTCTGAGATATGAAGCAGTTGTCTCCAATTACAGAGTAAAATGTTTCCATTCACGTTTTTATTGGCAATCTGCAATCCACTGCACACTTCTGGCTGCCAGCTCACTCTCTCCCCTTTTATCATCCCAAGTACTGCTGTTAAATCATGTTCAGCCTTGCTCCTTACCAGTGTCAAACACACTGGCCATGACAACACGCTCTCAGCTTCAGCCTCTTATTGTTTCCTTCCCTTTGTTCTGAGCACACGATTTTTCTTAATGGCTTCTTCCTAAGATTTCCTCACTAGAATCATAAGGATATGTCTACAGTGAAAAAAAACCTACTAAATTGAAGAAGAGCTAATCCAGTTGTCTTAAGACTGATTTATTTGTAGAATGGTCAGTCTAATAGATTTAAAAAGCAATTTTCTTTCATGATAATTAAAATAATAATAAGGTACCACTCCACATCTATTAGGTTAAAATTCAGAACGCTGACCTCACCAAATGCTGGTGAGGATATGGTGCAACAGGAGCTATTAAATGGTACAGCCACTTTGGAAGACAGTTTGGCATTTTCTCACAAAGCTAAAAATACTCTTATCATACAAACCAGCAAACATGCTCCTAGGTATTTACCCAAATGAATTAAAAGCTTATGTTCACATAAAAATCAGCATACAAATATTTATAGCAACCTTATTCATAATCATCAAAACTTGGAAGCAACCAAGATGTCCTTGAATGGGTGAATGGATAAGCAAACTGTGTAGATTTCTATGACGCAGTATTATTCAGTGATAAAAAAGAAATGAGCTGTCAAGCTACACAAAGACATGGAGGAAACTTGAAAACATATTGCTACGGGAATACTGTAAGGCAAAACTGTGGAGACAGTAAAAAGATCAGTGGCTGCCAGAGGTTTGAGGGGAGGGATGGAGGGCTGAGGGGAGCACAGGGGATTTTCAGGGCAGTGAAACTATTCTGTATGCTACTGTGATGGTGGATATATGACATTAGGCATTTGTTAGAACTCAAAGAACTGTGTAACACAAAGAATGAACCCTAATGTAAACTATGAACTTTAATAATAATGTATTATTGATTCATCAATTATAACAAATGTACAACACTAATAATTCAAGATGTTAATAATAGGGGAAAGTCTCTGCCAGGGGTTGGGGGGAGAGGCTAAGGGAGTATATGGGAACTCTCCGTATTTTCCACTCAATTATTCTGTAAACTGAGACAGCTCTAAAAAAAAAAAAAAAAATTAAGCCTATTCTTAAAAATTGTCATTCTGAAGTCACAGTTCTCACATATCTTTGTGCTATTCCTTTTGCCAGGAATGAACAAATTCAAATAACTAGAGTTGCCTGCCTCTCTTGTTCAGTTAGTTTTAAATTCTCTCATCACCACAAAGATTTTCTTGATAAAAGAGAAGTGAGGTATAGATTCTCCATGGATACAAATAATTAATGCCCCATTTCTATTTATGCTAATAATAATACATCCATCTTAAAACAAACTAAAAATTAACTGCAGGTATAGTTTGTCTTGGTCTATTTTTTAAATTAAAAGAAAATACTTCTTAGGGGCTTCCCTGGTGGCGCAGTGGTTGAGAGTCCGCCTGCCGATGCAGGGGACACGGGTTCGTGCCCCGGTCCGGGAAGATCCCACATGCCGCGGAGCGACTGGGCCCGTGAGCCATGGCCGCTGAGCCTGCGCGTCCGGAGCCTGTGCTCCGCAACGGGAGAGGCCACAACAGCGAGAGGCCCGCGTACCGCAAAAAAAAAAAAGGAGAGTCGGAACCTAGTTAGATCATTATGATGACTAAAATTCAATGCTTTTGGGGAACTCAGAGTCTTGTAATTGAGATAAATAAAGTGCTTAATTCAAAATGACAGGAAGAGAACAAGGTAGATACTAACAAACTCTACCTATCATTTATATGTTTGAACATAACAATAACAGAACCTGTCATTTACTGAATACCTATTATATGCTTTATATATATTTTATATATAAAAGCTGACAATAGCCTGCAAGGTACATATTAGGAAGCCCAGAGGTCATGTCATTTGTGAAAAGTCACAGAATTCAGAAGCTAAGGTGAAGGAGCTCTTCAAAAACCAGATGTATCTCATTCCACAAACTATGACCTTTCCAAATCACTACTGCTTTATAAAAAATGCATTCCTTGTTTATTTATCTGGACCCCTACAGCCACAGGTGCATTTAACTTTATTTTTCCTGGAAATTATCTTTATAGTATTTCCTATGACAAATCTGTTCAAGGATTAACCTTTCTTTATGGAACCTCAAGATAGTTGCAGTGGTTAAACCAACCAACAGAAAATTACCATGTGTTTGATTGTAAAATTATTAAATCACTTTTCCTGAGATGACTTAGGTCTTAATAACCTCTGGCAGTTATACTTGCTATTTGTAGAGGCAATCTGACATGGCCCCTGAGTGTCCCTGTGTGATCTTGCTGGTATGCCAAGAATACAAAGTCCTGACCACTCATCACTCGTCTCATTTTTCGGGGTTGTATTTGCAGCAAGCAACCTTAAGTGATGAGCTAACGTCTCCCCCCAGCTAAAGAGCAGGCTTGCTTCCCCTAGCTATAAAAGCAGTGAATTCCTCAAGCTAATTGTTCCTCTCCTGTTACACAACCCACTGAGTGTGCTGGATCTGTGTCACCCCTGTAGGACCTGGGGCACATGGGAAACCAATGCAAATGGGCATGAAGCTCTGACTACTACTTTTGCTGTGAATAATAAAGTCTTTGCCACTGATCCGGAAGTCTCATGTTTTATCTGGCACCCATGAAACAATAACAAGCTCATTTGCTAGTTTGAGAGGAAGGTAATCTTGCACACGTCTCGATACCAATTTGTATCATAAAACTTATCACATAGCATTTCCATTATTTATTTCTATGTCTTATTCCCCATCTACACTCAGCATCTTTCAAAATCAGGAACTGGTCTTCTTCAAGATGGAACTTGAAGTAGCTGTTACCTTATAGGAACCTCATAAATGCTTGTTGAATAATCAAATGAGAAGATAAATAAATTACAATAATTCCTTCCTAACTGAGAAAAAATAGAAAAAGCATATTATTCAATCACAGTGTTGGTAAAGATGCTGTCTTTAAATCCTTCTCGAGTTTTTATTAGTCACCTAACCCTAGTAGCCAGGAAGATATAAAAGAGTCTTGAGATTAGTTGGAAGAGGACAGCAAGGTATGAAATATTCCTGGAGATGGCAACTTTGCTTCTCAAAGACCTGATGGTATCCTCACCCTGGTTGACCACTGTCACTGGTAGTGAGGCTGCCTTTGGGAGATGTGAACAGCGGGGATGATGCTCTGAGTCTCCTGCTCTCTGTATGGTAAGACACATCCTTTACTGATAGTAAAAGAATCAATGTCCTTTGCTTATGTCTAGTAGGATCCTTCAGTCACCCTTTCACCCTTGCTCTCATGATAACAAGGATACATCACCATTATAATCGAAGAATATTTAGACGAGAGTATAAAGACAAGAAAATGGAATCCTAAATGTAAATATTGATAAAGAAGGTATACACACATCTCTCTTGTTGAGGATGTAAGTGTATATCTAGAAAAAACAAGAGACTAATAAAAAATTCTAGAATGAATAAACAAGATGACACTTTTTTTCTAGACTGGCAATAATCATCTCAGACTGACAATGGGGATAATGTTGCATTCAAAATAGTAAGGAAAGTATTTTTAAAACTTAGGAATAAATTTAACAAGAAAGGTACACATTTTACATCAATTAAACTAGGGTCATACTAAAGACTTTAAACAAGATCTGAGATGGCATAAATTAAAAACACAACATAGAATAAGCATAACAGAATTTTAGGATGTGGGACTTTATCCTAAAAATGTTAATTATCCCAAAATGAATACATATATTTAATGCAATTGAAGTTAGACTTCCAAGAGTTGCTTTTGGAGGACTTGGATTGAAAGAAAGAGGCAATAAAGTTCATATGAAAGAAATGTTGCACGACAGTTAAGAAAATTACAAAAGCTAATTAGTTTTTCAGTGCTTAAAATACATCAGGGAATTTTCCAAGTGTTCTATGTTTTATTTCATTTAATCTTCACAGCAACTGTTTGTGATCAGTACTATCATCTGATTTTACAGATAGGTATGCTGAGATAGAAAGATGTGAAGCAACTTGAAGCCAAGATTCAATTTGACTACAGAGTGTGTGCTTTCAACCAATTAGCCACAAGGTCATTGTCTCCAAGTTAAGGGGAGGAGGACTTGCCATACAAGATCCTGAAATATACTGCAAAGTGTAGTATATTTATTTATAAGGTATAAATATATTATATAACTTACATTATAATCAATAATTTTGACATATAACTAGACTAGCGGAGCATAACAGAGGGTGGTGGAGAATTATTACATGAGAAAATTAACATGCAAAAAGATGGCATTTCAGTTCAGTTGGGAAAAAATGATTATTTAAAGAATCTTGCTAGTATAATTGTCTATCAATCCAGAAGAAAAAGTTGGATCTCTATGGAAAGAATTCTATGTAGATGAAAGACAATTTTTAAAGAAAAGTTAGAATAAAATTCAGGAAAACATGTATAATTTAAGAGTTGGGAGACGTTTAACCAAGGCTAGATTCCTCGAAACTATACAAAAATGTGGATTTTTCACCACATTTAAAGATTTTTTTGTATGGAAAAGGTGTCATAAAGCCAAAAGACTTATGATAGATTGAGGTAAATATTAGTAACTCATATGAAAGAGTTATTTACCATAAAAAATATTTTTAAAGTAACATTTTAATATATAAAGAACCCTACGAAATTGTTGAGAGAGCTCAATAGAAGAAAGTGAATGGGGAATTGACAAAGTGCACATCCAAGTAACCAATAAATGTGAAAAAGAATGCCCAGCCTTACATGTAGTCAGAGAAAAGCAAAGTAAAAAGAGATACTATTTCCTAACAATCAGGTAGGCAAAAATGAAAAGGAATGAAAATACCTGCTATTAATGGAGTTATGGGAAAGAGGGTCTTCATACACTTTGCTGATGGAAATGTGAATTTTACAACCTATTTGGAAAGCAATCTTGACAATACCTATTAAAATTTAAAATACTTATATCAATACCTTTGACTAGTAAATACATTTCTAGGAATCTATCCCATAAAAATAAGAGCACTAGCCCATATGAACACACCCACAAGGTTGTTTGTTACAACAGTATGGTAGAGAAAACTGGAATTAAAGTGCTTTCTCCACTAATGGGAATGGCTCAATAAATTATGGTACATCCACTCCATGGACCATTTGCTACCATTAACATCCAGAGATTTCTGTGATATAAAGTTTGGAAAGCAGAGAAATTAACAAAACTTCTCATTTACAAAATTCCGTAAAAACACACACAATAGGGACTTCCTGGTGGCGCAGTGGTTAAGAATCCACCTCCGATGCAGGGGACATGGGTTCGAGCCCTGGTCTGGGAAGATCCCACATGCCGCGGAGCAACTAAGCCTGTGAGCCACAACAACTGAGCCTGCGCTCAAGAGCCCGTGAGCTACAACTACTGAGCCCACACACCACAACTACTGAAGCCTGCATGCCTAGAGCCTGTGCTCCGTGACAAGCCACCGCAATGAGAAGCCTGCACACCGCAACGAACAGTAGCCCCCTCTCCCCACAACTAGAGAAAGCCCGCGCACAGCAACAAAGACTCAACGCAGCCAAAAATAACATAAATAAAAAACAAACACACACAATATGCATAGGGATAAATTATACATGTTCCCATTTTATTTATAAATCAGATCTAGGTATGGAAGAGTGCCCATTGATTGTTAACACTGATGCCTTTGGGGGTGACGGTGTGGATGGAGGTAAGGGAAAAAGAAAGGAAAAAAAGTTTGTAATAAAAAAGCAGCATGTTTTATGTCTAATTTATGGTAAATTATATGTGAGTGTGCAGTAAAAACATGAAAAGATAGAGACAAAAATGATAATGGTGGTTATTTTATTTTGGTGGAATTTTAGGGGATTTTTAGTTTCTTCTTAGACTTTTCACTATTGTTTGAATTTTTACAAAGATTTGTGTTATTTAAGCAATTGGGGGAAAACTAGAAAGCTATTTTCATCCTATCAAAAAAGACCATAGTACATATATTAGAACATATTAGTCTCTTCCAATTGTATCATTGACTCTCTTTGATCTTGAAATTTTAACAGTTTCTGACATTTTTTAATTATAAAATGTGTTTATTGAAATTATTTTCCTATGTATTGAATGCTTTAAGAGCTGCAAATGAAAAGATTTGATAATAAAGCAGTTTTATTTTTAATTCAAATAAAAAGACCATAGTAAAAACTTTTTTGATTAATTTACATATTGTGCAAAAATTAGAACTCCTAAATCTAGAAGTGGAAAAATCATTCCAACCGGAAGAAATAAAACCATTCTCTGAAGATCATCGACATTTACGAAGCAATTCTCAAAGTGTTCCTGTACATTTTCCATTGAACAGAAATCTGAAATCTATTTGAATTGTAGTGGAGGTATTAATACCATTCAGCTACTGAGAGAAATGGAAACTGAAGGGTTGCTAATAGCTCATGAAAATGGAAAGTGAGTGCCCAAATGACCTATTACTCAACTGTGACCATGGGGCTAGGTCTCAGAGCTAGTTCTAAAACTGGGAATCCTAATGTTGGTTTACAGATACCCAGCGTGACACTTCAAAGTGATCTTCAGGCTTAAAATGCAAGTCACACTAACATGTTTATATTTAAAGGGACATTTTCTCTCAAGGCCACGCTAGAAAAGACGCTAACCATGTGAAATTCATCCCTCAGGTGCCTGAGCCTTTTAAGATGACCAGCTCTGGCGTTCAGGGCTATTTGTACTGTCAGCTTCAATCAAAATGTATTCGTCTCCTTCCCACACTTCTTGCTCATATAGAGCCTATAATCAAATGTAGTTGCCTCTTTCTCCTATCATCTTGGATGAAAAATCCTATTAAGCTGTAAGGGTTTATACAATATACATGGGTTTATATATATTTTATTACCTGAGGGCCTGGACCACTTGCCATGCTGAGCCAGGCCTTTGTGGAGACAGGGTTTACACAGAAGTCACCGGAAAGTCCTCAGGATTTGAGGTTAGAGTCAGGGTTTTACCCCAGCCCTGCCATTAACTATGACATTAAAAAGAAAAAGCCACTTTACGTCTCTGAGCTTTGATTTCCTCCCCTATAAAATCTGTACCCTGCCTTTCTCTCTTAAGTTGTGAGAATCAAGTGGGATGTTCGTAAGATCAGAGTCAATCATTAAGCAAAGGTCAATTATGTTTTGCTTAGATTGCAGAAGCAAAAATATCCTCTGAAGAGAAATTTTTAAATGCAAAAATCACTAATAAAAGACACCCATAATCACAAGATCTGGAGATAACTGATGTTAACATTTAATGTGCCCATTTAGTTTATTTTCTCCATGTGCAAATGTACACATATTTACAGACATTAAAAAAAATAAAATTTAGAGCACACTTTATATATTATTATATATCTGCTTTTCCATTTAATTGATAATTAAATCACAATGTTATTAAAACATCTACAATATCATTTTTAATAGCTGTTGAATGGTTAATTTAGCCTTACTCTGATTTACTGAATAAATTCTCCACTGTTGGCATTTAGATTATTTATAAATTTTCACCATTAAAATGCTGTGATATTATATATTCTTGATTAAACCAACCTCATTAAATTACAGTATTTAGATCTTGTTCATTTATGGTTTTGCCTACTTGATATGTCAGAAACTAAGAAAAGTTTATTAAAGTGTCCCACTACTACTTGCTTTCTCTTTCTTTTTTATTTTATTTTTCTAAATCTATTTATTTATTTTTAGCTGCATTGGGTCTTTGCTGCTGTGTGCGGGCTTTCTCTAGTTGTGGGGAGAGGGGGCTACTCTTCGTGGTGGTGCACGGGCTTCTCATCACAGTGGCTTCTCTTGTTGCAGAGCACAGGCTCTAGGGCGCGCAGGCTTCAGTAGTTGTAGCTCACGGGCTCTAGAGCGCAGGCTCAGTAGTTGTGGTACACTGGCTTAGTTGTTCCACGGCATGTGGGATCTTCCCAGACCAGGGCTCGAACCCGTGTTCCCTGCATTGGCAGGAAGATTCTTAACCACTGTGCACCAGGGAAGCCCTCTCATTTCTTCTTGTACTTATAATTTTTACTTTATATTTTGATTCAATATGTTTGGTGCATATTGATCTGTGAAAGTTATACTTTCATTTGAAATTGTCTCTGATAATAATACAATATTTGTCCTGATTATTGCTTCTGAACTGGAATTTTGAACTGGAATTTGACATTGTCTAACAACCTCAGAGCCACCATGAGGGTTAAATGAGATGTTACATGTCCTGAGCACTAAATAAATGTCAGCTATTATATCTCATTTCTATTTTATTATTGTTATTATAACAATATATAGTGACCATACTTTCTTTTTCTCTCCATTTGCCTGATATACCTTTGCCCAACCTTTTACTTTTAGCTTTTCTTATACCTCATTTTAGGGGTTGTTTGTAAATAGCATGTCATTGAATTTTCTGTTTTGATTCTAAGTGAGAATCTTCTTATTTTTAAGAAGAGAGCTCAATCCACTTGCATTCACTGCCATATTTAATATGTTTGGTTTTACTTTGTCACCAGTTTTCTCTTTCCTTTGCCTGTCTTTTGCTATATAGTCTATACATCTTTTCTGTCACTCTCTCCACTATTTTGGAAGATATAAATACAGTTTTACATACTTATAGCAATTATCATTGAATTTATCAAAACTGTTTTTTGCACCCAATAGTTCACAGCTTAGTTTTCACCACAGTCACCTGGTGGATAACCTCACATTCACCACATACTCCTCTGTGCACCGCCACATTAATAGAATGGGCTGTGGATTATGTACAATTCCCAGTTGCACCATCTCTAATTCTGCCATTTTCTCTTGCACCAGTCACAAGATGCCATGGCTGTATGACACTGCCATTGAAGCCTCATTTTAAGTATCTGGAGTAAAAGTTAAGCTTTGAAATTCCCACGTCAAAATAAGGAATTTAGCATACTTTCCATGTCTAAGTCGTTTCTTTGTCATCCCAAGAAAGTATTCTTCTAGAATATATTTTCAATTGTTATTTTTGTTCCATTTGTTTTGGTCTCTTCACCAATTATACGTGTGTTGGCCCTTCTGTCTCTGATTTCCATATTCCATTTTCCTTCACTTCACTACATTGGGTGCTTCAAGCGTACATCCCACATCACTTATTTATTCTCCATAGTATCAATTCTATCCTTTCCTGTGTCCAACATGGATTTAATCCTGTTTCTCTTTTTCCCTCTTAAAATCACTTCCTATCTTAGTTATCATCTCCCTCTTTTCATATTATCTGTTTGAAATTTTCATTTAAACCTATTTGCCTCTTTTAGATTTCTGTTCCTATTTTATTCAGATGATTTCCAAAAAACTCTTCATATTTTGGAGTAGATCATTTTCAGAAGTGTGCTGGTTTTTCAATACATCAATTTGAGCTTGCCAGTCTTTTGTTATCAGGATTTTTTCATAAGTCCTGGGCATGTATCTTTAGGCAATGTTTCAATGGATGAATGTGGGGTTGATTTTCCTGATTTAGTTTTATTTGTCTCATACTGGTATAGATTTCACTCATGTTCTGGTATTTAACTGTCCAGTCATTTTAGGTTTTAATGTTGTATGTATTTGTCTTTTTTTCCTCTTATGTATTTTATCTAAAAGCTTGGAGAGATTTTTATATACAATTGTAAATTTGAAGTCTTTGTTACCAAAGTCAAAGGTATGATTTCCAGGCACTATGGTAGACTGAAAAAGACATCTTTAGGGATGTGCTAAAATTTAATCTCTTGTCAGAGTTCCTAATAGCAAAACTAGAAAGCCCTATTTCTCTTGCTCATAGGGTTGGTTCTATTCAAGCTGAAGCATAATTTGATTTTTAAAAAATGGCTGTCACTATTTTTACCATATTAGTCTCACTGAGATGCTAATATGTCTTTAATGTCTATTAATCTCTATTTTAACATGAAGGAAGTTTCACAGACTTTCGGGAATCTGTAGTTTTTCCCTAGTTTGCCTATGTTTTTCATCACCCCAGCCTTTCAAATATATGTAATTTCATTTGTACATTTCTGATAGCAAATAAGGTTTGAGACTATGAGTAATGGGTTGCTAAGCTTTCTAGGTATCAGAGCCTCTGTGATAGCTTTTTGATGTAATATAGTAAAGAAACAACCATATAATCTCCATTTTGTGAAAAAGTGTATGCATCCATCTATAATACATTTTAAATGATAAGAAAAAATATATTAAAGTATCAACCATGGTAGAAATCTGGATGGTAGAATTATGGATAATTATCTTCTTTTTGCCTTTATTTTCCAAATTTCCTATAATTAATATGCATTACTTATATAATCAAAGAAAAACCCACTCTGTTCTAACTGAACAAAGCGTTAATGATGAAGGAATTAAACCAATGAATTATGTTTTTCCCATGTTCAGTTCCAACTAACATTTGTTTTCTGGGAAAGGACAAAAGTAGATTGTGGATACAAAATTGTAGAATTAGTGGTCATTTCTCATTCAGTTACCAAAAACAAACAAACAAACAAAAAGACATTCACAGTAGGCACATGTGAAGAAGATTTTGCCATACAGACTAATGCTGTGTTTTCCAGATGTGAGGATTTCGTGGACCAGAAAACAGTAGAAGTTTTGGTGACTGATATAAAGTTGTCAACTTTTTATTCTGCTTAAATAAGTATATAAGGAAAGCTCCACAAACATTTCCATGCATATCATCATCATTTCAAAAAAACAGAACTTTCCTATCCCAAATGACTGGAAAGGATACACAATGTTATAGAATTTTTTTAAAAAATCCTTTAAAAGGAATAAATTTGGCTTTGCAAATTTTCTTATTTTGCTGCTGACTGGTGAAAATTTTATTAAGGATGGGCCCTGGCTGGTGCTTGATGCCCCCTGGACTAAGACTTGGTTCTTCTGGTGATTGGACAGAGAAGTCCCAAAGGCCCATCTTACCTGGCTCCATAGAGACAGAGTAACTGTTGGTATAGAAGCAGATGTTTGAGAAGGAAAGGAAAAATCAGACTTGGTATTATTTTTATGGAGAAGATCCAATGCTTTGTCAGTTCATCACAAGTTCTACTGATAAAAAAATATATAAAATACATATTTAAACCCCCATATAGCATAGCACAGCGAGATCAGCTCGATGCTTTGTGACCACCTAGAGGGGTGGGATAGGGAGGGTGGGAGGGAGGCTCACGAGGGAGGGGACATGGGGATATATGTATACATATAACTGATTCACTTTGTTGTACAGCAGAAACTAACGCAACATTGTAAAGCAATTATACTCCAATAAAGGTATAAAAAAATATAAATCCCCATATAATAAATGATAGGTTGTAGGAAAATAGATTTCAAAACCTAACATTGTGATGGATAACTAGTTGGAATTCAAACCTTCTCACCGCCTCTACCACGACCATCCTTGTTCAACCTGGCTAAACATGGAAGCCAGAGTGATCTTGTTAAAATCTAAGTTGGATCATGCCACTCCTCTACCAAAACCTTCCAGTGGTTTCTCATTTCAAAATAAAAGCCACAGTCTTTACACTGTCCTAGTCAAGCCAAAGTCATGAGTTCATGGCACGTACATCATGCATCATATTCATGCTGACATCTTACTTTAAAAAGGGGATGGTCCCTACAGCTGCCGACACCTCTCTTCTAGTTGATTATGAATACACTGGATTGTTTAAAATAACAATCTTTGTCTTTCAGATTATAAATATAATCCATATCTACTGTATAAAATATATAAAACACAAGAAAATTATACATAAAAAATTAAAATCATGCCGAATTTTACTCACTAAAGATAAGCATCGGTAACTTTTTTTTTTTTTTTTTTTGCTGTACGCGGGCCTCTCACTGTTGTGGCCTCTCCCGTTGCGGAGCACAGGCTCCGGACGCGCAGGCTCAGCGGCCATGGCTCACAGGCCCAAGTCGCTCCGCGGTATGTGGGATCTTCCCGGACCGGGGCACAAACCCATGTCCCCTGCATCGGCAGGCGGACTCTCAACCACTGCGCCACCGGGGAAGCCCCCATCGGTAACATTTTTATGTAATTTACTTCCAGGTTTTTAAAATTATTTTTTCCTAATATGTATATATAGTATGATATAAACTGAGATGAAAGTTTGTATTCCATAGTTTTCACTTAGTAAATAACACATCAAGATAATTTTTCCATGGCATTAAACAGCCTTCAAAAACATGATGCTAAATAAATGTGTGTCACTGAATTATTTGGCTAGGCCACAGTTATGGAACGAGTTCCCTGTTATGAACATTCAGGTTGTTCCTGATTTTTAAATATAGTATTTGCTATCCTTGCTAACACATATGAACGGAAAATAGCTAACCCTTAACTTCTGGAGTGGGATAGTGTTAGCATCAGCCTAGAGGCTTACGATAGCCTAAGACTGTGGGTGTATCACTGGGATTTGCTGTGAGGACTGCAGGAGAATGAGCAGGAGAAAGATCCCCGGTCAGCTTTTCTGTTACTGAGGAATTCTGGTCAGGTCATTATGGCCTCAATTGAATCATCAGTAACATTAAGAGTTGGATTAAATGGTGTTAGAATTCCAGCTCCCCTAATTTTTGTTTTGTTATTAATGGGTCTCAAGCCAAAAATAATTAGCCATCCATTAGAACACAGATATTACAAAAGAACTTGTAACCCTTGGGGTCTCATTTGTACTTTCGTGGCTTTGCTGGCAAACAGATCACTCGGTACTGGGAACTTTCCAACTTGGCAAAGCAGGAGACAAGTCAAAACACAGGCCTAATTCTGTTTAAGTTTCACGGTTTAGTGGCTGCGTAGGAAAAAAATAAAAATGTGTCCAATTTAAGGAGCTTTCGGAAAAATAAAATGTGGGTGATTCATCAAATCATTTTAGTTAAAGCAAACATACATCCTTTAGGGGTAGAGCAAGACTGTATCCCTGTGACGGCATATGTCTATGCCCAGCATTAGAATGAGGCCAGATCCCATTAGGAATATTACAGTATGTGGAGAAACCTCAGTTTTATGAGAGAGCATTCCTGGAATCCTCTAGGTAAAGTAAACTACACAAGGATGTTGCTGTCTGAAGAGGTGACATGTTTAGTGTTTGGTGATATAACTAGTGTGTCAGTCAAGTGATATTGCATTTGATACTGATCTGCTGATCTGCATAGCTGCTGAATTCAAGTACTTCTACACACTTACCATCAGCAGAAACTTGTGATTGCACGGAATAAATATAGGTTTCTTTTTTTAATGCAGTGTCCAGGGAAGTTAGTAAGATGAAAAGTGCTTAAAAGTTTCAGAGATTAGCCTTCTTGTTCTGTGAGATCTATGGTGTGATAGTCATCCTTTTATCCCCAAGGTCAAACCTAGTGTGATGACCTCTGTATGTACTGCAAGCATGTTTATGAGCTGAAATTCTCCAAATCATCCTTATTTCTTTTTTGTAATTGTCCTGTTACCAGTCTTAAAGAAACATGTCATTTACACTCAGTTCTAGATATGGTAATATTTATAAAATAACATGTATTGAGGGCTTTTTGAGTACCAGGCACCATGCTAAGCTCTTTACATGAATTATGTCATCTAGTCCATAACAGCCCTATGATAATGGGCATAGCACTACTGCTCTCCCCATTTTATAGGAAAGATAAGGATAGTGAGGTGCAGAGGGATTGAGTAACTTGTCAAAGGTCACATAGCTAGTAAATCAGAACCAGGAGTCAACCCGGGTAGTCTGATTCATGAATGCATGCGCACTTAAACATTATGCTATTGTTTTTAAATTGTTTCCACTTTTTAGTTTTAATGTGTGTGTGTGTTTTTTAACATCTTTATTGGAGTATAATTGCTTTACAATGTTGTGTTAGTTTCTTCTGTATAACAAAGTGAATCAGCTATACGTACATATATCCCCATATCTCCTCCCTCTTGTGTCTCCTTCCCACCCTCCCTATCCCACCCCACTAGGTGGTCACAAAGCACCGAGCTGATCTCCCTGTGCTATGTGGCTGCTTCCCACTAGCTATCTATTTTACATTTGGTAGTATATATATGTCAATGCCACTCTCTCACTGTGTCCCAGCTTACCCTTCCACCTCCCCGTGTCCTCGAGTCCATTCTCTACGTCTGCGTCTTTATTCCTGTCCTGCCCCTAGGTTCTTCAGAACCATTTTTTTTTTTTTTTAGATTCCATATACATGTGTTAGCAGGTCAGTGAGTATGGCTTCGGTTTACCCAGGCTAAGTGGAAATATTCAAGGTATAATTCTTTGTTTTACATTGTTTCCATCTGGATTATTATTACCCCTTCCTGCTGTTTTAATGTCTGGTCACAGAAAGAGAATCTCAATGATAGCTCTAGTTTTTCATCAAGTATTTATTATGTGGGGAAGTCCCAAATTTTCTATAGGCTGAAGGGCCCCAATTTCTATAGAATGTTTCTTACTTGATCAGTGCCCACATTTTACAAAGAGAGGTAGTTTCTATGATCTCTGAAAACTATTATGTAATTTATGAAGCATACCAAGGATGAAATAAAGAGATTATCCATTGTTTAACTTATGGAGATGTAACAGGAAAAAAAAGGGAACTTATTTATATATAAATGTAATGATAGTTACAGTATTGTTCTAGATGAATATTCTTTTGGAAACAGATACTTTTTCACTTACACGCAGTGATGCTCTGAGAAACAGATTCAGAAACTGATTTTGGCATGTTCAGGACAAATAAGTCAAATATGAAATGAAGTGGAGGAGGCGGTGGGGGAAGAAGAAAAGGGACAGATGAAATATTGCTTATTTCACTTCAATTTATGCATACAAGTTATACGAAGCTAAGCAGATGCATTTTTCTTACTTAGAAAAGGAAACCTTTTGGTCAGCATCAGCAAAACAGGGGTGGTGAATAGGTTAAAAGGAGAAAACAAGTTTGTGCCCTGGGACCATGATTCTGTGGTTGGACCTGACAGGTTTAAACCAGCCAAAAGGTCACAGCCAAAACAAGTGCTATTCACTAATGGAAACTCCCCTAAAACTCTGGGTACATGCCCTTAAAAAATTTGATAGAGATTCTCTAACAAAATAGCTTTTCTTAATTGAATTTTCCATGTCTACTAAACTACCTGAAAATTAAAACTGCATGCGTGACAAATCTTTTTCCATTTGGCAAAAACAGAAACCTCTTGGTTTCTAATGGAAAATTGCAAAATATTAGCTTTATTTACTTTCCTATTTATCAAAGAGACTCTCCCCCTATCTGAATGGTTTCAGATACTGACAAGTATTAGCAAACAGCCGTGTGTTTCTGCTCCGGAGAAAAGCAGCGTTTTTAGATGCTTGTTGAGCGGCGGTGCGCTGGGTGTGCATTAAGCACTTTCGCTGATTTCCTGTGGTTCTCACACACACCTTAGAAGGCAGATGGATTTATCCCCATTTTACAGATACCAGAACAGAGGCAGAAAGGAAACTCTATCAGTTCTGATGAAAATTCAGCTTTTCAGAGAAACTTATAAAATATGATGAAATATTTTTAAAGAGAAGGAGGGAAGCCAGAAGGATGTTTTCCATTTGTATAGCTAAGAGGAGGAGGCCTCCTTCAGGCATTCATGCAACAAAGATCTATTGAACACTGTGCTAAGTCCTGTGTTCAGTTTGTCTGTCCTCAATTTGCTTGCATTTGTCTGTCCTCTTCTAAGCAGTTCGGTAGGATAGATGCCATGAATCACTAGTTCACAAATGGGGGAAATGAGCATTCTCAAAGTGAAGTGGCTTCCTTGGAGTCATTGACCTTGTTAGAGGCCGGCTTGAAATTCAGACCAAATTTTCCTGCCCCTCCAGAAGTCTTTCTATAATAGTGGAGGGAGAAAGTTACACAGGTTAGCCATTTTTCTTTAAGTTTTACATTGCATTGAATTTCTCTGATTCCAGTGGTTTCAAAAATGTTTTTGAGAACATTTTATTTCTCATGTCCCACTCTATCCCTCCAAACAACCCCACTGTTGGTTTTATGTGGTCATTTAGAGTTCAACTCTGGCTTTCTTTTTTGGAGCAGGAACGAATACAGAGGATGGAGGCTCAGAACACACAGAACAAACCACTGGTGGAAAAAGGCCTAACTGCAGACCCAGAAACACTGTCTAAGCAAACCTATTGACGTTGGCAACAATTCTGTCATTTTCTCTTTCTCACTCAACATGCCCAAGTTTCTAAGCATTTAAAGTCTCACAAGGGTCTCTTGATTGTCTCCCTGTAAACTAATATTTGCACTTCGCACAATGGCAAGGTACTTGGTTTATTAATCACTGGCTTTGAGGGTGTGCCAACACTCCAGCTGTGCGAAACGGCCCTTGATAAGCTGTTACATTTCCCAGGTGGCCTCATGCACAAAGAAAGACCACAATTAGCAAACCCCTGGTTTCCAATCTGAGCTGTCACCTCCCACCCAAGATCCAACAACCGACAGCACAATCTACAAGGCCCCGCAGCAAATGCCAACCACACAATGGCCTCAGTTCCCCCAGAGAGACACTGCTTCATGCCTTTCACGGGAACAGGCCGCAGAACAATCTCTCCCATTCTTCAGTCTGCACAACCATGGATTTGGTTTGATGCCCAGTGCTAGGATAAAAAGGTCCCCTTCAGGCCTTCATTCAACAAATATTCCAGCACCAGCTATGTGCCTGCCTCTGTGATACATGTTGGGAAGAAAGTATATGAAACGTGCTAAAACAGGAATGGTAAAAGGAGTCCTTAAGTCTTAAGTTCCCTGGGAGCCTAAGGAAGTCTCTAGGAAAAAGGACTCGGGAAGGGCAGGGAGAGGAAATACCATTTATAAATATCTTCCATGTGTCATAGGCTCTCAAACACCTTCTTACTTAAAGCCCAGTGCAGCCCTTCAAGAGAGCTATTGTTCTTGTTTTACAAACAGGGAAACTGAGGAGAAGGGAAGCCACATCCCAGCCTAAGATCCATGGGTCTTTCTACTATATCATCTGGAGCCAGGTGTCATGTTGATTTCAATCTGCAACTCTGAAAAAAGAGTCATTAGTCTTTCTTTAAAGTGTTTTTTCATGGTATAAGTGTATCTAAAGTGGGAAAATTTATTGGTCACTTACAACTGTATCACCAAAGAAAAGAAGTATGAATTTCAACTGATACAATTGAAGCACTGTATCATGGAGTGAGTTTCCATAGTTTATAGCACCAAATTGGATTAATTTAATTGTAAACATAATATTCCAAATGTAGAACTTTATATAGAGAATACAAAAATATAGATTTTATATGCATGCCTGTGAGGGTAAAATTTCAAAATTAACATGGCTTTGAAAGACCAGAGTGATATTACATCTGCGAGACAAATCTTATCCATCCTCTGTTCTCTTCTCTCTTAACTCCCTATCTCATTCTTTTTCAGTTTAGACATTTACTTAACGTTTCAGGGAAACATGATACTAAGTATTAAAAGAAATATAAATTAAGGGGAACGGACTCTCACCACGTTTAAGAATCTGATGTGATTTTTTACTTCTTGCACATTCTTCTATACTTCTTGCAGGGTATAGGGAATTATTAAAAATGATCATAAACAAACTTGTTACAGTACATACATACAATGGAGTACTACTCAGCAACAAAAAGTAATAAACTCAAAATAATTATGCTGAGTTAAAGATGCCAGTTAAAAGGACAGTACGAGGTGTGGTTCTATTGATATAAAAACTCGAGAAAATGCAAACTAATCTTTAGTAAGCAAAAGGAGATCAGTGGTTGCCTGTGGAAGGGACCCAGGGCAGGCAGGCATAGAAGGGAGGACCCAAGGAAGCTTTTAGAGGTGATGGGTATGTTCATTATCTTGATTGTGGTAATGGCTTCATGGGTGGATACTTGTGTCAGAACTTCTCAAATTGTACACTTTAAATATGTGTTTATTGTACATCATTATAACTCAATAACTTATTGAAATTATCATAAACTATATTTTTTCGGAGAAATATAAAGAAAAAACTGGGGAAAGTACCTACATGTGTATAATATTTTGGACACAGGCTCTAGATTCAGAAAAACTGAGATTGTATCTTAGTTCTCTCACCTCCTAGCTGTGTGACCTTTCTAAGCCTTAGTTCTCTCACCTGTAAAGTGGGGGAAATAACAGTAGCTACCTCACAGAGTTGTTGTGAGGATTAAATGAGCTAATGAAATTAGACATTGGAGTATACTAAGCATGTGCCATTATTCATGCACATGTATGAATATGTACGCCTATGTGTATGCATGTACATATTTCATACAAGCAGATATTGTGGCACAATCTATGTATAATATAGGATAGTGATGAACCCCAAAGCAGCAATGAATCAATCTATGAAAAATGAAACTTCTGTTATTATTATTTTCCCAAACATCATCTTAGTTTTAACAGCAATGTGAGGTAAGTCCTAATATTACCCACATTCTGCAGGTAAGAAAACTGAAACAGAAGGAGGGTAAGTCATCCAGCTAACGAGTGGAACACAGACACTCTGACTTCAGGTCTAGGGCTCTTTGGACAAACCATAGGAAGAAAATTCAAGGTCATTTCTCAAAAGTAGTTAATAAGTATTCTGTGACTCAGATTAAATAGACAATTTGTAGTCCTATGTCTATATATACGTTTTTGGAGAGCAAATATTGAGTTGGTCAAAAAGTTCGTTTGGGTTTTTCCATAAGATGTTGCAGAAAAACCCGAACGAACTTTTTGGCCAACCCAGTATTAAGGAAAAGGATTTTCTGCCCTGCATCCCATGCCAGTTCACTGTGCTCCATCACGTGAAGGGCATCCCCACAGTTCTCCATTGCTCTGATCCATCTTCCCATGACAAGTGCATGGGCCAAGGGTGCCCACAAATTGCCTGGTCCAGGTTCCTATGTCTCCTCACATTGCTTTCCTACCTCTGTGCCTTTGCATACATAGTTTTGTCCACCTGTGACACCTGCTCACACCTCTGACTATAAAGATTCTGCCAGTGCTTGCAGACATTACTGATGCCACTTATTCCTTCATTCATTCCACAAATTTGTATTGAACAACAATTACTGCCAGGCACTGATCTGGGTGCTGAGAAAACCACACCAAAGAAGCATCACCTCCTCCATATTCCCCTTCTTTGAATCTGACCTTCACTCTTAGTGCCTATATTGTAGTCGTTCCTTTAACCTTCAGAGCTATGGCAGGTGCATGGTACAGGGCTTGAGATGTGGGAGACAAACTCTTATTTAAAATTTATTAATTTAAGAGAAGGGAAAGTGTTGAAATGATATAATAAAAAAGTTTGATGTAAATAATGCTCAGAAACTCACACAAGGTAGCCAAACTTGAACAAGGCTGAAGTGGTTTAAGAAACTCTAGGAAACTTTTGGCCTCTCAGGGAGATGTAGGAAGGCAACTAGGTGCCACCAGGGCCAACTTTCACCACCTTTTGTCACTTGAAAGAGGGATTAAATAGGTTAAAGGTAAAATTTAGAGAGTGCTTCAAGTGGGAGTTTCAGCAAAAGGACCAGGGAAATAGTATCAAGGAAAAATAATTACAGAAAGCAGTATAATGAAAATCTGTGGAAATTTTAAATTTTTTTAAAAGCAGCTTTTTCACAGAGGAAGTTCTCCCCAAGAGCAGCAGAGAATGTTGTATGAACGTTATAGGTTTTTAAAATAGAGAAAGTGATTTATATAGAGAAAATGTTTTCATATGTATTTTTTGCCTCTCTCTCTTCTGCTCAAAACTACCACAGACAGGAGGCTCCCCTAGAGTTTATGGTTGATCAAATCTGAGTTTAAAATACACTGTTTCTTAAGAAAGCTGTGGTCTGAGCAAAGTGTGATATACAGGAAGCTGCTGTTAGAATTTAGTCTGGGCCACAATTGTTTTACAATGTAGGTAGCTTTTTAGACTTAGTTTAAGCAACTGAATTGTCATAGAGACAGGGGAATAATTATCAATGAAATTAATGAAAAACCTCAAGGCTTAAGTGTTGCTGTATGCAATGCTAAGCTGCTAATAGCGTTTTTAAAGCTGAACAAGACATAAAACTTAAAAAAGATTTATAGCCTGAAGTCTTATCAAAGTCATGATAATGAGACCACATATCAAGACAATGTTCCTTTCTCTAAAAATAAACCAAAACGACAACAACAACAAAAAAACCGTTTTGCTGGTTATTTGTTGCATAGATGTTCATTATTTCTAAGGTCCTTTCCATATCTAAAATGTTATTTTTCTAGGATGCTTATACATATAGTGTAATAAACAGATAATGTAGTGTTCTCTCTGTATAGTATAGATAGTGGGAAAAGCAAAAGAAGAAACAATATGTCAAAAAAGAAGCATTTAAGAATAGTTTCTCTCTTACTGTTCTATTCTCACCTCCTCCACAAAGTGCAACAGGAAGTCACAGTTCTCAGTTGCATAATTTGTGTTTTCCATCCTCTGTGTATTTTTCAGCTGAGCATTTATTAGAAATATGAAGTCACTTCTAGTGAGAACACCATCATGACACAACCTATAACATGTGACGTCACCTTCATCGCAATCAAACACTGGGGCTCTCCTACCAAAATATCTCACCTGCCATAGGGTCAGTGCTGTTGATCGTGCCCCTTGAGGGGTAGAGAGATTAGAGGATTCCTTTGAGGGGGAGACAGCAAATATGAAAATGGAAGAGGACAGAGGTCTGCTTCCAATTCAATTTAGCAGCCAACCAGTGTTTTGTTGGGTCAGGGGAAGATATAGTCCCACTTTCAATGGCAACGTTTCATATTTCTTGGTTTCTGTGTTGTCATCATTGATTGCTACTATTAGTTTTTGGTTCTCAAAACTAGTTTGTGTGCTCAAAAGTTAAATTTGTTGATATTTCCCTCTATATTCCACATTTTTTTTTGACAAGCATGGAAGTGCATTACTTTTATAAACAGAAAAAAAAATGTTATCTGTTTTTCAATTCCACCAACACTTATGGAACATCTGCTATGTGCCAGAGATTGTGCTATGTAATAGGGAAAGTTGAATAAAATATAATTCTACCACCAGGTCAATTCGTCAAAAACCAGTTCACTAAAAGCCCATTTGCCAAAGTGATTCCTGGCTGTTTGCTCTCAAAAACTCACAATCTAATAGAAAACAGATATGTAAACAGCCATGACATGTCTGCTTTATCAATGGTGTGAACAAAGTTGCTGTTCAAAGCCCAGAGAAGAAAATAATTCTTCTTTGGGTTAGAGATCAATCCAATGAGAAAGTGTGATTTTATCTGTACTCTTAAGGAGGAGTTGGATTTAATCCGTATTGTGTCCTTTAGTTTTTCTTCATGAAGTCAAGCAGGATGATGGAAAGGGTGTGTTTTTCAAAGGCTAGTTTGAACTCTAGGCTTTGGTCCGAACTAAGCACAAGGAGGGGTCTTCCTTTTACTTATGTACTTTCACCTTGTGTTTATAAGAATTCTTTTTTTTTTTTAATGGAAAGGCATTTTATTTTAAATATAGCAGTGTGTACATGTCAATTCCAAACTCTCAGTCTATCCCTCCCCCCACCCCTCCCCCCCACCTGTAACTGTAAATTCATTCTCTAAACCTGTGAGTCTGTTTCTGTTTTGTAAATAAGTTCATTTGTATCATTTTTTTAGAAGTATTTGAACACAGCCTTCTCACTCACACAGCCTCACTGAAGCAAAAAGAGCAACTCCATTCTCCCAGCTCCATAATTTCTTAGTTAAGCATATACAGGCCTGAAATTGGATGGGCTGGTAAGTCCTGACCTCAGTAATACGCCTCAATTGCTCCTGAAGTAGTTGTGCACACACTGGGCTCTCCCTTCTAGCTGGTGGTCATGTCTTGCCTCACGCTGTCAGGTTCATAAACAATGCCAACCCCAGAGGACAAGAAACAATGCCAACCCCAGAGGACAAGAAACTGGATGAGGAAGGGTCAGGGCTCATAGGCAGATAGGAAATTAAAGAAAAGAAAAGCATTAGGAATTGGCACTTCACTACTGTGGGCCTGGGTTGGATCCCTGGTCGGGGGACTAATATCCCTCAAGCCATGTGGCGAGGCCAAAAAAAAAAAAAAAGTTAAAAAAAAAAAACAAAGAAAACCAAAGCAGCTGTTGGGCCCTAGGACAACTTAATGTGACTTGCAATAAAGCAACCTAGGCAGTCTCACACCAGGACACACAGCTTCATAACAGGGGTCTTCTCTTTTCCCCCAGCCTAGCACATCTGTGCAGGTCATAGCCTGTCAACCATACTTCAAGACCTTGAAAGCTCTACTGTTTTGAAAACATCTGCATTGGTCTTGTGCTTAATGCTACTTTATCAGACTCCCCAAAAGCCTATGCAGCATTTTTATTGTGTCTCATTAGGGTCCTTATTCATCTGCACACAATTGGACAGAATGATGCCCCCGCTGTAGCAAAATTGCAATAGCTTACAGCTCCATGTTTCCAATGAGGATCTCGGGCTACATTTAAGTATTTGGGGGTCCAGCCTGGTCCTTGGAAATAATGACTCCCTACCAATGCACAGTGAAGAATTCCTTAATAAATTAGGTATCATCTTACGTACTTTATACCAGGACTATAGTAATCAATATATATCAATTCTTGGGGGTCCAAAAATGTACTGATTCTACATATTAGGTCCTTTGTTGTTTTCAAGCAGGGCTACGTGAAAAGGCCAGATAAGATTGTGTCTATTATATAGTAGTGCTTAATTCTTGCAGGAGTAAGGGATTAGTCAAATGGGATTAATGAACCTATGGTCATGGAACCTATGGTTCAAATGAACCTTATGATCATGAGAAAAACTTTGAATGATGTTGAATTGTCAGAAAAACTGCATTTACTTGGAATGTGCTCTGCTTATAACATGAAATACTTTGGGTAAAGGTCATGACTGACAGATGGAAATCTTGATGGCTCCTTCCATTGTTTCCAGTTCCCAACATGAGACAAACATCACATGTACGCTTTGTCCACTGATGTCGACAAGAGGGAAACAGTTTGATAATGCAATGCTTTTAGACCTACCATCTGGTAACCCCCTTCTCTACAGGATCCTACTGGCCACTACACTCCAACCTGGACTCATGCCCTGGTCAGCTGGTCTTGTTGGTATACAATTTACTTTGCAATATAAAGTTTAGATAAAGAAGAATCAGTTTAGTCATAATAAAAAAAAATAGCCTAATGAAAGTTGAGAAATGTTAAAAGTTGAGAAATGTTATTTCAGGTTAGAAAGAAATAACCCTGAGTACCATAGAAAATTATCTTCTAATAAAATAACTGTAGATTTACAAAAAAATTAGAAGAAATAACCTAAAAGAATTAGAAAAGTTTTTTTTAAAACACAATGCATTCAATTAAGACAAAGGTGGCATATTTTGGGAATGGTCCATACGGTTAACTTTCTTGGCTAAAGCAGAACATCACTAAAGCCTAGCCACAGATTCAGCTCCAATGTAATTCCTTGCAATTACTTAAATTTCCATCTGCTCTGGTAGATTATACACACCATGAAGTCAATACCCCCAACATCAGCCATGCTCCTGACAGACAACTTCCTCAATGCATATACTTGTTGGATGAATGAATGAATGAATAAAAGTAAACTTACTCAAACGTCTCACAAATGACAATGGATTTGAGGGAGATACTAAATAAATCCTTGGGAATCCATCATTTCCACTAGAAAAGCAACTCATTTATCCCCTCCATGTAAAGTGGCAAAAAATAATAAGATACATTATATGTGCTATCTACACATGATTTTTTTTTTTGCATTGCCTTGGGCAAGGTATCTCAATCTTGGTCCACATTATAATCAACTGAGGAGCTTTAAAAAATCCCAGTTGAAACAGAATCTCTGGGATGGAGCTGAGCATGGCTAATTTTTAAATGTGTTTCTGATGATTCTAATAAGCAGGCAATGTTGAGAATACTGACTGAGAGGCACTCTTTCCCAAACTTGTCTGATCATAAGAATCACCTGGGTTGCTCAGTCCACAATACCGCCCAGTCCCGAGTGGTATCAAGGGTTTTTAATCTTTGCCAGTTTGGAAGTATTGTAAAAAGTGACCTCTATTTTGTTTTGACAGAGAAGCACTCGTTTCCAATTCTTTAAGGCTGCCTGACTTCAATTTTCATCTTCTATAGAGATGCCATTGCTTCTAATTTAGTGTCAACACAAAAGTAATTTATTGCAGGATTATTTTCCAGGCTATCCTGGGGCATTCCTTCTTGTCCTGAAGTAATACTTCTACAACTTTCATTAGACTATATCTTTATTACTGTAAGTCAATTCTCATCTATCTAAAGTAATTGCAGCATGTGATTAAGTGTCAGGATGAGTTGTTCAGACACTAAGGGCTGGGGGAGTGCAGAGGAGGGAGAAATCAATGCGGATTTTAATGACATGGAGATAGGTCTTGGGCTGGTGAATGAATGCTGGGAGGAAAGGGGAATTGGGTCCTGGGCAGAGGGCCTGGCAAATCATGAGCAAAGCATCTATTCTAGGGATATGAAATACCCATAAACTAAATCCACCACTGCTCATTTCTTCTTCTGTGGCTTCTGCCTGGGATGCATCTCTCCTTTGTAAACTCTCTGAATCCTACCCCTCCTCTTCATAGTCCCAAACCACATCTTCAACCTGTTCGATCAGAATTGGAAGCGGGGGCTAGAAATCTACATTTTTAACAAGTTCCCCAAGGGATTTTTATAACAAAATGCTAACTTAGGGTGATGAATCTCTCTACAAAATTTAAGAGGAAGACAGATGGGACAGAATGTCTCCGAAAGAGAACCAGACGCAACAAACGAGCGCTTCTGTCGAAATCGATCAGAGGTACCATTTTTCATTATTCAAACTGGCAAAGATGAAAACACTTTGCACCACTCAGTGTTGATGGTGGAACGAGCTTTTACACGCTGCTGGTGGTAATGTGAATTGGTACGTGACTAAAGGACAATTTGGCAATTCTTATCAAGAGCCTTGACATTTTTCATACCCTTTGACATAGTAATTCCACTTTTAGAAATTCATCCTAAGGCTGTGGTCTCCACCTTGGCAATTTATCAGAATCCCTTGTGAAGCTTTTATGAACTACATTTCTGGGCCCCACTCTCTGGAGATTCCGATTCTGTGGATTTGGGGCAAGGTCTGGGAACATGGGTTTTGAAAATACTGTTGTCATTTGGGCTTTTTTTTTTTTTTTTAATTTCAGGTAATAAAAAAGTTAAAATTGCTGAAAGTTAAAAAAGTTTTTAAAAAGTTAAAAAAAAGTTTAAAAAGTTAAAAAAGATTAAAAAGTTAAAATCCTTCCCCATCCTCCACTTCCTCCCCTCACTCCCTGTGGGTAATCACAGAGAACATGTTGTTCTGCATTTTTTCACTCTATAACATATATTATAGTTATTATTCTATTTCAGTACATTCAAATCTAATATTTTAATAGCTGTTTATGGATGTAAATAATTCAATTTATTTAACCATTAAGATCATTTAAAGATGGACATCTGAGATCATTTTCACATTTTGTTATTATAAATAACAAAACAAAAAACATCATTGTCTGGATATCCTTCTTTTTACCTGTGTGAGAATTTCTGTAGGATAAATATCCAGAAATGGAATTCATGAGTTGCACTAAACTTTGATATTGACAAACTGCTTTCCAAAATGGTTTTACTAAATGTGGCAGACATACCTACCTGTCCCCTCAAATTCCTGCTTCCTCTGTGATAGGATGCAGTAAGTCCTTTGAGGTGGAAAGCGGCAGCCCATTCAGAGAGTACACTGCCTAGCATTCCTTGCATGGTGTGGAAGGCTTGTAACTAGTTCTTGCTAATGGGATGCATACACAGTGTGTCATTACTAGGCCAAGGAATCTTAGATGTGGCTGTGACTTCATGCTCTTTCTCTAGCTCCTGTCTATCTCCAAAGACATCCCTTTGCAATAGCCAAGCCACACTGTGGAAGAAACTTGGATCCCTGAATTGCAATGAAAAGGAAAGCCACCCACTTTATCTACAGAGTAACCAATATTAAACTGTTATGTGCATGATAAATAAAATCCTATTGTCTGATAGTTTATTTAGTACAGTAACTAGTGTTATTAATATCAGTTTACACTCATGTCAATAGTGGGTATATTAAAAACAACTCTATAAGCGATTTTGATGCATAGAGTTAAAACCCACCATTCTAACAGAATAATCATAAATATTAATGAAATTTTGACAATAGGTATGTGTTCTTCACTTGTTTATATTGGTAAAAAACAGGAACAAGTAATAAATGTCCAATTAATAGGTGAATACAAATGATGCTGAAAAAGAATATTTAATGGCATGGAATGCCATTCTATGGTTGGTTGGTGGCCTCTCCCGGCAGGGCTCGTGCCCCGGTCCGGAAAGATCCCGCATGCCGCGGAGCAGCTGGGCCCGTGAGCCATGGCCGCTGAGCCTGCGCTCCGCAATGGGAGAGGCCACAACAGTGAGAGGCCTGCGTACCGCAAAAAAAAAAAAAGAAAGAAAGAAAAAAAAAATCCATGTGATGAAACCAATATTCGATCAACAAATGTCTGTGAAGTAGGTACTTAGTATACCTACTAAGCAAATTATATGAGCCCTACTTTAAGAAATCCGAACTATCATTTGGAATTTAAAAACATGTGCACTATAGACAAAGTAATTGTTTCACAAAGAAGGAAAGGACAAATTGTTATAGACAAGTAATAAACTGTGAGAAAAAACTTAATAAGGAGGGAGCGCAATCTAGGTTTGGTTAAGATGAAGGCTTGGGTGAATATGCACAAAATGATCCATGAAGAAAGTTTCAGGTGGGTGGGATCTTGAGTTGATCACTCTGGACTTCTAGTTTAGTGCGATGTGCACAGGACAAGGATTGTGATGCACACCATCTACCTTCTGTTGGCTGTCCCAGATTATACAGCAAACAAAATCTTGACAGCTAACTCACATTTCATCTTAGATGGCACGACATGCAGGTCTCTTAGCCTTTGAAATATGAGCACTGTGATATTGGCATCAGGTAATTTTCTCAGAGGAAAACAGATTTTGGGGGTGTGTGCTGAGGACTTGGGGAAATAACTGTGGCCTGAAAATGACACACTGGCTGCCACCCATGTGCAGAAAATGACCTGAAAGATTGAACCCTCCATTCAGCTCTTTCAGAGTTAACACCGAGTGGCCACACCAGGCTCTGTTCAGGTTGGAGGCTGAGGTGGCGTCTCTTGCAATGTGGTGCAGAGAGGAAGGAAGAGGAGTGAACTGAGAAAGCAGCATGAATTAGAGGATACAATCTGGCAGACTCAGAGCTGCTCAGCAGTTAAAGCAACTTTTTTCTCCCCCATATCGCAAAATAGTGTCTCCTATTCTTCACTTTGTCATGTAAAAAATCTCATATCATGGGCCTCCCTGGTGGCGCAGTGGTTGAGAGTCCGCCTGCCGATGCAGAGGACACGGGTCCGTGCCCTGGTCCGGGAAGATCCCACATGCCGCGGAGCGGCTAGGCCCGTGAGCCATGGCCACTGAGCCTGCGTGTCCGGAGCCTGTGCTCCACAACGGGAGAGGCCACAACAGTGAGAGGCCCGCATACCACACACACAAAAAAATCTCGTATCACCTGATACTCAGAACCAACAATAGGATTTTTACAGACAGGACAGGAAGGAAACACTGTTTGCCCAACTTCTGAGGAGCTTTCAACTCCAACATGTATTTTTGTTCAGGCAAATCCAAACAACTCTGAGAAAGAGGCCGTGGGGGTACAGAGAATAGAACATGCTAGGTGTGGGTTGCCCTTGCCCACTCCCCCCTCACACACAGAGTCTAAAACTCTCACTAACAGACTCATTACCCTGGTGGGTGAAAAATGCTCTGTAGGTGGTGGGGTCACTAACCACAGACTTAACACCAAAACCCTGAACTCAGCCTTCTAATAGATGGAGTTTTTTTCTACTTTCAGACAACTTTGCTGTTGCCTGTTTCCCCTTACTTCCCTAACAGTAATTTGTGAGGGATAGCCATAGAAGTTCCCATCAGTTAAAAACAAAAATGCAGGAGGTGTGAATTTTTTTAGACTGTAAGCTTCATGATTTCCTCCAATTGTATTCCTAGTGCTTAATATGTGACTGATAACATAAGAACTTATTAAATATTTGTTGACTAGATAATAAGATTGGTTACGTGATATTTATAAAAGACTCAGTATAAAGTGACAGACAAGGTATGAAAATGAAGAGGTGGACTTATGTGCCTATTAGCAAATGGTAACAAAAAGAAAGCCACACAGTAAAATGCAAACTTAATAAATGGGTCAAAAAGGATATTTTACATTGATTTTTTAAAAGTTGCATTCACCAATATTATCTTGTACTTATGCTCCTCACAACATAGTAACAAATACACAAAGCAAAAACTTCTAGAAGCTTAGGAGAGTTGATAAACCCACAGTGATAGAAAAAGATTGACTTCAGTATGTTGCTTTAAAAAAATCAATGGAATTTTCTAACAGATCTCCCTGATTGTTCCTTGACTAACTACAATTCATTTGTCAGAGTAAGCTTAAAAAACAGAAATCAGTTCATGTCACACCTCTGCTCAAACCTCTCAATGGTTTCCCATCACACTCAGTATAAGACTCAGATTCCTGACCAAGGCCCACAAGCTTCTATACAAGACAGCCCAGCTAACCTCTTTGATCTCATCACTTTGTTATTTCATGTTTTAGATACATCCTTGAAAAAACTACAGTTTGTCTTAGAATTGCTAAGTTTTGTCCACATAATGGATATTATTTTCTGATATCTTATTGGGTGCTTTCAATCTTTCATGCACTCTATTTTCACTTTTTGTAATGATACTTTTGAAATTTTAGCATGTGCGCTTAACATCTGTGTCTGATTCCCTTTCGTAGCTCCTTCTGTGAGCATACCTTTGTAGTGAACTTTTAATTTTGTATAATAATTGAGCTGGGTATAGAAGTCTAAGTTGATGGGTATTGTATTCCAGCTCGGTGAAGAGTTTATTCCACTCGTCTCTCACTTAATACTGTTTTAAATTTGGCTTTCAGTTTATCTCTCATTTTTACGTAGGTAATAGATTTGGATTCCCTTGCTACTTTTTGGACCTTTTCTTCCTCTCTGGTGTCCTGCAGTTTCTTTTTATTTATGATGCTTGGGGCCTGTATTTCTAGAATCTAAGAATATATGACAGCCACAAGGTCAGCTCCTACTCACAGTTCTGTTTTACAGTTTAAAATTTTTTTTGGTTCTATAACTTAAAATTTAGATGAGTGGTTACTGCAGGTGGGAAGAGAGCAGAGTGGAGATGGGGTGGGGGCACAGGAGGCTACAAAGACACTGATAGCAACTGAGTATAAAATGTCAATAGCAGCTTGCCCTACTATCTGCATATATATGTGTATATATATATATATATATACACACACACATATATTTATATATGTATGTTAGGAATGATGTTCATGAAATATTAATATGGTTATATCTGGGGAGTAGATTTTGGATTATTTCATATTTTCTTTGCATATTTTTGTATTGCTTCAATTTTTAAAGTTATGAATATGCACCATTTTAATTTTTTTAGTCATTCTGAGGGACAAAGAGAGAGAAGGGTTGTTAGAGGCTGAATATTTGTGTCTCCCCAATTCATATGTTGAAATCCTAACCCCTGATGTGATGGTATTAGGAGGTGGAGCCTCTTATAAGTGATTAGGTCATAAGGGCAGAGCCCTCTTGAATGGGATTAGTGTTCTTTTAAAAGAGAACCTAGAGAGCTTCCCTGTGAGGTTACAGGGAAAAGACAGCCATCCATGAACCAGAAAGCTGAATCAGACATTGAATGTGCCAGCACTTTGACCTTGGGCTTCCTATCCAGAACTGTGAAAAATAAATGTCTTTTATTTAAAATCCACTCAATCAATTGTACTTTTGTTATAGCATCCAGAACAGACTAAGACACAGACAGGAAGACGAATAAGGAAAATAGATTCTCACTAGAAAGTCCAAGAACAAAGATCCAGCAATCAAACTCCAAGGTATTTACCCAAATATATTGAAAACTCGTATGCACACAAAAACCTACACATAAGTGTTAATATCAGCTTTGTTTATCAATCCCCAACACGGATAAACAAACTGTACTACTGCCATAAAAAGGAATATCATTCAGCGCTAAAAAGAGCTATCACGCTACAAAAAGACACGGAGGAAACTTAAAAGCATATTACTAAGTGAGGAAGGCCAATCTGAAAAGTTTACATACTGTAGGATTTCAACTATATGACATTCTGGAAAAGCTAAAACTATAGAGTAAAAAGATTAGTGGTTGCCAGGAGTTAGGGAGTGGGTGAGGGACGGACAAATGAATTGGTGGAGTAGAGGACATTTTTAGGGCAGTGAAACTGAAATGGTGAATGCATGACATAACGCATTGTCAAAACCTATAGACTTGTACAACACAAAGAGTAAACCCTAATGCAATCTTGGACTTTAAGTTAATAATAATGTACCACGATACGTTCATCAGCTGAAACAAATGTACAAAACCAATGCCAGATAATAATATGGGAAACTGGGGAGAGGCAGGTGGAGAGGGAGAATATGGGAGCTTTCTGTACTTTCTGCTCAATTTTTCTGTGAACCTAAAGCTGCTCTAAAAAAATAAAGTCTATTGTTTTTTTTAAAAAAGTCCTAAGAACAGGGTGAAGCATTCTTGAAATATCTGGGACAGATATTTATTTTTAGCAAACCCTAATACAGTCCTTACCACATGCTTTACAATTTTTTTTAATGCTCCTAACATCCCTGTGGAGTAGGTACCATTGTGATTCCACTCACACCGCTGAGGAAACTCAGGTGAGAGAGTGTAAACCTCTTGCCCTGAGCCACACAGCAAGGAAGTCACAGAGTCAGGATTCAACCCAACATAGTCCTTGCTCCTGGCCTTCACCTGAGGCTACCTCCCCTTAGAGGGACTAAGGCGACCTGGACATTAGTGTTCACTGCTTCCACCACGGAGATTGCCTTGACTCTTGGTTCAATGGTTTTGTTTGTCTTTTATAACAAGCCATTCCAAATTCTTATCAGAAGTAGGTGGGATATAAATAGTAAGTTAAAATATTGAAACTGGAGATCCCAGTTGCTCTGTCAAGAGCTAAAATAAATTTACCTTATACCTGCTTAGCTCCCCTGATACAATACTGTTTGCTCTTTTATGCTATAATAGTTATGATGGGTTGTATTTAAAATGCCAGAGGATGAAAATGTTCAAACCAGGTAAGAACAGTGGCACTATTCTTTCAGCAGGAGGTGTTTTTTTTTTCTTTTGAGGGGAGGGGGATCTTGTTTTATCAAAAAGACTTGTCTTAACATAATTGGCAATGTTCTGAATCAATATAAATACCCAATAAGTATAGTTTATAAATCAAAGGAAAGAACAAATGTTTTTGTCCATTCAAAATATCCTAACCAGGGAATTCCCTGGCGGTCCAGTGGTTAGGACTCTGAGCTTCCACTGCAGGGGGCACGGGTTCAATTCCTGGTCGGGGAACTAAGATCCCACAAGCCTCACAGCACGGCCAAAAATAAATAAATAAAAATAAATACAAAATATCCTAACCAATCAAACTGTTTTAGGAGTCTCTAGTTCGTAGTAGAACCATGCTGGGTACTGGAGGGAAGAGGAAGGTCACAAAAGGAACTCAGACTTTTAACTTCAAAGAGCTTGTGACCTGCTTAGACACATCTAGCACAGATGAGATACTGCTTGTCTTGCAGCCCATGCTCCGTGAGGAATGAGAATGAGGGGTAAAGCACCGGTGAAGGCTCCCTTACTGCTCTGGGACCTCCACAGCTCCTCTAGGGATGAATGGGAGCTGGACTGGAGGAAGAGAGATGGCAGAGCATTCCTGGCCATGAGACTGTCATGGACAAAGGCCCAGAGTCATTCAAGAGTAAGCTGGTTGTGCTCAGGAACAAGGAGTAGATCTATTTTTCTGGGGCAGGAATGTTGAGGAGCTTGGGGCAGTTTATTGGAAAAGGTCGACAGAGACAAGATGCTGGAAGGCCCATGACCTAAGCAGAGACATTTGTGCTTGAGCTGAAATGTGACTGGGAATTACCGTTGGGTTCTTAGGCTCCCTCACAATCTTATCTCCACTCAGAAAAATGACGGGCTGGACACTTACCCTTGATTTACAGAGAAGATCCTGCTACTTTCCCTATCAACAAAAATGTCTGTTTTTTGAAAGCCTATTTTTTTTTTGCCAAAATAAAAGCTTCAGTCTTTCTTACAATCCCAAAAGGTAGATAATAATCATCCTCATTTACATGAAAAGATATAGGAATTTAGAAAAATTAAGTGACTTGCCCAAGGCCACATTTTGAGAATCAGAATTTCCAAAGACCATGCATCACCTATTATACCCACCCATGTCCCTCTAGCAAAGACCAAGGGTCAGCAACCTTTCCTATAAATGGCCAGATAAATATGCTTAATACAGACATACACGCGCACGCGCGCACGCACACACACACACACACACACACAATACACATATACACATTTTTATTTTAGGCTTTGGAGCCATACAGTCTCTGTCACAACTACTCAACGGTGCCACTGCAGTGCAAAAGCAGCCGGAGTCAATACGTAACTGACTAACCAAGCTGCATTCCACTAAAATACAGAAATTTGAATTTCCTATAATTTTCATGCCACTTATTTATTTTACTTTTATTCTTTTTCAACCACTTAATGTAAAAGCCATTCTCAGTCATGGACCGTACAAGAACAGGCAGCGACCACATTTGACTTGCGGGTAGCAGTATGCCAAACCCCTGTTTTAGGTTTATTGATTAGAGCACTAACTAACGAAGCCAAGGTTAAATGTCTTACCTCTGGAACAGATAGTTTGCTTTACACTGTGAAAAATCCCGTTTTGTTGGCAACAAGTTCATTTCCTACCCCCAGCCAAGTGTCTTGCAAATTTGTAGGGGATTATAAGGGCAAATGTAACAGTAAAACAGCAATGAAAAAAATCCAATCCAAACAACAATAAAACAATAACAACAATTAAAAACAACAATCCAAACAACAATAAAAAATTAATACCTATGTCCCTCTCACAAGTGTTAGTAACATCAAGCACATTTCTATTATAGTCTAGGAAAATTTTTGTAAAAATGCATTAATTGTAAGTTTGAGATTCTAAAGAAGCCTCACTGAGAAACGACATATGTATATTTCATGTTCTCTAATACGTTGTATAGGCACTCAGTAAATATTAGAGCTGTCCACGTTCAGAGTTTGTTTCATAAGCATCTCTGGGTTTAGGTCATTATTAGTCTGCCCTTAATTCTTTAGATCTCTGTTTCACTTACTTCATTCATTCATCCCTTTAATCAATGAATATTACACACCTATTATATATCCAGCTGTGTGGTGGGCACTGGGAATTCAAAGCTGAATATAACGTCCTTGCCTCAAGTAACCCACAATTTGAGGGAGAAGAAAAACTTAGAAATAACACTAATGTAGAATATACTAAATGCTGTGGTACAGATGTGTTGGAGGTGTTATGGGAACACAGAGAGATGGGCTTTGCCTGGGTGAACTTTTGGAATAGGAAGCTACAGGGCACCACAGAATGCTTTTGAAGGAGGTGAAGTTTGAGCCAAATCTGGAAGGACACATACAACCATAATGCCTCCACCTATGAATGAGAACAATACCAAGTCTAAATTGTTACATAAGAGACAAAGGCAAGGGAGGATGGAGAGATAGCCATGAACCTAGCATCTTTCAAATACCTGATCCACATTCTCAATTTGATCATACCTAGTAAGCAGTCACATGTAAATCACATACCCTCCCAGTTGTAGTGTATTTTAGATTCAAAAGTTGGTGCAAAACAAACATTGGATAATGAAATAAAATTGAGCACAAAATTTAAAATAGTAAGAGAATTCAGCTTTTTCCCTCTTAAATCTGGTTTGGAACTAAGATGAGGCTACATTTTTGTTTTTGCTAAATTTAGGACTTGTAAATCCAAATATTTTTAAAAAGTAGAATGAATTCTCACCTGAAGGACTTTCCTAATTCTTTTTAGGTTGTGTATTAAAAGCAGATTTTTCTCTTTGGAAACGCGACCTAACTGTTCATCCAGTTGTATTAACAAGTTTTGAAGAAGAATTGTTGCCATGGATTCATTGTTAGATGCTGCCTCCCTAAAAAACAAAAGTGCTATTACACAGCAGGAAACAACTTAGTAAAATGTCTACTTTTTTTTTTTAACCATAATCATTTTAAAGTGATAAATATACCCCGCAGTGATAAGCATTTACTGGTTTTTAAAAATTAAATTGTACACATGAAAGTACATTCAACATCACTAATCGTTAGGGAAATGCAAATCAAACCATAAGATACCACTTCACACCTATTAGGATGGCTATTATTGAAAACACAAAATAAGTTTTGGTGAGGATGTAAAACTGGAACCCTTATATATTGCTGGTGGCAATGGAAAATGGTACAGCCACTGTATAAGACAGTATGGAGATTCCTCAAATTAAAAACAAAAAATTATATACAATTTCACGTCTGGGTAGATACTTAAAAGAATTGAAAGCAGGGACTTGAGTAGATACTTGACATCAACATTTATATCAGCTTTATTCACAATAGCTGAAAGGTGGAAACAACTCAGATGTCCACTGAAGGATGGATGAATAAATAAAATGTAGTAGATACATACAATAGAATATTATTCAGCCTTAAAAAGGAAGGAAATTCTGATACATGCTGCTCATACGAATGAACCTTGAAAGAATGTGCTAAGTAAAATGTCAGTCACAAAATAACGAATATTGTGTGATTACACTTGCATGAAGTACCTGGACTAGTTGAATTCAGAGACAGAAAACAGAATAATGGTTGCCAGGGGCCGGGGTGGAGAGAATGAGGAATTATTATTTAATAAGTACACAGTTTCAGTTTGGGAAGATGAAAAAGTTCTGGAGATGCATGCACAACAGTGTGAATATACTTAATGCCACTAAACTGTATACCTAACAAATGGTTAAAATGGTAAATTTTATGTTATGTATATTTTATCAAAAGAAAAATTTTAAGACAACTATTTAAAGCAAAATATGTTTTTAATTGTACAAGGTGAATAGAGCTTTAAAAAACGTTTGTAAAACATGTTAAGAAAAATATTTATATTGAGTCTATGATAGAGAATTGATATAAACAAGAGATTTACTTCTTGTCTTTTTAATACTTAGAAATCGTTGGAGTTTAGCTTATTAAAAAACAAAGCACTAGAGCCATTTTTTCACCTACAGTGGATGAAACCAGAAAGGACAATGATTCTCCTCCGTTAAGGAAGCTTTCCAAATCCTCAAGGAAAGTTCTTTACCTGATAAGAATGTATCAACTGAATCAAAAGTGGACCATAGAATAAATCCACGTGGATAGAGCATAAAGCATTTGTCCATCAACCTCTAGGGAAAATACAATAATGTTTGATCCTACCAGTCTTGATTTTCAATCCACTGGGCCAACAGATGCCGAATTTCCATAGGAAAGTTGTCATCATAGAATTGATCAACTTGCTCCAAAAATTTTATTTCTAACTGTTGGACTTGATTCCACTGAGTCATACTACAAAGAAGAGGGAAAATTAGAGTTTAAAAATAATGTTAATTAATAACTATGGTACATGTTTTCTTTTTTTCTTGGATTTCGGACAAAGACAATGTTGTCCATCAAGTAACCGGAGAAAAAAATTTCTCTTATAGAGTTTTAGGCAGAAACTTGCTGAGGTAGAATCCAGGGCCTAAGCATTTTAAAGCCTAGTTATTCAGAAGCCAGGTAGGGGCTAAATCCACTTCAGTTTTAGTCAGAAACTGGGTGAGGCAGAATCCAGGGCCTAAGCATTTTAAAGCCTAGTTATTCAAGAGAGGGGCTTCCGGGAATATGGCGGAAGAGTAAGACGCTGAGATCACCTTCCTCCCCACAGATACACCAGAAATACATCTACACGTGGAACAACTCCTACAGAACACCTACTGAACACTGGCAGAAGACCTCAGACCTCCCAAAAGGCAAGAAACCCCCCACGTACCTGGGTAGGGCAAAAGAAAAAAGAGACAAAAGAATAGGGACGGGACCTCCACCAGTGGGAGGGAGCTGTGAAGGAGGAAATGTTTCCACACACTAGGAAGCCCCTTCATGGGCGGAGACTGCGGGTGGCACAGGGGAAAAGCTTCGGAGCCACGGAGGAGAGCACAGGGATGCGGGAGGATCAGGGCCGACCGGCACTCACCAGCCTGAGAGGCTTGTCTGCTCACCCGCCGGGGTGGGCGGGGCTGGGAGCTGAGGCTCGGGCTTCGGTCGGAGCACAGGGAGAGGATTGGGGTTGGCGGCGTGAATACAGCCTGCAGGGGGTTAGTGCGCCACGGCTGGCCGGGAGGGAGTCCGGGGAAAAGTCTGCACCTGCCGAAGAGGCAAGAGACTTTTTCTTGCCTCTGTTTCCTGGTGCGCGAGGAGAGGGGATTAAGAGCGCTGCTTAAAGGAGCTCCAGAGACAGGCGCGAGCCGCGGCTAAAAGCGCGGACCCCAGAGACGTGCATGAGACGCTAAGGCTGCTGCTGCCGCCACCAAGAAGCCTGTGTGCGAGCACAGGTCACTCTCCACACCCCCCTTCCGGGGAGCCTGTGCAGCCCGCCACTGCCGGGGTCCCGGGATCCAGGGACTCCTCCGGGAGAACGCACGGCGCGCCTCAGGCTGGTGCAACGTCACGCCGGCCTCTGCCGCCGCAGGCTCGCCCCGCACTCCGTGCCCCTCCCACCCCCCCGGCTTGAGTGAGCCAGAGCCCCCGAATCAGCGGCTCCTTTAACCCTGTCCTGTCTGAGCAAAGAACAGACGCCCTCCAGCGACCTACACGCAGAGGCGGGGCCAAATCCAAAGCTGAGCCCCTGGGAGCTGTGAGAACAAAGAAGAGAAAGGGAAATCTCTCCAGCAGCCCCAGGAGCAGTGGATTAAAGCTCCACAATCAACTTGATGTCTGTGGAATACATGAATAGACAACGAATCATCCCAAATTGAGGAGGTGGGCTTTGAGAGCAAGATCTATGATTTTTTTCCCCTTTTCCTCTTTTTGTGAGTGTGTATGTGTATGCATCTGTGTGAGATTTTGTCTGTATAGCTTTGCTTCCACCATTTGTCCTAGGGTGCTATCCGTCCATTTTTTTCTTAATAGTTATTTTTTTATTTTAATAACTTTATTTTATCTTACTTTATTTTATTTTACCTTATCTTCTTTCTTTCTTTTTTTCCTTCCTTCCCTCCTTCCTTCCTTTGTTCCTCCCACCCTCCCTTCTTTCTTTCTTTCTTTCTACTTCTACTAATTCTTTCCTTCTACTTTTTCTCCCTTTTATTCTGAGCCGTGTGGATAAGCGGCTCTTGGTGCTGCAGTCAGGAGTCAGTGCTGTGCCTCTGAGGTGGGAGAGCCAACTTCAGGACACTGGTCCACAAGAGACCTCCCAGCTCCACGTAATATCAAACGGTGAAAATCACCCAGAGATCTCCATCTCAACACCAGCACCCAGCTTCACTCAAGGACCAGCAAGCTACAGTGCTGGACATCCTATGCCAAACAACTAGCAAGACAGGAACACAACCCCACCCATTAGCAGAGAGGCTGCCTAAAATCATAATAAGTCCACAGACACGCCAAAACACACCACCAGGCGTGGACCTGCCCACCAGAAAGATAAGATTCAGCCTTATCCACCAGAACACAGGCACTAGTCCCCTCCACCAGGAAGCCTACACAACCCACTGAACCAACCTTAGCCACTGGGGACAGACACCAAAAACAATGGGAACTACGAACCTGCAGCCTGCAAAAAGGAGACCCCAAACACAGTAAGATAAGCAAAATGAGAAGACAGAAAAACATACAGCAGATGAAGGAGCAAGATAAAAACACACCAGACCTAACAAGTGAAGAGGAAATAGGCAGTCTACCTGAAAAAGAATTCAGAATAATGATAGTAAAGATGATCCAAAATCTTGGAAATAGAATGGACAAAATGCAAGAAACATTTAACAAGGACCTAGAAGAACTAAAGATGAAACAAACAACGATGAACAACACAATAAATGAAATGAAAAATACTCTAGATGGGATCACTAGCAGAGTAACTGAGGCAGAAGAACGGATAAGTGACCTGGAAGATAAAATAGTGGAAATAACTACTGCAGAACAGAATAAAGAAAAAAGAATGAAAAGAACTGAGAACAGTCTCAGAGACTTCTGGGACAACATTAAATGCACCAACATTCGAATTATAGGGGTTCCAGAGGAAGAAGAGAAAAAGAAAGGGACTGTGAAACTATTTGAAGAGATTATAGTTGAAAACTTCCCTAATATGGGAAAGGAAATAGTTATTCAAGTCCAGGAAGCACAGAGAGTCCCATACACGATAAATCCAAGGAGAAATACGCCAAGACACATATTACTCAAACTGTCAAAAATTAAATACAAAGAAAGCATATTAAAAGCAGCAAGGGAAAAACAACAAATAACACACAAGGGAATCCCCATAAGGTTAACAGCTGATCTTTCAGCAGAAACTCTGCAAGCCAGAAGGGACTGGCAGGACATATTTAAAGTGATGAAGGAGAAAAACCTGCAACCAAGATTACTCTATCCAGCAAGGATCTCATTCAGATTTGATGGAGAAATTAAAACCTTTACGGACAAGCAAAAGCTGAGAGAGTTCAGCACCACCAAACCAGCTTTACAACAACTGCTAAATGGACTTCTCTAGGCAAGAAACACAAGATAAGGAAAAGATCTACAATAACAAACCCAAAACAATTAAGAAAATGGGAATAGGAACATACATATCGATAATTACCTTAAATGTAAATGGACTAAATGTTCCCACCAAAAGACACAGATTGGCTGAATGGATACAAAAACAAGACCCATATATTTGCTGTCTAAAAGAGACCCACTTCAGACCTAGAGACACATACAGACTGAAAGTAAGGGGATGGAAAAAGATATTTCATGCAAATGGAAACCAAAAGAAAGCTGGAGTAGCAATTCTCATATCAGACAAAATAGACTTTAAAATAAAGAATGTTATAAGAGACAAGGAAGGACACTACATAATGATCAAGGGATCGATCCAAGAAGAAGATATAACAATTGTAAATATTTATGCACCCAACATAGGAGCCCCTCAATACATAAGGC
Source organism: Globicephala melas (assembly GCF_963455315.2). Taxonomy (NCBI): domain Eukaryota; kingdom Metazoa; phylum Chordata; class Mammalia; order Artiodactyla; family Delphinidae; genus Globicephala; species Globicephala melas. Next base: position 43,066,279 of record NC_083320.1, on the reverse strand, counting down.
AAATACTAACAGCCATAAAAGGGGAAATCGACAGTAACACATTCATAGTAGGGGACTTTAACACCCCACTTTCACCAATGGACAGATCATCCAAAATGAAAATAAATAAGGAAACACAAGCTTTAAATGATACATTAAACAAGATGGACTTAATTGATATTTATAGGACATTCCATCCAAAAACAACAGAATACACGTTTTTCTCAAGTGCTCATGGAACATTCTCCAGGATAGATCATATCTTGGGTCACAAGTCAAGCCTTGGTAAATTTAAGAAAATTGAAATTGTTTCAAGTATCTTTTCCAACCACAACGCTATGAGACTAGATATCAATTACAGGAAAAGATCTGTAAAAAATACAAACACATGGAGGCTAAACAATACACTATTTAATAACGAAGTGATCACTGAAGAAATCAAAGAGGAAATCAAAAATACCTAGAAACAAATGACAACGGAGACACGATGACCCAAAATCTATGGGATGCAGTAAAAGCAGTTCTAAGAGTGAAATTTATAGCAATATAATCCTACCTTAAGAAACAGGAAACATCTCGAATAAACAACCTAACCTTGCACCTAAAGCAATTAGAAAGAACAAAAAACCCCCAAAGTTAGCAGAAGGAAAGAAATCATAAAAATCAGATCAGAAATAAATGATAAAGAAATGAAGGAAACAATAGCAAAGATCAATAAAACTAAAAGCTGGTTCTTTGAGAAGATAAATAAAATTGATAAACCATTAGCCAGACTCATCAAGAAAAAAAGGGAGAAGACTCAAATCAATAGAATTAGAAATGAAAAAGGAGAAGTAACAACTGACACTGCAGAAATACAAAAGATCATGAGAGATTACTACAAGCAATTCTATGCCAATAAAATGGACAACCTGGAAGAAATGGACAAATTCTTAGAAATGCACAACCTGCCAACACTGAATCAGGAAGAAATAGAAAATATGAACAGACCAATCACAAGCACTGAAATTGAAACTGTGATTAAAAATCTTCCAACAAACAAAAGCCCAGGACCAGATGGCTTCACAGGCGAATTCTATCAAACATTTAGAGAAGAGCTAACACCTATCCTTCTAAAACTCTTCCAAAATATAGCAGAGGGAGGAACACTCCCAAACTCATTCTACGAGGCCACCATCACCTTGATACCAAAACCAGACAAGGATGTCACAAAGAAAGAAAACTACAGGCCAATATCACTGATGAACATAGATGCAAAAATCCTCAACAAAATACTAGCAAACAGAATCCAACAGCACATTAAAAGGATCACACACCATGATCAAGTGGGGTTTATTCCAGGAATGCAAGGATTCTTCAATATACGCAAAACAATCAATGTGATAAACCATATTAACAAATTGAAGGAGAAAAACCATATGATCATCTCAATAGATGCAGAGAAAGCTTTCGACAAAATTCAACACCGATTTATGATAAAACCCTGCAGAAGGAGGGCATAGAGGGAACTTTCCTCAACATAATAAAGGCCATATATGACAAACCCACAGCCAACATCATACTCAATGGTGAAAAACTGAAAGCATTTCCACTATGATCAGGAACAAGACAGGTTGCCCACTCTCACCACTCTTATTCAACATAGTTTTGGAAGCTTTAGCCACAGCAATCAGAGAAGAAAAGGAAATAAAGGGAATCCAAATCAGAAAAGAAGAAGTAAAGCTGTCACTGTTTGCAGATGACATGATACTATACATAGAGAATCCTAAAGATGCTACCAGAAAACTACTAGAGCTAATCAATGAATTTGGTAAAGTAGCAGGATACAAAATTAATGCATAGAAATCTCTGGCATTCCTATACACTAATGATGAAAAATCTGAAAGTGAAATCAAGAAAACACTCCCATTTACCATTGCAATAAAAAAAATAAAATATCTAGGAATAAACCTACCTAAGGAGACAAAAGACCTGTATGCAGAAAATTATAAGACACTGATGAAAGAAATTAAAGACGATACAAATAGATGGAGAGATATACCATGTTCTTGGATTGGAAGAATCAACATTGTGAAAATGACTCTACTACCCAAAGCAATCTACAGATTCAATGCAATCCCTATCAAACTACCACTGGTATTTTTCACAGAACTAGAACAAAAAATTTCACAATTTGTATGGAAACACAAAAGACCCCGAATAGCCAAAGCAATCTTGAGAACGAAAAATGGAGCTGGAGGAATCAGGCTCCCTGACTTCAGACCATACTACAAAGCTACAGTAATCAAGACAGTATGGTACTGGCACAAAAACAGAAAGATAGATCAATGGAACAGGATAGAAAGCCCAGAGATAAATCCATGCACATATGGTCACCTTATCTTTGATAAAGGAGGCAGGAATGTACAGTGGAGAAAGGACAGCACCTCTTCAATAAGTGGTGCTGGGAAAACTGGACAGGTACATGTAAAAATATGAGATTAGATCACTCCCTAACACCATACACAAAAATAAGCTCATAATGGATTAAAGGCCTAAATGTAAGGCCAGAAACTGTCAAACTCTTAGAGGAAAACATAGGCAGAACACTCTATGACATAAATCACAGCAAGATCCTTTCTGACCCACCTCCCAGAGAAATGGAAATAAAAACAAAAATAAACAAATGGGACCTAATGAAACTTCAAAGCTTTTGCACAGCAAAGGAAACCATAAATAAGACCAAAAGACAACCCTCAGAATGGGAGAAAATATTTGCAAATGAAGCAACTGACAAAGGATTAATCTCCAAAATTTATAAGCAGCTCATGCAGCTCAATAACAAAAAAACAAACAACCCAATCCAAAAATGGGCAGAAGACCTAAATAGACATTTCTCCAAAGAAGATATACAGACTGCCAACAAACACATGAAACAATGCTCAACTTCATTAATCATTAGAGAAATGCAAATCAAAACTACAATGAGATATCATCTCACACCAGTCAGAATGGCCATCATCAAAAAATCTAGAAACAATAAATGCTGGAGAGGGTGTGGAGAAAAGGGAACACTCTTGCACTGTTGGTGGGAATGTAAATTGATACAGTCACTGTAGAGAACAGTATGGAGGTTCCTTAAAAAACTACAAATAGAACTACCATATGACCCAGCAATCCCACTACTGGGCATATACCCTGAGAAAACCATAATTCAAAAAGAGTCGTGTACCAAAATGTTCATTGCAGCTCTATTTACAATAGCCCGGAGATGGAAACAACCTAAGTGTCCATCATCGGATGAATGGATAAAGAAGATGTGGCACATATATACAATGGAATATTACTCAGCCATAAAAAGAAACAAAATTGAGCTATTTGTAATGAGGTGGATAGGCCTAGAGTCTGTCATACAGAGTGAAGTAAGTCAGAAAGAGAAAGACAAATACCGTGTGCTAACACATATATATGGAATTTAAGAAAAAAAAATGTCATGAAGAACCTAGGGGTAAGACAGGAATAAAAACACAGACCTACTAGAGAATGGACTTGAGGATATGGGGAGGGGGAAGGGTAAGCTGTGACAAAGTGAGAGAGAGGCATGGACATATATACACTACCAAACGTAAAATAGAAGCTAGTGGGAGGCAGCCGCATAGCACAGGGAGATCAGCTTGGTGCTTTGTGACCGCCTGGAGGGGTGGGATAGGGTGGGTGGGAGGGAGGGAGACGCAAGAGGGAAGAGATATGGGAACATATGTATATGTATAACTGATTCACTTTGTTATAAAGCAGAAACTAACACACCATTGTAAAGCAATTATACTCCAATAAAGGTGTAAAAAAAAATTCTCTTATAGTCACCCAATTAAAGAAAACAGAAATGCTAAAACATTTTCAATCCGAAGATAATGTAATTCTGAGCTTTTTCCTACGTCATCACTAGTGAAGGAAACAGGATTCTTTCTCGGCCCCCAAGCCACGTCCTTCTTTGTTCTAACAGAAACTCTGGTTCTGCCTTCTCTAGAAAGCTTTCACTCCCACTCAACACCCCTCACCCTACCCCACACCTGTGTACACAGATTTGGATTCTCAACAAACTCCTTCCCTATCTCTTGCTGCCTCTACACTATTAGGCTTTGAGCAACTTGAAGGCAAATAACATACTCAAGTATATGTCCTAAGAGCCTCTTAAGGCTTTATGTGTGAGGAACACCCAATAAAAGCTTCTTTTATATAAAACTGCCTAATCCTTTTTTCTTTATTTCAGATTTGTCTGGCTTCTGGAGTCAGCCTTATGTTCCAAGTCTTCTAGTCTAATTCAGACTTATCTTTATGAAGAGTTTCATGTATACACTTTCGTGGGCTCTAAATTTTTCAGTTCAAAATACCTCTGGACAAATAAATATTTTTCTTTCTCTCTGTAATGATCCGCTATGGCTAGGCAAAGCTTTTAAAGTCTACTTTTAATTAGTCTCTGATATGCATCAGACAGTAGTTAAACCCTCAAGATACTTAAGAAGAAACCACACTTGATACATAGTTAGCAGCCTGTCATAAAACAAAAGTATGTGTTTCCCCAACATAACCCTAATCTGTCCAGTTTAGAAGCTTTAGACATATTTCTTAACTCAGGGAAATTAATATGACATCTCTCCTTGAAATTACCGTATTTTACTTTTTTCAAAGTCAAATTTTTTATTGTTTTGTCAGTAATTCTAGATTAAACTGAAAAAACTTTTATGTGATCAATCACGATAGTATTTCAACCTATCTTGTAGGTAAGTTAAGATTTACTTTTGCCTACAGAACATCATGATAATAAATTTCATATATTTCATATACATATTCCTCAGGTTTCAAATGGAACCATTTGGGGGCACCTTTTCCCTGATCTAAATGTATTAGAAAAAGATTATTGCCAATGTTTTGCTTAAAGAAAGCAACTGGAAAAAGAAATGTTTCACTTTCCTATCACTTTATACTTACACATAAAATCCTAGGTGTGTTGTAAGTGCTCAATAAGTGCTCATTAAGAGAAGAATGAGTGGCACTCCTGATGCTATGAATAGCACAGGTGGATAGTATTACCCCAGCTTTAAAATGTAAAAAATCTGAGGGACACATAGGCGAAACGACTCTTGCCCAAGATGCACAGCTCCTCAGGATCAACCTGAGGTCTCCTGACACCAGACATGGTCGTCTTTATAGATGCTGGGTGTAACCATATTCCACCCAAAATTGGAACATTTGTTCCCATGTTACTATTGCCATTGCCCTGCTCTATCAATTTATTCTAGTTAATGACAAGAGAACAGGTGCTGAAAATAGCCTTATAATTGTAATTGCTACTATTGTTAAACCCTTGGTATGATTTGGACGAAAATCTGTTTTCTAACTAACAATTAACTGGACTGAACCCATCCTGAAGTTAGAGAGATCACTCCTAGGACCTGAGTCCATCCTCCAGAGAGCTGAACTCAAGGCTGAAAAGGGAAAAGATAGGTTCACAGTCTTAGGACATTCTTTTCTGTTGCAGCTTCTAGAAATGCCTTTAAAGGATTCTAAAAACGTCTTTCACTCTCTACGGGCTAATTCTCCCATCCCAATAAAACTATGGAGCATTTCTTTTGAAAACTGAGTGCCTGCCTAGTCTCTTTGAATGCCTGGTCCTAGAAGATCCCTATAAACGGGCATTTTGTCCCACCGCCTGGCAGCTAATGGTGCCGCTTTAGTTGTGAGGTGAGCCGCAGCGTGCAAAGGAGGAGACCTGCCCTAAAATATCACTGCTCTCCTCAAAGCCTCAATCACTAGCTACCTCAGCTGCGGGGCTGTCTGCTGAAACCGAGGCACGCAATCTAATGTCAGACATTACAGTTGAGAGAAGTCGGCTGAGAAAGTGAAGGGAGCGCCCACTCCGCCCTTCGCCAGGACACACCTCCGCAGCAGCCACAACGGTCCCACCCACCGTTCACATTCTCGGGGGCAGAGCGCCCGAGTCTCCCCGAGAGACCCGCCACGGCGCACCTTTGAATCGTGGAGTCGATCGCTTCTCTTTAAAACTACCCATCCTCAGCTAGGTTAACGTGAAGTAACTGTCAAAACAGCAAGGGAACAGCTAAGGCTCCGCAGCGTCCTGCAGAAGCATTTCCTGGCCTGCGCTGCTCCGGAGAAGCAACGCCAAGGTGTGGTCGGCCTCCTTACCTGGCTCTCTCAGCCCGGGTCCCAGGCGGTGCTCAAGTCCAAAGTCGGAATCGCCCTTCAAGTTCCCCAGAACCCAGCCGCTGACACCATCGTCAGTAGGGGATTTGCATTTCTCCTCCCACTTGAGGCTTTCCTGTGCGTCAGCGTTAAGAGTCTGGGACTTTACTTGGGTCGTTCCCACCCACTCTCTCTTCTAGAAAAGCTGAAGACCAGAAACAGTCTGGCTGAAGCCGCTTCTCAGGGCGCCCTTTCCGCATCCCCATCAATCACTCCGGCCACTGCCTGTGGCCCGTGGGTGTCAGGAGGAGGGGCGTGGGAGGGGGGTCACACACAGTCATTTTCTTCTGGTTTCCCCGGACCATCGGAGACCCCCTGCAGACTTACTTGCCTGGAGCTACATTCCTGGCTTCCCAGCCTCCTCCTTACAGACTCCACTCATCTTGGTAAGAGCCAGCCCCTGGGATGAAAGGGGTACCTCGCCAGGATGAAAACAGCAAATCGAAGACTTCACTGTGCCCGGATTCCAGCAGGGTCTGCTCGCCAGGAGGAGGACAACCTCACCCAAAGGTTTGGGCCGTCTCCTGTGCAGGTGGACTCCTGCCCTTACTAGCCCAGTATCCTCCTTCCCTCCCCACACCTGGGGCCCTTCTCCCATTGTGACTTGGGCTGGTCCTAGAATCACAGAGCTGGAGGGAGCCTTGGCTTCATCTGGTTCTGATTCCTCTTTCATATCTGAAAAGACTGAGGCCCAGAGAGGTGACCAGAGTGACTCAATGAGTTAGCTGCAGAGGCTGGGTAAGAGTCTGGGGCTTTCAACTCCCTCCTTAGTGCTCTTTTCGTTTCATCTCTTCGGAGCCAGATGTTAACATCCTGACACGCAGTAAGAGTTCTACAAAAGTTCAGGAAAATAAAGACAAAAATAAAGGAAGATAGACAAAAGGAGGTAGAAAGAATGACTCAATCTGCTTATGCACATGCCTAGAGCCATCTGCCAAGGTCAAAGGCCTTGCTTCACCATCGTGGGGACCAGCATCGCACAGGATTCTCCTCCTCTTTCAGGAGACATTATTATCATGTGATTAAATTTACTACCCCTCTCCCTCACTCACAAAAAATAAGTCAATCCACCCCAAAGTCACACATCTAAATTCAAAGTCATCCCTCTAAATTCACTGGTCAGGTAGAGATGGTCCTGGCCGCTTGCTCTCACTGGGCGGTTTCCAGGGGCTTATGCTTGATCTGCCCCTACCTGAAGAAAGTGCCTCCTCTGAGCTGTTCCGTAAGCTATGGGGCAAAGCCTGGGTTTCTTCTGGGGAAGAGGTCACTGCCTATGGGAAAAAGTCCAGATTCAAGGCACTCAAAGTTCTGTACAACTTGGTCCTAACCTCTCCTGGAAACTTCCCCCTACGCCCCCAACGAAAGCCTATGATCTGATGAAGACCAGTCTTCTCTGCTCCCTAGGTGAACCTCTCATATTTCAGTATTGATGCTCCCTTCAGCTGCAGTTTCTTCCCCCAACTTGTCTACTTATTGAAATCCTCTCCTTCTCAGTGATTTCACTGATGACCCCAACCCATAAGCAACTTTTCCCCGCTCTGAAATCTCATCGTACTTCCCGTCCAAACTAGTGCAGTCCAAGAGAAAAAAAATGCAAGCCACATATGTTTGTTTCTAGTAGCCACATTAAAAATACAGAATATTAACATTTCAGCATATAATCAATATAAAAAGTTATTAATGAGAGAGAGCATTCCATAGATTAACAACAAGGTCCTACTGTATAGCACAGGGAACTATATTCAATATCCTATAATAAACCATAATAGGAAAGAATATGAAAAAGAATATATATATACATGTATAACTGAATCACTTTGCTGTACACCAGAAATGAACACAGCATTGTAAATAAACTATACTTCAATTTAAAAAACTTATTTCATACTAAATCTGTGATGTCTGGTGTGTATTTGGCAGTTCAAGGATATCTCAGTTAGGACCAGCCACATTTCAAGTGCTTAGTAACCATATGTGGCTAGTGGCTACCATACTGGACAGTGGAGACCTAGCCCACTCACGTAACACTTTTCATTTCCTGCCTTATAGTATTAGTCATAGTGGTTTTGCAGGTCTTTATCGTCATTATATTCAACTGCTGAGTGACTGCTGTAGGAAGCAGAGAGTTTGTTCCCTTCTTCCTTTTAAGGACCTCACCTTGGGACACTCCTAGCAGTTCTCAAACTGTTTGGTCTCAAGATAACTTTATACTCTTAAAAATTGTTGACAAGCCCAAAGAATTTTTGTGTATTTCTATTCTGTATTCATTTTTTAATGTATTGTACTTAAACTTAAATCTGAGAAAAATTAAAACATCTGTTCATCGAAAATTATAGTCATAAACCCATTATGTGCTAAACATTTAAAAAATGGAAAACAAGCGTATTCTCCAACATAGACACAAAAAAATAGAAGAGTAGCATTGATTTACATTTAAAAAAATCTCTTTGATGTCTGCTTTGAGAGAAGACAGCTGGATTCTTATATCTGCTTCTACATATAATTTATTGCCAAATATTGTTTTGGTTGAAGTATTTGAAGAAAGTCTGGACTCACACAGATATATAATTGGAAAAGGGAAGAGCATTTTAGCAGCCTGTTCAGATAATGTAGATATTCTTCTTTGATACCACACCAAAACTCAAAAAGTGGTAGTTCCTTAAGAGTTAGTTGTACTGTGGAATGTGAAACCATATCACAGAACTTTATATATACTGTTACATTAAAATCCATTGGTATACCTTGTATTTTGAATTGAACTCTTACCCACTAATAATTTTGTAATATCACACACTGTCCATTTGGAAAATATTGGCTCACTGAATTATGCAGCTCTTCCAGATGCTGACGTACTTCATCATACAATATCAGAAAATCACATTAGTTAATATCTCCACTGATCTCATTAGAAAAGTATTTTAAGTATTTGAAAGCTGTTAAACTCATGATGACAGATACAAGCTTCCCAAATTCTAGTTTTTGCTTAAAAACTCCCATTTTGTTATTGGCAACAGATATTGCCAATTGTTTTCCTTGAAGTGACAGTCCCACTTTGTTCGTTTTCAGGAAAACGTCTTCCAAATTCCCACGTCCGTATAGCCATAGTTTGTCAGTCATTCTTTCAAGTAAAAGTGGCCGGGACAGTGGGCGGGCAACTCAAACAGTCACACAAGTGCTTTTCCTTGAAATGACCATCATATATTAATATGTGTATGTGCCATTTCATCACACAGAATATTAAGAGACATGGATTCAAGGTCTGAGATCTAATACAATTAATACGTTTTCCTGCTTCACTGAAAATTCTTAACTCAAACTGGCATTTAGAAAAATTTAAGTGTGTGGTAGTGAAGAATGCAATGAGTACTAGGATAATTTGGCACCATTGCCTTGGTTCATGCTAAGGCATCAACGTTACCCATCATTGCTTTGGTGCCATCAGTGCAAATGTCAACAGAGTGAAAAGGCAAAACAGTATTATTACAAGAATAGCTTTACCCTGGCGGACGCCCTGAAAAGACCTGGGGGACTATCCTCAGGGGTCCTTAGACAACACTTTCAGAACCCCTGTTCCATCCACCACACCATCTCCTGTCCACAGTAGTCAGTCACCCAGAGGTATAGATCATGAGGGAATCTCCACCCAAATGGACACTTTTTCGTGGTTAAAACATATGCTTAACCTCTGTTTCCTCTCCTATTTCATGAACTAAGCCAGGCTTCTAAGAACGGGTATCTCTACATCCACTTTGCTTCTCTTTCTTAGAATCAAGTCTAAAAAGCTAGGTTCCCAATTTATTGACCCTACACTGACCTTGGCCTCATCAGTGCCTCAGAGCCAGAAAACAAAAAACAAACAAAACAAAACAAAACAAAAACCCCCAAAATGAAACCAAACAAAAAAACCCCAAAACCAAAAATATCCCCCAAAAGAATCCAAAGCAAAACAAACAAAAACACTCTAAAGTGCAATCCCCATAAGGTTTCCCAAGCTCAAAGGCCTTCAGAGGTTTCTCTCTCCCCTTTATTTATTTATTTATTTAAGGAAAGTAAAGTTTTATTAACAAAATAGTTCTGGAACAGTTGAACAAATGCATGAGGAAAATTAACTTTGAACCCTACCTTATGCCTCATAAAACTTAATTCAGGCTAAATCATAGAACTGTTCTTAAAAGCTAAAACTATAAAGATTCTAGAAGAAAACATAGAAGACTATCTTTGTGACTTGGGGTAGGCAAATGTTTCTTAGAAAGGACATAAAAACACTAAAACTAACAGGAAAAAAGCCAACAACTTGTATTTCATGAAAAAAATTTAAAGTCTTGTATATGTATAACTGAATCACCTTGCTGTACACCTGAAACTAACACATTGTTAATCAACTGTACTCCAATATAAAATAAAAAGTTAAAAAAAAAGATTACCTATGGGCTTCCCTGGTGGCACAGTGGTTGGGAGTCCGCCTGCCGATGCAGGGGACACGGGTTCGCGCCCCGGTCCAGGATGATCCCACATGCCACGGAGCGGCTGGGCCTGTGAGCCATGGCCGCTGGGCCTGGGCGTCCGGAGGAGCCTGTGCTCCGCAATGGGAGAGGCCACAATAGTGAGAGGCCCGCGTACCGCAAAAAAAAAAAAAAAAAAAAAAGATTACCTATAAAAAATGTCATTGTTAAGAAAATATTCCCTGTACATATATCTGACAACTACAACTATCCAGAATATACAAATTAAGAACAAGGTTGAATTATCAGACCAACAGCTTCTGTGAGAGCCTACTAAATTTAGGTGGAAGTAGGTGCGGTTGACAGTCCTGTGGCACCCTGGACCTGGCCCTAAGGCCCCAGGGATCTCTCTCCCCTTTAAATGGTCCCCTAATTGCCCTCGTTATAAGCCCTACCGCTAATTTTTTTTTTTTTTTGCCTCATTTTAAGAAGGAAATACCAGATTATAGATTTTCAGAAAAATAGATTCTAGTTCTGATTTTGCCACTTTCTAGCAGTACCAAGCTGGTTAAGCTACCTAATCTCTGAGTCCCAAACTCCCTGTAAAAATGGGGATATTATAGCTCACACGAAATTGCTGGGAAGATTCAAAGATCTAATGTCAGGAATGAGATAAGGAAAAATGCTCAGCAGCTATTGCTAATAGAGTAATAAATATAACCATGTTGTAAGAAACTTTGGAGGTCACTAGGTTAACCCTCCATCTTCCCTTCCCCATCGTTGTCCAGATGGGGTTTCAAATGGAGATGAGATGAAGAGATAAGCAGGTTCACACCTGTAAATTGGAGGCAGAGAGGATTCAGTCAGTTCTTCTGACTGCTTCTTCTGCTGTGCTAAGTAGAGCTGCTTTTTGGAGGCAGTGAGGCTGGAAGAGAAGGTATCACTCTCTCTGCCGCAGGGTGTAAGCCAGCTCCACGTTCTCCCAATTCTTATACAAAGAATATAAACATTTGTTTGTTTTGTTTTTATTTTTGTGGTGGCACCTTACCTCTCCTGTCCAAGCTTCCTCTCTTGTGTGTCCCAAGGGAACTGGAGTGAGTTAGAGTTGGATGCTGGACTGACAGAACACGTTATCAATACATACAGAAATATACACCGGATTCCAAGGTAGCTGGTATCAAATGAGTGGTACAGCAGGATTATTGGGACAAGGCAGTCTGGTGTGGGTCTTAGTAGCTCATCTGTGTATAGGTCACTCAAGCTCCACCAAAACAATGTCTTGTACAGGGGCTTACTACCTATCTTAAGTTAGAGTTCTCAAGTCCAGTTCCCAATGACAGTGCTCCCTCTACTGCCCATTAGGCAGCATTGCAACTTACAAATGGGCCTTTGTAATAGCACTTTCCCATAATAGCATTTTTTCAGCTTTAACTCCAAGGCGGGCAAGGTGCTGAGAACTCCACATGCATTGTTTTACCTAATCCTCACAATACACGCCAGGACTAAGTATCATTCTTATCTCCAAGACAGACAAGGAGACCTGGCTTAATGAAGCTAGAGGATTTGGTCAATGTTAATCAGATGGTAAGGGGCAGATTTAGGATTCAAACACAGGCCTATCTGACTCCAGAAACAGCACTTGAAAGCATTCAGCTTTACTAAAAATCTTATCTACTCTGATAATAAAAGGAATAAATTGCTCAGAGAGCTATGGAAGAGGTAAATTTAAGGATCTAAAAACAAATTCCAAAATAGAGAGGCTCATTACCTAGTCCATTGGTTAGAGACGATGCATGTACTCTGATTCTCCAGCGTTTCTGTGGAGCATGTGGACAACTAGCCATGCATTTAAAAGTCCTTGATGTATCATGATGGTAGACACATTGCCAACAGAGTTCCAAAACATTTAGCAAATGACGTGTTTCTACAGCATCTTGTTTATACTGTACATGAGGTGACTGTTTCTGCTGAGCCACTAATTAGAAAATGAAGTTTGACAGCAGGCTAGGTTGTTTTTTTCTTTTAACATTTTTTCTTTTAATTTCTTTAATGTTGTATCTATTTTATTTATTTATTTTTGGCTGCATTGAGTCTTCGTTTCTGCGTGTGGGCTTTCTGTAGTTGTGGTGAGCAGGGGCTACTCTCTGTTGTGGGGTGCGGGCTTCTCATTGTGGTGGCTTCTTTTGTGGAGCATGGGCTCTAGGTGCACAGGGCTTCAGTAGTTGTGGCACACGGGCTCAGTAGTTGTGGCTTGCTGGCTCTAGAGCACAGGCTCAGTAGTTGTGGCGCACAGGCTTAGTTGCTCTGCGACATGTGGGATCTTCCCGGACCAGGGCTTAAACCCATGTCCCCTGCATTGGCAGGCAGATTCTTAATCACTGCTCCACCAGGGAAGCTCCAGGCTAGGATATTTGAATGTAGACTCTTCAAAAAAAAAAAAAAAATTCTGCTTGTGTGGCCAGTTAAATAGCCCTTAACCACCTTATTCTATTTTGTGTATTTTTCATATACAATTCTTTCTCTGGACAGAATATTTAGGGGGTCAGGACTAAATGTTATTTTTCTTTGTGTTTCAGTATCCAGCTCAGTGCCTGGCATAGAGTAGGTATTCAAGGAATGTTTACTGAACAGAGAGAAGAGCTAATGAAGGGCTCTATTATCATAGTCTGTCCTGAGAAGGGCTCTTTCTGATGACTTTTCTTGTCGAGTCCCTTAATTCTTACCACGGTTTTCACTACACTTGAAAAGTATAATAATATCTCACATTTATACATTTATTAATAGTTATATAAATTAATATAATGATTTAATGTACATCAATTCTATCTGAACACCAAGTTAAAGAGGGAAGAGTAGGTTATCTTTCAATTTCTCTCTCTCTCATTCTCTCATTCAGATATTTTGGGGAGAGCACAATCTTTACTTAGGAAAAGATTGGTTAAGGTGTTTTGGGTGGTAGGAAAAAGTGAAAAAAAACAGCTAAAGGACTCCACTTAAAGACATAAATAGAAATTGGGAGAATGAAGCAGATAGGAGAGAAAGAAAGAAAGAAAAGGAAAGAGGAAGATACAGGAAGATAGAGGAAGTTGAAGATGGGGAAAGAATGGGAGAGAAAACAAAACATGGCACAAAACTTGCCTCAAAATGGGGGCCAGTGGAAAGTTTTGAGTAGTGGGGTCTAATGACCCATGTCTAATAATCTATATCAAGTTATTTTTTGTCTCTGTTGCCCACCTCTTTCATCCCTTCCAGGCTTCATGAATGACCAACATGGTTTTTGTTGTGGTACTATTGAAGGAAATGAAAAGAGTATTTTTTAAAGTGTGGCATATCTTTCCATCTATTTAAGCCTTTGATTTCTTTCATTAGTGTTTTGTATATAAATCCTATACATTTTTGTTAGATTTATGCCAAATTGCTTCTTTTTTGGTGTGATTATAAATGGTTTTTTAAAAAATTCACTTCTACTTGTTCATTGCAATTAACTTTAGTATATTGACATTGCATTCTGTGACCTTGCTAAACTTTCCTAATCAAACTTATAAGCTTTTGTAAAGCAAAGGAAACCATAAACAAAATGAAAAGACAACCTACAGACTGGGAGAAAACATTTGCCAGCAATGCGACCTACAAGAGCTTAATTTCCAAAATATACAAACAGCTCATACAACTCAATAACAACAAAAGAAACAACCCAATCAAAAAAGGGGCAGAAGACCTAAATAGACATTTCTCCAAAGAAGACTTACAGAGGGCCAACAGGGCACATGAAAAGATGCTCATCATTACTAACTATTAGAGAAATGCAAATCAAAACTATAATTGGGTATCCCCTTACACAGGTCAGAACAGCCATCATTAAAAAGTCTAAAAATAATAAGTGCTGGAGATGATGTGGAGAAAAGGGAACCCTCCGACACTGTTGGTGGGAATGTAAATTGGTACAGCCACTATGGAAAACTATACAGAGTTTCCTTAAAAAACTAAAAATAAAGTTACCGTATGATCCAGCAATCCCATTCTTGGACATATACCCAGAAAAAACCATAATTCAAAAAGACACATGCACCCCTATATTCATTGCAGCACCATTCACAATGGCCAAGACATGGAGACAACCTAAATGTCCTTCGACAGATGAATGGATAAAGAAGGCATGGTACATATATACAGTGGAATACTACTCTGCCATAAAAAAGAATGAAATAATGCCACTTGCAGCAACATCGATGGACCTAGAGATTATCATACTAAGTGAAGTAAGTCAACAGAGAAAGACAAATATTATATATCACTTACATGTGGAATCTGAAAAATAGTACAAATGAATTTATTTACAAAACAGAAACAGACTCAGACATAGAAAACAAATTTATGGTTACCAAAGGGGAAGGGGGAGAGGGATAAATTGGGAGCATGGGATTAACAGATGCACACTACAATCTATCAAATAGATAAACAACAAGGATTTACTGTATAGTACAGGGAACTATACTCAGTATCTTGTACTAAATTATAATGGAAATATATATTTTTATATAATATTTATTTATATATAAAATATATATTTTAAAAATTCTTTTGGTTATATATATATATCCAAATCACTTTACTATATACCTGAAACTAACACAATATTAGAAATCAACTATACTTCAATTAAAAAACTGTATCCATTTTAATTAAATTGTTATATTTATAGACATAAAGTTGTTCATGTTCCCTTTTTGCTCTTTTTAACATCTGTAGAATCTGTAGTAAAGTCACCTCTCTCAGTCCTGATACCAGTAATTTCTTTCTTTCTTTTTTCCAAGACAATCTGACTAGAAGATTATCAATTTCATTGATCATCTCAAAGAACAAGCTTTTGGTTTCATTGGTTTCTCTGTTTTTCTGTTATTTTATTAATCCCTGCTCTTATTATTTCCATTCTTCTGCGTACTTTGGTTTCAATTTGCTTTTTTCACGTGTCTTAAGGTGGATGCTTAGATCATTGACTGGACCTTTCTTTTCTAATATAAGCATGTACATATTTCCCCTTTACCACTGCTTTAGCTACATCCCACAAATTTTGATATACTGTATTTTAATTTTCATTCATTCTGTTGAAAATACTTTCTCATTTTCCTTATGATTCTTTCTTTGACATATGGGTTTTTTTTAAGAAGTGTGTCATTTAGTTTCCAAATATGTGGAGATTTTCCAGATATCTTTCTGTTATCTGTTTTGAATTTATTTCCATTGTTGTTAGAGATTATACTTTTTAATTATTTGAATTATTTTAACTTTATTGATTCTTGTTTTATAGCACAGAATATGGTTTATCTTGGTCAATATTTAGGATGGTGGTCTCTTTTGCTGTTGAGTAGAGTGTTCTATTAACATCAATTAGGCCAAGTTGGTTGATAGTATTGTTCAAGTCTTCTACATCATTTCTGATTTTCTACCTATTTATTCAAACTATTATTATCAGAGGAGTATTGAAATCTTCAGCTATAATTCTGCATTTGTATATTTCTCCTTCCAGCTCTGCTCTGTCTTTTGTTTCATGTATTTAGAAGCGCTACTATTAAGTGATAAGCATTTAGGATTATTTTGTCTTCTTGATGCTTTCCCCCTTTATCATTATGAAATCCCTCTTTATCCATGATCATGGTTTTTTCTCTGAAGTCTATTTATCTTATATTTATATAGCCATTTTCTTTGATTCATGTTAGCATGGCATATTATTTCCCTAATATTTTACTTTTAATTAATTTATTTATTTATATTTGAAGCTGGTTTCTTGTGGGTAGCCTATAACTGGATCTTGCTTTTTTATCCAGTTTGCCAATTTCTGCCTTTGTCGTGTATTATGGGCTTGTTCCATTCTGACTGTTGGGAATATGAACTATGCCTAGCCCTGTGTGAACTCCAGAAATTGTCCCACCCTCTCCTTTCTAGTGGTTTTCCCCCCAACTTTGGGTAGTTCCTTCACACACAGGTAGTGATCAGTACTCAGCTGAAGAATCAAGGGGAGCCTTCTGCAGTCTCCTTTCTGGTGCTCTGTCCTGTAGATTCTAGCCAACTTGGCCTCCCCAAGCTCTCAACTTCAGCAAGCCTGCCAGGCTCTGTTTGAGTTCCCTCTTACTGTGCAGCAGCCTGGAAACTTTTTCCAAAAAGTAAGCTAGGGCAATCATAAAAATTGCCTCATTTCTTCACTTCTCTCAGGGATCATTCTCTTGCACTGCCTGTTCACCAATGTCTGAAAACCATTGTTTCATATATTTTTCAGTTTTTATCAAAGTTGTTTAAGGCAGGAGGGTAAATCCACTCCTGGAAGATTTGCCAGATGTAGCAAAACTCAGCAAGGCAAGACTCAGTTAAATCTGAATATCAGACCAACAACAAATACTTTTTATCATAACCCACACTTATAGTATAATTATATCTGAAATTCAAATTTAATGGGGCTTCTTGGATTTTATCTGGCAACCTTAATCCCTATCAATTCATCATGTCCAAAGCAGAAGTCCCCATAGACTCTTTTAGGTGCTGGAGCTGTATACTTGTTTGGAAATCCACTCCCTTCTGTATGAAATATTTACCAAACTCCTACACTGTGCTCATCAGAATGAGAATGATTTAGGGAGAGATCTCCAGGAGGAGATATCAGATTGACAGAGAAGACAAAATAAGCATATATGGGACTAATCAATTCTCAGTTGACCTAAAATACTCGGCATGAATGTCACAGGAATTCAGAAGAGTTAAAGACCAAAACGGACTGAAATAGAAAATCCAGGAGACATGGTTAGCAAGAAAAAGTGAAGGATGAAAGAACTGTATTCAGGCCTGCGCGGGACAGTGCTGCTCAGCCTGCCTGAAGATGTAAGACGCTGATGCAGGACTTAGATTGGTATCCTTCTGGACAACAGAGAAAATAACCTGAACAAAAAGACACTATGGAAGAACCATCGTAAACAAAGTTAGCTGGTACCAGGGCCTCTGAGAATAGTTGCTCAGTTTGTTCACTGCACAAGGGGAACCGGGTGGGAGGATAGGTGAGGACTGAAATCTACCCTGTTTTAATTTCCAAGATATAACTCTCAGTGCTGGGGCTCATCTAGTCAGAGGAAAGGATGCTTTTTCTAATTTTAAGGTTGTTGTGGGCATCTGAGGCTCCGGGTGGGAGCTTTGGTACCTTCCTTCTAAGTAGTCACAGTATAATTACCTCCGGACATCTGACCGAGATGGTTCCGTGTGAGAGCCACTATGGGGAGAGGTAGGTGGAGATGTTTGAAGGTGCATCGTCTCTGAACCATGAGCATTTCTTTCCTGGGCTACTAGGAAAAAAAGAGTGCAAAGGGAAAGCATGAAATTTCGTATTATGGTTGGAGGGAACAGAGTAGTTTAGTGAGATGGAGCTGATGGGGCTGTGGATGAATATTTTGATAGGACCCTTCGGGAGTTCAACACAAGCCCCAATGGTCTGTATATTAACAGAAAGGCAACCAATGAAGAATGGCGCTGCGGGTGGGAGAGAGATGGACTGGCGATTTGGGGTTAGCAGATGCAAACCATTATATATAGAATGGATAAACAGAGTCCTACTGTATAGCACAGGGAACTATAATCAATATCCTGTGAGAAACTGCAATGGAAAAGAATTTTTAAAAAGAATGTATATATACGTATAACTGAATCACTTTGTTGTACAGCAGAAATTAACACAACACTGTAAATCAATGTACTTCAATTAAAAAAAAAAGGAATGGCCACCATAAATCCGGTGCTGTGAACTCAAAGGCCTCCTGGGCCAGGAAGATAATGGGCTTGTGGAGAACCTTTCTAACATATACCTGAAAATCTTTTTTCTCTGGAAAGTCTTTCAGGAGAAGCTGCAAATCTGGATTTTTAAGGAAAAATCTCTTGCATTTCAACTGTTGGCATAATTCAAAAAAGTGTAAGCCCGCCCCCTGCACACACAGGTACACCTCACAATACACAGTGTGGACTTACACTGTTCTAACCAAATAACACACATCTGCAGGCGTGAATGCTACTAGCGTGCCTTCTCAGTTTTAAAGCAGTATTTCCAAGCCCTGATCATTCTACACACAGTTATATTACCTCCTGCGGGTTCCCCCAAAAAGAAAGAGAAAGGGAAGAGGGAGGAAGAGGAGAACCAAGGCAAATACTACCCAGTTTGGCAAGATGGATGAATGTGAGTATTTTGGAAGACATGAACCCAAACAGCTCCTTTCTCTCCCCTCTCATTCATCAGCTTGATCTTAAAAGATTGAAGCGGGCTTCCCTGGTGGCGCAGTGGTTGAGGGTCCGCCTGCCGACGCAGGGAACACGGGTTCGTGCCCCGGGTCGGGAAGATCCCACATTCCGTGGAGCGGCTGGGCCCGTGAGCCATGGCCGCTGGGCCTGCGCGTCCGGAGCCTGTGCTCCGCAACGGGAGAGGCCGCGGCAGTGAGAGGTCCGCGTACCACAAAAAAAAACCAAACCGAGGAAACGGGACTTCCCTGTTGGCCCAGTGGTTAAGAATCTGCCTGCCGATGCAGGGTACACGGGTTCGTACCCCGGTCCGGGAAGGTGCCACATGCTGCGGAGCGGCTGGGCCTGTGAGCCATGGCCGCTGAGCCTGCGCGTCCGGAAAAATAGATTGAAGCAACCAGATGCAGACTTAACTGGTTGGATCTATAGTTTTGTATTTAGTTTCACCCCCCAAATTTCAGACTAGTATCCCTCTCTGGAGATCTGGAGATTATGAGAGTTGTTATAACAGATCTTTATAGAAAAAAACCTGTATCCCATCTTCACCAGCTTGGAATTCCTTGCTACCAGCAAAAAAAGAAAGAAAAAAGAATTCTCTAAAGCAAATAACCACCTGTAACAAATATCTGATTTCTGAAAAACTGTCACGAGAAGGGAATAGCATTTTTTTTCCTTCCATATGTAGAAATTACCAACGGCTGTGCCGTCCAAAACCAATATAAACTAAAGGAAACTAAATTAGATGTCTCCACGGATGGTGAACCTCCATCTGTAGCTACACTGGGTGTGAAAATAATGAACTAAATCTTGAAAATGAAGGATTGGTATCTTTTTTCTCTTAAGAAATGTTTGACTTTGCAAATCAGCGCTGCTGAGCTGCAATAAATGTATATCTTGTCTGTTTGGCTACTGCCTGCATTGATCTGTCTGTGTCAACTACTGAGTTCCTTCCTAGTTTTATGTTATTTTAGAACAAGGGAGGTGGGGAGTCTGAGGCACAATTAAGAACACAGTCTTTAATGGAAAAGTGCTATTTTAAGGACAGCCAATCCTATTACCTAAATCGTTCCAGTTGGTCAAGTTGTAAAGGTTTTCTCTTCCCTAGCCAATTTGAAGGCTAGAACATTAAAGAAACACCAGAGGGCACTATTCTCACAGGGAAACCAACTCACAGAGCGACTAAAGACGGAGGCTTCTTCTGAATTTATCTATAACAGTTCCTTTCACATTTAAACGAGACAAGTATTATTCTCTAGGCTTTTGTCATCTGTGACTGAATAACGGCCTTGTCCCTGAGACATCACAGGGTTTACAGAATTGATAAACTAGACCCACCAACTTGCTCTACGGCAAGTGTATTGGATAGTACTTTACACCAGGATGGATGTGTAGGGGAGCAGTGGTGATGTGAACAATAATACTTAGGTCAACGAATGGTGGGGCTTTTTTCTTGGCTCGGCTTTACCTGAATACCTGAATGGTGACACTGTCAGGTTCATGCCTAGGTGAGATCTGAGACAGGAATTTGGTCAATTTAGATAAAAATCATTGTTTGCACTTTACTTACTTGGGTTTTTCAAATTTACCCAGAGCAGTACTGCCAAGAGATCAGGAATCTCTTGCCTTTCCACAACATTCACCACGTCACCCACCAAAGAACACGTTATCTAAGTAAATATGGTGTACTTGCTATGCAAATTCACCTTCAAGACAAATTCTTTGGCTGTCCTTTCCAGAAAAGGTGTTACTTTTAAGTTCTCTCTTTATGGAAATTCTAGAGCCACTACTGCTTATTTGTTGGTTCACTGGTTTTTCCAGAGAACTTTCCCTAATAATCCAGTTCACTTGTCATATAAAGGCAAGGCCTCTGCATTCACTTCCTCATTTGCTACAAGGGGCAGAAAACTCCACAGGGAAATTTGGGTGGTAGTCATCTTTATCAAGTGTTGCTATGACATCAAAGATTAATTAATAAAAATAATGTTCATTCTCATAAATACTAAGATCCCTGGTAATGTACCAAAGAGCTAGCTAGCTAGCTACTCAAACTCCCTTTTAGATGGCGTTCAGTCTGTAGATTCAGGGCAGAGAAGCTTGTCATGTTTGGCCGTATCGGCAGCAGCCAGTTAACCAGATGTAACATGAAACTCTGACATGATTGCATAGTGGTAACTTGTACTATAAGTGTACTGTCCTCTCTCACACACTCTGTAATACTGCCCCATTGTAAACAAGACGTCTGGCTTAACTGGGAGATCCTCTAAAAAATATTTAAACTAAAACAGAAGCTGACATCATAGGGGAAGGCTGTATTCCCTGTGTTTGTATTTCTAACTTCCTATGCCATTCCCAGAGAAAGCCTCTCTGTGTTGCTTAATAATGATAACAATGGATTACATACAGTGGTTGGCAAAAGGAGAAAAAAATGATTAGATCATCCAGGCAACTCATCTTTCCAGCCAAGGGCAGAATCCCCAGATAGGGAATCTAACACTTTATTTAAGGCAAAGGGCCAAGTAGTAAGAGCTACACTGACTTCGTTGTGCTGTCTTCTCTGGCAATACTGACAGAGCACCAAATCTGTTTTAGTTGGCTGTGCTCATGCTCTACTTAATTCCTTAAATGGGAGCTTCCAACACAGTCCTGCTCTTTTCTTTGGAGATAACCAGTGGAGTAAATGGTATCTGGTGAAATGTAATTAACTCTTGTAAATGATGCCTGCGCAAAACTCAAGGTCAGGTTACTGCAGAGAACACCTTTACAGGACAAGGCCAACGAGGGGGAAAGTCCTCGAGGGCCCTCGTGGCTAGAGAGGCTTTCACCTTTGCTGTGTACTGTATTGTGTAAACTCTGGCTCAGAAAGGGCCATTGTTTCCAGCTTATTTATTCACCTGATTGAATGTATTCAATAGCACAGCTGAAATGCTTGATTTCTCATCCCTAGGCTTTGCTCTTTTTATGAACTGGAGAGTCTATCTTGTTCCTGAGTGTATTTTCTTTTTACAATCAAATGTTGAATACTTATATGGCTAATTCAAATTCTCAAAGTGCATTTTATAATATCTGGAGATGGGAGGCTAGGCCTATCCAGATTGGCTGTCAGATTCCTACTCCAATTTGGTCTTTGTTGTGAAGAACGCAGTAATCTCAAGCCAGCAATGCTTTATTCCTCGGAATCACGCATGTTTTCAGACTCATGGTGGGACCCAGGATGGCCAGTCAGGGCACTCAATCTCTCTGACTCTCTCTCTTCAGGATCATGAATGGTAAGGACCATGTAAGCCTGGAACTCTCAGTGGCCTCCTCTCCTGTCTATGGAAGGTGTTATTCAACAAAGCCAACATATGTCTCTGGATCTAGTTGTATCTAAAGCTCTGGACCTTTGGACTTCCTGGCTAACCTAGAAAATGAATACTCCTTTTATTCCCTTAAGCAACTTGGAGTTGAATTTCTATTAGAAGCAATGTGATTGATAGAATATCAAAATAGTACCACACTATGGACTAGAAATAAGGACAGAGAGCCCCAGAAAGAGAACAAGAGACTGATGGTAGATTGTTTATAAAGAAGCTGTCTTCAAACTTACAGGGAGTATGACTTACTTCACAGTGAACACGCTGAATTGGTTGAAGTTTTGCCGAGTTACATCTGTTATGCTTTAACATTTCATGGAGGACTGAGGAAGTGACCGCACACTGGGAAAAGAGCCAACATAAAACGATTGTGTAATAAAAGGGAAAAAGGTTTAGTTCTAAAAATTAAAGACCTGTAAGCTCAACTTTTATAGCAAGGGAAAAAATTGCCACAGTGGATAATGTGACTAGAATAAGATACTGACTTTACATGAACTACATTTTCCCCAGACCAATCTAGTATTTTAATCTATTGACAAATAATAGGTAAATTATAGGTGTGTGTCAAAGCTGGGACCAGTGGTGCAGAGTACACAGCCAAGCTGAGAAGCCAGGACAAGGCTGGGTCTCCAGGTGGGAGTAAGGGGGGTTGGAGACCACAGCTAGGGACATACTTTGTACCAGGGTATAAAACCAAGGGGATTGAGCTAATCTAAGATGTTGTGCCTTTTTCTGTTCCTTAAAAAACTGAATTTCCAACCACAGACCAACGAGGACGGTTTTGTTCCTTTGAGACACTTTGCCCATCATTCAAAGAGCTGTCAGCGGATGACTGCTTTGTGCAGTACTATTTATTTATTCATCCTTCATTCATTTATTCATTCATTCATTCACTCATTCACCAAACACTTATTAAATGCCTTGTTTTTGCAAGGCACCTTATGAGATGTAAAGAAAATAAAAATTATGAACAGCTCGTTAAGTTTTTCCCCAATGGGAACAGCTGCATTGGGGAGCATTTTGATTATGATCTAATCAGTACTGACTTTCCTATTTTAAAAAATTATCAAAGTAATTGTAAAGTGGCCAAGAATAACAACTAAGGTGTAACTAAGTCCTTAAGTACTTTTAAGATTTGTTGTAAACTAGGACAAAAATTCATAAAAACAGTTCTTAAAACAGCTTTTTAAATTATGACTTTGCTTCATTTTGACTTTTTAAACTTACGGTGTAGAGTATCATTCCAGCCTTGTCTATAGATCCTAGATTTCTGACCTTTTTTCTTACTGTTTTATAGTTTCTATGTATTGCAAACCAGTGCCCTGCTCTTACCAACTAAAAGTGCTGTTTTATCTGCAACTTTGTTTCTGTCATGGTCAGAAGTAAAAGAAACATAAAATAAAACATATGGAAAAAAGATTATTTCAGTCTTTGCACTGTTTGCTTCTATTTTTACTTTCCTTGAAATTAGTAAAATGTTTTTCTCGAAAGCATGTTTCTACGTCACTCCCACTTTCTGTGGCTTTCCATTATTGTACATGTTCTTTTGTAAAATAGCTCATTAAATAAGCTTCATTTAAAAATCTCTGACAAGCTTCTATGTCTTAAATGAACTCTCACTTTTCACTTATGAACTTAATGTAAAACACCCAGTTTGAATAGATTTTAGGCATTTACTAAATAATTTTCTTATACCTGTATACAGATGTCTCTACAAGATGAGTCAGTGGGTGGTTTATTTATTCATTATTAATTCAGTAAGTTACCGAGAACCAACACTGAACAATGACCTGTAATAGGTTAAAGCCAAGTGAGACACCAACCTGTAAAAGACTCGTCCCTACCATCAAATTTGATCCCAATTGCTGAAAGAGACAAATCATAGTATTGAACATAAATACCTCAGTACAAGGTGACCTGTGATTCATATTAGGTCATTTGAACAAACTAAGGAAGACTGAGTGGAGAAGAAGGACCCTAGTTGGGTTTAGGATCCTTGATAAGGACTGGGAGATGTTGTAAGTGATGAGAAAGGTGTCAGTAAAGGCCAAGTAGACAGGAAAACACAGTGAGTTTGGGGAAGGAGCAGACGCTTCATACTGGCAAACAGAAGTGGGTAAAGCTAGCGAGCAGTGAAAGAGCCGTGGTGTTTTGAGTGTCAAGCTTATGAGTTTGGAGTATTTCTAGGGCCCAGTTGGCCTCCCCTGACTTCTCAGCCACTCCAAGCCATCCTCAAAATGGTTGCCAAAGTGATCTTTTTATAAGATGCAGTTAACTTATAACCCCTCTGTTGAAGATTTCTCAGTGGATTTTAGAGGGGTGTGGTTCCATAAGCCCACTCAAGTATGGGCATCTATGACACTATTCACAGCTCAGCACCAAGACTTAAGTAACCTTATGATAAAAATAATTTCGTAAATACTGAATTTCACACAATTTTTTACTTAAAAGGAGTTGTGTGCATTACCCAAGTAGGGGAAGTAGTATTATCTCATTTAGTCTTAAAAATCATCCCTGCAAGATAGTTATTATTATTATAGGTGAGGAGAACCAATACTGAATAATGAACTGTAATAGGTTAAAGCCAGGGGAGATATCAACTTGGATTAGACTCATCAGGAGAGCCACAGTGGGCAAGTAATTTATGCAAGGTCAGCAGTAAAGTGGCCAAGTTGAGATTTTAACCCAGCTCTGTTTGATGCCAATTCCTCTGCACACGCAGATTCAAAAGTCATCTTCAGAGACGGCAGGGTAGAATTCGTGAATGACAGTTCCAAGACATAGAAGCAGAGAAGTACAAGGACCTAGACTCATCTGCAATACCTATTTCCAGGCTGCATCACTTCAAAAGAAAATTACAGATTGTGGTCTTATTAAAGCAAGGAATTGTATTCGATGACTTTTCATATCTTCTCTCACCCCCTTAAGTTCATCATCATCTATTACCAGATATCCACTTCTCCCTAAACACTTCAATTTCAAGAGCTAAGCTGAAACAGTGAGGAGCTCTTTCACATTTTGAAGAAAATGTCTTTTACAGTGATAGGTGCCTATTTCCCCAAACACTGAAAGCAAACTTCAAATGCCACTCCCACTGCTGCCTCTTTCAAAAACGAATAACAGCAACAAAACTCAATAAAATTTGCCTCTAGCCTGCTTGAAGTTTAAGCCAGATCTGCGTTTGGTTTCCCAGGACAAAGTGGGAGATGCGGTTAGCTAAGTTACAAGCCCTTCACAGCTCTGAAGAACAATGGGACAGGGAGCTTCAAGATAAAAACCATCCATTTGGGTAGAAAACAGCTCCAGCTGGTGATTGGTTACTAACTAGGCATTCTGCTTCTAACATGCTTTGGACAAACACAGGAACCCCACCAGGTGTGAATGGAAAGATGTTTTCCCTTGCAGGACCAAAAAGAATGGCATCTGATGGTATTAGGGTCACTGTGATTCTGGACGCCATCAAAAGCCAGGGTTTTTAGGGGTTCTCTTTTTTATAGCTTCACAGGGAGCCCTTCTCTTTCCCAGGAATCCTCTCCAGAGAGAGAGGCTGTGGAGAATTTTCCTGAATGTGATGAATGTCAGCACATTCCCAGCTAGACCACGCGTTTCATTCTTATCAAATGGAACTGACCTCTCTGCCCCAGCTTGTTCTCCTTGTTCATCACTATGATTAATTTCGAGTTCTCAGTGATGCAGGTTTCTAGATGAATTGCACAGGCCACTTCAGATGGCAAATATGTACCTCTAGAATCCCCTCGCCCTTATGGAGGTCATGCACTAGCTTAGAAGAATGAGGATTTTAAAAATAGTTGGCTTACACTCAAATCTGCATCCTACGAAATGCTCTGCCCAGACTAGCCTCTATCCTTCCAATTGGCAGAGATCTGTCCCTTCCTACTCATTTTCCATCTAATACCAAGTGACTCAAGTGGGAGTCATGACCAAAATGAAAATGTTTAGCACATAATTCAAGATTTTAAAGTATTTTTTCAGCCAATGGAAGCAAACAGGATTCATGAGAGGCCTTGAATTGACATTCGGTAGGCCCCTGAACCATGCTTAACCACTAGAGACTTTCAAGTTAATTGCCCTGATACATGTTACTGAGCTTCCTCTAGTGAACAAACGTCTTGTTCCTTTTGCCATCACTGTCAAAGGGAAAAAAGTATAAAAAAATAAAAACTGGTCAGAATAGCTCTTTGAGGGACTTCCCTGGTGGTCCAATGGGTAAGAGGCTGTGCTCCCAATACAGGGGTCAGGGTTTGATCCCTGGATGGGGAACTAGATCCCGCACGCATGCCACAACTAAGAGGTCCACATGCTGCAGCGGAGATCCCACGTGCTGGAACTAAGACCCAGCGCAGCTAAAATAAATGAATAAATATTTTTAAAAAAAGAAAAGCAATTGCTCTTTGCATGTACATTTCCACATCAGAATGATTGTTTCAACATTGATTGAACTCATATTTCTGCCCCCCAAGCTTAGTTAGAGGTTTTAAGTGGTTCAGGTCATGGAGAATGAGTTAATTCACATTTCCATCTTCTCCCTTTTCAAGATTAAGTCTTCCTATTGGGGCACTTTCTTAGGATTCAAAATAAAAAGGAAAGAAATTGTTCTTTTGTACATCTAGGTAGTCCAAATACCCACATGGACAAATGGCTTCTTCTCCCCACCTGCTTTTCTTTGCTTCCCAGAGCTGTCATCTCCAGAAACTTTGGGGAAAGTCTCTTTGGAGCATCCAGAGGATCTGTGTATGTAAATGCAGATGAATACAAGACACTGCAATGCAGGAGCAGAGTCTGGGGGTATAGAATCATACACACAGCTGCCTCTGCACACAGCAATGCCCTGGCTCTCAGATTACTGCTCGCTGATTACTACAATCCCCCAGACACAGTGATAACACCTCACAAGTGCCTTCTGGGAAATCGGAGACAAACAAAAGAGCCCTTCTCTTTGAGGAGCTCACGGGCTAATGGGGAAGGGAGGAGCTTTCGAATAAGCTAACACTGCCTGGAGAAGGTGAAAGGCAACACTGAGGCGAATTTTGAGCTAGGTTTTGAAGGCTGGGTAGAAGCTTGCCAAAAACAAAAGAGAGGGCCAAGGGAACCGCGTTTACAAGGGCGAGGGCCCAGGCTGCTGTGAGATCTGGAGGGAGTAGACGTTGCAGATGAGGCAAAGCAGGTTGGACCAGATCAGGAAGGCCTGTCGTCTCATAAACCAGAGGATAAGGTGGTGTGATTAGCAACAGAGTTGGGGATAGACTGGGGTAGGAGGATTCCAGAGGGAGAGACGAGACGTGAGGTTTTTGCCCTTAGTCTTAGCAAGTGCCAATGGAGGCTGGGACTAGGGTAGTGACAGCAGGATAAGAGAAAACAAAAAGCCACATTTCAAACACATTTTTTGAGATGGAAATGACAAGATTGGATGTGGCTGAGGAGCGAGAATTTCATAGAGGTTTGGGGAACTAGGTTAATGGTGGCAGTTCTAAAAGAAGTTTCTCTTTCTCCCTCTCTCTCTCTCTCTCTCTCTGCCTGTTTCTCTCTCTCATTCTCTTTCTCTGCCTCTGTCCTTTCTGTTTTTCTCTGTGACGCTCTGTCTCTGTGTCTCTTGCTCTCTCGCTTGGTTAGCTTCTGCCTACACATCAGCTCCATTGTCCTCTCTCTAAGGACCAACTTCACCATCCACATATGCTCTGCTCCCTGTCACCTCCTATGATGAGTGCCTTTGACTTTCCATAACCCTTGTTCAATCCCATGAAATTCTGTCCCTTTCCAATCCAAGCTCATTTTAAAATTCCTTTCATGTTTCTTTATTCAAATTTCCAGTAAGATCTAATTAGGCAGGGTCTTCTTTCTGTGCTAGTTGAGAGAGTCATTTATCCTGGATGCCTCTCAGAATCAGTTGAGGGCGTTTAAAAAACATCCATGCATGGGTCCATCCTGGACCTACTGACTCAGGATCTTTGGGGATGGAAAGCATAGCATGTGTATTTGTTTTAAAATTCCAGTGGTGATGGGGCTTCCCTGGTGGCGCAGTGGTTGGGAGTCCGCCTGCCGATGCAGGGCACGCAGGTTCGTGCCCCGGTCCGGGAAGATCCCACATGCCACGGAGCGGCTGGGCCCATGAGCCATGGCCGCTGAGCCTGCGCGTCCGGAGCCTGTGCTCCACAACAGGAGAGGCCACAGCAGTGAGAGGCCCGCGTACCACAAAAAAAAAAAAAAAAAAAAAAAATTCCAGTGGTGATACTGATGCACAAATAGGACTGAAACTACTGCCATAGGTGACAAGTCATACGTTGTAGTTCATGGCGAAGACCTTGGGTCGGGTGCTCCTAATTAGTACAGTTTCATCTGAGGAGGGGAAAGATAGGGTGGAGAGGAGCAGGGTGTACAAAACATGACCACCCCAGGGATCTGAGTAGTGAGATCCTCTTACGACAGGCTATGGTCATACAGGCACCATGAGATGTGTTTGCTACAATAGTCTCGTGAAGGCTAAAATGTAAAAGCATACATTTACAGGGCCTTCTCATGGGTTCCATGGTAGATTGCAGAGGAGGCTGCCTCTAATCTAGATGGGAGGAGTAAGGGGAAAGCTTCTTGGCGAGGTGACACCTGAGCTGAACCTTGGGGGAGCATTAATGATTAGTCTGGTGAAGAAGATGAGAAACAGGACCACAGGCAGATGAGAACAGCATATTCAAAGCACAGAAGGAGATTTGGGGGCAGGATGGCATGATGAGTTCACACTTCAGGCGTCTTCTGCCACACTTTCCCAAATAAGAAAACTCTTTAATTTCTTTATTCTGAAAGTGATTTAAGCGTCTGCCAGAACTTGAAAGGATGTTCAAGACAGAATAAGGTGAACTGTAAGGGGATGGTGAGAGGTGAGACTGGAGAGGTATGCAGAGGCTTGGTCGTGAAGTTTCATGGTCAGTTTATTAGAATAGTAGTTACCGTTTATTAAGCAACTACATGCCAGGCACTTTATGTGCATTATTTCATTTAACCCTCACAGAACCCAGAAAGTCAGCATTATACTCATGTTATACACAAGGAAACAGAGGCTCACATAGCTTAAGTTTACTGGTCACAGTAAGAAAGGTAGAAAATGGCAGCGCTAGATTTTGAACCTAATCATTCAAGTTCTCAGCCTTAACATCTTTTTAAAAAAGGCAGGAGGGTGGGGGAATGCTATATTTGGAAATGAAAAAAAAAGAAAAAAAAATTTATGTGCCTTAAGATATTGCATGTTGGGGTCATTTTGGCACTCAAGTGCTTTAAAATATTCATAATCATATCTGTAGAGGTAAATGTTAAATATTTTGTATCCTATATTTTTGTTTTCAAACATTTTAGCAATAAAAATAATATTTTAATTAAACAGAACCTGGTGTGGATGCCCAGAATGTAAAGTACGTGAAAGAGGAGTATCTCAGGGTGTGTCTTGGAGGTGGGAGGTTGACCAGGTGTCAGCATCCTCCGGTCTCTCCTCTCAACCATTTTCCCAAAACGCAGGAACTCTGGGCTTCCCTGGTGACGCAGTGGTTGAGAGTCCGCCTGCCGATGCAGGGGACACAGGTTCGTGCCCCGGTCTGGGAAGATCCCACATGCCGCGGAGCGGCTGGGCCCGTGAGCCATGGCTGCTGAGCCTGCGTGTCCAGAGCCTGTGCTCCACAATGGGAGAGGCCACAACAGTGAGAGGCCCATGTACCGCAAAACAAAAACAAAAACAAAAACAAAAACCTCAGGAACTCTATGGTTCTAGTCTACAGCCCCCAATAATTTTTAGAATCCTAAACATTTGTCTACACACTGCTCAAGCAAATGAATCCAGGAAACAGACAAACGCCATGTGTAGGTGACAGAGGTGTATCTTTGCCAAGGTGGCATGCTGTGGCCATGAGGAGGGCCCTGGCCACCGGTGGACCCACTCCTGTGCTGTCATGGGTGCTCCTATGTCCTAGAGGAGGGCAGAACCAATCACAGACCTGGTTTAATGCCCACCACCAGGGCAGCTGCCTCCTGACGGAGGTCCTGACTTTGGTCCTCGGGGCCACGGAAGCAAACAGGGAGGTTATACCTTATTTTGGATGTGAGATTGCCAAAACTGTTCTTGGTAAAATTCCCAGTTAGTCATATCAAATGATAAAGTCACCCAGGGATAATGCCCCATCTCGGGTTCTCTTTGCTTGTTTGGGAATTCTTTCCAAGGCAGAGGCAGAAAGCTTCATGAAGTAATTCACACCTGTCCAAACATAAATTATTTTATTGTCAGCACAAACCACCCTTAAATCCCTGCTGCTCTTGGGAAGCAGGGAAGGTTTTAGCACAGCACACTATGGTGACCAGCGGCCTGGTTTGCTGGGATGGAAGAGTCTCTGAGGAAGTGGGATTTTTAGTACTAAAGCCGAGGGAGTCCTAGGAAAACCAAAACGAATTGCTCACCTTACCACAACCCAACACATCACAAAAGTTTAGGGTGTCAACTGGCCACACTTAGGACCCGATGTCTTGGAGTTCACAGAGCACGAATCACTTTCATGTATTTTAAACGTACTACTTAACAACTAAGTTAAAGCATTGATGTTGCAAACTCAACAAATACACTCATGGTCTCAATGCAAAGAAACAACTTTATAATCCAATTAAATATGCTTGAATATTCACTTACTGCTTGTAATGGTTAATTTTATATGTCCACTTGGTTAGGTCATGGCACCCAGGTATTTGGTCAAACATTATTTCATGAAGGTATTTTTTAGACAAGATTAACATTTAAATCAGTAGACTTTGAGTGAAGCAGACTACCCTCCAGACAGTGGGTGGGCCTCATCCAGTCAGCTGAAAGATTTAATAAAAAAAAGACAGATGTCCTCTGATGAAGATTGAATTCTGCCAGCAGACTGCATTTGGACTCAATTGCTACTCTTCCCTGAGTCTCCAGCCTGCCAGCCTACCCTGAAGATCTTGGACTTGTATCTCCACAGAGATACAAGTTGTGTGAGCCAGTTCCTTAAAATGAATCTCTCTGTCTCTCTCTCTGTGTCTCTCTCTCTCTCTGTGTGCATCTGTTTCTCTCTCTCTCTGTGTCTCTCTGTGTCTCTCTCTGTGTGTGTCTCTGTCTCTGTATGTGTCTCTCACTCTCTGTGTCTCTGTCTCTGTGTCTCTCTCTCTCTCACACACACACACACACACACACGTGCACACACATCCTATTGGTTCTGTTTCTCAAAGAACCCTATTATACTGCTAATACATAATTTAAGTCCTTCCTTCCAAATAAACAGTTTTACAATTACCAGGAATAATAAAAAAAAGTCTTTACTAGAGACTAATATCCCGATAAAGTTGTTTGTTTGGGCCTTAGAAATTTAGAGGGATTTTCTAGCATTGCCTTAGAATTCTGCAGTAAATATTTTTCATTCCATAAATATTTATTGAGTCTTCCTATAGTTCATCACGTCCTTGTGTAATTTGAATACAAAAGTAATTTACTACGTGAACAGAAACTATGGGGGCAGTGGGTAGGGAGATCCTTTATAGATGCCCAATTTAGTTCATTGAGTATTGACTTGTCACATAGACTGGATTTTTTTGATTCTTTAGGTTCATTGTCTTTACTTTCTGAGTCTCAAGTACAGCCCATTTCATGGTCACCTGAACCTCAATCCAGTGATTATCAGTGTAGAGAGTTCAATGACAAAGTCCTAGTCTTCTTTTCTCTTCAATTCAGATTTAAACAAACTGATATGTATCTATGCGACTCTCGGAATCTCCCCAGATTGCTTTTGTGGGTTTTTCTGAGAAGTTTAAGTTTACTTCCTTTTACCCTCTACTGCTGTTGTATGTGTGTTGTGTACATACACACACACACACACACACACACACACACACACACACCATTTGAGGTTTTATTTAACACAAACAAAACGTGCAAAAGTCTTATCATTTTCTTCATTCCACACCTTGGTTCTGAGGTGGCTGATCCAGTTGACAGGAGGTCTGTTCTCACCCACAGATACATTTAGAACCTTCCAGCCAGGTGAGTCACATGGCTCAAGTGGCAGAGAAGCCCTCACTGCAGCCTGGACTGGTTGCACATCCCTTGATGACTCTGCATTTCTTTGTGGAAAATTGCCGGGCAAGCCTCAGCCTTGCTGAACGACAAGCACGCTTTAGATTTTTAGCCGATTCGTACCCTCAGGGCAGCATGTGCCGGCTCTTCTTGCTGTTCCAAGAACCAGTGTTGGAATCAAGAACTGGTTCTTGAATCACTCCTCCCCTGACCTCGTCCCCTCCCCCATCCCAGTGCTTCCCTTTATCAAGACTTACTGTTTGGACTGGTTTCATAGAAACACCTTGATTCTTCCCTTGATGATGAGAAGCATCGTGACAGAGTCTGAGAGTGAGTATGATGCTGGCAACGTGGTAGTTTTCCCTTCACAGACATGACCCCTCCCTCGGGCTACTCAGACCTGATATCCTGACTTTATTATCCTTATGATGATAAATTTTTTCTTTTCCTGAAAGCGGGAATGCAATCCAGTCCTTTGGTCAGTTGTAATCTCTTAAAAGGCTTAAAGAAGGTTAACAAACCAAGCTACAGCCCTTGCTGCTGCAGCCAATCCCTGGGCAGCACCGACACTCATCGTTCATCCCCTGACCACCCATTCTAGATTTTCCTTACCCTTGACCAACATTTTGGTCTGGTTTGGTTGCTTGCCTGGTATGGTGACACAGACCTTCATTTCTGAAGTGTTTCAGCCCTTAGTTGCCTTATTCTTATCAAATCATTTTTGATGCTTGCCCTTTAATAGATATTATTGGACACAGATGAGTCAAGAGACGTACCGGTGAATCCCCTGCGTTCTAGACATATTCCCTTCTGTACCAGCAACCCTCTCTCTTCAAGGGAATCATCACCAATCATGCCTGCCAGTATTGTAACTTTTTTTGCCTACTGGTTCACTGGCATGTGAAGCCCAAAGAGGTCAGGTGGTAGTTTTAGCCCTCAGTTCAGTGGAACCTCAGGTCCAAGAGTTCCCACCCAGGGAGGCAGAACACCTTAATTTAGCAGAGACTGAGTCTGTGGGCATGAGAAGCTCAAATTCTGCAGGTGGGTCGCTTGGAATTATGGTGGAACAGGTCCAACGCTATACCATATAGGACATCTACCTACCTAATCAATCACACCATGAAGGACAGCACCCCAACCCTACAAGGTGTTGTCCCTTTTCTGGTACAGGTACTGTGGGCAGGGAGGGCAAATCCATCTCCAAAGTATCAATTTAGGCAAGTATGAATCACTGCTCTCTTTAAGGTGGAAGGGGTCTGCTGTAATTGACCTGCCACCAGCTGGCTGGCAGGTCTTTCCAAGACTGAGGCCATATCAAAGGCTCAGTGTTAGTCTCTGATCCTGGCAAGTAGGGAATTCAGTAGTGGCAGGAGCTAGCCTCAGCCTTCTTGAGAGGGAGTCCATGTCTTTTTGATTCATGCTTAGTTTCCATTCTTGCCACATTGGTTTCATGGCCCCATTGCATAAGCACTGGATGACTCAGTAAGGAGCTGACTAACATTGTTTGTTGAGAGCTTGGTATGAGATTCTCTGGTACGTATTAGTATGTGATAACAGATCTGTGTGCATTTTGTTCACTCCCATTAGTCTGTGTACGTGCAGCTTTGGTAGACATCCTTGTCTCGTGTCTTGTTCCGTCTAAGTACTGGCCATTCAATCAAATCACTTCCCACTGCTCAGGAGTGGGTATACATCCTTTCCTCGGGCCACTTCTCCTTCAATATGAAATGGATAACCAATGTATTGCCCTTAACTCTGCCCAGTGGAAGGATTTCTCTTAACCACTTTCCTTCAGGGTCAATTTTGAGCAGCAGCTCACCCCTGGCTGGAAACAACATATTACACTATCCCTTTTGTGAACCAGGCCCAAGTCCTTTCTCCCTCTGACAGTTGCCATAGGGAACCCCTGATGATGACATAGATGTAGATTGAAGGACAGGTACTAGTACAACAGAGTTAGGGAAAACGAGCCCAGGCCATCTGCCTCTTTAATTTACTCAGGTGTCCTGGACTGACTTTAGTCTAATCCTGAATGTACCTCTTCTATTGTGTCATGCATTGCTGTCGTCTCCACCCAGCCCTGTGATTTGGTGGATCTGATAGCACTCAGCTCATGATGAGCAGCTGTGTTTCACAGTCACTTGGTGTTCCATGATGAGGTCTAAATTGTTATTTGGGATGAACATCATGTTATTTTTCCAAATAGGGAGTTGTTCTCTGCCACAAAAGATGAAACTGTGCTCCAGAATCATGAGGGTCTGTGCTATGATTCTTCTAATGAGACTTTTCAGAGATTCTACGCAGTATTCTCACCCACAGATACATTTAGAACCTTCCAGCCAGGTGAGTCACATGGCTCAAGTGGCAGAGAGGCCCTCAGTGCAGCCTGGACTGGTTGCACATCACTTTTGCCTCTGGGCCACTTTTGAAACTGGGCCTTCTTTATAGAGATCTGGTAGCTAAAGTGAGAGAGTGAGAACACAACGTTCTGGCTGTCTGTCTATCATCTCACTCCTAGGATGGTCATGATCCATTACCCATCACCAGCGATCCCTGTGGACCAAAGCACCCTCCGTGGCCAGGTTGTTCTGAGATGTTACCGTGATTATCAACCTGAAGGCAATGGGGCAGATCTGGAGCAGAACAAGACTTCAGATGAGATCATTACATTGTTCAGCACGAGTAGAAGTTTTTCTCCTCTGGGGAGGGTGAAGGGGCCATTTCTCCCAGGCAGGAAGGAGGGGCAGGAACATTTGGACATTCACGATGATCAGGCTTCTTCACTCAAATGTCCCTATTCTAGGTCTCAGGTTATTACTCTTCCTCTCCAGACCCTCACTTTGACATAGGAGCACGTTGGGCTGTGCATTCTGTCTACTTTGAAAGTTTGCTACCCTATACCATGCAATCCTGGACATGATTTTCTTCCTTGTCTGCCTTGCAGCTGTAGGAGACAAGAGGATTTTAAAAGCTTCCATAGAGACCCTCTGGCTCTCACAGCATGCTGTAAGTGGGCAATTAGCTTTCCTGAGCCTGTTATTCCATTTTGTAAATCTTCCAAAGCCATCAAAAGCAGCTACTCCATAAGACAGTTCTGGTAATTATCACTTCCCCTTCATGTCACGGTACAGCAGCCACTTGACACACCAATATCTTGCCTTCCACCTATACCACATACCAACTAAACCCAGGTGAATATTCTATCACCTGCGTGCCAGGGATTAGGGGCTGCATGCCAGGGATTAGGGGCTTTCAGTTTACCACCACAAATGGGGATCCACACTTCTATCCTGAATGTCTGACTTCTAAGGGCATTCCCTACACCACTGTATTTGCCTAGGTTCTTAGAAAACAGAACCTGAGGCAAAATTTTCTGTGCTAACACTTAACTGTAGGGTGGCATCACAGCAGGCAAAGAGAAATGAGGATGGGAATGAGGAAGAACAAACACAAGGAAGTTCATGACTTAGCTAGCCAGAGTTTCGCCACAAACACATTAGCTTCTCAGTCTTAAAAAGACATCCCAGGACTTCCCCGGTGGTCCAGTGGTTAAGAATCTGCCTTCCGATGCAGGGGACGAGGGTTCAATCCCTGGTTGGGGAACTAAGATCCCACATGCCGCGGGGCAACTAAGCCCATGCACCACAACTACTGACTACTGAGCCCACGCGCTGCAACTAGAGAGAAGTCCGCACGCCACAACGAAGAGCCCACGTGCTACAACTAAGACCCGACGGGGCCACACACAAAGTAAATAAATAAAATAAGGACATCCCCAGAGGGACAATATGAAAATAACTGCATTTGGAACAGTCTGTTGGGGGGAAAAAGGCAAGGAGTTTATGTGCAGGTGGCCTCTCATTTCTTGTCTCCCATTGGTCAGAATTCACCCCATTATGTCAATTTCCCGC
Source organism: Globicephala melas (assembly GCF_963455315.2). NCBI lineage: Eukaryota > Metazoa > Chordata > Mammalia > Artiodactyla > Delphinidae > Globicephala > Globicephala melas. The sequence goes on along the minus strand of NC_083320.1, from coordinate 43,030,008 downwards.
CACATCGGAGTTGTTTTATCACACCCTCCAGGAAGACCCTGGAGCTTCTGAAGGCCCAATCCAGGCAGCGCGTGGCCACAGTCGTCTGTTCTCCTTAGCTGGTCATGTCTGTTGAAGCTTTTCCGTCTGTGGTGACAGCTCCAGCAACAGCGGCCAGGCCTTACGACTGCAGCAATGGATGGGCTGCAGCCAGGCCCTTCCTAGTTAGGAAAGAAGGCTAATGGCCAAAGCCAGGTTTTATTGAATAGGTGAGGATGAGTGGATCTGGGTGGCACAGAAACTGGGCCTAGTACATGCACTTTCCCTTCAAGGAAATAAAGCCTGATGTTAAAGTTAAGCCCACTTAACTGCATGGCAAGTTGGTGCTCTACCTCTCGTCATGAGAACATTTCCCCATGTCAGAATTTCATAGGCTCACAGGACTGGAAAGCGTGCACATCATTTGATTCAGCCTCCATATTTTTCAGATGAGATGCGTGAGCTTTACAAAGCTTAGGTGACCCTCTCAGGCCAAACAGTAAGTGGAGAAACGAGACCACCTCCCTCCAGCGCAGGCCTCATTCCGCAATATCACACGGATAAGGCAGGTGTAGGGCGGGGGGCGGGGGGTTACCTGGCACCCACTCTTGCCTTTATCAAAGTCTTTTGAAGGTGTCAGTTTAGTGAGGTGATGTCTAAGAGCTGCTGTAAGAACACTGAAGGAAAGATGTTATGTAATTTTGAAGTGCTGTTGTTGGTTTTGGAACAAAAAGTCTTTAAACAACACTAGCCTGGCTTGTTGGTGAATCACAGTGGGTGTTAGAAGGATCTATGTTTCCAGAAGCAACATCTCGTCTTCGGATATGAAATAGAGTGTAATACAGAGAAGGAAGTGCAACAAACAAAGGTGAGTGTGTCATGTGGAGTTATTGGCTCCCTTGAATTCGAAATCTATGTTAACAACTCTCGAGGATTGGCTGGGAGGTCTTCTTCCTCTGTTCTATGTTCATGCCGAAGTGGAGACATAACAGTCTGTGCCCTTTTCAGCACAGCTACTGAAGCAGCATTCGTAGCTGTCATAAAGGTCAATGTGCACCTAGAGCAGAAACCCCTTGTTCCTTGAAAATAACCTCATTTCTAGCCAACCTGCTCGCTTTGCCCTTGGTGGACACATTGACTTCAGTGACATCTGGAGATTCTTGCCCTCTTGACATGTGCGCTGACAACGTAAAGACCTGAACTCTACCTTCTGACAGCTCCCATTTCTGGAGCTACAGAAGCTACACAGGGACGATGTTCTAATCTTCTTTCACTTTATGTTCCAAATAATATCCTAGGGAACTTCTTGTTTTTATTTCCTGTCGGAGAAGATTTTAAAAAAGTAATTCTGGCTTGCTAAAATCAGTTTCCCATCATGTCTTAAATTAGCCTGGTACCAATTTGCTTGAATATCTGCCCCAGTGCTGTGGGAGGGAACTGAGGAGCTGGCTTGAATTTCCACAGGTGGATGCCAACTACGGTGTGCCCTGGCACTGCTTTCAGAGGCTTTTTGCCAAGCCAAAATTTCACTTCTGATTCCACAGGGAATCAAGCCCTGAATGAGAAGACAGCTATAGACAGGGGAGGGGGGGGGGAACAGCATCTATTCAATCTGTCAGCTCTTCTCCTTATATCCCTTTCCAGCACAGAAAGATACATTGAAATACAACAAGAAAAACACAGATTAAATGCAATTCAGTGAAGTGTGAGAAAAAGCATAGGTGGTTTCCAGGCAAGACTGTCACATCAGCAGTGCAAGTAAAGCATTTCTACTAGTGTTTCCACCACAGAAAGGATGCTCGCTTCCAGGGACTGCCAGGTGCTACTCTGATGCTGGAAACCTCTCCTGGAATGGAAGTAATAGCACACTTTTGTGCCTGTAGAGTTTCCTATTTTACCCCTTTTAGCTTAAGAGAGGTTACTGCCCTTCTGTGGCACTGTGATGACGAAGACTTGGAAATATATAGTCATGCACTTCTTTGGTTGTTTCCTGAATGATGCAGGGTGTTCATTCCAGTGACTTCTACTTTGGAGGCTTTCTGAAATGTCAGGGTCTATTACCTGCTGCCTAGGAGAATCCATTCCAGGCTTGCACAAGTAGAGCCAAAAAATCAAATTTCACCTACTTATGGAGACTAAGCCAGGGTCGCAGAACTGGACTCTCTAGAAGTGTGATTTTTGGTTGTATGTTTGTTTTGTTTTTTCCCGTTTTCTTTTTATATGAAGGAAGCTTGTTGAATGTACATGCCTCTCAGACCTGGGAGGTGCAGTAAAGCCCACAGAAATCCAGGAGGGGCAATCTCCTAGTCTTTGATAGATATTGGAGGACTTTCTGCCCCTCCTTGAATGTATACCCTTATGTATGGTCAGGCCACTCAAGATGGCTGTTCTCTTGCTCTCTGTACATCCTCTGCTCAACCAGCCCCTGCTTCACTCACATGAGCATCCAAGCTCTTAGTTACAGGGCTTAATCAGTAACTGCCTACCTGCTCTCCCCCAACCCCCTGCCCCAGCCGCTGGTTTCCCTGGTAACTGATGAGCCCACCTGACATCAATTCCACCTGTAAATGGTAGCCTCTTCCTCCCCTGAGTAGTGAAGATTGTTGCTACGTCCTGCCTGCCACCCACCCATTATACATGGTACAGTGTCGCTCCAGAATCCATTGTTTCAGACGCGTAGGATCCTCTGTCCAATAAGCCATTGATGTCTCTGTTGCTGTCTCAGGCTCTTTCTTCAGTTTTGAGGCTGGACAACTACAAGGCTTGCAGGCCTGTGAGGGTGCAGCCAGCCCAACAACTGGTGAGCCAGCCAGGAGGTCGAGGAAACTCCGTGAGCATGGAGATGTCGGGAAATAAGGACGGGAACGGAAAGTTTCAGGAGGTAATCCTGAGGTGGCCATCCACTAGCATGTGGGGCCCTGTGGCAGCTGACCACCATGAGAGATGTCTTTCTCTTCTGCTGTACGGATGATATCCTGTAAACCTCAGAGCCTCTCTCCAGTTTAAAAGTAGCAGCCCCATGCTCATGGTTCATCTGACTGCACGGGATGTGGTTGGTGAATACAGACAGAACGCAAGGACCTGGATTATCTATTAAATACTTGGATGTTTTCTGGTTGGGTAAGACAAGCATACCCCCAACCCACCACCCCTAAAGAATTACAGACACAACCTTCAGGGACATTAACTTAGGGACAGGCATGTGAATTGGATGTGGCTAGTTACCCAGACGGATTGGTTGGGGCCAGTGGTAATGGCAAAACAATAAAAGAGTACCTGTGGGCTTCTGGTCCCAGCTCTGGAGGGGGCATAGCAACAAGAGTATGATGGAACAGCAGCTATATGCAGTCTGTGATGTGTTACAACAGGCGGAAGACATTACAAAAGGCTTACCTGAGTCGTCAAGCAACACAGAAAACCGCTGCTCGGGGTCTGGAACAGCTGTGTGTGACATATGGGCCTCCCATGGACATGGAGAGCGACCAAGGACCATGAAGTTCAGGAATGGGCCAATAAAAATAACATACATTGGCATTTCCACCTGCCTTACAACTCGACTGCTGCCGGGCTGTGAACGACTGAGGTGGGAGACCACTGTCTCAACACGTGGACCAGGAGGCTAGCTCAAGCCCTGCAAACTATAACCAAACATCCCAGGAGCAATCATCCCAGTGCCTACATCAAGTTAACCCAGAGGCAACTAGTCAACACAATTTGAGTTCAACTGCTGACCACCAAAGGACCATTGCCAACTGTCAGTTAGGATGAAAACTCACTTTTGCTCTCCTCACAGGATCTACCCCAGGTGAACACACTACAAAATGGTCCTGGTAAGGTAAGTCCCTGGTGGTTTGGGTTTGCCACCCCTTGGGGAATAGAATTTAAAAAAACGATGTACAGATTTCACCTGTCTTCTACCCGGCCCCACCTGAGACTACTAGGGTAATTAATCCAGGCCCCCTACTGGAGAAATGCACCAATATGTTAACCCTATTTTCTGTTTTTCTCCACTGTCTCTCCAGTGTCCGGTACTGGCTGTGGGGACTGAGTGTGGACAGAGGGTATGGAACTGCAGGCCAGGACAAAAAACACGTGCAGGGCTGGCATTATCTCAGAATGCTGTTACTGCTTGTATGCTGCTTAACGGTCATGAACTTACCTGTACTGTGCCTGTTAAACATCTTACCTTTCATCCCTAGTCTGAGGGGAAGGAATCTGTTTGCAGACTGGATGACAGTGGTGGTCTCACCTGTGGAAAAAGTCTGACTGCTGGGTCTCCAGCGAGATGCTGTTGTTATCCTCCTCTAGATTTCCATGAAAACTTGACCCGATAAGCGTCTGGCTCCAATGTTTGCCCACCTTTTGGTGAATTACTATCTTTAGTCTACTAGGTGTCTTACTCCTAATACTCTTCAGCTGCTGCCATCTGTATTGCATTCGTGGTAATTGGTTGTGGTGCCTCTCTACATACCTGGCCCCAGGGATATCCCGGAAGAGGAGTGGACCAGGACGCTAAGGGTCATGCAGAGTATGTAAGGGTGGAGCATATGGTCAGGCCATTCAAGATGGCTAATCTTTTGCTCTCTGTACATCCCTGCTGGACAAGCCCCACTTCACTCACATGACTATCCTAGCTCTTAATTATAGGGCTTAATTAGTAACTGCCTACATGCTCTCCCCCTAGCCCAGCCCCAGCCACTGGTTTCCCTGGTAACTGATGAGCCCAACTGACATCAATTCCCCCTATTAACGGTAGCTTCCTTCTCCCCGGAGTAGTGAGGACTGCTGCCATGTCCTGCCTGCTGCATACCACACGTGGCGGGTGTTGCTCCAGGATCCTTCGTTTCACACATGTAGGATGCCCTGCCCAGTAAGTCACTGATGTCTCTGTTGCTGTCTCCAGGCTCTTTCTTTGGTCTTGAGGCTGGACAATTACAGGGCTTGCAGGCCTGCACACGGGGTGCAGCCCAACACCTTAGTAGAGCAGTTGGGTAACAGCACTAGCAATAGATGTTCTCTCCAAGCACGCATTGAGGGTCCTGACCTCCTATATGAACACGGATGCAGAGTTATCTCCAAAATGAGCAGCAGGAATGTTCATGATCACTGTACTGGAGTAGATAAACTATCTTGTACATGTGTGTACAAAGGCAAAACTGTAGTATAATATCATAACTGGGATATTGACATACAATCTCTTGATCTTATTTATATGTATAGTAATGGTATCTTTAATAAGATAATTTTTTTAAAAATATATATATTTTAAGAAAGCCTCAGATATTTATGAGAGCATTAATCATAATACTAAAATGATAAAAACTAAAAATTATATTATGGCCTATTTAAAAAGCCAAATCTCAAGTTATTGTTGGGTGGTGGGATTAGAGTGATTTTTATTTTATTTTCCTTTTATGTCTATTTCTTTCTTTTCTACAGTTCAATATTACCTTTATGATAAAAATTAAACTTAAAAACCAAAACTTTGGGTATGATATGGACACAGCCTGAGAGTAAACATACAAACATCTAGAATGGTCAGAATTACCTGCAAAAGGGCCTAGTTTAGTTTTCTGACACGTGTTGTTGCTTTGGTTGTTACTCCATCAACAGCGTAATACGTATACATACATTTTTTTAGTTGAGATAATTATAAGTTTGCAGTTGTAAGGAACAGGGCAGAGGGATCCTTTGTACACTTCACCCAGTTCCCCCCAGTGGTAACACTTTGCTAAGCTATAGTATAATGTCACAACCAGGATATGGACATGGACACAATCTACTGATCTTACTGAGATTTTCCCAGTTCTACTTGTGCTCATTTGCGTGTGTTCCTGTAGGTGCAGGCACACTTCTGTATCAAGTTCCATATGATTTTACCAGCTGTGTAGGTCTGTGACCACCATAGTCGAGATACTGAACAGTCCCAGCACCAAAAGGATCCCTTATGTTGTTGCCCTTTTATCATTATAACCACCTCTCGTGCCAGCTCCCCGATTTCTCATCTCTGGCCACCACTAATCTGTTCTCCATTTCCAAAGTTTCATCATTTCAGAAATGTTATATAAATGGAATTATGTACCATGTAACCTTTTGGAATTGGCTGTTTTCACTCAGCAGAAATCCCTGGAGATTCGTCCAAATTGTTGCAGCCATCACAATAGTCCTCTTCCCATTGGGGAGCAGTATTTCATGTTATATATGTACCACAGTTTAACCATGTGCATGTTGGAGGACACCTGGGTTGATTCCTAGCTTCGGCTACTACAAGTAAAGCTGCTGTGCACATTTGTGTACAGGTTTCTGTGTGACTGTAGATTTTCATTTTTCTGAAATAAATACCCTAGGGATGCAATTGCTGAGTAATATGATGGTTGCATGTAGTTTTATAAGAAACTTCCAAAGTGTGTCCCAAAGTGGTTGTATCATTTTACATTCCCAACAGCAATGTATGAGTTACCCAATTTCCCCACATTCTCCCCAACATTTGGTATTGCCACTTTTTAAATTTTAGTCATTCTGATATGTCTTAGTGATATCTCTTTGTGGTTTCACTGTGCACTTCCCTAAAGGCTAACAAAGTTGACCATCTTTTCAAGTGCTTATTTTCTATCTGTTTATCCTCTTTGGTGAAATGTCTATTAATGTCTTTTTTGCCCCTTTTCTAATTGGATTGTTTGCTCTTTTAAATCTTGAGTTTGGGGAATTCTTCCCATTATAGATATTAATCCTCTACCATGTAGGTAATTTGCAAATATTTTCTCCCAGCTTATAACTTTTCTTTTCATCCTCTTCATGTGAGCTCTCATAGAGCAAAAGTTTTAAACTTTATGAAGTCCGATTTTGTGTGTGTGTGGTTTTTTCTTTTTTTTTTTTTGCTTTTATGGATCATGGTTTTGGTGCCAAGTCTAAAAACTCTCCTACTCTTAGGTCTCAAAGACTCTCTCTGTTTTTTTTTTCTAAAAGTTTTGTAGTTTTTATGTTTTACATTTGAGTCTATGATCCATTTTGAGTTAATATTTTTATGATGTGTGAGACTTCGGTCAAGGCTCATTTCTTCCTTTTCCTTTCATCCTTTTCTCTCTCCCTCTTTCTCTCTTTTTCCTATGATGTCCAACTGCTCCAGCACCATTTGCTAAAAGGCTATTCTATCTCCATTGAACTGCTTTCTCACCTTTGTCAAAAATCAGTTGGGTATATTTGTGTGGATCTATTTCTGGGTGTCGACAGCATTTTGACACAACATCTGCTTCACATGGAGGGATAGAGAATGAGGAGTTACTGCTTCACTGTGCGTGAAAGAAGAGGGGTCTCTGCGGGGTTATTAGTGTAAGAGAGCCAAATGCAGAATCAGTGAGTAAGCGCAGAACCTGGCTCACAAAGGAAAAATCTGCCTGGCAACTGTTGAAACATCAAGTCTGAGCTTAAAAAAAAAAAAATCATTCTTGCTTAAGGCATACAGCAGAAGACTGTGGTCAGTTCTCTGCCTCCCTATTGTCTTTTATCGTTTTATCACTTAAAGGAGATGGGACTCTTTGATTCTCCACTACTTTCTGTTACAGATAATCAAAGACTAATTTTTAGGATATCTCTTTGAGCTCTCAGTGTTTCCCAGAGGCTATAATTATCACCTTCCAAGAAGTGTTTCCTCCCCCTTAACCCCCTGCTGTCCATGTATTTGCAAGTGTCCAGACAGGTGGCTGCGTGGGGATGCTTCTTGGGGTTTTCATGCGAATAGGTCACCATGAATCCAGGGTACCCCATGAATCATCTTTGAGAAACCTAGCCCTGACTCATCTTACCTCATGCAGGTGCCTCATAGTATTTTCTCTGAATCAGTATGATTAAAATGATTTTGTCCTGAACTTGTTCACATTCTTTGATCACTTGGAGAGGTCTTTGAGGGATAAACTGATTATAACCTGGAATGCTCCCCAACCATAGTTACTTTCATCTTCACTCTCTCCACCTTTCGCTGAGATTTAACTCCTTTTAATCAGAATAATCTATAATACAGATGGGTGCACAAAACAAACACTTTACCGTTTCTTAATATAAAGGGAATAAATCATCTCCTTCTCTGTAAGACACTTACACCATCCTGTCCTTTTTTATTTCCCCCTGGGAGCCTCTTCCGCCCTGTTCATGTGTCTCGTAATGCACATGGGAAAAGATGCCTGTCTCTCTCTTCCTCTTTCTCCCTTGGTATTTCCTCTTCTTCATTATATTTTAATCATATTTCTTTGTATCTTTCTTTCAGTAGGGGTAATGAATTATAATTTTGTGGTTTGAAATATTATTTATGAGGACTAAGTATATGTTTCCATCATAGATCCTTAACATTTTAGCTTCTTAACTACATGAAAATGGTTTCAACATGCAATTGAAATTAAAGCTTTGTAGTGGAGAAAGGGAAGGCTTCAGGTCTATCCTGATTGGAGACTGTTGGCATGAGAAAGCTGTAAGCTGCTAACTAGAATTGTGGAATTGCTGTGTAATTGGTTAGGGGTGCATATTTGACTTTCTCTGGTTGGTCCTGAGTTGGAATTGAGGCCAAAAATGATGAAAGGTGTCAGTTATTAATCAAGTCCTGACTGTTTGGGGCCTATTATTACAGGGGTACCATTTGGGTTCATGAACTGATGGCTAGAGATAGCAGTCTGACTTCCTGGACTGCATACTAGGCTGGCTTTCTGGGTGGGTTGCTGCAGGTTGTGGGTCAGAGTCCTATTTATATATATATTTAAATATATTTATACATATATTCATATATATATTTTTATATATTCATAGTTTTAATATATATTTGTCTGTTTGTATAGTCAGTCTCCCAAGGATTTAAGCAACTTATTTTTGAACAGATAACAGAGTTAAGATTCAGACCCATGATGCAACAAGAGTATGAGTTTTTATCACTTCAGCATACTGTCTCTGTGAAAGGATTCCCAGAGAAAGGGTGGCAGAGATAACCAAGGTGGCAGGTATGGTTGCATTTTAGCTGATACCTGCCGCTGGACATTGTTAGTTGCTCATCCATCCAGCTCCCATCTTCCTTCCAACTAAACTCTGATTTTATTCAGGTATTAAGTCCCTTTGCTATGCAGCAGGCTTGAAGTTGACTCCTCCAATTCCAGGAACCTCGATTTTTCTAAGCCAAACAGCATCGGCATTGCCCTGGTCACCTTTCCCCCCTGCTACCCCACCCCAGACATAAACATGTGACCTAATTTCGTCCAGAAAGAATGGAAAATGGAGGGAGGGGTCTCTTTCTTGTTGGGTGGCAGCAAAGGAGCACATATGCACCCTTTACTGCTGGTTGCTGTCACTGACCGTAAGGGCAAAGAGCCTTAGGTGAAGTCAGTGCTGTGGGTAACAGAATCAAAAGGCAAAGAGAACCTGGGTTCTCCATGATATCGGTGAACCATTGACGACCAACTCTGCAGCTGCCCTTCCTACTGACTTCTGTTACACGAGATAATTTCTTCGTCGCTTAAGGCAGTTTGAGTTGGGTTTTCTGATACGCAGAGCCAAAGCATCCTAGCGAACACAGCAGCCTAGCAATGAGTCTTTGCCTTCATACTCTGTCCCAAGTCCAGTAGTAAACTTTTGAACTTCAATAGAACAAAACGGTTGAGAGCCATTGCCCTGGACCCAGAATGCCTGCGTTCAAGGCCAGCTCCACTTCTTTGTAATTGCTGACCTTGGGAAAGCTACTTAATTTCTATATGCTTCACCCTTTTATTTAAACTGGAGATAATGATGATACCTAACTCGTAGGATGATTATAAGAGCGAAAATGTGTCAAGTGCTCAGAATAGCGCCTAGAACATTATAAGAGCTGTCAAAGTGTTCGTTGTTGGTATTGATATTTAAAACTTAATAAATATTCCCTAAACTTTCTTCCAGAGCGCGGGGGGTGGGGGTGGGGGGCGGAAATACTTACCATTTAAAACTTTAAATCATTTCCATTACTGAAGTAGCTGTATCCAGTTCAGCTTTTTCACCTCTGCTTCCAATGTGTAGCCAGGCTCCAGCATCCCAGGAGCAATCAGATGAAAAGGGGCCACTCTTTGCCTCCTTTCTTTACATGCCTCCTGTTCTGACACTTGATTTCAACGTATTCAACAGACTCACCTTTGCTTTCATTCTCTGGCTCTTCTAATGTTTTCTAACATTTTAATAACTGACAAGTCAACACCTTTCCTTTAAAAATTGCTGAAAACCCACCACTTTTAGACAATGTGTTCTGAGGGAGTGACAAGTAGTCCCCTCCTGATTACACCAGTGCTCTGTCTCTTTTCCATGGGGAATGTTCAACCAGGAAAAGAGAAACTACTACCTAAGTGCCTACTCTGCACCAAGTACTGTGTTAGTTGTTTTCACTACTTTTTTAAAGTTTTTATTGGAGTATAGTTGATTTACAATGTTAGCTTCTGCTGCACAGCAAAGTGAATCAGTTACACATATACATACATCCACTCCTTTCTAGATTCTTTTTCCATATAGGTCATTACAGAATATTGAGTAGAGTTCCCTGTGCTCTACAGTAGGTCATTATTAGTTATTTATTTTATATATAGTAGTGTGTATATGTCAATCTCAATCTCCCAATTTATCCCTCCTCCCCCTCTACCCCCTGGTAACCATAAGTTTGTTTTTAACATCTGTGTTTTCACTATTTCTTGAGTAATATATTTCTATTAATGACATACACACAAATTGGGTGATTTTTTTTAAGAGTTTTGTGTCAGAATAACCTGGGTTATGTATGACTAACAAATAATTCCCACTTTTTGTTGGTTTAAAATAACAAAGGCATGTATTTCCTTTCAATCTACATGTCTTTCTCAAGTATGTGGGCTGTGGAAACAGTGCTCTATATCAACAGTTGGCATACTTTTTCTTAGAGGCCCATTTGGTAAACATTTTAGGTTTGCATATTATACAGTCTCTGCCTCAACAATCTGATTCTACCATTGCAACTTGAAAACATAGGCAAATGGATATGGCTTTATTCCAATAAAACTTTATTTATAAAAGCAGGCAGCCAACCCAGGGGCTGTAGATTGCTGATTCCTGTTCTACATTATCCTCACTCTGGCACCCAGGCTGGTAGAGGCTCCCTTGTTTGGAAGGCACCCATCATGGCAGCAGGGAGAAAAAAGATCGGGAGGAATCGTGCACCAGGTCTTGAGTGCTTCACCTGGAAGTGACCTGTATCACTTGTCCTCATGTTTTATTGACGGTAGGCAATCATACAGCCACATCTGAGTTCAATATATGGAGGTAAGGAAGCACACGTGTGAGCCTAGAAGAGCAGAATCAGGAAGACGACCAGAAACACAAGCCCTGGTCCTGACTATTGTACATTGCGTCATTCTGCTGTTCATCTCTTTCTGTGGCTATATTTTTGCTGAGCTTTGTGTTCCTAGTTAAGGAATGGTTTACTCTATGTTCCTACAGGTGTATTACTCAGTTTCTGGATAAACCGGGCCTCTTTTTTTCCTGCTTTTCTCGTCCAGCCTCTAGGCTTGTTATTACTCAGCAAGCAAAGCACTAAAGAGCCAGAGGGAAAGAAGTGTAAAATGCAAATTCATCCACCTCAGATGTGGCTCCTGGGCCTTGTACCATCCACCTAGGAAAGTCCCCGCTGAGGGCCCACTGTCAGGCTTGGGGGTTGCAGAAACTTGCATATGATCGATTATTATCTAATTAACACAATATTCAAAGTAACCATTTTTTGAGGCAACGTCTGGCCTGTGTTGAACAGCTCTGTATGTTAGAAGTGTGTGTGTGTGTGTAGGGATGAATATTACAAAATCAATTTGGTCAGCTTCTCATTACTGTCTCCTTTTCCTCTATTTCCTCTTTACATTTTCTCTCCCTTTCTTCCTCTAGAGCCCTTATGTTTTCAAAGAGTCAAAGATAGGTTGGAAGGAGTGGGAATTAAGGATTTTTTCTGGTTAAAATATGTCCCTGGCCTATGGGCCTAATCATACCTTCCTCCAAATTTCTTTTTCTCCATCATCCATTCATCTATCCATCCAACATCTAAATGAGGACCTATTATCTGCCAGGCTCTATGTAGGCAGGTAACAGGGATATAAACTGTGCATAAGAACAATACAGTCTTTGCCCTCACAGTGCTGAAAACTTTTGTGGGGAAAAAAATGTAATAATTGGTAAGAGAACTGAAGAATCCTGGAAGCTGGGGATTGTGAGGGAACGTGTGGTGTGGGCATCTATCTCCTGGAAGGTAAAGCATTAGAAGGGAGAGTTCCTGTTACTCTATGTGAATGAAGGCACTACTAAGGGATTTTATGCACGAATGCTTTTGTTCTTTAACCTTTGGCTTGCACTGTTTATGCCATTGTTATCTTTAGCTCTGTTTGGAGAATGGCAAATAGCCAGCAAGTTCTCGGTTGATTTCCCATTTGCAATATGTTTCTTATTTATCTGGTTTTAGCTTAAAGATCAAATTGCCTTTAGGCCTACTTCTGATCTTTGCCAGAAAAAGCTGGCTCTTTCTCCACTCATCTGTGTAAAGCATTGCTCAGGTGAGAATTTTCACATGATTTGAATAGAAGAACTAAAACTTCCCAGGAAATAAAGAGAGCAGGAAGGGCATAACATTTATTTTGTTGCTTCCAAGGCTCAAGATACTATTTTGTGGTTTTCTTTTAACTTTTTTATTTTGTGGCAAAAATGTATACCTAGTTGGCATGCTGACCAAACAAAATGAATACAATACTTAAGTATAGAGCTATTTTGAGAAAATTATTCTTACATAAAATCAGCACATTAAAAACAACAGAACCATATCTGGTGAAAACTCATTTATTTTGCAACCTGGAAAAATGTACTATTCCATATCACAGAATTTCCAGAAAACTTGCTCTTTTTGCATGCTCTTATGTGAGCAAATTTTTTTAAAAAACGGAAGTATTTTGAATTAAAATATTTCTATGATGTTTCCTATCTCTTAAACCAAACATAATTTATTCTTGATGACTCCAAGCATAATTACACATGAATTCAGATGATTCTAATTTTCTGTAGCATATTGATACCCTTGGAGCCTACCTAAGAGGTCTGGGACAATTTATTTCAATAGGTGTGACTAGAATGCTTTACTTTAAAAGTATTTACGGGAAAACCTACTACAGGTTTAGTTGTTTGTGTTTTTTGGGTTTCTTTTCTTTTTTTTTTTTTTTTTTGGTATCTTGTTAGGGGTGTCAGACATCCCTTTTTCCAGGTTTCATGTATCTGCTTCTAACAATTTATTACTTTTGTTTTTGTTTTGCGGTACGTGGGCCTCTCACCGTTGTGGCCTCTCCCGCTGTGGAGCACAGGCTCCGGATGCGCAGGCTCAGTGGCCATGGCTCACGGGCCCAGCCGCTCCGCAGCACGCGGGATCCTCCCGGACCGGGGCACGAACCCATGTCCCCTGCATCGGCAGGCGGACTCTCAACCACTGCGCCACCAGGGAAGTCCAATTTATTACTTTTGATTTATGTTGAACATATTTATTAGAATAAACTTGGTTGCATATAACATTTAGAACAAAAGTAATAGCAGCTAAAACAAGATAGTAGCTTATTTCTGTCTCATGTGTAAGAAACCAGAGATAGGCAGTCCAAGATGAGTAGGACACATCTTGAATTTCTTAGGGATTCAGTTTCCTTCTAGCTCTCCACTGCAACATCTTTAGGCCATAGTCCTCATAGTCACAGTCCAAGAAGACTCCTAGAATCATCATAGCAAGGCAGCCAGCAGATTGGAAGGTGGGAAGACAGCAGGGCTGGGTCCCACTTTGTGGGATACTGCCTGGGTGGCCTATAGAACAACATTGCTGCTTGTCTTTCATTGGTCAAAAGTTTATCACCTTTATAGTTGTAAATATAGTTTTTACCTGGCTGCACGACTTCCCCTGAACAAACTTGAGTTTCTGATACTAAGTAGAAATGGAAGAATGGATGCTGGGGCCAACCGCTAGCAGCCTCTGCCATATTCCAATACCAAATATCCAAGCCTCTTAGAAAATTGTGCAGAGGTCTTGAATAATGTGGGTTTCTCCTAGGAAGTAAAATGAATGGCATTTAATGCATGGACTTCTATGCCTTCATCACTACAAGGCCTCTGGAAATGTTTCCAGATTCCCAGCTGGGTTCTCAATAACTAAATTCATTACATAAATGGCATTTGAACAGTGGAGGTGCTATTGTGGCTGAAGCGAATACTTATCTATAAAATCCTTTTCTAGAATTCAAGAAATTCTGCTTTGCCATATCGCATAGATGCATTCCAAATGTGGGAGTTTCCTCTCGAAGTATGTGCCTCCAGTGTGTGCAGGAATTGTATGTGGCCTGAACAGTTTAGACTGGAGCCTAACATTTGGTTACATCTACTCCCCTTGTCACTGTTTCTCATCTTATGGAATTTATGCCAGGACCTACTAGAAATAACTTTTTCACATTACATAATTCCTAGAGTATAAGCAAAATCTTATATTTGGTTTGTTTTCTACATTTTGTCTCTCTAAATCTATTCCTTGCAATATTTGAAACTTTGCAGTGAAGAAGATGAAGTACTCATGAAAACAGGATGCCAATTTGTACATTTAATATATTTGTGTTTGGCAAGGATCACTGTGGGCATTATTTTTGGTTCCCTGGTATTTGGTTTAAATTAAAAACATTTGCATGGGGACCTCCTTGGTGGCACAGTGGTTAAGACTCTGTGCTCCCAATGCAGGGGGCCCGGGTTCAATCCCTGGTCAGGGAACTAGATCCCACATGCATGCTGCAACTAAGGAGCCCACCTGCCGCAACCAAGACCCGGCACAACCAAATAAATAAACAAAATCAATATTTAAAAAAGAAAAAAGAAAAACATTTGCATGAGCTAGACGGGTGTCTGATCTAGAACGGGGTCTCCTGCCCCTGTGCCCTTGAGTGACTTAGTTCTCTGGGTAACTCTCATGGCAGCACACATGCTCTTCTGGTGAATTATACTGGCTGGATTTTAACTGCCCTGACCTAGCTGTGCCCACAAATGTGACTTTTGTATGTGAAGCAAATGTGGAAAGTGGAAACAGAGTTTAGCTCACTACTGGGCTGATGAGCAGCTGCTGTGCACCAATACAGCTGCACTGGTTGTTTACAACTGCCCTACCAGATGTCAGATATTTTGAATATCTCCCCTAATAAGGATTGGATAGATCTTCCTAATTATATACCAAGGACTCACCAATGCAAGATTTCTAGTGCTTCTAGAAGTCCACCCCCCACACCATCTCCTGCACCTCAAGCTGTCTGCAATTCCCAGCCAAGCCTGGAAAGAGGTGCCTGCACTGGGCAGATGATGCAGTTCTTTGTCTTCCACACTTGACATAATGACCATGGTTCACTCTGTTTTTACTCCAGCATCTCAGCCATTCCTGGCCTCAATATGTTCACATGCAGTCATAACAATGGGAGTAAATGCTTTCTTGACACACCATTAAAAGGAAAAGGTGAAATAACAAGACAGTTTAGGCATCTTCCTTCTGCACCCTCTGCATGCACCTGCCTCCTCTGTGCGTCCTGCCTGGTCTCTCACATATTACTGCAGGGGAATAATCTGCTAAATGCTGGGGAGTTATGGAAATAAGTGCAAGTCAGTCCCTGCCCTCAGGTGCTTACAATCCAGTGTGGAAATGGTGAGAGAAGCCACAATGATGAAGATGAGGGATCTTGACCTAACCCAGGCCCTCCTGTGAAGGAACTTGAGTTAAGTGAGGGGAGAAGAGAAAGAATGGGTATCTTAGTCTGCTCAGGCTGCCATAACAAAATATCATAGACTGGGTGGCTTGAACAACAGACGTTCATTGTTTCATAATTTTGGAGATTAATAGTCCAAGATCAAGGTTCAAGTCAATTTGGTTGCTGGCTGGAGCTCTCTTCCTGGCTTGCAGACAGCTCCTTCTTGCTTGTCTTCATGTGGCATTTATTCAGTCTGTGCACTGGGGGGAGCAAGTTGCCAAGCTGCCTGGTGTCTCTGCTTAAAAGGACACTAATCCTGTTTTTGGCCCCTCCCAAATTCTCCTGGTTATTTTTTGGTGGCAGAACCTCATTCTTTATCGTGACCTCCTGTTATGAGATAACTTAGGCAAGTGGTTATTATCGTGCCTGGCCAAGGTGGGCAGTTTCGGTCAGTGGTTCCTTAATATAGGTAATGTTCCATTTTGTGGCAGCTTCAGCAGCCTGGATCCTGGAATGAGGATGCAAAGCTGAGCTCCCAGCCAGCTAGCAGTGGACACTAAGTATAGTCATGTAACCAGCACACAGATTCAAAAATAAGACGTTACCAGCAGCAGAATAAGCCTGATCAAACTTATTCAAGGCAGCTGTCCTCCAACAGCTGTGTGGCTGACAGGGTCTTGGTGCTCCAGCCGGCTGTCAGGCCTGAGCTTCTGAGGTGGGAGAGCCGAGTTCAGGACATTGGACCACCAGAGACCTCCTTGCCCCATGTAATATCAATCGGCGAGAGCTCTCCCAGAGATCTCCAGCTCAATGCTAAGACCCAGCTCCACTCAATGACCAGCAAGCAATAGTGCTGGACATCCTATGACAAACAACTAGCAAGACAAGAACACAACCCCACCCACTAGAAGACAGGCTGCCTAAAATCATACTAAGTTCACAGACACCCCAAAACACACCACTGGACATGACCCTGCCCACCAGAAAGACAAGATTCAGTCCCACCCACCAGAACACAGGCACTAGTCCCCTCCACCAGGAAGCCTACACAACCCACTGAACCAACCTTAGCCACTGGGGACAGACACCAAAAACAACGGGAACTACGAGCCTGCAGCCTGCAAAAAGGAGACCCAAAACACAATAAGTTAAGCAAAATGAGAAGACAGAGAAATACACAGCAGATGAAGGAGCAAGATAAAATTCCACCAGACCAAACAAATGAAGAGGAAACAGGCAGTCTACATGAAAAAGAATTTAGAGTAATGATAGTAAAGATGATTCAAAATCTTGGAAACAGAATGGAGAAAATACAAGAAACGGTTAACAAGGACCTAGAACTACTAAAGAGCAAACAAACAATGATGAACAGCACAATAAATGAAACTAAGAATTCTCTAGAAGGAATCAATAGCAGAATAACTGAGGCAGAAGAACAGATAAGTGACCTGGAAGATAAAGTACTGGAAATAACTACTGCAGAGCAGAATAAAGAAAAAATAATGAAAAGAATTGAGGACAGTCTCAGAGACCTCTGGGACAACATTAAATGCATGAACATTTGAATTATAGGGGTCCCAGAAGAAGAAGAGAAAAAGAAAGGGACTGAGAAAATATTTGAAGAGATTATAGTTGAAAACTTTCCTAGTATGGGAAAGGAAATAGACAATCAAGTCCAGGAAGCACAGAGAGTCCTATACAGGATATATCCAAGGAGAAACATGCCAAAACATGTATTAATCAAACTTTCAAAAATTAAATAAAAAGAAAAAATATTAAAAGCAGCAAGGGAAAAGCAACAAATAACATACAGGAGAATCCCCATAAGGTTGACAGCTGATCTCTCAGCAGAAACTCTGCAAGCCAGAAGGGAGTGGCAGGACATATTTAAAGTGATGAAAGGGAAAAATGTACAACCAAGATTATTCTACCCAGCAAGGGTCTCATTCAGATTCGATGGAGAAATTAAAATCTTTACAGATAAGCAAAATCTAAGGGAATTCAGCACCACGAAACCAGCTTTACAACAAATGCTACAGGAACTTCTCTAGGCAGGAAACACAAGAGAAGGAAAAGACCTACAATAACAAACCCAAAACAATTAAGAAAATGGTAATAGGAACATACATATCGATAATTACCTTAAATGTAAATGGACTAAATGCTCCCACCAAAAGACACAGATTGGCTGAATGGATACAAAAACAAGACCCATATATTTGCTGTCTACAAGAGACCCACTTCAGACCTAGAGACACATACAGACTGAAAGTGAGGGTATGGGAAAAGATATTCCATACAAATGGAAATCAAAAGAAAGCTGGAGTAGCAATTCTCATATCAGACAAACTAAACTTTAAAATAAAGAATATTACAAGAGACAAGGACACTGCCTAATGATCAAGAGATCAATCCAAGAAGAAGATATAACAATTGTAAATATTTTTGCACCCAGCATAGGAGCACCTCAATACATAAGGCAAATGCTAACAGCCATAAAAAGGGAAATCGACAGTAACATAATCATAGTAGGAGACTTTAACATCCCACTTTCACCAATGGACAGATCAACCAAAATGAAAATAAATAAGGAAACATAAGCTTTAAAAGATACATTAAACAAGATGGACTTAATTGATATTTATAGGACTTTCTATCCAAAAACAACAGAATACACTTTCTTCTCAAGTGCTGATGGAACATTCGCCAAGATAGATCATGTCTTGTGTCGCAAATCAAGCCTTGGTAAATATAAGAAAATTGATATTGTATCAAGTATCTTTTCTAACCACAATGCTATGAGACTAGATATCAATTACAGGAAAAAAAAAGCTGTAAAAAATACATATGGAGGCTAAACAATACGCTACTAAATAACCAAGAGATCACTGAAGAAATCAAAGAGGAAATCAAAAAATACCTAGAACTAAATGACAGTGAAAACATGATGGCCCAAAACCTATGGGATGCAGTAAAAGCAGTTCTAAGAGGGAGTTTTATAGCTGTAAAATCCTACCTCAAGAAACAAGAAACATCTCAAATAAACAATCTAACCTTACACCTAAAGCAATTAGAGAAAGAAGAATAAAAAAACCCCAAAGTTAGCAGAAGGAAAGAAATGATAAAGATCAGATCAGAAATAAATGAAAAAGAAATGAAGGAAACAGTAGCAAAGATCAATAAACTAAAAGCTGATTCTTTGAGAAGATAAACAAAATTGATAAACCATTAGTCAGACTCATCAAGAAAAAAAGGGAGAAGACTCAAATCAACAGAATTGGAAATGAAAAAGGAGAAGAAATAACTGACACTGCAGAAATACAGAGGATCATGAGAGATTATTACAAGCAACTCTATGCCAATAAAATGGACAACCTGGAAGAAATGGACAAATTCTTAGAAATGCACAACCTTCTGAAACTGAACCAGGAAGAAAGAGAAAATGTGAACAGATCAATTACAAGCACTGAAATTGAGACTGTGATTAAAAATCTTCCAACAAACAAAAGCCCAGGACCAGATGGCTTCACAGGCGAATTCTATCAAAATTTAGAGAGGGGCTAACACCTATCCTTCTAAAACTCTTCCAAAATATAGCAGAGGTAGAACACTCCCAAACTCACTCTATGAGGCCACCATCACCCTGATACCAAAACCAGACAAAGATGTCACAAAGAATGAAAACTACAGGCCAATATCACTGATGAACATAGATGCAAAAATCCTCAACAAAATACTTGCAAACAGAATCCAACAATACATTAAAAGGATCATACACCATGATCAAGTGGGGTGTATTCCAGGAATGCAAGGATTCTTCAGTACACGCTAATCAATCAATGTGATACACCATCTTAACAAATTGAAGGATAAAAACCATACGATAATCTCAATAGATGTAGAAAAATGTTTCAACAAAATTCAACACCCATTTATGATAAAAACTATCCAGAAAGTAGGCAAAGAAGGAACCTACCTCTACATAATATAGGCCATATATGACAAACCCACAGCCAACATTGTTCTCAATGGTGAAAAACTGAAACAATTTCCACTAAGATCAGGAACAAGACAAGGATGTCCACTCTCGCCACTATTATTCAACATAGTTTTGGAAGTTTTAGCCACAGCAATCAGAGAAGAAAAAGAAATAAAAGGAATCCAAATCGGATTCAATTCCCTTGAATTGTCCCCATTGGCCTCGCTCCCCACCTCCTAGCTTAGGTCCTCAGCCGCAGAAGCTACTTCCATTTGAGGGGGATGGGTGATGCTAGATGTCCTAGAAAGAGCCAGAGTAGATGCCTGAGTGGGCCGTTGGAGGGGCAACATCCTGATGGTCCTTCAGACTGCAGTTTAGAATAACCACGTTTCTAGAGCTGAAGCCAGGGCAGACCTCCAGGCTGAGAGAAAAATGTTTAGAACTGGAACTTCTCCAGACTGAGTTGAATAGAATATGGTTGCTCTAGGGTGCAGGAGGCAGTAGGGAAAATAAAGGAACCTGGCTGAGGGGCAAGATCTAACTGTTATCCACAGCTCTGAAAAGGATCTGCGGTTCACAAACATATACTCAGGCCCTGTGTGCCCAAGGTCTACACCTCACTCAGAGACCTCCTTTCTGTGCTGACCTGGGCTCTCAAGGTTTCCCCAGCTAGGTTTCCCACGTCTCTCTCTATGTGTGTGAACAGATACCGTGGGAATTTCTTGTTTTCCCCATCCCTCCCCTGGTGGGTCACTCAGAGCCAGTGTCTGGAAGCAGGAGAAGCAGTTGTGGTCAGGGTGGAGCAGTGGACTGAACTTTGACCTCTGGGCATGTGTATAACAGTTCCTAGGGAGAGATTGCTAAGATTTCTATAACTCCAGAAAGTGTGTAGCCCTCTCCCACAACTGCAGAGGGTATGATTCACACCAAAGTCTACATGAACAATGCCCCAGAGTTGCACAGTGCAGAGCCCGTCGGGCCATTCAAAGTGACCCTGCCTCTCCCTAGTGATCCCTAGTCCTGAAGGAATTGGTTACTGCACCCATCTTCTCTAGCAATAGCAGGAATGGAAACAGAGCCAATAATGACAAGGCCAAGATTTATTCAAGTGCTTGTGCAAAACGTTTGATTTTCCATACTATTTTATTGCTCTAGTACATACCTTGATATTGGAAGTGACCTATACTTTCATGGATCTCCAGTCATCAGCTTTCTTCTAGCTTTGCAAGGGGCAATTTGCCTAAGAAATCTAATTATTTATTCCAGGTAAAGGTTGTTTTCAGTCCCCCCAATATCTAAATCTCCTCTGGGAAAAATAGGTTAGTAATTCTTCTGTTTATAAGGCTGACTTGATCTTGGTGAACCAAACATATGAAAAATTATTTAAATTAGGACTGGAAAGTACAAGATGTCCCTGAGGATTTCAAAGCAGCAAAGAGATTTTTTCTTACTTATTTAAAATCTAGCAGTGATACGTGCTAATATCCAAGAATCTCTAAACCAGTGGCTCCCAATATGTGGTCCCTGAAACAGCATCACCTGGGAATTTGTTAAAAATGCAAATTATCAGGTCCCACTCCAGATCTACTGAATCAAATTCTGAGGGGTAGGGCCCGGCAATCTGTGCTTTAACAAGCCCTCCAGGTAATCCTGATGCATGCTTATGTTTGCAAAGCAGTGTTCTAGGACTAGGAAAGTGATTCTCAGTCTTGCTTGTATCTAAGAATTCCCTGGGGAGCTCTTAAAAAATCTGCCCATGGCCACGCCCCAGACAAATCAGAATCTCTGGAAGGGGAACACAGACATAAATTCCCCAGGTGATTACAATGTGCACCTATGGTTAAGAAACACATTGCTTTAGGAGCAATACATCTCAAATTTTAGCATGTATAAATATTTGTTAAATATTTAGATTAAATACTTGTTAAATATTAGATTACCCCCAGAGATTTTGATTCAGTAGATCAATGGTAAGGCCCAGGAATTTATGTTTTTAGCCAATAGCTCAGGTGCTATTGTAGAAGGTCCATGGACTACTCCTTAAGGAGCACTGCTTTAGAGCCAGGACTACCTAAAGAATCTTGAGGAAGGACTGCGCTTACCCGTGGGAATTAAGAAGCCATAGCTCTGAAGACTTTAAGTTTCAGGGTCAGTTGTATGGTGATGGGTGGTAACTTGACCTTTGGCGGTAATCACTTTGTAGTGTATACAGATGTCAAATTATATAATGTTGTACACCCAAGACTTATACCATATTATATACCAATTTTACCTCAATAAAAAAATAAAATATTTTTTAAAGTTGCAGGCCAAAAAAAATTCAACAGATTATTTCATGGAGAGGGTGGGAAATGGAACTGCAGAAAGGTGGTGAAGCTGTTTAATTACGATGTCCCTGTCAACCATTGATTTCATCGACCTTGGGAGCTAATGAGCTCTCTCAGCAAAATAATGAAATCAGGAGATGGACCCAAACAACCTCTTAAATTGCATGGTCCTATGTTAGAGGCTAGCCCGTCCAAACAGCAAATTCCTACACCAGGAGCAGGGCAGCAGCATGAAAACAAGAGACTGTGGAGTCAGGCCGACTTGGATTTGAATCTGGGTGTCACCACTTGCTAGCTACATGACCTTGAGCAAGTCTCTCTGAGTCTGTGTTCTGATCTGTCAGATGAGGATACTGATACCTCCCTCACAGGGCCATTATGCAGATTAACAGGAAAAGCACATCGCACCCACTAGCCTCACACAAAGGGTAGCTATTGTTACTCTGCTGTTTATTGACCAGAGTCTGTTTTCTAATTTATTGTACCAAGTGTCATTCAGTAGTTTTGACACCCTGAGAAATTCCTCCAGCTCCTCTGTATAGACACAGAATTCACAAGAAGCAGAGACATGAAAACCTGCCATTATCTTTTTTTTTTTAATTTATTTTTTATTTTTGGCTGCATTGGGTCTTCGTTGCTGCACACCGGCTTTCTCTAGTTGTGGTGAACGGGTGCTACTCTTCGTTGCGGTGCGCGGGCTTCTCATTGCCGTGCCTTCTCTTGTTGCGGAGCACCGGCTCTAGGCGTGTGGGCTTCAGTAGCTGTGGCGCGGGGGCTTTGTTGCTCCGCGGCATGTGGGATCCTCCTGGACCAGGGCCAGCACCCGTGTCCCCTGCATTGGCAGGCGGACTCTTACCCACTGCGCCACCTGGGAAACCCCTGCCGTTATCTTTAAATAAAAGCAACTAAGAATGGATGATCTAGGGAATATTTTTTATAAGCCCTGTGCTTGAGTTAGACCTCCAGATGATTCTCGAGTCTGTTGAGCAAACTATACCCATAGCAATTTGACTGGTAAGACACTAACTTGAGGGGAAAAAAAAAATCTTAAATAATTTCCCAGCTGTGTTCTAATTGTCTGCTTAGAAAGAGTATACATACATTTTTTACTGTGGTTACTTCAAGGATAGATGCCGCTAAAGAGAATTTTAAGTGATTCATACCATGTTTCCCCATTGGAGAAAGCTTTTGCTAACTTTGTTCTCATAAGCCTACAGAAATAAAAGAGAATATGGTAGAGGAGGACATTAAGAATTAAAGTTGGAGAAGAATTCAAGCAGTCACCCAGTTTATTTTTTGAGTTTTAGACAGAAAGTCTAGCCTGACCCTCGTGATGGCCTCAGGCAGATGGAGGCTTCTATGAACGTCATTTTTTACTAAAGTGAAATGCTCCGTATTGTTCGGCTGCCTCCCTCCTGCCACAGGATAAATATGGCTCCTCGGGTGGGTTTGGGATAGTGAGGAGCTGGGTATCACTCCCATCATAATTACCCCTCAGACACTTAAGATGACAATTGAGTCATCCTCTAGCCTCTTTTTTTCCAGGAAATAATCCAGTTCCTTAAAACCTGCCTCACAGGCTCTCTTTTCCAACCCTTTACTCATGGTCTCCTTTGTGTGCCCTGGCCATGTGCCCTGCTTCTCTTCTCAGCTGTGGCTCTCAGAACTGGACCTGGTCCACGAATGAGGACCTGACCATGCTGACAGGAATAGGAAAGCCCCTCTGTCTCCATAATCACTTTTAAGCCAAGAAAGTAGTTAACAGTCATCATCGAGTACCTCCCAGGCTCCGTTCTAGAAGCTGTGGATAACTCTGCTGTCACAGAGCCAGGCAGGACCATAATGGGGGGTGGGGGGTGGGAAGGATGGTGTCAAGCAAGAGATTGTGGCCCCGCTTGGCTCCAGGGGTCTCTTGCCCTGAGGTCCGTTGTTTCGGGGTCTTTTTCTTTCTTCCTTTCTTTTAAAATTTATTTTCTATATTTTAAAAGAATTTTAAACTTAAGGTGTAATCGACACATAGCATTATGTTTGTTTCAGGTATACAACGTAATGATTCAATATTTGTATACATTGCAAAATGATCAACACAATTAGTCTAGTTAACATTTGTCACCATACATAGTTACAAATTTTATTTTCTTGTGATGAGAACTTTTAAGATTTACTCTTACCAATGTTCAAATATGCAATACCATATTATTAACTAGGACCAGCCCAGGTTGAGTGATTCCTCTCTCAGAGCATTTGGTAACCAGGGTGTTGCTGTCAACCCCTTGTCTCTCCCCGTTTACCATCTAACTTCTTGTAAGAATATCTACACTTGTGATCTTTCCATCTTCATCTCTCACTTAGTCTTCAAGCCTCTAAAACCTGACTTCACCCATCATGCCTAAAACTACCCTCTCAGAGCCCCAGTAATCTCCCAAAAGTAATTTTAATGGGCACTTTGACAAGTTCCTTCAAGTAACCTCTCTGTAGTGTTTGACACTTTTGACCACGGTCCTTCTGGAAACAGTCTCTCTCTCCTTTAGCTTCCAGTGCCTCAACTATTGTCATTCACCACCTCATTCTGTTTGTGCTATGCTACAGCCATATATAACTCTTTGCAGTCCCTTGTGTAGGGGATGTGCTGTTGACTCCACAACTCCTTGAGTCATAAGTCTAAACCAAGCATTGTACTCTCACTCCCCTTCTAGCAATTTGATCAGGAAGGAGTAAATGACTCAATCCTGGCCAATAAGATATAAAGGGAACAAAGATTTTCTTACTCCTAAAAAGAGTCATGTGGAAGAAAGAGTATCTTTTCTTATGGGAAGGATGGAGTAGAAGTAAGGAGGAGGGAGGCACCTGGAGAGCACAGAGAAGGGAAGTTGAACTTGTGTGTGGTCTGCCTGAGGCCCACACTACACATGACTTTCTTGTTGTGTAAGATAATAAACTGTCTCATGGCTTAGTGAGTGTGAGTTTGGTTTTATTTACTAATGATACTGAACATTTCCTCATATGTTTACTGGCTGTATGTGTTTCTGCTCCTGGCAAATGTTTTAAGGTTTCTTTTGTTATTTTTTCTAATTTTATGTGTTTTTTCTTATTGATTGGTAGAAACTCTTTTTATATTTTTGAGACTAATTATATGTGTATTGCAAATATCTTATCTCCATTTTACTTTACTCTTCATTTTCTTGAAGATATCTTTTGATGAATAATATATACTAATTTTAATATAATTTATCAATGTTTGTAGCAGATGCTTTTTAAGAAAATGTCTTATACAAGAAATCTTTCCCTATTTGAGGTCTAAATCATTTTCTTTTATTTTCTACCATGAATTTTAAAGTTTTCTTTTTTGTATTTAAACCCTTAATTCATCTTGAGATGATTTTTGCATGTGGTGTAGGATACATACTTTTCCATTTGTATTGTTCCTTTGGCCTGGGATAAACTCTACTTATTCATGACATGTTATCCTTTTTATATATGGTTGAACTATGGTTGGATTTGTTTTGCTAATATTTAAAAAATTTTTGCATTTGTTTCTTGAGGAATATTCGTCTTTTTTTCTTTTTTTTTCTTATAACTTTATGGAATGAGTTGGAAAGAATTTTCACACCTGGGATTTCTGGAAGAGTTTGTGTAGAATTGGCATTATTTCTTCCTTAAATCTTTGTAGAATTCACCAGAGAAGTCATCTGGGCTTAGAATTTTCTTTGTGAGAACATTCTTAACTACAAATTCAATTTTTAATTAGATATAGGGCCATTCAGGTTATCTATTTATTCTTAAGTGAGCTTTGGTTGTTGTGTCTTTCAATGAATGATCCTATTTCATTTTAGTTTTGAAATGTATTTGCATAAAATTATTCATAATATTCTTTTATTATCATTTGAATGTCTGTAGGATCAGTAGTAATGTCCTTTCTCTTTTTTTCTTGATATGGGTAACTTCTGTATGGTAGGATAGATATCTCATGACTTAGTGAATATGAGTTGTTCTATAATTATTTTTTTATTTTTTTTATTGTCCCTGGTTTACAGCTGAGGAGAGTATTTTTTTTTTTTTTTAGAAGATGTTGGGGGTAGGAGTTTATTAATTAATTAATTAATTTTTGCTGTGTTGGGTCTTCGTTTCCGTGCAAGGGCTTTCTCTAGTTGTGGCAAGCGGGGGCCACTCTTCATCGCGGTGCACGGGCCTCTCACTATCGCAGCCTCTCTTGTTGCGGAGCACAGGCTCCAGACGCGCAGGCTCAGTAGTTGTGGCTCATGGGCCTAGTTGCTCTGCGGCATGTGGGATCCTCCCAGACCAGGGCTTGAACCCGTGTCCCCTGCATTAGCAGGCAGATTCTCAACCACTGCGCCACCAAGGAAGGCCCTGTTCTATAATTATTGACTAGAGCAACTTGTTTAACGGTGCAGTTCAGATCTTCTGTGTTCTCCCTGATTTTGTGTCTGCCTGTCATTTCTATCAATTATTGAGAATGCAGTATTGAAAAATTATAGATTTGTCTATTTCTTTTAGTTCTGTCAGTTTTTGCATTGTATATTCAAAGCCCTGTTATTAGTTTCATATGCATTTAGAATTTTTATGTTCACTTAATGAATTGATTCCTTTATTATTGTGAAATTTCTTTTCTCATCCTTCATAATATTCCTTTTACTGAAATGGACTTCATCTGATATTTATATCTCTATTCCAGCTTTCCTTTGCTTGGTGTTGACATGGTATATCTTATTTCAACTGTCAAATTTAATTTGTCTATATTTTTACATTTAAAGTGCATTTCTTGCAGACAGAAAATAGCTGGGGGTTGTTTTTCTATCAAGTGTGACAGTGTTGCTTTTTAATTGGACTGTTTTTACCAATTATTTTTATTGTCATTGTTGGACTTAAATCTACCATCTTGGTCTCTGTGTTCTATTTGTCTCATGTGATGTTTCTTTTTTCCCTCTGAAATTTCAGACATTATTTCTTCAAAAAAATTTTTTTAGTCACCCCCATTTCTCTCATCTGCTTCTGGAATTGCAATTGCATATATTTTAGGTAATTTGATATTGTCTCAAAGATTATTAATGGTCTGTTAATTTTTTCTTCAGTCTTTTTTTTCTGTGTGTATTTTATTTTGGATACTTCTATGTCCTCAAATTAACTAACGCTTTCTTCTGAAGTACCTAGACTGCGGTTAATCCCATCCAGTAATTGTTCATTTCATATATTATAGTTTTCAGTCTTAGCAGTTTAATTTTGATTTTAAAATACCTTCCTTTCTTTCCTCATTATTTTTGTGTTCATGTTGGGCACATTGTTTGAGGTCTCATCCCACCAGACTCTGAGTTTTTCCTGCCTGTAATGTGGCCTGGAATGAACCTCTGGAGTGATCACAGAACTTAACCTGGTTTGTTTAGCCTTTCTCAATGGTCATTGTCCTGCACTGACTATTGTTCACTGTCTAAAAATCATTGGCTCATATATTTTGCCTGTTTTTTAAAGTGGTTTAATACAGGAGGGCAAACCCTGTCCCTGTTACTCCGTAATGGCCATAGCCTTCATTTTAGAAAGATATTTCTGGTAGATATAGAATTCTACGTTGACAGCATTTTACTTTCAGCACTTTCAAGCATGTTTTGCTTTTCAGTGTGTTAGAAATATTATCTTCTGGCTTATGTTATTTTTGACAAGAAATTATTATTCTATTTTCAACAACTTTTCTCCTGGTCATAGGTCACATTTTCTTATTTCTTCTCATGTCTAGTATTTTTTAAATGGATGCTGGAAATTGTCATTTTGCATTGTTCTATGTCTGGATTTTGTCGTCTTTCTGATTTCTGTCTCCTCAACTCATTACTCAACTTCTGTACTCTGTTTGGGTTCCTCTACCTTGTGGTATGGTCTGGAAAGTACCTCCATGTAGAAAGCCAGAGTGAGCATAGGACCATTTTATTTGATTGCCTTTCCTCAGGGATCACTTAACTGAACTGCTTGTCTTCCAGTATCTGAAAGCTTGGGGGGTTTTTCCTATATTTTGTCCAACTTTCTAGTTGTTTACAGTGGGATCATAAGTCCAGTACCAGTTACCCTGTTATTTTTGCCAAAATCAGAAATTGTTACATTATTAAAAATAACTACCCAACTAACAAGCAATTAAATAAAGGTTTTCATGCATTAGCCAAGGAAGAGTAGTATCATGGACCATGAATTATGACTAGTCCA
Source organism: Globicephala melas (assembly GCF_963455315.2). Taxonomy (NCBI): domain Eukaryota; kingdom Metazoa; phylum Chordata; class Mammalia; order Artiodactyla; family Delphinidae; genus Globicephala; species Globicephala melas. The sequence continues at coordinate 43,001,737 of NC_083320.1, read as the reverse complement.
ATCCCACACCCCCAAGGCCCTTTTCAAAATAAGTTGAAAAAACCAATTCCACATTTGTATTATCTCTTATTGCATTCAATGCTGAAAACTCACATCATTTAGCAGTATATAATTTTGGCTACTGTGTACAATTGTGGGGCTGGTATATGCCCTTTATTTTTCTCTGTTGTGGCCTAATTCTCTTAAGTGTTATAAAGAGGTATTATATGCCTTAGGAGTATTTGTTATTTGGGACAGTCTCAAAGATTTCTGGACTAATTCTTTCAGAATGAAAAGGGTACAGTAGATTTTCAGAATTTACTCCATGCTCACATTTTCCTTCCTTCTTGAACATCTCAATTCTGTCCATATCTGTTAAAATTCCACTCCTTCAGTATTCAAATGATATGTCACCTCCTTTAGTTATTCCTTCCTTGTCAGTATCTTTAAATTGAGACTTAAGCTTCCTCTCCTCTGTGTTTCCACATTTCTTGGTTTATACTTCACATAGGATAATTATTAATTCTAAATTATATCGTAATTATTTGTACAGATGTCACATTTGCCCCCCTGTAGGCTGTGAATTCATTGAAGGAAAGACTAAATCTTAATCATCTTCGAGATCTCATAGCACCTTGTACCATGCCTGTCAAATAATTGTGCTCAGTAAATCATTGTTAAATGAATGGTGAAGGAAAATGGAAAGGCTTTCAAGACAAGCTGCCCTTAATATACTGTTTTTACCTAAACCCAGCTCTATTCATCGTAGTCTAATAATGCAGGCATCATTGTTCCCTGAATGCCTGCTTCAGAGGTCAGTGGTCCTGATGTGGCTACAGCTCATGCCAACTTCTCCTCATTCTGAGTTGCTATGGTGGGTGGGAGTTCACTGAATTGGTAGTAAGACCAAGTTTCTTCTCCTTTTCGTCTGTTATATTCCTCTGCCAATCCCCTACCCCATTGTCAGTCTCCCTCAGTCTTTGAAGCTCGGGAAGCTTCTGTGAGCTAATGACAAAAGGTTCCAGTCATTTCTGTATGCTTGCCTGCTCATGGAGAGTAGCGGTGTGTGTTTAAATGACAGTTTCTCAGTCCCTCTCTAGTGCAGCTTCCTGCTTTGGGAACACTCTGGGCTCAGTGGCTTTCTGCCTCTGTAAACTTTTCTCTCCTCGGTGTGTTGGCTTATTTGTCTTTAACCACCCTTTGACTGCAGAATTAGTCTTCAAATTACTATATTCTTTGACAGTCTAAGTGAGGTGGAGGTCACAGTGCAACTCAAGCAGGGGAAGGCTTACTGATGTACTTCTGGTTCTTTGTTGAGATCAGTCCTCAGTTACTTATGGAGTAACACCTTCTGGATGCTGTGCACTGCCCTGGGTACTGAAGGTGCAAAGTTGAGTAAGTTTGGGCCTCAAGGAACTTATCATTTAGATGGAGAGATTGGTAAACAACAAACAAGCCTACAGTTTATGAGTGCGATAACAGAGGATGGGTAACAGAACACTCTGGAAAGGTAAAGGGGAAATAACTCTGCCTGGAGGCTGTGGTAGGGTACCTCAGTACCCTGGGGAAGATAACATCTAAGCTGGGTCTTCCAGAATGAGTAGGAATTCATCAAGCGGAGAGAGGTAGGTGAAGAGTTCAGGAGGAGGAAACAGCACGTGCAAGGGCCCCAAAACATGAAAGATTATTGTTTGTTTGGTACATTTGGGAGGGAGGCAGTGAGAGGAAATTGCTGGAAAAGTACACTTGAGCCAGACTGCCCTTTTTATGATCTGTTAAGAAATATGGATTTTTTTTCCATAGGCCTATATTTCCTAAATTTTGGTCATGTTTCTGCCACTCTCACATTATCACCATATGTAATGCATAATATCTGTACCAATGTTCACTTAACACTTTCCTTTAAACGACTCGAACTCACCTCACTTAAAATAGTTTATTATGTAATATTTAATTATTTTAAAAAGAATATATATCACATATATAAATTATGAATCAGAATAGTAGAATGGATACTTGTGAACTCGTCATCCGATAGAAGAGGTAAAACATTTTTCTCCAACTTAAGAACTAAAACATTTCCAGCTCCATTGCTCTACTTGTACGCTTCTTTCCTGTGTCATCTCCTTGCCTCTCCTAAGAGATTACCACTACCCTATACTTGGTGTTCATTATTCCCTTGTTTTTTTGAAGAATTACTTCACCTCCTGTGTATAGATCCCTAAACAATATATCACTTAGCTTTGTTTGGTTTTTTTGTTGTTCTGTTTTTTGGTTTTATTTTACTGGCGTATAGTTGATTGACAATGTTGTTAGTTTCGGGTGTACAGCAAAGTGATTCAGTTATACATATACATATATTCATTGTTTTTTTTACCTTTGTTTGGTTTTGCACTTTATATTTTGATTTGTGACATCCTTGTAGAAGAAAGATGGATGCAGGAACAAGCCTGGAAGCAGGGAGACTCTTTAGAGGTGATTGTCATAATCTAGAAAAGAGTTGATGGGAACCTGGATTAGGGCAATAGGGAGAGGAGAGGATCACTATGAACTATTTCAAAGGCAGAGTTGCTGAAACCAAGGAACGATTTAAAAGAAATATATAGTAAGAGCTTCTTTAGAAATCTGCCCTCTGTGATGTTTCTAATACTAAAACTCTTTGTTTAGTTTATTGATATAAACAGTTTGAATTTTGACCCTTGATGTGCTGGTGGTTCCCTGTGGTTTCCAGGGAATAGGGAAAACCAAATCCATATGTGTCCTTCCTAGAAGGTCTATTCTGTGACTTTTAAAGATAAGTAAATAAAAGCCATGTACTTTTGAATGATGTTTAAGGTGTGGTACTTTACGATCCTACTAGGCAGATGAACCAACCAATCCTCAGATCTTTTTTTTTTTTAACTCTAAAACAAGTCCTTCCCTCCAGGCCATAGTGTCTTGAATGTCCTTTTTAAATTCACCACAACCAGATTTCCCCCCACTTTTTTTTTTTTGCGGTACGCGGGCCTCTCCCTGCTGTGGCCCCTCCCGTTGCGGAGCACAGGCTCTGGACGCGCAGGCTCAGTGGCCATGGCTCACAGGCCCAGCCACTCCGCGGCATGTGGGATCCTCCCGGACCGGGGCACGAACCCGTGTCCCCTGCATCGGCAGGCGGACTCTCCACAACTGCGCCACCAGGGAAGCCCTCCCCATATTTTTTAAAACAAAAATGTCATCTTTTTGTAATTTGTACAACATCACTATTGTTTTCAGAATGACTTTGGAAAGACCCAACAATTTGGGCAATATTTACAAATTGTAGTTAATTTAAGGCTGTCTACACTAAGATTTTTAACTTTAAAATAAGGGGTTGAATTAGCCAGTTTTATTGAGACTAGAGCAATTAACTTGTAATTTGTGGTTGGCTGGAAACAGCCACTCACTAGAAGGGGAGCCTGGGTACTCCCCCAGGCCCTCATGCTGACCTGGATTGAGCAACGTGAGCAAAGCAGAGTGCTTTGGAAGAAGCATTCTCCAGCCAGGAGACCACTCATGCTACACCAGCTAGACTTGGAAACTGGTTCAACACAGTGGATCAGAAAACAACCACACAGCAGGAGTTTTTGTTTTGTTTTGTTGTTTTTTGGGTTTTTTTTTTTTTTTTTTTTTTTGCGGTATGCGGGCTTCTCACTGTTGTGGCCTCTCCCGTTGCGGAGCACAGGCTCCGGACGCGCAGGCTCAGCGGCCATGGCTCACGGGCCCAGCCGCTCCGCGGCATGTGGGATCTTCCCAGACCGGGGCACGAACCCGTGTCCCCTGCATGGGCAGGCGGACTCTCAACCACTGTGCCACCAGGGAAGCCCAGCAGGAGTTTTTAAGAAAATACAAAGTGACCACTTGTGAAAATAGAGGTGAAATACAGTGATTGTCAGTTTAAGTCGTCTTTTGAGAGTCCATACCCCCTCCCACCTTTTTAGTCATTTAGTTGAACATTTTCCTTAGTTTGAACCAGACTGGTTGCTCAACAAACTATTTGACAGTCTAGGAAAGCCAGTTATCAGGAGACAAAATGTCTTGGATAAATGAGCCATGTTCATCAGCGGTAGAATCCAAACAGTCCCCCGTGGTTCCTCATGCCTCTGCTAGGCTGTGGCCTCTTAGACTATTCAGTTCAATTAAACAAATATTTATTTAGTGCCTATTATGCAAAAGCTCAGTACTAGGCATCCTGCTAATACTGTATTACTTTCCTAATGGACTGGGAAACTTGGGAAGGTCTCAGATAGGTTATAACAGGTCCCCTATCTTATTCTGAGGAGGAGATGCTATTTATCTCCAAACTAATTGAACAGACTGGGGAAAGGAGGGAGGGCGTGAATGGGGACCCTGAGGGGAGTAGCTCTGTTGCTCTGTCTTCCCCAGTGGAAATTCCGACAAATGTGAGGTGGGAAGCCTAGTGCAGAGAGGGATTTGGTGGTTTGGGGATTGGAGGAGGTAAGATCTTAAGATCTACTCTCCGATACTAGATGAGGACCTGTGACTTAATCCTAACAGGATATGACATTCAGGATTTTGTGGCCACCTTGATGGGTTAACACATTCCTTCTGCATCACTGTTCACCCAGCCATTAATTTTATTTGACTACATACTTCTAGTCTGGAGTCTTGCTCTTTGAATAGGAGAATTTTGCTTTATTTTTATTTTTTACCTCCTGTTGATTGATGGTGGGGAGGGGAAGGACAGAAGCAGATAGGAAGCAGATAGATAAGCTGACAAAAATGACAAAATACAATTTTATGTTTAAATTGGAAGAATAAAAGCTTGTTGATGAATTGTGATATTATTTGGTATTGAAGAGTAACACAGATATAATTAAAGCCTTTCAACACAACGTTTAATCCAGACAGCTCTTTTCAGAAAGTCAGGCCGTATTTATCTCATACAAGCAACCCTGTTTTATGCAGCTCATTTATATGACAGCTGTTATGACCATGATATCTAGACCCAGGGCCAGAAACACAGTCCCAAATTGAATCTTTCAATACCCATGGCATGAAGGAGCGAGTATGCATACAGAGAGGGGAATATAATATCCTACATTTGCATAGCGCTTTGTTCTTCTTTCAAAATACTTTCACATCTATGAGAACACGAAATGGTGTTGTTTATTAAAGTTCACTGTTAATTTTTTTTTCCCTAATGATTATTTGGCCACCATCCTGTAGGTTGTGTTGTTGAACTAAGTTTAAGAATCTTAAGGTCAAAAAGGATATTTGGTGATCTTTTGGTCTGGGGCACAAACTGTGAGAAGATCTAGAGTTCTTCCTTAAAATGCATATACCCCTTGGAAGAAACATGTTCCTAGGTAACAGCTTAAAATGTGATTGTTCACATATTAACATGGATTTGTCGGCAGTTACCTGAAAAGAGAGAGAAGAATTTTAAGGTGGTAAAGGAAGTTCTCTAGAAGATGAGGGTGCCTCCAGGAGGGGAGTGAGCATCGATGGGGCTGCCAAAGTCCATCTCTCCAACTACAACCTCATCTGTTACCAGCCTTTCCCATAAAACTGCATTAGGATTGTTTTCTTAATTTCTCTTTCTGATAGTTCGTTATTAGTGTATTGAAACACAACAGATTTCTGTATATTTTATGTCTTGTAACTTTACTGAATTCATTTGGTGACACAAATAAATGGAAAGGTATACTGTGCTCATGGATTGAAAGAATATTGTTAAAATTTCCATACCGCCCAAAGCAATCTACAGATTCAATATAATCCTTATCAAAATACCCATGGCATCACAGAACTAGAACAAAATAATTCTAAAATTTGTGTGGGACCACAAAAGACCCCAATAGCCAAAGCAATCTTGAGAAAGAAAAATAAAGCTGGAGGCATCACACTTCCTGATTTCAAAGTATATCACAAAACTATAGTAATCAAAATAGTGTAATACTGGGACAAAAACAGACACATAGATCAGTGGAACAGAATAGAAAGCCCAGAAATAAACCCATGTTTATATAGTCAATTAATATATGACAAAGGAGGCAAGAATAAACAATGGTGAAATGAGAGTTTCTTCAGTAAATGGTGGTGGGAAAACTGGACAGCTACATACAAAAGAATGAAACTAGACCACTTTTATACACCAATACAAAAATAAACTCAAAATGGATTAAAGACTTAAATGTAAGACTTAAAACCATATATTTTCCTGGGAGAAAATATAGACAGTATGCTCTTTGATATCAGTCTTAGGAGTATTTTTCTGGATATGTCTCCTCAGGCAAGGGAAACAAAAGCAAAAATAAACAAATAGGACTATACTGAAAAGCTTTTGCACAGTGAGCGAAACCATCAGCAAAACTAAAGACAACCTACTGAATGGGAGAAGATAATTGCAGACGATATGACTGATAAGGGGCTAGTAACCAAAATATATAAGGAATTCATACAATTCAATATCAAAAAAACAAATAATTTGATTAAAAAATGGGCAGAGGACCTGAGTAGACATTTTTGCAAAGAAGACATACAGATGACAAACAGGCATATAAAAAGATGCTCAACGTCACCATCAGGGAAATGCAAATCAAAAAGTGAGATATCAGCTCACACCTGTCAGAATGGCTATTGTCAAAAAGACAACAAATAGGGAATTCCCTGGTGGCCCAGTGGTTAGGACTCAGCACTTTCACTGCCATGGCCCAGGTTCAATCCCTGGTCAAGGAACTAAGATCCCACAGGCCACGTGGCACGGTCAAAAAAAAAAAAAGCAAAACTAAAAAACCTAATAATAAGTGTTGGTGAGAATGAACATGGAGAAAAGAGAACTGTCGTGCATTTTTTTGGGAATGTAAATTGGTACTACTACTGCGGAACACAGTATGGAGTTTCCTCAAAAAATTAAAAATGGAACAGTGATACAAACTAGCAATTCCACTTCCAGGTATTTATCCAAAGAAAATGAAAACACTAATTCCAAAAGACATATGCACCCCAATGTTCATTGCAGCATGATTTGCAATAGCCAAGATACAGAAGCAACGTATGTGTCCACCAATAGATGAATGGCTAAAAAAGATAGATGGCTACATTTATATATCTCACAATGGAATATTACTCAGCAGTAAAATAAGAATGAAACTTGCCATTGGCTACAACATGGATGGACCTAGAGGATATTACATGAAGTGAAATAAGTCAGATGGAGAAAGACAAGTATTGCACGATTTCACTTATATGTAGAATCTAAAAAACAAAACAAATGAAAAAAAATATCAAAAGAGAAACAGACTCATAGATACAATGAACAGTCTGGTGGTTTGCCAGAAAGGGGGAGGGGAGTGAGGGGATGGGTGAAATAGGGGAAAAGGATTAAAAGGTACAAACTTCCAGTTACAAAATAAGTCATGGGGATGTAATGTATGGCAAAGGGAATATAGTCAATAATATTGTAATAACTTTGTATGGTGACAGCTGGTAACAAGACTTATCATGGTGATTATTTTATAACGTATAAAAATATCAATTCACTATGTGGTACACCTGAAACTAATATAATAATGTATGTCAATTATACTCCAATTTAAAAAAATACTGTATTAGTTGCCTCCACTATCTGCTCGCAGGGCCCCTGCACTTTCCTGACAGCACATATCACTCAGGTTATTTGCTTGGTCAACACACTAATTCTGTCCCTAGACTCTGCGTTCTTTGGGGTCAGCGACTCGTGTCCCTCACCGTTGCTTTCCAGCATTTCTGCATATAGCAGAGACTCAGGAAAGCATTATAGAATGAATGAAAACTTTAATCCATAATTTTATGCCTATTTGTAATAGTTAAGCTTCTCGATTATGCCATCTTTGTTTTCAAAAGGAATGACTCTGGAGCACACCAGAAATTGAAATGTTTATCTTTGTTTTAATACTCGAGAAAAGTATCCAATTTCCCTGTGGAACAGTATAAATAATAGATAGGTAACACTTACTGAATGTTTATTGTGTGCTGGGTACTTTTTTATCATTTTATACAGATTAATTTATGTGATTCTCATCATAATCCTCTGAGGTAAATGCTACTATTATTACCATTTTAAAATACAGCAACTGAGGTGCAGAATTTGAGTCTTCCTGCATATAAATGTTGCCTTTCTTGTTATGAGAAAGGAAAAAGCGCTGAATGACAATGACCAAAGAAGTTTTTTCTATTTGCATTTATCAAACTTCAACGTAGACTCAATAAAAATTAAATGCAATTAAAGAAAGACAAAGTGTTCATCCCTGAGGAGCATAGCATGGTGCCTAAGTATATCATTGCATAACAATCTATTAACAAGTTCCTAAAACCCACAAGAACGTGGAGCTGTGTTAGCGATAAATATTAAGAAGTGGAGAATCCAAGACGGCACACCAACTCTGTCCACTAGGTGGCATTAGCGCCTCTAAATGAGGGGCGTGGGTGGGAACACGTCTGATCATGCCGTCAGCACCCTTGACGAAAAGATTCAAGTACTGGTCTTCAGTTTCCTAGGCCCCAGCTTTGCATCCCCGGCGAGCTGAGGAGCTGTCAGACACCCACCAGCGTGGATCGTAGCTCCCCGACCAGGGCTCGAACCCGAGCCGCCTGCATTGGAAGCACGGCGTCTTAACCACTAGACAGCCAGGGAAGTTCCCCAGTTTCACTTTTAGATGCTAAGGTAAAGAAACTACAATTAGCTATGTGTAAGCTGGTCATTAGAAGAAGAAATGCGGATTTAGCATCTGCAATGAGCTAGTTCCTTCTCTAGGTGCTGCTGTTGCTGCCAATACGGGCAAAGCAGGTACTAGCCTCACCCTCACGAAGCTTGTAATCTAGCTGGGAAGATAAACATGAAACAAGTAATGACATAAAAGTAGACAATTACAAGTGTGCCAAGTACCAGGTCTTACAGGAATGTGAAACAGGTGGATCTAAACTAGTGGGGGGGGGGGTTCAGGGTAGGCTTCCAAGAAGTGATAATGGGAGGTAATCAGGTAATTAGCCAAAAGGAGGGTGGCTAAGCGTTCCAAGTGAAAGAAACATCATTTGTATGGACCCCCTAAGTGGGCAGGAGCCTGCTCAATTCAAACGACTGAGAAGATTCCAGGGTAGCCGGAGAGGAGAAAAAGTGGGACAGAGGGGTTGGAAGCTGGAGAGGTTGCCTATTGGACAATAAGAAGTGTTAAAGTATTTTAAATAGGAAAGTGACATGATCGGATGTGCATTTTTAAAAAGGTTGTTCTGCCTGAAATGGGGAGGCCGGATTGAGGAGATAAGACTGGATGGGGAGAGACCCAAGGGTAAGCTTTTTTTTTTTTTTTTTGCGGTACACGGGCCTCTCACTGCTGTGGCCTCTCCCATTGCGGAACACAAGCTCCAGACGCGCAGGCTCAGCGGCCATGAGCTCATGGGCCTAGCCGCTTCGCGGCATGTGGGATCTTCCCGGACCGGGGCACGAACCCGTGTCCCCTGCATCGGCAGGCGGACTCTCAACCACTGCGCCACCAGGGAAGCCCGTGGGGAAGCTTTTATACCGTTTTAGTAAAATGGTGATGGCAGCCTGACCCAGTGCGGCAGGAAGTGTGAGCTCATTGATTAGGGGTGTGAGAGGGAAGAGTCAAGGTTTCTGGCTTAAACAAGAGGATCGATGGTATTGCCATTTGCCAAGGTAGAGAAGAACATCAGAGAAGCAGCAGATTTGGAGGAAAGTTCATGTGTTCATTTCAGGATATTTTGAGTTTGAGGCACTTAAAAAATATTCAAGAGGAGCAATTAAGAAAGCACTTACATATGAGGAGCTCAAAAGAGAGACTGTGGTTGTTCACATAGATTTGACACCATATAACTCAGATTGGGACTTGAACCCACAGTCTTCCAACTGAGATCACACACCTGGTCTCAGGACTTAATGAAGGTCAGGTTCTTGATGTCTCATCACAAAAAGAATTCAGTGAGAGACAAAGTGATAGGTAAGAAGTGGATTTATTTAGAGAGAAACACGCTCCACAGACAGAGTGTGGGCCGTCTCAGAAGGTGAGAAAGGCACCAGGGTGTGGGGTTGTCAGCTTTTTAGGGGTGGGTAACTTCATAGGCTAATGAGTGGGAGGAGTATTCCAGCTATTTTGGGGAAGGGACGGGGATTTCCAGAAATTGGGCCACCACCCACTTTTTGACCTTTATGGTCAGCCTTGGAACTGTCATGGTGCCTGTGGGTGTGTCATTTAGCTTGCTGATGTGTTACGATGACCATATACTGAGGCTCAGGGTCTAGTGGAAGTTGTCTTTGTCTGCCATCTTGGACCTGTTTGGTTCTAATCAGTTTGTGTTGTGTCCTTGGGCTATGTCATTCTTCTAAAGGTTGTGCCCTGCCCCCTTCCCTCCTGTTTCAGATTCTGGTGTTAGCAGCACACAGATATAAATAGAAAATGCGATGAGACCTTGTAAGGAGAAAGTCAAGTGTGAGAAAGGAAGATGTCCTGGGATAGAACTCTAGGGAACCCCACCATTGTCAAGTTGGTAGAGATTAGGAATCAATAGTCAGTAATGAAAACAGAGAAGGAACAGTCATAGGTACAGAAGGAAAACAAGAAGGCCCAGTTCCCTTCCCCCAAAAATGATTATGAAAGAGGAAGGGGTCAATAATATTGAGAGCTACTGAGAAGCAAGGGAAGCTGAGAATTAAAATGTGTTCTTTGGATTTGGGGACAAGGAGCTCACTGGTGACTTCGGTGGGATCAGTTTCTGTGGCACACTGAAGGCTGAGGCCAGATTGCAGTGAGTTGAAAAGTTGAATGTGAGGTGAGGACATGGTGATAATTACGCTAAAAATGTAGTCCAATTGATTGGACCCGAGCCTGGGTCCTAGCCTGGGCTGAGACCCCTTGTCTCTGCCAGGGAGTTTCTTTTTCCAATCGATTTGTGCAGCCAATAACGAAACGATGCTGAGACTGGAACAGCACAAGCTTTATTCAATGACCAAAGAATGGAGAAGTGGGAACCTGGTTCGCAAATCAATTTCTCAACCCAGTTTGGGCGGAGACACCAAATACAGTACATAAGAGGGTCAAAATAAAAAGGAGGAGGACTGAAGATGTCACTGTGAGGTGAGATTCTGGAGGTAAACAGTTGTCCTCCACCCCCCTGGAAATCCTGTTCTTTCTGAACGGGTGGTATTATGCTACCTATTTCCTGCTGGAACTCTTCATATTTCTGTATAAAGCTCTGACTTTTGTATCGGCAGGTCTCCTGTTACCATATCCAACAGCCAATCTAGTACTGGATGTGGCGATACTCTTCCTTTATCTTGGAATTGAAGTAATTCGACTATTTTTTGGTACAAAGGGAAACCTCTGCCAACGAAAGATGCCGCTTGCTATTAGTGTGGCCTTGACCTTCCCATCTCCATGATGGCCTCCTATTACCTGCTGCTGCAGACCTACGTGCTCCGCCTGGAAGCCGTCATGAACGGCATCTTGCTCTTCTTCTGTGACTCAGAGCTGCTGCTTGAGGTGCTCACCCTGGCTGCTTTCTCCAGTATGGACAGGATTTGAAGTACAAAAATTTCAGCCAGCAGCCCTCACAGGCTGAGACCACACATACCTCTGATACTTTAGCCATACCAGTGAGAAATGGTGGGTCAAGTTGTCCTGGGAAAGGTTGCAGCTTTTCCTCAGCACAGACACCTTGGGGAACAAACCAAGCATAAGGCCACTGGGCACCATCTTCTAAACCTGGACCGTCAGCCCAAGAGGCTCTTCTACACTCCAGTATAGGGAGCGGCGAAGCTGTCGCCAGCCTGGCCCTTCTCAGAACCAATTCCCTTCTGACCTCAAGTTTTCCTCTTTGATCATTGTGGCCAGAGTACCTTGTGTGGACCGTGTAGGCTCCTTGGGCTTCCAGCAGGACCTCAGCCACACACTCCCTGAGTATGCTGTGCCCCACGTCCTGCAGGAACACGGAGCACCTCAGGAGGTTGTGCTTCCAGAGTGATGCAAAAGCCACTCATCCCATTTCTCAGAGACTGAGCTCCAGAACTTTTTCTGGAGCCCGTACCGTTATTTTTCTAATCTCATCATGAAACAAACATTATTTTATAATAAATATGTATTTTCTGTTAAAAAAATAAAATAAAAAAATAAAAAGGAGGAAATTGAACATAGTAGAATATTCATGATTTATCCAAGAACAGGGGAGTGGTTTGGACCTTTCCTTTTCAGTCCTCTTAGGGACTTGTCTAGTTGCTGTCATGGCAGTCATCAACCCTCAGGGCACTGGTGGGTGTGTCCTTTAGCATGCTAATGCATTACAGTGAGTGTGTAATGAGGCCCAAGGTCACTGCAAGTCAAATCTTCCACCACCTTGGACCTAGTTGTTTCTAACCAGTTCTTGTTTTTTTCTCTTTGCAGCTTCCTCCTAAAACTTAGATAAGAGTGATGGGTTTCTATTTCAGGGGGGGCAGAGGTATGATTCTGGGGCAACAGCCTTGGTAACAAAAACATTTTCTAGAAATTTGGCTGGGAAGGTAAGGTGGAGGGAGGGCTTTTTTAAAGGGGAGAAACATGAGCAGTTTTAAATGCTGATACAACAAAGCCAGTAGAGAGAGAGATGTTGAAAATCTAGGCGAGAAAAAGATTCCTAAGAAGGCGGCAGGGGATAGGATCCAGGACATGGGAGGAAGGACAACTTCCGCATGAGAAGGTCAAGGGTGAGGCAAACTCAGGTATGTTTGCAGACTTGGTAGCCGGAAGTTGGTGTAGCTCCTGTGCAATGCTCGTGATGCCTCTTAAATACAAAGGGTGTCGTCTGCTGAGAGTGAGTGAGGGTGAGGTGAGTTCAGAGGGAAGATTTGAAGTAGTCAAAGTGCTAACTAAGCAAGATGAGGACCCAGCCAACTGAGGTTGGTGACCACTGACTCACAGTGACACAGGTAGAAGGTATGTGATCTTCTGCAGCTACGTTCACGATGCAGAGTTTACTTGGAAATGGTGAACTGTTGCAATCATTCACTCACAAATTTTTCTTGTGTATCTGCTCCGTGCCAGGCCCTCTGCTGTGTGCTAGGTTCTGCTGGGCAGATGTCATATGAGAAAGACTAGGACAAGGTAAGAGTGTGGTTTAAATGATGGACCACTGAATCTTAGCTATGTAAGAGAAGAAAGACTTTTCCTCTGGCCTCTTGTGTCCTATGGCTGGGCCTGAGAATTAAACTGACAAAAGACAGACGAACAGGAGAAGAGCATACAAGTTTTATTTGGTGGTACTATTTTCATGTGGCACAGGAGACTTCATAGAAAAGAACTGAAGACACAAAGAAGCAGATAGTTCTGAGAGCTTGTATACCATAGCAACAAAGAACAGTACATTGTGGAGATGTAGCAAGGCAAAGGAAGAAGGGTTTGGGGTGAGGGGCAGGAGATTGTGGGAAAAGGATTAGGAAATATATGGGGGGAACTAATGAAAGTTATGGGCTATCTTAGTAGGTCTGTTTGTACAGATTCATCTCGTTTCTCATGATAAGAATGTTCCCCTTTTCATGGTACAGTGAGGGCATTTTTCTCACTGGAAATTTATGTCCTGCTTTTAGGTAGAAAGGGGGAGGGCAGAGAGCCCTTCCCACATCTGCCGTTTCTTAAGTGCCTTGGGCTCAAAATAATAAGTCAAAGTGACATATTTTGGGGCGGTAGGTTCTGATCCCCTTCAGCTAGATAGGGAGGAGAGTGAAGGAGAGAGACGGATGAGTATGTAGACAGTAGAGCACGAAAGCCACTGGAGGTCTCCATGAAATAAATGAACAGGTGACCTGGGGTATATGCTGCAACCCTGGGAGAACAGGAGGTTGTGGCCAGACTAAGATTTCTAAGTTACTGTTCTGAACTGTTGATGTGGCTCTTAGAATTGGGGGCTGAGGTGAGGTGAAGAAACAATGATGTCACAGCAACCAGAGAGATCTTTTAAAAATGCACATTTGGTTTCTTTCTTGTTTTTTTTTTTTAGATTTTATTAATTAATTTATTTTTTAACATCTTTTTTGGAGTATAACTGCCTTACAATGGTGTGTTAGTTTCTGCTGTATAACAAAGTGAATCAGCTGTATGTATACATATATCCCCATATCTCCTCTCTCTTGCGTCTCCCTCCCACCCTCCCTATCCCACCCCTCTAGGTGGTCACAAAACACCGAGCTGATCTCCCCGTTGAAATACACATTTGAATGTGTCATTTACACCTACAACGTTTTGGTGGTTCTTAAGAAAAACAATAAAAATCCTTAACATGGTCTGGGAGCCCTTTCTCACCCTTCAATCTTCACCTCATGATGCTTCTTTCTAGCCACTCCGGCCTCCTACCTCAGGGCCTTTGAAAATGCTGTTTCTTTGACCTGAAATGCCCTTGGCCAGCACCCAAGAACTCTATCCAGTTATCTCCTCCTCAACCTTTTGTATTTGGGTATCAGCTTAATATCACTGCCTCAAAAAGAGCTCCTTTGCCCTCAGATGAGTTCCACGAACTTTTCCTTCATAGAGACTATTACAGGTTATCATATATTTGTGTGATCTTTAAAAATTATTTTTGTATCTCTCCCAGAAATGATAAGCCCCACGAGAGTAGCAACTATGCCTACTTTGCTTCTTGTCCTGTTGCAGCAATGAGCCCTGTACCTAGTACATATGAGTTGCTTAAAAATATTTGTTAAGTGAATGGATAAATAAAGAGGTTAAGTGACTTGCCCAAAGGCATTGTTTGGGCTTGCGAAGAATAACAATATTAATATGTATAAAATGTGTTTCTTATACTTTATACCTTTGTGACACTTGCATGTATGTCCAGACAGGTGAATGACACCAACGACATGACTGATGGCAAGGAAGACAGAAACACAAAGGGAACAGTGATATAAAACAGGAGGTAACACAGCATGGAGGTTTGATACCCAGACGTCTTCTCTGATGTTTCTCGTGTAGAATGAGGGTTGTGACAGGGCAAGATGGACCCTTTTCCATAATCACGGGTGGCTTTATTTTATTCTGGTCTCTCCTCCTGCCTGACCATTGTGGAAATTCTAGCAGCCTACATGCCTGTCCACCAGGAGCAGGCATGCGTAAAACAAGCCCTGCACATCCCTGAGTATTGAGTACATGACTGGGTGGAGAGAAGAAGCAGCCCCCAGCAGGCCCCAGGCTGGTCTGAGGTCTAGGCCAGGCCATCTCTTCCTTTATCATCTTGAGCTGGCACTCTAACAATTGGTAGCAAGATACTTTGACTTATTACCTGAGGATTTTGTTCATGTATTTTCTTGTAACCCTCCGGCTCTTCTCCCATTTTACAGCCAGAGTACGAGCCACACCCCGACTCAGAGGAAAAAGAAGTATTTTCCTGACTTGAGTTCAGATGTACACACCCTACAGGGAACAAGTTGATGGATTTGAGAGAATGATGCAGGAACAAGATTTTCCACCCCAAAGGATTGTTTGATGGGTCAAGACTGATAAGTTTCACTGAGTGTCAGAGGGGAAAGAGAGTACACGAGCTGCTAGTGTGTTCCTAGAAAAAAGACATCTCATCCCCACCCCCCATCCAGCTGTTAGGTAGGAGACAACAGAAATCCCAGGTGTGTCGAGGTAACTGCCCCTGTTGCAGGTAGAGCTTCAGGAAGCTTTGAGATGTCAGAATGGAAATGGCTGTGAAGTTTGTCTCAACTTGTGGGCCTGAGGGTGCCTCACAGAGCACCCCCAGCCCAAGTTGATGTGGCTCTGGGGAATGATTCTAGTGTGCTCACAGGGAGCACAGAACTGCCCAAGGCCCTTGGACAACCCCCCAGACCCTACTGCCTGACATGCAGGGGCCTCGGGGAGAGCTTTAGTAGCAAGGACAGTCACCGACCTTAAGGGGCCCTTTGGATAGGAACAAGGTCCTTCCAAGCAGCCATCTGGCAGTCCAATCCCCCAGCGCCAGATGAGACGATAGATCTCAGTGGGTGTCAGCTTGGGCCCTGCCTGTTCTCCATTCTTCCTCCCATCATCTTGGACCCCTCAAACTTAGAACTGATACCATGGGTGAAGAGAGGGGGTCTTTGAGTTACCTAAGATTATGGTTTTTCCTCTTGGAAGAATCTGAACCTGATATCAATTGTGGACATTCAGCATTTTCTATATTAAAGGAATGTATCTTTTTTATTATTGAGAAATAAAACTTACCTTTCTTGCACACTTGAGTTTGTGAACAGAGATGCATATTCTACACACGTTTTGCTAGCGATCTTTTCCTGCATTAATGTCTGGTCTCCGCAGCTGAAATGCAAGATTTTCAAGGCTAGAGAGTAGCCCCTTCCTGACCTCTTCTTTCTACTCAGCACCTTGTATACATAACAGGCTCCATTTCTGAGAGAAAACCTATGGAACACGATGTGCATGGTGGTTTTGTTTGCGTGTTATTCACCAAAGTATCATTTCAAGAGTCTCTCAGCTCTGACTTCATTTGTAAGTTGTAAAAGTTCCCCCAAGTATTCATTTTTCACGTCAAGAGATAACAAATATTTGCCAAGTGCCTTCCATGTGCAAAGCCTACTTGGACCTCTTCCTGGGGATGCAGCCCTTGTCATTAAGGAACTTATTATTGGAGATGTAGACGGGATGTAGCTGAGGGAGTTGACCATGCACTGACTTTAGGACAACAGCTAGGAGGTTTTGTTGCCTGTTATTTTAAATACACATATAATCTAATTGCCAAAGTGACAAATATTTATTTGAGAAAACTTGCAAAATTTAGAAGTAAACAAATTGCACCGACAAACTCAGTATCTGTAAAATTAGAAGTAGTCAATGCTGACATTTTGATGTATATCACTACTTATGCATTGTAAAAATGTATCATGATCTATTGGAGTTTGTTGTTTAAAGAAAACCCTGATATACTAGTGTGTGTGTATGTGTATGTGTGTGTGTATGTGTGACTTTTTCTTTCTCCTAAAAAGGCGATGGTGATATTTGAGAGTTTCAGTGACTATATGTATTCAGTGACCAATTACAGTATGTTGATGAAAGAAATTTGAAAGTGTATTGCAGATTAGAAGATGAAAATTAGGTTTTTGGTAGCCAAGTGGGATGGGAAACCAAATAAAACATACATTGGAATCTAATCCATGATGGATCCATGAAAATAGTTCTGTTGATTAACTCAAATGTCACCTCCTCACTGAAACTCTCCTCTTCTCGCTCCAGCAGTGTTAGCCAGCTAGTCCCTCCTGGCTCTCAAATATTTTTTACTATTTTTATTTAATAATATATTCATTATTTTAATAAAATAATATACACTATTATTTCTATATTATATTTTAGGGAGGCAATATAGTGTTGTGGTTAAAAAGAATAGACTTTGGATTTAAACATCCCAAGTTCAAAATCCAGACTTAACATTCGCTAGCTGTGTGACCTTGGACAAGCTGTTTAGCCCTCTCTGAATCTGAGTTCTCATCTGTAAAATGGGAATAATAATACTTACTTCATAGAGTTGTTGTGACAAACAAGTAGGACAATATTTGCAACATGCTGATCTGCCCAAAAACACAGTCAATAACTAATAGGTGTAATTATTTTTATTACAGAACTTGCCGAGTTGCATTGCAATTACTGGTTTAGGAATGCTTTCCTCACTGGACTGTGAGGTCCTGACCTCTCTCATCCAACCTCTCTCCCTCCTAGCAGTGTAGCCCATAAACAGTAAACAATCCATGTGCGTTTTCTGGAGGATAAAATAGTTATGGAAAGTGCGAGATCGAATGGTTTTTCCCTAAGAGTCCTATATCCTTACTCAGATTTTTCGAACAAACTCTTAACTGCAAATCATTGACTCTTATAATCAATATTATACAGGGCCATTTCCACTTTAATGCAAGCTAACATTTACTGAGCACTTACTATGTGGCAGGTTTTGTCCTAGTGCCTTCCATTGTATTTGAACCACTCTATGAGGGGGATATTATGTCTTCTTTCATGGATGAGGAAACTGAGGCCCAGAGAGAGTGCTGTGAACTCTATGACTTCTGAGATTTTGCTAGGGGCCCCAGGGGGGTTCCTGGCTCTCTGTTCTTCCATTTAAGTACGGAGGCAGGAGGTGAGGAAAAGAAGAAACCATATATTTTTCTTTCTCTTTAGGAAAAACATTTTATTTATTTTGCAGTCTCTTTTCTCTTCTGGAAAAACAAACAAAAGAAATTCTTGCTTCACTCATGATTTTACCCCTGCTGAGGTCCAGGGCAAGATTTCTCCCCTGCAGAGTCCTGTTCAAGGATGAAAATGAAGGTTGGTTACAAGACTCCACTGAGTGTCCCAAGCAGTAGCTTTTTTCTTTAAAGAGGGGTTTGAAATAGACTTTCAGTACATTCAAATAATAACAGTAATTCATATCCCATCTGTGTGTATAAAAACAATTAAGTCACCTGTGAAACCATGAAATATCAATATGCTGAAAAAAATCGAGAGTGGAGGGCACTAAGAATTTTTTCAAAAGCAACTTGTTCCCAAGGAAGATATTTTATCCCATATGATCCATGTTTTATGTTCATGAAATTTATCAGTTATTTGTTCATGTTGCCTACATGAGTGAAAGATATGTTTTAAAAATAAGAAAAACCTTGGGATGATTCTGATTGGAATCTCTCCAGATTCCACATTTGTTCCTATTGACCAGAAGTCTTCTGACTTGGGAAAATATTTTTATTTCCCTCCCCCTTTTCTAAATGTCCTACAAAGACCTGCATTAGGATGGGAAACATTTTCTGAGTCCCAAAGGAATCCTCCATTCGCCTGAAAGAGATAGTTGAACCGAGTATTGAGAGAAGCCACTCAAGAAGAGGATGAAGATGCCTCAGAATAACTTTTTCAAACATTCTATGCATACTTTCTTCATTCATAGTATCATCTGCCATACGATAGAGAAAATGGGATTCTAGAGAGCGTTATATTATTTTTCTTTCACATACACCATAAAAGATGCAAAAACAAAATTCACTTTTGAGATTAAAACTGCATGGTGCCTAGCTTATTCACTCTTTAAAAAGTTTGTTTCAGGGCTTCCCTGGTGGCGCAGTGGTTGAGGGTCCGCCTGCTGGTGCGGGGGGGGCGCGGGTTCGTGCCCCGGTCCGGGAGGATCCCACGTGCCGCGGAGCGGCTGGACCCGTGGGCCGTGGCCGCTGGGCCTCCGCGTCCGGAGCCTGTGCTCCGCAGCAGGACAGGCCAGCAGCGGTGAGAGGCCTGCGTACCGCAAAAAAAAAAAAAAAAAAAAAAGTTTGTTTCACTTTACTTCCATAATTGGACAGATAAACAGCAGAGGCCACTACATCAGGTACAGATTAACTGTTATTCTTCTCTAAGAAAATAAATTCTAAGGAAGGGGAAAATCAACCAGGTCCCTCAAATATGAATTTTGCCTTTCTTTTGCTAACATTCCCATGATAAAAATAACCTAAAACATGTTAAGTAGGAAAATTAATTCCATCTGGGGAAACTATCGCCTGACGTACTAATAGAATTCTCAAGTGAAATATGTAGTGAATTTTTAAACCAATGTAATCATAAAGGTAGCTGCTGGCTGCTCAGTGGTCCTTTCTGTAGTGAAGCAGGTAGCCCTTCCTTGGAAAAATACTTTGAAAAATTACTATCCTCGTGGAACTTTGTCCTGGAATTGAGGATGGGATTGCTTCAGGCTTCAACTCTAGGAGAGAATATATTCTGAAGGGATGAAATGAGAAGTGTAGGTACTAAGAGCGGCAGGTGATGCCTTCACTCAAGGTACAGAGTAGGTACTGGTTAAACGTTTGATGAATTAATGATGGAGAAAGCTACTGGTTGTTAGCAGTCTTAAGGGTTGTCATTTAGGACACTCCAGAATCAGTGAGTCTTGTTTACTTCCATTAGGTGTGAGTTTATTTCTTCCTTCCTTCCTTCATTTTTCTGTTGATGCTTGCCATGTGTCATGAGACTGAAAATACAACTGTGAGCATCACAGACAGTGCTCTTATGGAGCTGACATCCTCAAAGATGGAGAGCAAAACAAACAAGCAAACAAAATCCCTGCAGACCAGTCAGTAACTTTGGGTAGCACAAGTCTTCATGGCGCAGGTCCTGTCCGCATCGAGGTTAGGACATGCCTGGTATGAGAAACGGCAAAGAGGGCCTCTCTTGGGAGCTCCTGCCCCCGTCCCCTGCCCTAGGGGCCTGACTGGCTCAACCTTCATCTTCTGAAATCCTCAGTTAAAAAACGGGGAGCAGAAGAGGGCCATTGCACTGGGGGAGGGGGGACTTGTCAGGATAATAAACAAATCTCATATGCCTTTACTTTAAAAATGCTCATTTAGACATATAAGGCTTTAGTTAGCTGCATCTGCCATCAGAATAATCAGACAATTTAAAGTGAATAGATTTCCTTGAGAAGAATGGATATACAATTGGTTCTATAGAACAGAGATTATCATACAATTCCCTGTCTTCCCTCACTGTTCCTCATTCCCATCTTTATCACTACCATCTTCCTTTGTTTGTCTTATATAATTGAGTAAAAAGCAGGATCTGGAGTTGACATTTTCAACAAGGCTCGCCCACATCATCCTCTGATACCAGACAATTTTCACTTCATTTGTGGCCCTGAAAGAGGGTGCTATAACTCTCTAACTTTCCATGTTAGAGTAGTCATAATTTGCTTTTTATGTGTAAGATTCCTCTACTACACAGCAAGATGTAGCTGAAGTCTTGTTTCATCTGTCGGTTCAGGCAAGCCCTTAGGTATCACGTACATGGGGCCCTAGCCAGGAGATGGGTTTTCTTTTTTTTTTTTAACATCTTTATTAGAGTATAATTGCTTTACAATGATGTGTTAGTTTCTGCTTTATAACAAAGTGAATCAGCTATACATATACATATAACCCCATATCTCCTCCCTCTTGCATCTCCCTCCCACCCCAAGAGATGGTTTGACTTCCAGCATCAAATTTTAAATGTCTGGGTGGTTGAACTAGAATTCACACTTAGGACTCTGATGCGTGGATGTCATGCACAGCCAGTGTCGAATCTGTTTTCCAAGTTGGTCTGTTGTTGTTGTGTATGAACCATTGTTACTTTTCCTATGACCCAGTGTGACTGGATCCTGAAGAACAAGGGCATGGAATGGAGCCAGTCTGGCAGCACTTAGGGACTACTTATCCCGTAGGCAGGACCAGGCAGAGTTGGATGACAGCAGCAAAGCCCAGCAGCTGTTGGGGAGCAAGCCCAGGGGACCCAACTCCATGCCAGGCAGGTGGAAGAAATGCTGTCAGAGCCCCGTGAAGTACAGCCCCAGGCCACATGGCACAGGTGTGGCAGAACTGGGAATACCAAGAACAAGAGACCTTCTCAATCAGAAAAGAGGTGGCTGTCATGGAAGAAAGGTGCTTGGTAGTCTGTGGATTAGCAATCAGGATAGAATGTCAAGTGTTACCATCAAAAGCTGTGCCCCAGATTAAAGGAAAGCCTTTACACAATGGCCATGTGGAAAGAAGCCCTCTGATGCTCGCTGAAGGGCACTGCTATTATGTCCCCTAGAATAAAACACCTACATGCTCTGAAGAGACAACTAAATTACTTTTAATATTGCACCAAATACTGGTGAATGTATTCTTTTTTTTTTTTTTTGCAGTACGCGGACCTCTCACTCTTGTGGCCTCTCCCGTTGTGGAGCACAGGCTCCGGACGCGCAGGCTCAGCGGCCATGGCTCATGGGCCCAGCCGCTCCGTGGCATGTGGGATCTTCCCGGACCAGGGCACGAACCCACGTCCCCTGCATCGGCAGGCAGACTATCAACCACTGTGCCACCAGGGAAGCCTTGTATTCATCTTTTAATCAAAAGTTCCTCTCATTTCTTGAGTTGCAGGGTTGCAATGAAGTATTTGTTACCTATAGCTGCATAAAAAGTTATCCGAGCTTAAAACCACAAACTTATACAGTCTCTGAGGGTCAGGAATGAAGGAGGCTTATCTGGATGGTTCTGTCTCAGGGTCTCTCTCATGAGGCTGCAGTTGAGTTCTGGGCCAGAGGGGAGCGGGATGAGGGTGAAGGGACCCAGTCATCTCCATGCTTGTCTGAATGCTTCCGAGACGGCTCATTCACATGGCTGCTGGCAGGAGGCCTCAGTTCCTCACAACAAGGGCCTCTCCAAGGGCTGCTTAAACATCCTCACAACATGGCAGTTGCCTTCTCAGAGCAAGTGACCCAAGAACAAGGCAGAAGCCACAATGCCTTTTATTATTGATCACGAAGACACACACTATCACTTCTGCCACGTTCCATTCATTAGAAATGAACCATTTGGGGACTTCCCTGGTGGTGCACTGGTTAAGAATCCACCTGCCAATGCAGGGGACACTGGTTTGATCCCTGGTCCAGGAAGATCCCTCATGCTGCGGAGCAGCTAAGCCCGTGAGCCACAACTACTGAGCCTGCACTCTAGAGCCCATGAGCCACAAGTACTGAGCCTGCATGCCACAACTACTGTAGCCTGTGCACCTAGAGCCTGTGCTCCGCAACAAGAGGAGTCACCAAAATAAGCCCGTGCACCACAACGAATAGTAGCCCCGCTCGCCTCAAATAGAGAAAAACCCCTTGCGCAGCAATGAAGACCCAACGTAGCTAAAAACTAACTAACTAACTAACTAAATAAATAAATAAAAGAATCATTAAGTCCAGCCTGCAGTCAAGTGGGGAGTGGGATTTTTGTTCTACCTTTTAGAGGACGAACTGTTGAAGAAATTTAAACTCTTACATATATTAGGTGGGCCAAAAGGTTCATTCATTTTTTTCTGTAAGATGGCTCTAGTAGCACTTAGCTGTCTTTAACTTCATTTGAAACAATTTTGTTAGATTGTATGTGACAGCTGTCATATCAGCGTGCATTTAAAAAAAGACTTATCAAAATTGGTGAATTTTTGTGTAGCCATTTTAATATTGAAGATGGAAGAAAAAAAGCAACATTTTCGGCACATTATGATTTATTATTTCAAGAAAGGTAAAAATGCAACTGAAACACACAAAAGGATTTGTGCAGTGTATGGAGAAGGTACTGTGACTGATCGAACGTGTCAAAAGCGAAGTTTCGTGCTGGAGATTTCTCGCTGGACGATGCTCCATGGTCCGGTAGACCAGTTGAAGTTGACAGTGATCAAATCGAGACATTAATTGAGAACAATCAACCTGATACCACGCAGGAGATAGCCGATATACTCAAAATATCCAAATCAAGCTTTGAAAGTCATTTGCACCAGCTTGGTTATGTGAATCGCTTTGATGTTTGGGTTCTGCATAAGTTAAGCAAAAAAAAAACCTTCTTGACCGTATTTCCGCATGTGATTCTCTACTGAAACATAATGAAAATGTTCTGTTTTTAAAACAAATTGTGACAGGCAATGAAAAGTGGATACTGTACAATAATGTGGAACGGAAGAGATCGTGGGGCGAGCGAAATGAACCACCACCAACCACACCAAAGGCCGGTCTTCATCCAAAGAAGGTGATGTTGTGTATATGGTGGGATTGGAAGGGAGTCCTTTATTATGAGCCCCTTCCGGAAAACCAAACGGTTAATTCCAACAAGTACTGCTCCCAATTAGACCAATTGAAAGCAGCACTAGATGAAAAGAGTCCAGAATTAGTCAACAGAAAACACACAATCTTCCATCAGGATAACGCGAGACCACATGTTTCTTTGATGACCAGGCGAAAACTGTTACAGCTTGGCTGGGAAGTTCTGATTCATCCACTGTATTCACCAGACATGCACCTTCGGCTTTCCATTTATTTCATTCTTTACAAAAGTCTCTTAATGGAAAAAAAGTTCAGTTCCCTGGAAGACTGTAAAAGACACCTGGAAGAGTTCCTTGCTCAAAACGATAAAAAGTTTTGGGAAGATGGAATTATGAAGTTGCCTGAAAAATGGCAGAAGGTAGTGGAACAAAAGGGTGAATACGTTGTTCAATAAAGTTCTTGCTGAAAAAGAAAAATGTGTCTTTTATTTTTACTAAAAAAACTCAAGGCACTTTTTGGCCCACCCAATAGTATTCATTTAGGATATCAGGAAATGTAGTATGCTCAGGACCGGCTATAAGATTTGTGGGACCCAGTGCAAGATAAAAATGCAGAACCACTTGTTTAAGAATTATTAAGAATTTCAAGACAGTGACAGCAGAACATTAAACCAAGTGTGGGCCCCTTCTAGGAGCCAGGCCCTGTGCTACTGCCCAGGTGACACACCCAGGAAAGGCAGTCCTGAGTAGAGTAGTTAAGAGCATGGGCATTGAAATCAAGAGTTTGAATTCCAGCCCTTCTGCTTTATAATTGTGTGACTCTTGGGAAAGCTACTTAATATCTCTAAACCTCAACTTCAATTTCTCTAAAATGGGTATGATTAATTTACCTGCTACTTGGGATTTCTGTGAGCGTTAAATGAAGTAAATACAGCGCCTGGCTCATAATAGGCACTTGAAAAGTTGTAGATATAATGATTACCTTTTTAGGGAGATTTAGAAGAGAAAAGAACCACTGAGCTGGTAACTCAGATTGATTATTCAGCTGATGATCATAAACTCCTTAAAGTAGGAATAGTATCTCATACTCTCTGCAGTCCCAGCGTCTGTTTTACCAAGCATGGACCCACATGTACATGAGTTTGAAAAATGTGGCCTGCAAGCTACAATAAGAATGGCTAAGAAGACGAGTTGCAGAAATGGTATGTTTTCAACATTCTAGAAGGTAGAATCAAAGCTACAATTTTAGGAAAATCCATTTAAGATCAACATGTCATTGGCTGTTGCAATACTAGGCATTTATCGGCACCTTAGATATAGTTGCCATGAACTGCTTTCTATGAATAACTCAGTTGATGAAAGTGAATATTAAATGGGAACTTTCCCTAGCAATATTCTTTCTTAGTGGCTCAAAAAACAGAAGCAAAAACTAAAACTATTCCTGGATGAAGTCTTAATACTGGCAAAATGTTTTATAAGACACTTTAGAACTTCAAGCAGGTTTTTTCTGCTTCCTTTCTTCAGCTGAGCCTGGCCCAGTGAAGGTGTCAGTCATGGACTGGCCTTCTTCAAAAACCATCAGCTGTTTCCACATGGACCCTCTTCTACTAAGCTCTTAACCAAAGTCTACTGTTGGCCCAAGACATCTTCACTCATTTGACAAAAAGCACGTGCACCAGTCCAGGCAGTGGAGTCCACAGAACCCAGGAACACCGTACCAGGCTTTTAATCACTGCTGAATAGTGCCTGAAAGAGCTGATGCAAGTTCCAGGGGTACCTCTGTTGCATCTTCTAAAAACATGGTCTTGCATGAGCAGATAAATAGGAAATATTAAGAAAAATAGTGCAAAGTGGGGTCTTTCCACAAACACATCAACACCATAAAATAAATATGACAGGTATTAGTGGGAATAGACTCCCCCCACCCGCCCGACTTAACTACAGGCAGTGCTGTTTTCTTAGCAGTAGTCTATTTCTGAAGAACTTCTTTATTTATTCCCCAATCCAAAATTAGTTCCTTAATTTGAAACAGCCATAAACAAACATTGCTAAAGAAATCCCGTGGGCTCTCTTCTCCCACACCCTCTCCCCTCACACAGATATTTTTTGCTGCTTTGTTTGTTCTCAGTTCTTTTTGCCTTTGTGCTCAACACAAGGACCTGCAGTGGCTTGGCTTTCTGAAATCCCTTCATTCATCCCCTGAACGATGTTTAAATTCCATTTTGACAAGAGAGAATTAAATTCACATTAGTTTCAATCAATTATGTATTAAATACAAACTTCAATAACATCTAAGTATGGGTTTGAGTACTGTAGTGGTATCTAAGGTCACATGCAGCTCTTTAATTCTTCTGTTGGCCTGTTCTAGCTACCATTGGACAGTGAGTATAAATGGAGCTGCTGATCTCAGCAGCGGCTCTAGCAGACTTGGAGAGAGATCCCCCCACATCTACCTCTTCCTGACTTGCAATCTTTGCTACCCTTTCTTCCCTTCCTACCTTTTTCCTTTGCCTCCCTTCCCCTCCCCATATCAACAAATAATTTCATAGCCATGTGGCTTTTTTCTTCAGTTTCATTCTCAAAACCATCTTCATAAAAAGGAATGTGCTGACCATTTCCCTGTTTGCTCTGGCCTTTCCCCTGCTCTGCTTTCTATCATGGGGGACTGCATTTTCCAGCTTCATTGCCCTCTGGCTTCCACACAAGCTGAGTCAATGGGAGGCACAGGCAGAAGACGGGAGAGTGGGAGGAGGGGAGAAGCCAGGGAGTTTCTCCCCCTCTCTTTTCTGTTTTGAGTGGTTTCTCTGGCAGCAGCTGCTTCTATTCCATGATTTCAGTTGCTGTCAGATAGTCCCTTCCTTCCTGGTCTCAGCCTCTGCCAGGAATCCTCCCTCTGTGCTCCTGACTTCTCTCTGATGATCCTAACTTCTAGGCTCTGATAACACTGACTTCTCCCTGAGGCTCTCCAGCCCTGGGGAGGGGGGAAGCATGGAGGTTAATGGCTTCTGACTATTGTTAATGTTTGGGTTACCCTCACCATCCTACTTCACTCCTTGGTTCTGGTTCTTCCAGTGCTTCCATCACATGTATAATGAGTTCCTGTATTAAATTCCCTCTGTTTCGAACACCTACAGTGGTTTCTGTTTTCTCATTTGGGCCCTGATTGAAGTAGGGGGCTCCTGATGCCAACAACGACAAACAGAAGCTCCCAGGTCGTGAACACGTGGAGGTGTTAGGAGAGCGGCAGGCTCAGGGAGGGCAAGGAAGCTCCTCGCCCTTTCCACATACCTGGCCCTGTGCATCTCTTCCATCTGGCTGCTCCTGAGTTATATCCTTTTATAACAAATTGCTAATCTAAAATCAATTAAAAAAATTATAACCTCCTCTGAACCTCTCAAAACTCAAGTCTTATATGATGTCTTCGTAAGCTGAATCTGGATTACAACAAGTCCTCAGAGAATGGCAGAGCCGTAAGATGGAATGAGCCTAGGTCCCTAATCACCACATGGAGGAAAGCAGCCTACTGAACAGGATCACCACCTTCAAACTGGCACATGCACAAGAAGGAAACCATTATTGCATTTGTGCCATTGTATATTTGGATCGTTATTTGTTACAGCAGTTCATACAACTCTAGAAGTTATAGGTAGAGAGGAGATGACACTCAAGTAATAGCTTAAATCTTAAAAGAGTAATTACATAAATAATACTACAATAAATATACAAATTTTAGTTGATTTTTGGACTGATGAGATGATCAAATTTACACATGGTAATGGAATCTTCCTTGTGTATAATTGAATCAACCCTGTAAACATGTTTAGACTAAGGCTTTAGTATGTCTGCCAATGTTGAAAGAGACACAAAATTCCCAGAGACAGAGGGTTAATCATAATTTTGATGTAGTAAAACAATAAAAATGAAAAGAGCAATTAAAAACAATTAAACAAGGACAGCAGCAATGATAAACCACCACATAGCAGCATCTCGGATCAACAGCTCCTCAGAGGGGAGTGCTGCTCTGCATGGCCTTCTTCTTCTCTCCTTTGGGGATTTTATACACACGGCAAAACCAATAGCTCTCAAAACCCAGAGTCAAGGGTAAGTCTGGGGTGCACATGAGCGGTGCACTAGGTAAACGGAGTATCTTTTCCTATCTGCACCTGTTGAGGACACCCTATTGTTTTCACTCTCCTAAATATGGGGAGGAGGATTTTCTGCTCTCACTTTACTAATATGGACTTTACACAAAAGGTCATATGAGAGTTGGGAGTGACTTTCTCATTTCCATCTGAGTAGACAGGTCCCATCCACTTTGCACCACAGCCTCAGGACTCCAGTAATGTTTTGTTTTTTTTTTTTAACATCTTTATTGGGGTATAATTGCTTTACAGTGGTGTGTTAGTTTCTGCTCTATAACAAAGTGAATCAGTTATACATATGCATATGTTCCCATATCTCTTCCCTCTTGAGTCTCCCTCCCTCACACCCTCCCTATCCCACCCCTCCAGGCGGTCACAAAGCACTGAGCTGATCTCCCTGTGCTATGTGGCTGCTTCCCACTAGCTATCTACCTTACAGTAATGTGGTTTTGATCATCACTAGGTTCAATGATCTTGAATCTCACCTGACAGCAACACCTCTTTGTTTGTGAATCTTGGAAATATTTGCTATAGAGCAGTGGTTGGCAACACTTTATGAGTCAAAGGCCTTTTGGAAGAATACTGGGACTGGTCAGAATCCTCTCTGGTGCACCTCTCAGGTGCACACGCATGCACACGCATGCATATGCGCACACACACGCGTGCACACGCACACTCTGACATACATCTTAGCAGGCTTGTTGATTCCAGATTAAGAATACCCCATCCCCTTGGCCAACCACGTGGTCCTTGGTCAAATATTATTCTTCTGTTAATATCCAGGATGCCCTGGGTTTTGCCTATGTATGTAAACATACATGTATTTTTTATTTGTAAAACTGTAGTTTTACAAATAACTTATTTTCTTTCCATTTATATCCTTTTAAAGGATGGATTTAAGTTCAAAATACAAAATCTGTCAGACATTATTTGGAGAGATTCTTCCTTCTTTTGGACTAATCCTTAGGCAGATATTTCCATGTCTTACTTGTGTGAAAAGATCTCTCTATAGTGATATTAAATGCTTCTGTACACGAAACAATCATTTTCTCCTGCTGTTTTGAGATAGCTCTTTTTCTTATTGGCACCACATGAGATAAAGTTCTGTAATTGGGACAGAGATTTATGTAGCGTTATTGTTGAATGTATATGTACGCTGCTTTCCTAAGGTGAAAGACCCATGACACAAGACTTCTGTTTGGGGATTGATCTGGGGCCTAGTGCAACATATATGCTATAAAAAGTCACAGCAGATGCTGCCTATTCAATCTCTGCTATCCCATGTGGGTTCTAGGGTGGATAATTTTGCTCATTCTTTTGGCCTTTGCTATGGCTTGTCAGGGACTGGACTCATGTTCATAACTCTGAGACGTGCTCAGCTGTGAAATAAGTACTGAAAAGATGAAATGCAATTGATTCTGAGCCATTGTGATCTTTCAATCCCATGTAAGCAAGAAATAAGTATTTTAAGTGGCCCAATAACTCTTTTTGAGTTTAAAAGTTCATACATTTAAAATATTTATGGACTGACTTGGGCAGAAAGACGAGGAAAAACTATGTACTGGCTCTGAAGTAGAGATAGAAACCATTATTGTGTATTAGTGACAAGCTCAGTGGAGTCAGCCTAGTGTATCTGTTTCTACAGAAACGAGAACCTTTTAGCATTAAGGTATGAGTTTGTGTACAGAAGTATAGGAGATGTCAGTTCCAAGATTGATTAAAAATGAAAGATTGGCTTTCTTTTAAACATCTGTAGCTGCTTTTTGTGTTTGGGTTTATTAGAAGAGGATATTACACTAAAATTCTTCAGGCTTTCTATAATCGGAAAGGGGTAATCTTTCACACTAAGTGACAAGAGTTATGCAGGACCCATGAAAGAAGATACTGGAAATGCTTGGTATTCATTCATTCATTCAACAAGCATTACTGAGTGCCTACTATATTCCAGGACCTCTGTTAAACATAGGAATAAGAAAATGAATAAGACATTATATTGTCTCAGTGTAGTAAGAGAGACTGATAAACAGGGAATTTAACCATGGTGTGATATATTCTATGACAGGGGTGCACAGTATTATCGGAGCACTGAAGAAGTGTTCTTTTCTTGTTTTGAGAGATCAGAAGACCTTCTCTGAGAAGGTGATGTTTTCCAGAATGAGAAGTTATTGGCAAGGGGAAAAAGGAAAGAGAGGCACCCCAGGCAGCAGAGACACCGTATGCAAAGGTGAAAGTAAGAATCCTGAGAGATCAGGCACTGGAATGACTTGGTGCAGAAGGCCTGGGTGGGGGGTGTGATGGGAGATGGGCTGGAGAGGGAGGACAAGTCACATGTATGCCCTGCTAACGGTGGAGTAATCTGAAGTCAAAGGCTTTAGGATAAGAAGGCAGGGGCAGTGAATATGGAGAAAAAAGCATGGATCTTTCTTTTTTTTTTTTTTTCAGTACGCGGGCCTCTCACCACTGTGGCCTCTCCCGTTGCGGAGCACAGGCTCCGGACATGCAGGCTCAGCGGCCAAGAGCATGGATCTTTGAGTCAGCTGGCATGTATAATAACAAGAGCTCCAGGACTGATAGGATTCAGAAGATGACAGAGAAAGAGGAGTCTAGAATGTTATTTGCTTTCGACTTGGGTGACTATATTGGTAATGATGGCATTCACCATAATCAAGAATAATGGACAAGGAATGGGGCTGGGATTGGGCAGAGATGATGGTTTCTTTTTTCATGTTGTGTCTGAGGTACTTGTGAGTTTCTGTTCTGAATATACTGAGTTTGAGGTAGACGTTCAGTAGACACTTGAATATAGGGGACTTGATCTTAAGAGACACAAATTTGGGAGTCATCAGTAGTTGAAGCCTTGGGTGAGGGTGAAATTAGAGAGAAGAGAGGGTTGAAAACAGAACCTAAGGTAACATCAACATTTAAGGGGGAAAGGCAGAGACAAAGGAATGCTATGTAATATTGAGAAAAGGCTGCAAGAGCATTAAGGGGAACATAAGAGAGGGTGGCAAACAGAAGCCAAAAAAGAAGAGTGGTTCAAGAAGGCAGCAAGTGTCATGGGTAAGGGGTCAAGTGATATGAGGACTTAAAACTGCCTTTAAGATGTGACGACTGAATGTTCATTGAGGATACTGGCAAGATCAGTTCTAATACAGTCACAGGAGCAAAGGGTTGGGTATAAAAGGAGGTGAGAAATCAGACACAAACCTACTGAGCTTTCTAAAACTTGATTGATGGGAGACAGAGCTTTTAAGACCCAGGTTCCTTTCTCAATAAACATAAGAATGCAACTTTATTACCTCAAAATTTTCATCAAATAGAACTCCCTTCTCCCCGAGGATCATGGCTCAATCTTTTGAATATTTCGACCCACCAAGCACCTTTTATTCTAACTTTACTTACAGTAATTTATATTATAAAAGAAATATTTTTTCCAAAAATGAATTTATAGTATAGGATAAAACATCATCCACTTCTCAAGACTTAGATATGCCCTACCACCCATTGAGGTTACCAATGTAGAATTCACCAGGACACCTCACCACAGTGATAGGGACGGGGGTTGCAGTCATTAAGTTGCAGGGTTAATTTCAAACGTGAGGAGTCATGGATGAATTACTATTGAATAGAAACCAGGTAGAACTATGGTATTGTATGCAATAGCAACTAGCCCAGGAAATAGCTAGCTGGGAATTTAAAGATTTCATATTTAAGTTCTCACATATATGCAGTGTTCCAGCCATTTTTGAGGGTTCTAACAGAGCCCACTGGCCCAGGGATCTTGGATGCATTGCCCTTGGCAGATGTCTTCACAGCCGTAATTTTCCTTTGAGGCAGGCATTATTGTCACCCACCAGGTTGTCAATGGAGAGATTTCCCCCAGCACTCCCTCTAACCGCTCATTGCCTCCCACCCTCTGCCCACTACCTGTGGGCACAAGACTTCATGAAATGGAAAGAAGGTCCTCTCCAGTTAAAGAGCACTCAATAAAGAAATCCAAGGACGCTGCATTCTAAGAAAATGCTCTCCTTAGCACAAACCCTCACTCAGCGGGGCTAGTTATCAGATCTGCTAGTTTCTGATATATTTGATGGAAAGGATCACCAAGTACTGAACTGTTCTGATGGAAAGGTATTAGAAAAAGTGTGCAAGCAATATTATTATTTTTTTCAGTAGGGCCAATTCATAAAAACATCCTCTCAAAATTTACAGACCACATATTTTGTCCAAGATGAAAATAGCTTTATTATTTTTCCTGATTATAAAAATAATGCATGTTTATTATTACAAAAACTGGAACATTGTTTGTATGAAAAAGAAGTAAATATAGCATGAAATCCCAAAGCCCACAGGAGGCCAACAGTTTAAAAAACAACTCAAGTAGTTTCTTTAGTATTTGACTTTCTTGACTAGAAAAATGTCAATGGGTGGTTTTTAGCCACTAAATTTTTGAATATTTGAAATTAAATATTTGAAATGAAGAAACAAAAGGCAGCTTTCTAATCTTTCACTCAGAATTGAAATCCTGGACCGCGTTGTAGCCCTTCGACCCCAGGTTGCGAACAACTGATCTAAAATGCTCAGGGCAGCATCTGAAGGACCAGGTGGAATGGTGAGGCCTGGGAGACAGGCATCAGGACTCTCATTGCCTGAGGGTCTGGGAGGATGTTATAAGGGAAAAGGGAGTTTTAGCCACCAGAAGAAGGAGCCAAAGACCTGAAGCTAGACTTACATACTGTAAGGTCAGAGATCATGAAGTTCACTGTCCCATCCTAGCAACAGGGCCAGTATGGGACTGAATAGACACTCAAGTAATACCTCTTTTTTTTGTTTGTTTTATAAATTTATTTATTTAATTTATTTATTTTTGGCTGCTTTGTGTTTTCATTGCTGCGCAGAGGCTCTCTCCAGTTGCGGCGAGCGGGGGCCACTCCTCGTTATGGTGCGTGTGCTTCTCACTGCGATGGCTTCTCTTGCTGCAAAGCATGGGCTCTAGGCATGCAGGCTTCAGTAGTTGTGGCTCGCGGGCTCTAGAGCGCAGGCTCAGTAGTCGTGGCACACAGGCTTAGTTGCTCCGTGGCATGTGGGATCTTCCCGGACCAGGGATCGAACCCGTGTCCCCTGCACTGGCAGGCGGACTCTCAACCACTGCACCACCAGGGAAGTCCCTCAAGTAATACCTCTTGATGTAGGACAGGTTTCAGCTACTTCACTATTTGGCCCTGGGGTAGTGGTGCAGGACCACAGGCACTGGAATGGAAGGAGTCTCTAAGGTTGAAGCTCTTTTATGGCTGCTAATCTGGAGCAATTATAGTGCCAATCAAAATCACCCAGTGGGACCAAAAGCACAGAAAAGCCCATGTGTCTGGAAATAACGAAATCCTTTTCCCCATGCCCAGGCTACATCTGGATGGGGCTAGTTGCTTTAGGCTGATAAAGATTCATAAAGAAAAATAAAAAGCTTTAGCATGCTTTCCAGTTTAAGGACTCCATGGACTTGTAGAAGCATGCAGGACTCTGCAGGATACCTCAGGGGGGGATAAGTTCTGAGGTGACTTCAGGAATTTTTGAAGAAATTTGCAGACCTAGTGCTCTAGAGAAGAAAACGTTTGAGGTCTCTGGATCAAGATTATCTAAGGTCCAGACGCAAGATTTGGGGAGAACCTGTAAAACACCCACTGGCCGAGAGGGGATTGGGGCGGGTGAGGCCTGGTAAGAGCGTCCCAGAGTCTAGGACATAAGTGTCTGCTCCCTTTTCTTAGTAATGTGAATGGATTTCAGCATGTCTAGTGGGAAAGGAGGTTATGTATCTTTTCAGTAGAAGTCTTGATTGCTTTGGCAGCTGGGTTGCTTTTCAATGCCCAGGCTCACATGGTCTGCTGCTTCCTCTGCAGGACATGGGCAGTGCTTTGGTGCTACTCTCTTTAAAGTTTTCCAGCTTTATTCAGAGTTGAAGTAGATCACCAGTGTGAACCCATCAGCGAGGACCTGCTTTTGTTTAACCTTGCTGTGGAAAGCCTTAAAATTGGTCTAAGACCCGTCTGGAAATATTGACTGAGATTATGGGCCAGTTCAATTTACCTAAAATAATTTATAAAATTCAGGAATTCCCTGGCAGTCCAGTGGTTAGGACTCTGTGCTTTCACTGCCGAGGACACGGGTTCAACCCCCGGCTGGCGAACTAAGATCCCGCAAGCTGCGTGGCCAAAAAAAAAAAAAATTCATTCATCAGTTCAACAATATTTGAGTATCTCATATGTTCCTAGGCTCTGGGGACACAACAATGAGCCAAAGGGACAAAAATCCTGCCCTCACAGAGCTTCTCATCTTGTACAAAAGATGTCAAGATTGAGAACACTGCTAAAACTAATGAGAAATCTATTACTAAGCCTTGGTTTTTAGTTCCAGTTAAATTTTGGTTTATTTAGTCAACAGTCCCTATACCTGTATTATATGTTGTCTTGGTTGTTAATAAATTAAAATATTTTTTGGTTACACAATTATCTTTATCGGTATTTACATATGCTAACACCTGTGATGAAAGTATACACCAGACACAAATAAATGGGCATTTAGTTTTAGAGACTGAAGCAGAAACAGAATATTACTTCATATGTTTGCTAAATTGCACTTCATTTGGTATAGACAGCTATTTCTTTTTCCTTTGCCATAATATTTGCTTTTCCTTATAGTTCTCCTCAAGTCTCCTCAGCAATGAGGTGACAAGCTCCCCAGTCATCATTAGAAAGATGAAAATGCTTTTTAAAAAAGATTGGGAAAAAATTCTAGTCATTTTTCAGATTGATTTATTGTTTAACAGCAAGGTTTTGCCATAATGGTACTAACTTGTTACAGTTTGCAAGGAAATAAAAAAGACAATTATTCTACTAGTTGAAGAGACAAAATGCTAAATTATAAAACGGTGGGGGAAAAACTCAGGCAATTTAAATTTCCTGGCAATGGATCTATAATTTATTTGAGGGATCACAGTATTCTAAGCTATAGACAAATGTATTTTGTGGAGAAAAAAAAATTACACTTCGAGTTTCACTACCCAATTTTAGGGGTCAATTACACTGTTATATGTTGTAAAGAATAGTTGTTTTTTTTTTTTATAATGCCACAGTGACTAACCTTGTACACATATTTCAAGTTTGTGCAGATGTACTTTTTTTTTTACATCTTTATTGGAGTATAATTGCTTTACAAATGTTGTTAGTTTCTGCTGGATAACAAAGTGAATCAGCTATAGGTATACATTTATCCCCATATCCCCTCCCTCTTGAGCCTCTCTCCCACCCTCCCTATCCCACCTCTCTAGGTCGTCACAAAGCATTGAACTGATCTCCCTGTGCTATGCAGCAGCTTCCCACTAGCTATTTTACATTTGGTAGTGTATATATGTCCATGCCACTGCCTCACTACATCCCAGCTTCCCCTTCCCCTTCCCCATGTCCTCAAGTCCATTCTCTACGTCTGTGTCTTTATTCCTGCCCTGCCACTAGGTTCATCAGTACCGTTGTTTTAGGGAATAGTTGCTCTCGATCATCACATATAGTACCTATAAGGAATCCTACTCCTGAGTTTTGAATTCTTCTCTTTTCATCTTCGAAAAGCTTTAGCAAATTTTCCTGCCTAGGGGAAATTTCATCAATCTTTTTATCCTCTAATATTTTTGTTGTCATTTATCTACAGTTTTAAATTTTTTTAAATTAATTTTCTTTTTATTGAGGTATAATCAACATAAGAATATTAATTTCAGGTATACAGTGTAATGATTTGATATTTGTATATATTGCAAAATAATCACCACAATAAGACAAGTTAACATCCATCATCATAACATAGTTACAAAATTTTTAATTTTTTTCTTATGAGAACTTTCAAGATCTACTCTCCTAGCTACTTTCTATCTACAGCTTTTTTAATACTTAGAGTAAGAGTTGTGTTTTTCCTGAAATGGCTGAAAATGCTATAGAAATATTTTTTATAATACCTAATCTGAATTTCAAATAATACTTTAATCATTATGCATTTATTTTCAAAGCATTCTTTAAATACATAAAAAAGATTTTTTTTTTTGCATGGAACTAAGAAATACTAATGCAGTGCTTACTGCATTTAGAGCACTATTCTAAACTAAGAGATATATAAATTAAAGAGATGAGACACTACTTGTTTTCAGAGACAAAAGGAAAAAGAGCTCACAGATTAAATGCTCACAGATGTGAGAGGAAGTATTTATATAGCGTTGAGGTAAGAGATCAAGCCCTGAAGCTAGACTGCCCAGATTCACATCCTGGCTCTAACATTATTACTGTGTAACCTCAGGCCAGTAATTAACTTTTCTCTGCCTCAGTTTCATCATCTGTAAAATGGGATAATAATAATAACCTACCTTATTGGGCTGTTATGAGGGTTAAATGAATTAACACACATGCAGAGCATTTAGATTACTTTCTAGAACACAGTAAGCTCTCTAAGATAGTTCTTACTGTCATGGGCCTGGTGTTTTCAAATTGAATTACTCCTCTAATCTAGAGATTTACCATCTAGTTGGAAAGGCCAAACATTTATAAGAGAACAACTTGAAAGGTTTCACAACCTGGAACCAATTAATAAGTGTGGAGAAGATGTGGCATCAAGATGTTACCACAGCAAAGGAAGCAAGATCCAATTCAAGAAGATGGTCAGGAATAGGTAAGAACTGAGTGTGGTCTCAGAGGATAAGCAGAGTGGGTGAAAACTACGTGTTTGGACAGGTAGGCAAGGAGTGAAAATATGGCAAATATAAAGACTATTAGATTTCTTTTAGAACCAGAAGTTCTTAACACATTCAAGATGATGCAAAATAACTAAGGACAGAGAGCATGAGCTTTCTGGCTAAAATTCTAAAGCTAGTTGCAGACAGAACCAGTGAGAATATCTAAAACTATGACTTCCAGCCCACCATTTCATTTGCTACACCAGTATGAGGCAGAATCAGGTTACGTGGTCCTTTCGTTGGTCAATTTTCCAATGCTGAATTCTTGAAAAAAAAATTTTTTTAAGGGGCTCAAGTAAAAACAACTAAGGAAAAACATCAACAACAACAACTCTATACTTTTAGTAGTCATTCTCTTCCTGGGACACACACAGATGTGCTTTTATTTCTAAGTTTTTCCACAAAGACGGCAGGATTTCCCTTGTTTTGAATTAAATCATTGCATGTTTTCATTGAGGTAAAGCACACTTCTTACATTCTTTTACTCCTATAACTTGATAATTTATGTTTATGACCCTAAAATCTTAATAATAGTCTTTCTGCTTCTTCATAGCTTCTGCTTCTTCCAAATAGACTAAGGGGAAAGTAAAAAATGCTTTTGTACTTGGTGGATTTATTATCTATTCTTGACAGTTATTAGAACAACTGTAATCTGCTTCTTTTAAATTCAAAAGTTGTTGATTGATTGACTTTTGAAAAGAATGGCCAGGAAGGTAAAAGTATTTAAAAACCTCATGGTATGTCTTCAGAAGTTTGGATTTTGAGATTTATGAAAACTAGGTTAATGGTATTTTTAAAAGAGAAGCATAGCTTTGCTCTAGAAACATGTTTGGCTTTCTAATAGCTTCTTGGGTTCGTTTTCTCAATGTTATTAGAATGAGTTCAATAGCTTCTACTATTTTCTTTCCCGAACCTGCTAAAAAACAGGGAGAAAGCCTCAAGTGTCCCCACTCTGCTAGATCCTTCTAGAGGCAAAATTGTTCCTACATAACTATGTTCCCAATTTCTTTCTTGGGGCAGGAGCTCCAAAACCTTCCTAAGAGAAGTTCTCTTAATTGTCCTACGTAGCAAATACTTGTCTTAAACCTACTTTTTACTAAAACTTGGCCTTTTTCCAAGATCAAAAGATTACAGAATTTCCCCCACTCTTTCAAATCATCTGTTTACATTTTGTGCTTGTGAAGCTGCCGTTTGAATTTCTGTGATTTTTGAAGAGCTGGACTGGACAGCAGAGGTCAGAGGCTCCCTTACTGCCAAACTGCTATAAGCAGTCACTTTGGAATCTAAAGTCAGATGGGCAAAATGGAGAAGGGAGGCTACAAGTGTCATCAGGTAGCAGGTCCATATGTTGTCTGTTGCGAAGACAGGGACCTTCAGGGTGTTCATTAGGCTAGGTTATCAAGGTCTGAGGCAGTGTACTGGATTGTGGCGGAGACTGTGGAGTCAGAAGGCTTGGGTTCAAATCCCAGCTCTGCCACTGTTCCAGGTGCCTACTGCTATACAACGACCACCCTGAAGCCCATCTCGTATTATTGCTACCTTCTGTTTCTGGGCACTGACTAGGCTCAGTTAGATCTCTCAGTCAGTGACTGGGGCTGGAGTCATCTCAAAGGCTTGCTAACTCACATGCCTGGCAGTTCAGCTGGCTGTAGGCTGGGTCCTCAGCTGGCATCAGCAGCAGACACACCACCTATACATGACCTACCACATGGCTAGAGCTTCCTCATAGCATGGCTGCTGAGTTCCAAGGGTGATTGGCCCAGGAGAAGGTCAGGTGAAAGCTGTAGCTCCTTTTACAACCTAGAATCAGAAGTTACCTACATCATTTCTGCTGTATTCTATTCGTTAGGATCACATCTCTAAGTCTAGCCTATATGCAAGAGGAAGACAATTAGACTCCATTCCTTAATGGGAGTGTAAAAGAATTTGTGGGACTTCCTTGGTGGCGCAGTGGTTGAGAGTCCGCCTGCCGATGCAGAGGACACGAGTTCGTGCCCCGGTCCGGGAAGATCCCACATGCCGCAGAGCGGCTGGGCGCGTGAGCCATGGCCGCTGAGCCTGCGCGTCCGGAGCCTGTGCTCCGCAACGGGAGAGGCCGCAACAGTGAGAGGTCGGTGTACCGCAAAAAAAAAAAAAAAAGAATTTGTGGACATGTCTTCACACTAGTATAGCCACTTATTAGCTGGAAGAACTCTCTGTTCTTGGCTTTTCTGGTTTGTAAAACAAGGACACAGAGGGTAACTTTCCTCCCAGGTTTTTGCGAAGATTAAACAGGAAAAGAATGGTACCTGGTACTCAATATGTTTAAAGCTTAGCACATCACTATGTCTCATGTGGATCAGAGGTGATGCTAATGGTGCCATCAATGATGGTGTAGGTCCAAAGCAGATACAGTCTGGGGAATTGTTACCTTTTCAAATTCTACTGGTAGCATTTGACAAATACCAGTGCCTGTGGTTCTTATGCCGGTAGGAAAATAATTACTATATATGGTCTGAATTCTTGGTTCACCTCATTTTAGCGACAGTTTCCAGGTCAGTCCATTTAAACCTGGCTCCATTTATGGCAATTTATTTCATTATTGGACGAAGTAGTTAGAACCATGAGTAATAATTACTGCGCCTACATTTCTTTTAACACCTTAGCCAAGTAATCCTCACCTCACCCAGTGAGTAAGGTTGGATGAGCACTCTTCCCTCCTCCGGGATGAGGAAACCAGGACAAGGGTCAAGTGGCTTGCTCTAAATTCTACTGTACAAAGAGGCAAGAAGCCAGCTGGAGTGAGAAGCTGGAGGGCCTGATTCTCTGGCTTCCTCCAGCACGCATAAATAATATGCAGATTAACACCCTATCATTGATCATCACCCAGTGCCAGTTAATACGCAATATTCATTTATATATTTTCATATAAATATATACATATAGTTGAAATTTCTTTTTCAATTATCTTTTAATTTCTGTAACAGAGAATTGGCCAGTGTCTACTTAGCATCATGTGAAATTAAGTGAGTTAATAGATATTAAAAAATCTTGTAAATAAAAGCACACTTTGCCACTCAGTACACTCTTTTCCCTTTCGGTCAAATTAATGTTTTCCGATATTCCTGGGTATCCAAACTTTTTTTGGTCTAAGGGAGAAGGAACAATTGAGAACACTCCCACTCTCTGCTGACATCTGCCCACAGGTTGGGTTCCAGTTGTCATTCCCCGCGGCCCCCTTCCTCACCCCCTCCGCCTCGGCCCGCTCCCCCTGGCTTGCCTCTCCAGTTATTGTATTTGTCGTTTGATGTTAATAAATCCGGGAGTGAGAAAGGTAGAAGGGCTGTGCCTTCCGTGGGGCTGGGAGGGACGCCTCTCCTTCCTCCTCTTTTCCACTCCTTGCCCCATCCAGGCTGGCCCCGGAGGCGGAGGCTGCACCCGCGCTCACCGGGGGGCGCTGTGCCGCCGGCACCGGGCGGCTGGAGGTGAGTCGGCTGGGAGGCGGCGGCTCCCGGTCCTGCCGGCGCTCAGAGGGGCGAATCCCAAGCTGCGAGGTCGCCGCCCCCGCCCCTCGGCCGGCCCCTCCGCCCTCGGGGTAGAGGGGAGTGGCCGGGAGCCTCCAGCCGCAGCGCAGCACTTTGCAGCGGCAGCGCACTCTGCAGCCGGGCGCGCACTGGAGACCCGGGCGCCGTGCGTCGCGGTGGTGTGGGAGCGCGGGCGCGAGGGGCAGGCAGCCGCTGGGCAGCGTCTGCCGGCAGCGTCCGCCGGCAGCGTCCGCCAGCAGCGTCTGGCGAGCAACTGCGCGGGAGCCCCGCAGCCTCGCGGAGGGCCAGCGTCCCGGAGCGCGCCGGAGAGGGAGGACGACAAGGAGGCGGAGTGGCGTCCGGCGAGGTAGTGCGAGCGCTTTCCTTCTCTCCCCTGCCCTGCCCGCTCGGTCCTTTGTGCCCGGGGTCCCCGTGGCCCCGCCGCAGCTCGCGGGACACGGGTCAGCGGGGTCTGCGGTCTCTCCTCGGGGCCAGGCGGCGCTGCGGCGAGAACCGCGCACGCTGGAGGTCGGGCAGGGTGGTCGCGACTCCGCAGTTGCTTCGGGGGCGGGTGGGAGAGTAGAGGGCGCTAAACTAAGTTATTCTTACTTTGCCCCATCCCCTTCGTACCTGTGGGCAAAGTGGAATTCAGGTCTTCCTGGTGTTCACCCACACCCCTCCATCTCTCTGGCCCACAGCTGTTTCCTGGCCCCCTGGTTCTATGGAAGGACACGGGGTGGCCTCCTCCGGGAAGGAAAGCGGAGGGAGAACAATGGGGCGTCCTGGGGAGTGGGGTTCAGGTGCGGCGTGCCCCAGCGGCGGGGGAGAAGGGGCCCAGGACCCGACGGGGCATCCTGCGCGTGCAGCTGAGCTATGCTCCTTTGTTCCGCCGCAGCGGAGGGGGCTGCCTTGGGTCTCGTTTCCTGCCCGGGATGGGATTGATTCACGGTCCTAGAGAGGGAAGGGGAGGGGGCGGGGCTGGAATGGAAACCAGATTAGGAACGGGAGTCCTGGAGGGTTCTTGCCGGGCCGGGGCAGAGGGTTGGGGAGTGGGTGATGTGAGTGCACTGGAGAGTTGATTACAAACACACAGCATTTTGTCCAAGGGCTTGCTGTGTGGGTTTCTGGAGCTTATTTGTAATGCTTTGTTCAGGCTGCGGCCGAGCGTTTATTGCTTCAACAAGTTGTGTACTTCCCTGACTTCTAGGCGCTCTCAGTGTTAGTTTGCTGAAATCAAATCTTCTTAATTACAGTGGAAGAAGACTTTTTTTTGGGCTATAAATCAGGGTATTTGTGTGTATGTATGTGCCTGTGGATCCGTGTTTGTAGCTAGTAGATATTGGCTTGAATGGGTAGGAAGCAGATTTTATAGCATTGATTTTGACATAGAATAATTTTCTCCGTTGTAATAGAGTAAAACAATTTTCCAGGAATGTTTGGGGGGGAAACCACTAGAAAATTAGATATTGCTAAATAAATGAATCAGATTAGGTAACACTGAATTGAAAAACCCTTTACAGTCTTTCCCAGAAAACACATCATACACACCACCCTTTGGGTTTTCAGTTGAGGAGTCGTGACTTCTGTGCTTTCACTCCCCTAATGTGGGTCATCTGGACTAGGAAAGGGAACAGTTGCCACTATGGTGAATGGGAATTATTTTTAGGGGGAGGTAGAATTGAATGTAATGTGTTGGGCATATGTTAAGTGACCCTTTCCTAGATTGGAATCAAGAAGCCCAGGAGGATTGGTTGACCTCGGGAGGGAGCCAGGGTGGATTGAATGATGAGTGTTTTTTGAATGGAGTATTCCAAGCAAAACCGTTTTGGGAGGAGGCTGACATTTCCAGGCATTCATGGTTTGTGCCTATGGGACACTGGTGGAAGGATCCCAAAGCTGGGCTGAAGGTTAGAATTACTGTGGTGATAGTTGAGGAGACATTTAGCTGTAGTAGTCTGGCTGAGGCAGGGCTGGGAAATGACCTAGAGCTGCTTCTTCGACAAGTCTGAGGGCCCACCGGTGAACCACCGCGTTGGCTATTCATTTTAAGACAGCCAAGTTTGAAAGTCTCTTAATCTTAGAAGGGGAATGAAGAGCTTACTCCTGGGGAAAAAAAATGTTTCCTGCCCACTAAGCGGTAATGGAAAAGAGCTGTACCAGCTACCGTGAGGGTTTGTCTTTTTCTTGGAGGATGTGGTCAGATTTTCAGGCCAGGCTGGAAAACAGTGGGATTTGTCTTCCAGAGCCATTATGATGTGCAGTTGAGGTGGGATGTTGTCCAACCGTCAAGCTGTTTGTCATTATAACTAACACACTGCCTGGCAAAACATTGTGTCATGGGCAGCGAACAGAGGGAGACTTCCTTCGTTATCGTTGTCTTGCCATTTTGGACTTTTCGTTTATGTTGTGAATTGTTTTGTAAAATATAGCACAATTGGATTCCTCCCGAGTACTCATTGCAATATACATTAACAAAATGCAAAGCATAAGATTACTGCTACCAAAGACATGGATGGGGAAGCCTCTTAAATAGTTGGTCTCTGGCTGCAGGCCGTCCGATGGATTCCCCATGTGTGATGAGGCTGGCTGCAAACTGCACCCTCTTCACAGGATGGGATGAATCATCACTTTGTCAAGCCCGGAGGTAAAGACTGACTCTCCCTGGTTGCTTCGCGGTTATGCAAAGCAACGAGGAGCTTCCGACAACAGTGGGGAAGGAGTGGGGTGTAGGAGTGGGCCAAGAGGGGAATCCTCAGAATGTAGGATGTTAAAGGTTTTTAACATTTGTCCTTCCTTTGGGTGAGATTCTTCTCTTGTCCCCCTCCCTTCTGCTATTTTCAATAGCTGGACCTTTGGATTTTAAACAGCCTAACAGTAGTTAAAACTGTCATTTAGTATTTACTGTGTGAAAAGGATTTTACACACATTATTTTATTAACCCTCACAACAACTTGGTAAAGTGGGTATTATCTCCATTTTACAGTTGAAACTGAGGCCCAGGGAGTTTGGTAACTTGCCTAGTTGTGTAGGTAACTAGTAAGGGGTAGAGGTGAGATTTGAATTCCAATCTCTGATTCCAAGGTCCACACTGTATGGTATGATATCTTTTAATACTAGGAATGACAGCAGTTTGATTATGTGATTAGCCCTTTGCAGATTGCAAATCACTTTTGCATATATTATCGTAATTGATTTTTTCAAAAACCACTGTGAGATAGGTTTGGAAGGCTAGATTAGTGACATCGCAACTTTTCAAACTGTATTATTGTTCAAAAGCTTTGCTGTTTGATGGCCTGTGTGAATAAACTTTAAGTGAATGAAACTTTAAAGAGTTAGGCTGCCAATGTTTAAAAATAAGTGTGTTTTTGGGGTGAGGGGACATTTAAAAGTGGTGGAATGGAGTAGACTTATAGTCATTTGATATTTATTGAAATCTATTTTAGCCCTTTTTATCTCCCAGCCTTTATTAGAACACTGCACTTTGCTTCTTTACTGAGACCCAATGCCAGAGTGTCTTTTTAGAAGAGGAATAAGGAGGGAAGGAATGTGATTATAAAGAGGAAGTGGGACATCAGAATTGGAGTCATACACAGCAGCAGGCCGTAGATTTTCCCAGCACATGCTTTTTGTCCTGGCAGTCGCCTTTTACAGAAGACATTCTTCCTTAGGGAAGTGTCAAGGGTCTTTCTTTACAATATCCTCTGACATCATCACATTTCTGAGCTCTGTGGGAACACACATTCCACAGGATTTCTGTGCTCATCTT
This sequence comes from Globicephala melas, assembly GCF_963455315.2. Lineage (NCBI taxonomy): Eukaryota > Metazoa > Chordata > Mammalia > Artiodactyla > Delphinidae > Globicephala > Globicephala melas. The sequence continues at coordinate 42,958,034 of NC_083320.1, read as the reverse complement.
TTCCCCACAGGGGAAGTGAACAAGCTTAGGCATCCACGTGAAAGTGGAATGGAAGTGGTATCCGTCCTTGGGGTGGAATGGAGTATGGTGCCAGGCAGGAGTCTCCTGACCTTGACCCAGGGGTGACCGCCGAGTGCAGGAGCAGAGTGGATTCGAACACTTGGCGTCATCATCGATTATTTATGGATTTCTCAGAATGCTCCCGGGCAAAGGGAAAAGTCAATATTGGTTTTTTTCGTTCCTAAGACTATGAAGACTGAAAGTTCTACTGTTACTTTTTAATTATTTCAAGCCAAGACATCATTTGGGGTCTTCAGAGACTGTAGTGTAGGTGCAGTAACTTCTGTCTCCTGAGGCCATTAGATTCTCATCCATTGGATATTTAGAGGGGATGCACACACGTGGTCTGCTGAGTTCTAACAGGGAGCACTTTCCAACTTACCAGCTGAGAAGGATGAAGGATGCTCTTCTAACCTGTCGTAGGTTTCTTTTCAGTTGCCAGTGTCTTCATCAATTTGTATTGTATTAAGCACACAGTTGATGCAAGGCTAGGCATTAAAAAGCAGCAAAGGAAATCCATTGTGTATCAAAGGATGTAGCAGGGCAGCGCAGTGTGCCCAGAGAGTGGATGTTGGTGAGATGACTGTGACAGCCGTGGTGACCAAGGCCACGCCAACACATGCTACTGAGACAAAAGCGTGAGAGTGGGAGGAACCCAAACAATGCCTGTTCCTTCTTTGTCCTTGGTTTTATTTCCCCCAACCTCTGATGGTGCTAAAGGAGTCGGGTCTCTGAACACCTGCCTCTGAAGGATTGGTTGGGATGTTAGGAAACCTCTTTCTCGTGAATTCGTTGCCGGAGGAGAGAGGAGAGGATCCTTTTTTGGACCCTGAGGGTGTATAAAGTACCACTCCATGGGAGAAGGTGTTGAATTACATGGTCGGCCCTGGTGTACAGCAATTGCTTGGTGTCCTCCTGCTTTCTTCCCTCCCCACCTGCCAGCGTCCCAACCTTCCTCATCCTGGTTCAGCATGGCTGTTGATTCAACCCCACTAAGGCTGTTCATAGACTTCAGGCATATTTGCATAGTGGACAAGAAATGCCAAGTGCCCAAAGAATTATATTTTGTTACATGACATTCACGCTGCTGTCATTAAGTAGTGGGTGCTGCGCTGTGTCATGCTGCGTCCTGGGTTCTCTCCATAGCCTGTTTCATTTAAGCCTCATTGTTCTCCTTCAGTAGGAGATGTCTGTAGTTGGGAGAGTTGGGTAACGTGCCCAGGGCTAGTAGAGATCAAGCCCAAGACTGTGTGCTTTACAGAACAACGTGCTACCTCGTGGGACAGTGTTCTTGGAAGCTCTGGGCCACTTTAAGGAGTGAGTGTTACAGAGTTAGAGAGTGAGCCCACCCTGACAGTCTCTCTCTTCCTTTGTCCCCTGGAGTCAGGGTTCCTGCGTGTGTCCTTGGTTGGACCAGGGCTGAGGATCTGGTTCAAATGCTCCTGAGTTGCTCTTTTTTTTTCTGGGTCTTGTGCTTGGCAACCCTGCATTATTCTCCTCCCCCAAGTGAGGGGGACGTGGTGAAACAAGATTCAACCTGCTGGTGGGAGACCAAGGAGCCAGCCCTGCCTGGTTGTCTTTCTCACCCTCTCCTGGTCACTGCCTTCTCTGTGGGAATCTGCTGGCCTTCTGGGGATTTTCAGGGGGTTTGTCTGATCTCTGGTCTCCAGTCTTTTCAAGCACTGTATGCTGCTGGTCATCCAGTCAGAGCTCAGGGTCTGAGGCATGTGGATGAATTGGTGGGAGCACCACTGCAGAGCTGGAACTTAGGGGATAAGACTTTGGACAAGGCAAGGAAGATAAGAATTGGTATAGAATTTATACTCGTCCAAGATAGGCAGTTTTTGAAATTGAGGTCTGGAGATAAGTGAAAATTGACATCCTTCCTTTGCTTATCAGATAAACAACAACGCTGAGCTTGTAAAAATACCAGGTGCCTGGCTTTCCTAGATAGCTTGGAGAGGCAGGAGGAGACCAGGTCTCTGCTTTCCAGGGACTTTCTGATCAATCCTGCGTGGACTCAAGATGCTTTGAAGTTACACAGATGGCTTCATTTTGCTGTGTTGAAATGAAAATACAATTCAAAATTGTACAAGTTTTTAAACTCGTAAAAAAAAAAAAAAGAATTCAGCATCCTTGAAGAGACTTTAGAAGATTGCATTGAAAGGACAATGGGACGGACGGACCAGGTTATTCGTTACTGGTTTCATTATTGTGTGTGTGCATATTATTTGCCTGCTCATTTTCACTGGTTTCGTGAAAGCATTTTCTGTACACTTCAACCCCCAAATTAAAAAGAAACCAAAAACCTTGGTTGAAAACCTCCTGCTGGCCCCACTTACTTTTGCCACTGTGCACCTTCTCTCTCCTCCCTCAGTGCTGCTTCCTTTTAAATTCTATATTATTAGACTCTGAAGCGCTATTTGCAACGTCCAGGTTGCAAATAGGCCCAGGTCCTAGCTGCTCGTTCTTTCCTTTGAAAGGGCTTCAAAGGGATCATCACTATTTTATTCATTTTAGAGTCCCTGCCTAAATGCTTTTAGGAAAAGTTTAATTTTTATAAACATTGGGCCTAGGCCAATTTGCATGGCTCGTTTTTTTTTTGCATTCCTCATGCAGTCTGCTTACAGTTGTAATAAGTAGACTACAGTTTTGATTTACCCCTGATGTGGTGAGCTGTCTCGCAAAGAGTTCTCACTTGCTTGAACTCTTCAGGCTGTTGAGAGGTATTCATAAAAATATATGAACTGCCACATTGGGTCAGATTCAGGAATCTGCTTTCTGCAGAAGCAGAGTACTAAGTATTCTATGACATTGGAGGAGGGGGCTGGAGTTAGACTTTATAGCTTTAGTAGGTTTTGGGGCTCTCTCTTCAACATCTATAATTGCATAATCTCTTAAAAACCTCTCATCCATATATATTTAAACTCATATATTCAGATTCTTGAATTGTGTATTTGTATCCTATATTTAAACATTTCACACCTCCTTTAAAGGTAGAACTTGACTGTATTGGTATTTTGACTTCAAATGTTTAATTTTTGGAATGGTAGCGTGATGAAGTTGAAAGGGCCTTTAGGCCACCACCATAACTACTTACTTGTATCTGAGAACTGCTCAGGCTCAAAAGGTTAACCAGGGTCAGCTCTGGCACTGGACTCCAAGGCTTTTAACTTCTTGCTCAGTTTTCTTTCTAGGGGAATATCTCACTGTCTCTCCAAACCCATCAAAATCCACGCTTAGTGCCCATTACCTAATAGTTGACCGTCTCTGATGTAACTGTGCTAATAGCATTCTTATCATCATCTTGACTTTGGATTTCAGAAGCCTCACCGACTTCTCTATTTTCTGTGACTCTTACATCCATCTAATCCGTTACAGTGTTTGGTTGATTGTTGCCTTTTATTTTCAAATCCTTAAACCTCTATTCTGGTTCAGACCTTTAAAAGGCTGGTTTACTAGAATACAGCATTTCCCGAAGTGGGTTGTTCCATGAAAAGTTTGTACACGTTACTGTAGAAAAGCGTTCCTTGGGCAAGTAGGTGTTGGTTAAACAACATTTTAAACAAGTTTCTTTAAATAAACTTAAAAAAATAAGTTTCTTCTTTACAGAAGGCGGACTTTTATTTGTGACCGTGCACTGTGGATCTCCAAGAGGGAGATAGGGTATGCACATGTCCCAACTTATGTGACCGGTGTCCCACTTTTTGGCAGGATCATTGTGTAGATAATACTGCTGTAGTCCCTTCATTGTACCGTTTTTAGACCCATCACTGTCTGGCTTTCTGTGGGAATATGTGTTCTCTGTGAGCCATACTTGGTTCTCTCTGAAACATGTCTTCTGCTTTTTTACCTTATTTTTTTCCTGGATCTTTCCTTCGCCCTGGAAGCCCCTCTCTACCTATTACCCCTACGCATCTCTCACAACCCAGCTTTCCTGAACTTGTAGCATTTACTGTTTCACAACTTAAAATGGAGAAAATATTTGAAAGAGTCAAAACATTGGAAGTAACATTGCATACCCATAATAGTTAAATTACTGGAATTCACACAGAATGCCGTTTTCCATATTTGTGTCAGTTGATGAGTCAAACGCACATCACGTTCTTCTCGCTCCCTCCACAGAGGTTAACTTGCACATATATTCTCCAAGCATGTGACTTGTTTATTTTTCAAAAATTTTGTGTTATTGGAATTGCATTCAGTTTATATAAAAATTTAGAGAGAATTGAGATCTTTATGGTCTCATGGCTTCCGGTCTGCAACCTGATATACTTCTCTATTGATTTAGGTCTTTTATGTCCTTCAATAAAATTTTATAATTTTATGTGTAAAAACTCTTTCACGTCTTCTGTTAGACTTGTGCCATGGTGCTTTATGGTTTTTATGGTCATTGTGAGCGGAATTGTTTAACACATTTCTGATTGGTGTTGCTGGTATACAGGAATGAGGATTGATTTTGTATTTGTTTATTGATGGGTTCTATTTTTTTTTTTTTGGTGGTGGTATGTGGGCCTCTCACTGTTGTGGCCTCTCCCGTTGCGGAGCACAGGCTCCGGATGCACAGACTCAGCGGCCATGGCTCACGGGCCCAGCCGCTCCGCGGCATGTGGAATCTTCCCGGACCGGGGCACGAATCAGTGTCCCCTGCATCGGCAGGCAGACTCTCAACCACTGCGCTGCCAGGGAAGCCCCGATGGGTTCTTGATTGATCACATTTCAACCTGTGTTTGCTATAGGAGCCTGGAGTCGCGTGGTGTTTCTAATAGAGCGTAAAATAACAAACCTGTAATGGAAATGTCATAACTCACCGTAATTTAAAAATTATATATGATACTTTTAGAAGTAAGGGGAGGTGGAGGTGTTTTTTGTTTCTTTAATGCATTCATGTATTCATTCATCAAATGTTGGGGTGCCTAGTGTGTGCCAGGCACTGTACTAGGCACTGAGTCTTTAATGGTGAGCAGAGCAATTGTGTTTCTGTCTTCATGGAATGTGAGGGGAGAGAGACATTGCGGAAGTGAACATAGATATTTATGCCATATTTATGAATTGTGATATTTGTTATGAAGGGAAAGGACAGGATGCTGTGAGAATAAGAAAGATGGGGAGGGGAGACTTTGGATTGGGGGTAGAGGGAGAGCCTGTCTGAGGAAACAGGCATTCATGCAGCTGCCTGAAGGGTGAGTTGGTACTGCTGCGGGAAGAGAAGGATGGTAGAGCTTTCCAGGCAGTGAAGAACGGGCCCAGAAGCCCTGGGGTGCAGTTCTGCTCTTAATGATAGATTGATGGAAATTTTAGTAATTAAGGACTTAAAAAGTGGTACTTCTTAGTAAATCATCATAATAGTGGTATTTAGTAGTGTTTAAGTATGATGACATGAAAATGTTTATTTTTGGCCAGTATGTTCCCCTTCCTCCTCAAATGAAACTGCCCAAGTAAAGAGTGCGCTGCCTCTGTGACGGGGCTTGAGTGGGGCTACTGCCCATCCCCCAACCCTCCCTCTACCCCTTGAGAGCTGCCATTGCCCTGAGTACTGGTGGCTGCTGGGCACGCCAACGTCCTGGGTTCTGTACTATTGGACTGGGTCTTGCTCTGAGGTCTGGAGAAGCCCTGTCTCTCCTCCTGGGAGGGCTCTTGAGCAGGGGGGGCCACCTTTGGCCCTTTCAGTGTCTCAGCCCTCTCTCTCCCCTTTCCTTCTGGCACCTTCTCTAGAGACACACTGAGGGCTCTGATGTGAAAAGGGTGGGGTGGGAGGAGGGGTCTGGTCTGAGTTACGCACACTTCATTCCACCTAGAATCACCGCGCATCGCGCATCGGTCATCGAGGCTTTGCACCTGGGGCAAGCGCATCAGAGCCTGGTTCTCTTACGTGGCAGTGAGTCCTCGCTCAGTGGGAAGCAGTGTGGTGCAATGGTGATGGGCTGCGCTCTGGGGAAAGTATTGGGTTTGAAACCTGACTCTGTTTAGCAGCCCATGTCCTTGGCCACATAGCTTCATCTGTCTCTGCCTCCGTTTTCTCACCTGCGGTATTTGGGTAATAGTAGAGCCTTCTTCCTTGGATTGTAATAAGGATTAAATGAGTAAACACACATATGTCCATAGAATAAACAATGTCAGGCACAGAGCAAGCGCACAGTATAAATGTGAGTTGCTACTCAGTCTTTTCTGAAAATGGATTCCTGGAGTTCTTCCTCCTCTTCCCCCACCAGATATTCAGATCTGTTTGATTCCAAGCAGTGTATATAATGTGTGATTTGATACGGGGCTCTAGTTTCTCCTCTGAAAAATATATAGGAAGAAAGATGGCAAAGAAACCGAAATGTTAACAGTGATTGTGTTAGTGTAGTAGATAGGGATGACTTACGTTTACAACCCTCTTTATTTTCTGCATTTTCTGTAATCTGGTTATGTTAGCTCTGAACTAATAACAATACCAAAACATCTTATGAAAAAGCTCAGGCTGCAGTTGCCTCAGCGGTTCACTAAAGTGCAGCCGAAGAGGGTGGCACGCCTGGGGTCTCCCTGCTCTGATTGTATTCGCAGGTGGAGTAGTTTCCCATTTATGGTTACAGTTGCAGGAACGCAACAGTATTTAAAAGTCTTCAGCAGAAGCATCCCAGGAAGTTAGAAGATGGGGATGTGGATCCTTGTGAAACTCTTCTTTCTTTGAATGTTACTTTTTCTGTCATTATTTTCCCTTTGTTGTCTCTTGCTCTGCTCCCTGAGAGTGCCTCTGGCCATCTGTTACTCTCTTTGGTCTGCTTTTACTCCCCTCCCCTTGAAAACCACTCCTTTCAATACCCCATCTTTCTCCTTTACTTGCTTGTCACATGGCAGTGATGCACACATTGCTACAATTCCAAGTAAAGACTAAATTTTATTTCTTATTTTTAATCGTAAAAATAAATGTAACTTTTCACCCTCAAAAACCTACGTTAAGTTGCCTTTTGTTTACTCATACCTGGAATTCATGAATTAACTTACTAACTCACTAAAGTCTGGGGGAGTCTGTGATTTCCTAAAAGCACCAAGAATCTTGGGGGACTTGGGAGACTGAAAGGAAGGGGAGATTAAGGGGATACTGAAGTTGAATTTTTTCTCTTATTTTGCTGAGGGTCATCTGTGTGGCTACCATTTAGTTATGTCTCTGAATTTTTAAAGTTTTCCAAACTGAAAGAACCGAATTCTGGAAAATTACCAAAATACATTTTTTAGAAAGAGAACTTTGCCAAATTTGACACATTTCCTTAAAAGCCCATTGATTTCAGTTACCGTTTAAAAAGTTCAGTGAGCTTTCCAGTTTTCCTTTCATGTGCCTCTTCTTGAATAATTGTGAGTGGAGAAATGGGCTTTCCTGCTAAGTTTGCTTTATCTACAGGAATTTATTTTTCAGCAGTGGTTTTCTGTAAGTATCTCAAAATTATACCGACATGGATTTCAAAGAAAGTATGACAGCATGTTGCTACTCAACAGAATAGCTATTTACTTGAGAAATATTGCTAATTTCAGTGAGATTTCACAGTTGAATGTAAAATCTAGTAGAGGGGATTTAAATTAAGGGATGCCTTCCTATACCTTATTCCATAGTTGGTAGTGTTCTTCATCTTCAACCACAAATGCCTAATTTGAACATAAATATTTATGCGCATTCTTTCTCTGCTGTAAGGAAGTCTAGTTTAGTTGGGGTAAAATCTGGATTTATAGGATGGGTATAACTAGGATTTAGTATTCACTATTCAAAAGGATTCATCAGCAGAGTACTTTAAATTAGAAGCAACATGTATACCACTATTGAGTAAGGCAGCAGTTGTAAAAGGTCTGTATTATCACAAGCCCACCAGGTACAGACGTGATCTTGCATCTTGTCTGTTTCACTTCATATACCCCAATACATGGAGGAAGAGAAATCTGTTGGGTTTAGCTGACACGTGCGTGCCACAGATGTTGAGAAATAATGGTAAAACTGTCAGCCCCACCTTAATGCTTGCTGTTTGTTGCAATTAAAAAAAGAAACAGAAAAGTATAGGTAAACTGCTACAGGAAACATGTGCCGTTATACATCCTTCGGGGTGACCTGTTTCGTATCTCATGGACTCTGGGATGGAAGAGTTGGCAAGTTCTCTCCTTGGATGGGAAAGTGCCCCTTCCTTACCTGGCAGTCAGCGAGCCTGTCAGACCCTGGGTGCAGCGGGGGCTTCACCTTCTGTGATTCCGTTTCCAGCTTTGCACTTGCCCTCTTGGCAGCAGCTCGCGTGTGGTGATCTTTTCTTACGAGAACAGTTAATGACCATGGCAGATGCTGGGAGCCCACTTCTGCAGTTTTGCAGCTGTTTATGTGTCCAGTTGGACTTCTTGAAAGAATTAATTTTTAGGATCTCACACTGAGGGCTACAAGTATAATAGGATTTGGGGGGAACGTTATTTTGTGGGAGTTAGTTTTGGATGTTGCAACAGATGTAACATGAAGGTAGCATGGCAGCTGAAGGGGATCCTGTAGTAAGATTCCCATTTATCCTGAAACCAGGCAACTCAGAAAGTCCAAGATTACTAACACTCCCTTTTGGATATTTTGTACTAAAAAATCATCTTAAGAAGAAACATTACAGGAAGTTTGGAAAGTGGAACTAAAAAAGACTCTTCTTGAGTTAACTAACTCTTAAAATATCAACTATGGTCATTTCTGAGTATTCCTTTCCAAGTTTTCTATGTGTATATTTTGGAATGATTGTAATCATAGAGTTCATGTATTTTCTGTGCTGCTGTGAGTTTCGAGATACATTTTATAGTTGTGTTATTCCACTGAGTACCGTAATTTCCTGAAACACCTCTTTTTTATTGGGCATTTGGGTTGCTTCCACCACTTTGCTGCTGTAAATAATAATACTGTGATGAACATCTTTGTGCATATAACCTTTTCTCTATTTTGGGTTATTTTCTGACAGTAGCTGTTGAGAATGAGCTGACTGGGTCAATGATTGTGGTGACTGTTGTGATGTACCCCTCTTTAAGCAGTGGGGTGGATGTAGTGACTGGATTGGAGGGAGCAGGGGAAGTGGTGGTCTGGGATGACTCCCAAGTTTCTCGTCTGTGTGATGTTGGGTATGGTCATCACAGACAGGCTGAAGGGGGTGGGTTCCATTTGGGATGTGGGGCCTCCAGGCAGAGAGGGAGCTTCAGCAGACGCTGGGGCTCAGGGACAAGCCAGGGCCTGAGGTCTGGATGGAGGGACTACCAGCATCTTGGTGTGGTCGAAGCTGTGGATGTTGTGAGGATCACTTGGAGGGCGGAGGGAGAAGCAGGGAAGGTGGGTGATAGAAGTCTGGGAGACATTATTTTGTGACAAGTGGAGGAAGGAGAAGCCACTAAGGAAAATAAGGAGTGGTGGGGTGGGAAGTGAAGAGCCAGGGAGACGTGGCCAGAGGGAAGCCAGGGCAGGAGAGAGTTTTTTTTTTGTTGTTTTTTTTCTTATTTGCTATCTATATATCTTCTTTGGTGAAGTGTCTGTTTAGGTCTTCTGCCTACTTTTTTTTTTTTAACATCTTTATTGGAGTATAATTGCTTTACAGTAGGGGAGAGTTTTAAGGAAGGAGTTCGCGGGCAGCAAACAGGTGGTGACGTTCTACTTGAAGATGTTTCAGTGGCACATGCCGAGTGAGCTGTGGGTGCCTAGGAAGGGTGGCAACTGTCAAAAGGTAGGCTGTGTCAAAAGCTTAGCGGTAGAGGAAGAGAGAAGTAGCCAGTCTTACCAGGGCTTATAGGACAGTATATTAGTCTGCGTGGGCTGCCGTGACAAAATGCCACGACTGGGTATCGTAAGCAACAGAAGTACATTTTCTCACCATTCTGGACGCTGGAAGTCCAAGATCAAGGTGTCAGCAGGTTTGGTTTCTTTGAGGCCTCTCTCCTTGGCTTGCAGATGGCCACCTTCTCACCGGGCCTTGTATGCACATCCCTCAGTCTGTGTTGGCTGTGTCCCTGTCTTCTCTTTTTATAAGGACACCAGTCATGTTGAATTAGGGCTCACCCTTATGGCCTCATTTTAACTTAATCACCTCTTTAAAGGCCCTGTCTCCAAGTACAGCCCCATTCTGAGGTACTGGGGGTTAGGACTTCAACATATGAATTTGGGGAGGGGGTGACACAGTTCAGCTCCTAACAGATGGATTCTAGGCCTGATGACACACTTATCCTTTCTCCTTCCTCCGTTCCTCCCCCCGAACACACACACACACACTGTTGACCCTCTGCTGCTTCTCATCGTACTCTTGTCTCTTGGCTTTGGTGACCCATGCTCTGGTCTCATCTCCCCCTGGTCCCTTGGTGTCCAGGTTCTGTAGGGTTTGGGCCTTGGCTTTCCTCTCCTGCTAGAATCAAGTTGATTTATTTGTCTTCATCTCCTTCTCAACTATAACTCAGTTTCAGGTAGCAAAGTATTAATTCTCTCAGGTATAAAAAGTTGTGTCAGGTTAACCCTGTAGTAAATTTTATTTGATGATAAGACTAAACCATTTTGTAATCTTGTCCTCGTGGCTGCTTATTTCACAGTTTAAAAGAAAAACAAAACAAAACAGTGGGAACATTGATTTAGGTCAAGGTTCAGTCAAAATTTATATTTGAGTTTATCTCATATTTTACAAATTAATGTTGTTGTTGTTTTATCCCCTTGAGTTTGGTCTTGGATTCCTTTTTTTCCCAAGAGCCTATCTTGGTTAAAATAAGACTGAGTGGGTAGCTATCCCAGTAGTGCCTGGGGGCAGAATTATTTGGGTAGGTATGGTATTACTGCATTTTTTTCCTTCAGATGTGGCTTTTTGTTTTTGGAATTAAAACTGTATAGAAGTTATGATTATCCTATTTGATGCTGAGGAGGGAGGCTTCACATGCATGGTGTTGATGAGGGAGTTGGGGTTAAATTGTGGGTATATGTTATTTAAACTGTGGTTGGTTGCACTGGGGTTTCTGGTGTACATGTGTTTACATGGTGTTTCTCTCAATAGTCTATTGAAATATATCAGTATGATTTCTACGTAGAAGTTCATATTTTTATTGAAAAGGCTGACTATCAGATTTCTAAAAGTGTATAAATTACGGATAGATTTACTGTTTGGCCACCTAAAATAGCACCCAGATTTTGCTGGGCAACCTGGAGAGGAACATTTATCTCTGTCAACAGTTTTAAAAGAAGTACATAATTTTAAAGTATGAAACTCAAATTTAGTTTTTAATAGTAACTTATGTGTTTATTCTTTCTATCTTTAAGAGGCAGGTTATTGGAATGAGATGTGACCTTGTACTCTTGACTCTGTGTCTGGTTGTGGGTTTGAAGTGTTATTTTTGTGCTTGCTTAAATGACTTAGGCACTTCTGACTATACATTTGGGACAGAATAAATATGGTAGTTGGATATGGTTTTGAGAAACCAACCAGATTTTTAACCTGGTAATACGATAGTACTATTCATTCTTTTAATTGTCTAGAGGCTCATGGCTTTAGAAAACTCTGTGAGCTCTTAGGGACCTCCAGATTTGCTGGATTAGTGGGTGTTCTTTTCCTTTGTCAAATATATCAACTGATGTCCATGATACAGTAAATGCCCAGAGTCAGAGGGCTACCCTGAGTGTGCTCTTGAGTTTTTGTTCCTACCAGTCTATGCTTATGTGGACTCAACTGTGTTTATTCCCAAGCCTGTTTATGCCAATTGTACTTATTATTATATTTAATATAGTGATTTAAAATATATGTGCAAAAAGAATTGTTTCTATGAATATTCATGTGAATGTTTGTTTGTAAACCACCTAATAAGTTGCTAAAAGTGATTTAGGAGTAACTGAAATAACTAAAGGATTTGGAGGATCATAAAATAAAAGTATTCCCACTAATATTGTTAGTCATTCAGGATAGGGAGATTAATTTGTGGTTATGTAGAACCTGGGAATCTTAGTGACTCAAACGATAATGCACACTCACACTGGGTGGCCATTGTAGGTCAGGTGGGGGTCTGCCCCATGTTGCCCTGGCCCTCACTCCAGCGCATAGTCTGATGGAGCTGTGCCCTCTGGAACATTGCTGATCCCAGTGGCAGAGGGAAGGGTGGACGTGAAACCTTTATGGCCATACGCCTGAATTCAGCAATTCAGGGATAGATGGTCTTCCCACAGAGGGATTATCGAGCATTTGTCAGGAGTAGTGCAGTCCACCCTGCTCTGCGTCCCAGGTGTCTTTACAGCCTCACTCTTCTTTAAAGAAATTAGACTTGGAGGATGAGGCCATGAGGATGTTTTACAAGAGACCACTGGGTACTACAGTCAGTGGACATACACTCAAAAGGCCTCAGCCCTACAGAAAAAGATTGGAAAATATATATTTTTATAGGATTTATTTAAAATAATAGGTTTAGGTATGTATCGTTTACTTATGACTTCCAACGTTAACTGACCTTTAAAAAAAAGCAACCAGCCAAACTGTCAATCATTAGGCATTTGGATGAGAGAGCCTCTACAGGAGTCTTAAATCCTCCTCTCTCTCTTGCGCCCTCCATCAAATTAGTTTCCCACCTTTTATGATATATTTGTCTGTTAGTTCTCTTGCACTTATCCTCATTTCATTTCTATTAGTTCTACCCTCGTTCTTATTCCTGAACTTCTAGATCCGTGCCCCAACTGAATTCCCTACTGCTAGCTTGTACAGTGCATTTATGCAAGTAGGAAAAGGTGTCCTTTAGGGCAAATCCAGTCCCTCAGGAGCTTGACTTGATGTCAGTCCCCATATTCCCTCTTGGCTGGCCCATTTTTATGCAGTGCACAAACTGAACAACTGCACAGAGCAATCCCACTCCCTGCTTCTAGTCACTCTCCCAACTAATTCAGACTATTGCCTGATCAAATAAATCTTCTTAAAATTTTTGTTGTCCCTGTGCCAGCTCAAAAATTGATGACTCCCAATCATCTATAATGGCTGTCCTCAACTTTATTTTCCATCAGACCATCACCAGTGACTGTGGATCACAGTTGTTGCCTTCTGGATGCACTGATGTCAGTAATGACAGCAGTGTAGACAGATGAGGCAGGCTGTGTGATGCTTCCCTCTCCTCTCCCACCCATTCCCACCCCCTCAGCCCGCACTCTCAGACTTGCCTCAGCTTACCTTTCCTTCCAGCTTCATGGCCCAGCAGGGCACGACACCAGCTGTCTTCTGCTGCCATTCTGTCTAGACACCATCTTCTGAATATGTCTCGTACCTCTTGCTTTCAAGTTCTTTTCCGCTTAATCACATCCTACTCATCCTCAAAAAGGACCCTCAAGGTCAAGTTTCACCTCGTCAGCCATCCTTCTCTAATCCTCCTAGACCATGATAATAGTTCACCTCTAAACATAAATGGTAGGCTCTATCTTCTTCTTTTTGTGGTGAATCATCTGCCCTAGGTGAGCACTTGTTTTATTAGTTGTATTGCTCTTAAGAACTTTTTTCCCCAACTAGCTTGCTAATGACTGGGGAGCAGTTGATGTGTCTCTAATTCTTTCTTCTCCCAGCGCCTATGCATCCTAGGTGCATAGGTCAGAGCAGTAGGCTGTGCCTGGTTAATCATATAATTCAGTTCTGGATGGAAGCTGACGCTGCTTCTGCCTAGCCACAGGATATTGACCTACTTTTCCCTCCTTATCTGTTTGTAAAATATTTGTTGAACGTGGTGTGTTCTCCCGGTCACGATGAATGTTTGTCTCTCCCTTTCATATGTACTAAATGCTAAAGTGCTAGTTAAATCAGTGGAAAAAACAATGGAGAAGAAAAGTTGGTATGTAGTTTTAATTTCTAAACCTTATAATTATGTCATTTAAAGAGAACGCTCTGTAGTTTTTATATCTATCTACCTACCTACCTATTGAGAGACATGATTAAGGGTAGAGTGTAAATTTTAAGTTTTTAGGCCTTTTGATTTGATGCTTTACAATATAACAATGTGGTATTTTGAAAATCTTTTTTTCATAAATTACTTGTAGAAGGAAATGAACTTTTCTTAATCAGCCATATACAGGGTAGTGCACTATTAAATGTTTATTTCTTACCAAAACTTCCGTTGGGAAAATTTATTGTATGGTTCTATACTTGGTCAATCTGGTTAACAATTGAGTTTTGTATAGCTTTACAGGTTAAGTGCGTGCTCTATTCAAGGGAAAAAATATGTGTTTATATGTTGGGGGCATTTGTATATATGTATCCTTATGTCAATATATGAAATAATTGCTGCATCCTACAGAACTTTTGGAAATTAACAGAACTATTATTAAAATTTAGTTAACATTTATCAATTTAAATTTAGTAAACATAGATTTTGTTAAACATTTTAATTTGTGACTTAAAAAGGGTTATTTAGTTATGGCATGTCTCGTAAGTTGCTTTGCTGAATTGTGTATTTTTTTAGTTCTTCGTAAACACTTTAGAATGTGTTTAGAGATATGGAAAAATTATGGTGCTTTAAATTCCAAATGAGAAAAACTAGAAAAAAATTAACCGAGAAAATACTTCCAAATTCGAATCTGATTGCTGATTTTAATCAACTTAGGTGAAGTAACCCACTGCAATTTCGCTATTTTTTCTAAAAATTCTTTTTCAGTGACAAAGTTGTTATGCCTTCTCAATTTACATTATCAGTGTCATTTTGGTAACATCTTAGCTATTTTTGTTTGATCGATTCTGAACTAATAAACATTCATGAAGCCCTAACGTAAATATATAAACATCTCTCTCTTTGATTACGTAGTGTATTAGACTTTATTTTAGTGGATAACTGCTTGAGGAAGCTTCTGAATTTTTATTATTCCAAAAATACTTTTTCTTAACCACAAGCACAGAGGCATTACTGAAGATGTACTGTTGAGTGACGCACATTTTTCTTTTACTGTATAGGTTTCTTTTTTAAAAATTTTATTGGAGTATAGTTGATTTTATATAGGTTTTCAAATTTGTAATTTGAGATCCCTTTTTGCTTTCTTAACTAGATGCATTTGTTAAAAAAGCCAGTGCCATTTTGCAGCTAACCATGTAGTTGTAAACAGAGAGAGAACACATTCACGTGTACCTTGATGCCCTTGCTCATGGTGATGCTGTTGATCTTGTGCATTTCCTTCTGTGCTGTGTATGGTTAGACCCTTAATACATTCTTTTTGCTGGTGAGGTCAGAATAAAGAGAGCTGCTTTCTTTTACCTCTGTGTAGATGTCACTGGGAAAGTTTCTTGTGGACTGGCATTTTTGGTTTTTAACATTCTTTGTAACCAGACCCAGGAGGCTTGTGCACCCCAAAATGAAGGAAGTCAGTCTCTCCAGAGTTGAGTTTTTTTTTGGTTGAATCAGTAATGATGGAAGCTGGGACAGGATCTTAGGAGATGATGTATCCGACCCCTTTGTGGGGAAACTGAGGCTCAGAGTTGGCAGTGTGCCTAGGATCACACTGTGCGCTAGCTGCAGACCTGAGTCTGCAATATGGCACTTGTGGGTTTTTTTCTGGAGCCACTGTGGTGGTCATTCCAACCTCTGGTCTGTTGCAAAATGCAACAGCTGACATTTCCCGGAGAGATAACTTGCTTCC
Organism: Globicephala melas; assembly: GCF_963455315.2. NCBI lineage: Eukaryota > Metazoa > Chordata > Mammalia > Artiodactyla > Delphinidae > Globicephala > Globicephala melas. Next base: position 42,942,388 of record NC_083320.1, on the reverse strand, counting down.
TTACCCCAAAGAGTGCACTAAATTCAATATATTTCCCTCCATTGTCACTGAAAAGAGCCCGAATGACTGAAAGGTACCTTTTTAAAAGAAGGTCGTTTTGCTCTGGTGTACCCCAGGCTATTTTATGTGAGAGTCTTTGTTCAGCCAGATGTCTTCAAAAATTGATTTATAGGGACCCCCAAACTGATGGCTACAAGAAAGCCTACTTGGGTGGCTCCTAGGTGCAATTCACCGTACTTTGAATTATAAGGGAACATCTTGAGTGCTCGGATGGTCTGATCAAGTATGAAGAGAGCAGAAAGAATCACTGTACAAGCGATGTAAGCAGGGGGAGGGGCCAAGGACAGGAGGACTTGGGTGAGCGTATTAGCGTGTGGGACTCAACTGGGACCCTCTGATTAACAAGCCAATTCATCTGGAAGGAAACTTGATTTTCCCCAGGTGACTGTATTCTATTTAATGACCACTGGTGGTATTTGGGATCCGCACACCGGCCAGGAACCAGTCAGAGCTGTCAGGTGTGCCAGTTACATGTGAGCTGTTTTACGTTCACCTAGGGGTTCCAGGGTGTCAGGTTTGCCAAACTAAACACGTTTTTATTATTGGAATATTTTTGAATCCGCATGAGGGAACAAATTGAGAGGACTGTGGGTTATAATTAGCACATCCCAGTGCAGCTGAGTTTGTGTTTCTGGCTATAACAGTGGTTTAGAGTTTTTGGCTACTGTGTCCCACAGGAACTCATAGGCCTTTTCAGACGTTAGCTCATGAGTTCTCGTAACATCCAGTACAGGACAGCATGACCATAGGTTCCCCCTAAAGCCAGGATGGCTTGCCCTACATTCTTGACCTTCTAGGATTTTGGCTGGTGAGGGTACCATGCTTGGGGAGCAGGTGGAGAGGGAGGGCTGGGGGTGGCTTTCAGACCCAGTCTTAGGGGTCGGTGTCATTCTCTGAAGTCTCCCTGCCCTTCAGCAGTTGTTCCTGCCATGACTCTGCACAGCTTCCTCCAGGAAGTGACGGTGGGGACAGTGATGTTGGCTGCGTTCCTCCTCCGGGTACTGAACTCCATGGGGTGTCTATTTCAAATGAGGCAGTGCTTGAGGTTATTTGCATGGACACACCTGCCAGAAGACAGCAGGGCAAGAGTAGGGGAGCTCTTCAGGATCAGGAGAAATGGGCATTGCGAAGGGAGGGAGCTAACATCTGGTGAGAGCCTCTCGGGAGTCAGGCTTTGCTTTCTTGAAAGAGAAAGTGGGGCTTCCCTGGTGGCGCAGTGGTTGAGAGTCCGCCTGCCGATGCAGGGGACGCGGGTTCGTGCCCCGGCCTGGGAGGATCCCACATGCCGCGGAGCGGCTGGGCCCGTGAGCCATGGCCGCTGAGCCTGCGCGTCCGGAGCCTGTTGCTCCGCAACGAGAGAGGCCACAACAGTGAGAGGCCCGCGTACCGCAAAAAAAAAAAAAAAAAAAAGAGAAAGTGGAGTGGATGTTGTCATCCCTGAATTTTTAGATCAGAAACTTGAATTCCATAGATGAATTCCCTTGGATTCGAGCTTGGGTCAGTGATTCAAAGCCTGTGCTGTTCCATGTTGGGGTGGATCAAAAGGGAATTCTCAGTCCTGGAAAATTCTTGCAGCTAAACTTGTAGAAAGTTACTCTTTCCCAAGTAAAGCTTCTCTTTAAAAACTGTGGAATATTCTGACCTTTGGTGACTTAGGAATTAGATTGAAGGGTGTGTGTAATATTAATATAGTAAGTGTGAAAGCCTACTGTCAGAACAGATAGGAGAGCTTCCTCACCCTGGCTCTTCCAGAAACCAGATGTGCAACATCTGCTGGGTCCATTTCTGTCTCTTAAAAGAAGGTTTTGCCTGGGATCCTAAGAAATTTTGCTCATACATCAGAAGAGATAGTTTGTAGTAATCCAAAACCTTCAGTGTTGTCATGGCAGCCAGTTATTTTTGACTCAAAAATCTTTCCAATTAGTCTAGATAATACATTTTTCATTTCCACTGTTAGAAAAAAACTTTTTTTTAACCTGTCACTTTATGAACTGTAAAGTTCTATCTAGATGCTATCTTTCAAATCCTTAATAACTGGACTGTGCCTGGGGTTGAGGGGAGCCCAGCTCCTGGTTGATGGCTTTGGTTGATATGGCTAGCCTTTCTCTACCCAGACAGAAACGAACCTTGCCCCTGACACTGAGTGGTCCTGGCCCGTCTCTGCCTATTCAGAGGAACCCTCTGGGGTGTGAACTCTTAGGTACCCAGAATGTTGCATTAATTGCCTTTCCCATTCACAGAGCTTTTTAAGATTTGAGTCTGACTTTATGGCTTAGGGGCTTCCGTATGCTTTTAGCTGTTTATTTTCATTCCCAGTTCAAATCTGTTCCATTGTATCATTGCCTGATAATTTAATGTCCTTTGTGTTACCCATAGTTTGAACTTAAGACAATAGTTATTGTATGGAAACTGCCCAGTAGTTGGGCCTGTTTTTCCCTAAATCCAAGATTGTAACAAAAGCCCTCCTACTAGCAATCTATTATATATTCTTAACAAAAAGCTTTAGAGAAAAGTGGGTAAAACCTCAGTATGTAGTGGTGGAACACAAGATTGGAAAATCAGATAACTATGTGAAGTAAATGCCATGAATCGATATACCCTGTCTAAGCTTCTCTAAGGAAGTGTGTTGATAGGAGTGAGAATTGGCATCCCCTCTGCCTTTTCGCAAAAGCATGTCACGGCCCACTTTCTCAATCTCTGGGGAGCCCTGCAAAGCACCCCGAGTGGTTCTGTGTGGCCCACTAACCCCTGCTCCTTTGAGAACCATGCTGCTTGAGTAAATTGTCCTAAAGGATGCAATTTTCATTCCGCTTGCCCTTAGCTTCGTAAATACCGAGAAAGTGTCTCGCCGTTCGGTTTCTAACCCGAGTCTCTCATGATCTTTCCTGTTCTTGGGGAACCATGCAAGGCTGTCTGACGGGAAGGGGAGAGATGATGGAAACAGCCCTGGAAGGAAGAGCGCGCGGTGTCCCTCTCACACGCATCATCTACCTGCTCCGCACCCCAGTGCCCTGTGAGCCAGCCCCCTCGGCCAGGCAGCGGGGTCTTCGCACATGGGGAGCTCAGGCCTTCTCCAGGGGCCGGGGGAGACCAGCAGGCTAACAGCTGTGCTGGAGGAGTAGGGCTTGTTCAGAGCGTGCTGCCTATGGGGCAGCGCTGCTGACACTGGTTGAAGTCGGGGGATTTATTTAAGACAAGCAGCTCAGCTGAACCACTGTCAGGATCTAAAGCAGCTTTTCTGTCTGTCCCAGGTGGTCCTTCTTGTGAGGTTTGCCTTAGGGGGCAGGGGAACTTGGTTGGGGAGAGATGAGACGGAGGAGGAGGATGTCTGGAGTCCGGCTGTGGAGTCATGTCATCTCTGATAAGGAATTTTTTTTATTGAGGTAAAACATACATAATGTAACACTGACCGTTTTAACCTTTTTAAGTGTGCAGTTCAGTGGCATTAAGTACATTCGCATTATTGTGCAACCATGTACCTGTTAAACAGCAACTTCCCGTTCCCTCCTCCCTCAGCCCCTGGTAACCACCATGCTAGTTTCTGTCTTCATGAATGTGACTGCTCTAGGACCTCATATAAGTGGAGTAATACAGTACTTGTCCTTTTGTGACTGGCTTCAGTTAGCATTATGTCCTTAAGTTTCATCTGTGCTGTAGCACGCGTCAGAATTTGCTTCTTTTCTTAAGGCTGAATAATATTCTGTTGTATATATATGTCACATTTTGTTTTGTGAATAATGCTGCTTTGAATGTGGGTGTTTGAGTCTCTCCTTTCATACCCTACAGTAGAATTGCTGGGTCGTATGGCAGTTCTCCATTTCATCTTTTTGAGCATCTGCTAAGGCATTTGAATATTAGCTTAAAGACACTGGAGAGTTATTGAAGGATTTAAAGCAGGACTTACCTGATCAGACTGTGATTTAGAAAGGCGACTTCGGTGGTGTGGCCCATGGATGGGGGAAGGAGAGGGCTGGCAGAGGCTGTCGGGGAGACCACTTAGGAGATGTTGCCTTCAGCGTGAGAAATAATGAAGGCTGAGCTGGGGCAGTCACAGTGGGGAAGGGCGGGGAAGGGATGGAGTGGGAGTGATTAAGCTGATATAATCAAGGAGATAGGTTGGCTGTGAGGGAAGGAAGAGACAGGGAGAGGCCAAGGATGGGAATCTGAATCAGTTGTGGCTGTGGAATTTAGGGGGAGTGGAAGGGTTTTGTTTTGCTTTTGTTTTCTTGTATTTTGGTGTGTGATGATACAAGAGACAAATTTTGGATGTATTGTGTACATATTTGTGTGCCGAGATGTTAGACACAGCCAAGTGATAGAGATGATTGGTGGGCGGGCTGTTGATAATGTGGGTTGCTGATTTGGGGGAGGGGGAAAAGCTAAAGCACAAGGGGGCAGATGGCCATGCAGTTTGGCTGAATTTAGAAGTGTTGGGGATATCATTGGTGCAGCTCCATGGTTTCATAGCTCCTGTGGATCTATTTCACATTCCTACCTGAGGCAGAAATATTGATATATATGAAAATTTGTAACACCAGAAACGATGGCCAATTCATTGGTTATAAAAATCAGGTTTTGGGACTTCGCTGGTGGCACAGTGGTTAAGAATCCACCTGCCAATCCAGGGGACACGGGTTCGATTCCTGGTACTGGAAGATCCCACGTGCCTGCGGAACAACTAAGCCCATGTGCCACAGCTACTGAGCCTGCGCTCTAGAGCCTGTGAGCCACAACTACTGAGCCCGTGTGCCACAACTACTGAAGCTCGCACGCCTAGCGCCTGTGCTCCGCAACAAGAGAAGCCACCGCAATGAGAAGCTCGCGCACCGCAACGAAGAGTAGCCTCCGCTCGCCGCGACTAGAGAAAGCCCGTGCGCAGCAACAAAGACCCAACACAGCCAAAAATAAATTAATTAATTAAAAAAAAATCTGGTTTTGTAAGGATTCTGATGAATCCAAAAGGATTTAAACTAAAGCATGAGAGTGTTGGATTTGTCTTATATTCTTTTTGCTCATCTACATTTTCTGATTCTTTTTTCTGTAGTGAACATGTATTGCTCTTAAGCATTAAAAGGGTCATTTGAAGTTTCAGAAGTGGCCTATTCTCTTGTCTTAACCCTTTTACTGGACTGTGAGCTCCTGGGGGTGTATAAGAGGAGGAAGTACCATGATTTTTCACAGTGTGTCCCTAGCACTTAACACAATGCCAGGGACCAACAGGGCTCAATACTGTAAATGGTGGTTGAACTGAGTTGAATGGAAATTTAATCAAACTTTTCTCAGAGATGAGATTCCATGCTATTCTGAAAGATCTGGAAATTCCAGTGCTTCTCAGTCACTTAGCCCATTGCATTAGGTACGGAACCGGAACCGCGTCCTGTAGACTTGGTCCCTCTTTTACCTTTGTCTTGCCATCAGGATTTGCTGAGTCTTATTTTGTTCATGAAGTCTTGCCACATTGGCCTTGTTTTCTTACTTAAATGTGTTTCTCATGTTATTCTTAAAAGCATTAGCAATGTCTTTGGGAGCCAAATAGCTCAATTCTGTTTCCTGTCCTTTGTTGATAGTAATATGTTTTTAGAGGAATGGATCAAAGCGGCTTGAAGCCGCAGTCATTATTTTGCCTTCTGGTCTGCTTTGACAGAACCAAGCAACCAAGGATGGCAGCTGTGAGAATGTGCCCTTATTGAATGAATCAGTTGTCAACTGTAAATTTGCATACTTGTTCTCCTTTTGTGTTTCTGTGAATGCCTGCCATATGCCAGAGGCTGTGCACTGTGCCTTTGGGGAGAGAAAGATGAATAAGGGTGACTCTGGACACCAAGGAGCTGATTCTCCAGAAAAGGGTCTAGGATGCATACATGACCACCCTACAAGCAGGTTAATGAGGGGAACTCGAGTCAAATAAGAACAATTGTTACTATGCTAAGCAGACACCCTGAAGGTGCTGCCTCTGATGTGTATTATTGATGACATTATAATAGACGTGTTTCAACTGTCCCCATTTACAATTACCAAAGCAGTAGATAATCTCCTTTCATTAAGTTTTCCTGCAAGTGGCTTTTATGGCTTTGCTTTAAAATTTCCTTCAGATTTATTTATTTAATTAATTTATTATTTATTTTATTTATTTATTTTTTTGGTGGCACCGTGAGGCTTGTGGGATCTTAGTTCCCTGACCAGGGATTGAACTCAGACCCACGGCAGTCAAAGCACCGAGTCCTAACCACTGGACCTCCAGGGAATTCTCATTATTTTTTATTATTATTATTATTATTGTTATTATATATATATTTTTTGCAGTACGCGGGCCTCTCACTGTTGCGGCCTCTCCCGTTGCGGAGCACAGGCTCCGGACGCGCAGGCCCAGCGGCCACGGCTCATGGGCCCAGCCGCTCCGCGGCATGTGGGATCCTCCCGGACCGGGGCACGAACCCGTGTCCCCTGCATCGGCAGGCGGACTCCCAACCACTGTGCCACCAGGGAAGCCCTATTATTTTTTTAAATTGAAGTATAGTTGATTTACAATGTTATGTTAGTTTCTGGTGTACAGCAAAGTGATTCAGTTTTTTATATATATATATATTCTTTTTCATATTCTTTTCCATTACGGTTTATTACAGGACATTGAATATAATTTCCTGTGCTATACAGTAAGACCTTGTTGTTTATCTTTTTTATGTAATAGTTTGTAGCCCAGAGTTTCTTCAAATTTAAAATTATGTTCATGACTTAATGTTAATCCCTGTTAACCATTGCACCCTGAGCTCTGATTTGTGAGTGTTCTTTCAAACTCTATAGTAAAACTCTTTCAACTTAAAAATACACATCGTTTCTCATCTGTGGCACTCTGAGACCTTCGAATAACATGGGAGACCACCAGATGCTATATTTCAACTTAAACTGCATCTCTTCTTAGTCATTATTAAATTATCAATTACTTTGCAACAGCTTTTCAGTGTTGCTGCTTTGATATCAATCGTAGAATGGCCATGGCCTTCATAAGGTTGTGCCATGAAGTTTGGCCATGTCTGTGTAGGGCTGTTGGTTTGGGGAATGCTGGTCTTGACATTCCGAGCATAGATGACGTTAACATGGTAGGTGGCTGGTCATTTAAGGTTGGGACTGAATAGACTACTCATATTTAAATGTTAGGTTACAGATGGCATTTTAAGATGCTCTAGGATGTTTATGTTTCATTCTCTTTCGGATTTTGAGGAATTTTTGAAATGATGCTTTCAATACTTTAAATGGTATTTTTATACTGCAAAAGATGCCAGTAAGTGAATTGGTGTACACTGAAATATAGGTAGTAATTTTGGAAGTTTTTGAGATGAGAGTCGGTGGGGGAAGGAGTGGTTGTGATCATATATTTTGTTTTTCTTGGATGGACAAACAGATGGAAAGAGCTGGGGCAGCCATGGAGTCACCGGGTATCAGTTGATGTGCTTGGTGGTTGGGCTAAATCAGCACTCTTAGGTAGAGGCCCCACTTCCAGGCTCCTCTGTGTTTCCTCGGAGGGCTCCGCCAGTGGTTGTATTTTGTAGATGGCTTTCACCAAGGTTGGAAGAAAAAGATGAGGTACCTGTAATATTGAAGATGTAACCGTGGTTTAAAATTATATGTTGGGCACAGTACTTAGTGTTCATGTCGATTAGGGATCTTGGTTGCTTGCAATGCAGGAACGATGTAGAGACTCACAGAATTGCAGAGGTTGGAGGACCAGGAAGGATACGGGCTTAGAAGCTAGGCAGGAACTTAAGAGAGACTGGAGGGCTGGGCGGCAGGATCCGTAGCAGAAACCATGGCACAGGAACCACCTGGTTTCATGATGCTGCTGTTGCTGCAGTGAATAATGAGTGTAACCACCAGCTGTCATCATGACCTGGGACTCCAAGTCACAGGAGGATGTCATTGGCTGTATATAAGCCACGTTCCTTGGGGTAGAGAGAGAGCAGATCTGTCTCCTTTGAATTCTGTAATGGGAACTGGGTATTGCTTCTCACTAGATTACTTGTCGCAAGGTAACTGGGCCCCCTGAAAGGGAGATTGGGTGCAAATAGGAATAGGATTGTATACTGGATGGTGTCCCCTTTAAAATAAAAGACCAATGTTTACTATGCTCCCCCTTTGGCTGCCCAACATTCACATAAGCCTTTCTTTCCATACTTAGGCTTACGAAAATAAAATGCCCCAGCCAACATAATGCACCTCTTCCCTGTATGGCTGAAAACAGAGCCACCCCCTCCCCAGAGGTTCTCAAGAAAACCTCCTCTGTCCATTGTCTTCTGTGGCCCCATCTAAGTGGAGCATTGGGGATGATGACTTTGTCATGCTTTAGCAGTTGTTTTTTGTTTTATGAGTTGGAGGTCTTGGGGTTGATTGTCTTAAGAGTCAAGCCACTTGTAAGTCACTGTCAGCCGTACTTCTTTGCAGTGTAGATCCCTTATAAACGTTGTTGGCTTTCGAGGTTTATCTGCTTCCACGGACTAATAACTAAAACCAGATATACTACCAACCCCTCAGGTTTTGAACCTAGAACTTGGTCTGAGAACTTGTCTCTGGGCGATTGGACCTGGCCTTGTTGCTCTGCCGAGTGCCTTAGCTCTTGGTTAATGGAATCCACCTGGGAACAGTTAAGAAGCTTAAGAAGCAGTAGAGCAGGTGATACCTCCCCTGTGCTGCATCTTCATGGTGGGAGTGCTATCCCTTTTTCAGGCTGTAGAGATGAAACAGTTGGGGCTTGGGATAGAGGACTTCTCCTCTATGTCCCCTGCCCCCAGGCAGAATGACTCAACTTAGTAGCGTCATATGTTCTCCTCTCTGGCTTTCAGACAGACCAGTTTCACAGCAAGCATGTCTTTTTCTTGTAGATCCTTAAGAAGTAGCCAACACATACTCTGGCATCTTTTTTTTTTTCCCCTCGAATTCTTGAAAGTTGCAGGCACGGGTCCATGTCATAAGGCACAACAGGCCGTGGTTTAATCAGCTGTGTCTCTATTAAGTATCAAAGGTGATCTTGCCAGTCTAAGATAGTAAGTAGGTCCTCATGCCTCCACTCAGTGTCCTTGGCTCAGCCAGTCCGCGCTCTTCAGTGTGTTACTGACGCACTCCATTTCCTCATGCCAGCTTCTTTTATTGGGTAAGATGCTTTCTGTGGCAAATAACAGAAAATCCAACTCAAACAGTTTAAATAATAAAGAGAATTAATTGGCTTCTGTGACCGACAACTTGAGAGCTGTGGGATGGGCTTCAGGTGTAATTTGATCCAGAGGTTTGTGATGTTATCAGGTTATTTTCTTTCCCTGCCCTCCTCCTTGTATTGTTTTCCTCCTCAGACTAGGCCCCTCATGAAAGCAGACATGGTCACAGAAGTTCCAAGTATCACATCTGTAAATCATGCCACCCAGAGGTAGATGGAACGAACCTTTGTCCTCATATTCCAAGCCAAAGCCTCAGGCTCAGTTCTATGACCAGCCCTGAATCAATTACAGCGTCTGGGAGGTGGAAATGTGTTGATTGCCTCAGTGTGGATCGCTCGCTACATTCCCGGAGCATGGGATAAAATTGGCTTGCCTGGAACAATGTGGTTTCCCCTGTGGGTCTTGGGAAGGGTGCAGGTGGACATCTGTGTGTCAAACAAAAAGTATCCTTAGTGCTCTATGTACGTTCCCATATGAATTCTTCTGATAGTTTATGGAAACCTTGAGTTAGCAAGTGATTCTGAAATTTGTTCCTGTAGTCAGCGTTGCTCTTTCAGAGAAAAAACAAATCAGTTTCTTTTGGCTGAACGAACTATTCCGACTAATTTCGTTGAGATGTCGAAGTGAACCAACCAGGCCTGGAGATGGTCGTCATGGTAAGGGAAATCAGTCCATGTGTGCGAAGATAGGAAGTATCTCTGTGTCATTTTCTCAGTGTCCCAGTTTCACCAGGAGAATGAAAATGAGGGGGAGGATGTCACTGTTTCCTCCCCCCTAAGTGCCTAGGTGCTAAAAAAGTTAAATGATAGGAAACAAAACTGCTGGCATGACTAAGTGGATGTTGCTATTACCTTTTCAGTTGGTTTACTTTATTGCTGTATTTTGATTTGCAAAAGTTGTATTTTCAGAGTTTTTCACTTTTACCCACTGCCTGTAACTCAGCATTTGTTTTGCTCTCTTCCGCCCTTCAGATTATAAAGTTGGGATAGAAGTGTAAAAATTAGAACCCATACTCTTGCTTGAAACTTGTATTTGAAGAAATGGTGAAACAGGTTTAATTACAGAGAAAGACTGGCTGCTTAATTACTGTTACCTGCAGCGAAGCTGCCGTCTTTCTGCAGCTGTTTCCATAAATAGACTTTATTATATACAGGAATCTACCCCAGGGCAAAGAGTTCCCATTCTGCCTCTTTGCTTAATTTAAATTGCTGGTTTGCGGTGGTTATTTTTGAAACTCTTCTCAGGTTGACTTCCCCCTTAATCCCTAAGCCTTCTTCCCTCATCTGCCAAATTGTATGTAATGCATCGCAGCTAGAGTGCTTTTGGCATTTCTCGAGTCTGAGAACTTGAAATTTGATTTAAATGTTAATTTATTGTGACAAAGGTTGGGTACTCATGTTCCTATTCCTGTACAAGTCTTTCCACGGACTTGGCATGGGCCCAGCTGTCTCCCTGGCTTCTGCTGCATCTCTAGAGAGTGGCAAGTACCCCTCCCTCCACCTGGTTTATTTTGAAAGATCTGGCCTAGTTCAAAGTGCGTGAAACCGTTCTTGGTACGACTATTGTTGGGTTTTAGCGATACCTGGGGCTATTTATTCCAGGTGTACTTGGTATGAAATTTAAAAAGACATTAACAAAAAGTTAACCCTGTTTTTCTTCTTTTGAGTATTAAATACTTCTTTATTGGTTGCTTTCGTTTATGAGAGAATCTTGCTGCTGCTTCTTGGTTTCAGTTTTTTGGCTTTTCAGTGCACACTTGAAAAAAAATTCCTTTTTTAATGGGTCAGAAATAAAGAATGTGTTTGGATTCATAGAAATCATTAATAATTAATAATAAAGAATTATGTCATTCCCGGTCTTTCCCAGTTCTCTTTAAAATAGCCCAACTAAATGTAGTTTCTTTTGCCTCTAAGAGACCTACTAGATGTTCTAGACTAGAATAGAGTACATTTATTTAAATTGCTAAGCCTTAAGCAAGAAGACTGACCTTTATAAGATATAGGATGCTTGAGTGACTCCTTCATGGAAAGAATCAAATGTACTCCCCTCTCAGTATTAGGGGCATGAATATATGTGAACATTGATTAGTATCCTGAAATATTATTTAGTGTTAGTATCCTGAAGTTAAACAAAATTGACCTCTGCATTGGAAGTATTTAGAGGGAATGGCCCAGATGAATTTAGTTCTACATCCTGATGATATTAGAGAAAGCAGCATAACACACACACACACACACACACACACACACACACCTCGCCACACCACACACACTCTCCTAAATTCAGATAGTACTCTTGACAGTGATCAGATTTGAAGTCTTGGGCATTTAACCTTCTGCTCTTGGGTGGCACCGCGCACTTTAGAGTGGGAGTCCAGTGCTGCCTTTGCAGCGTGCCTGTGTTTTCCACTTGGTAGGCTTTCACGTTGAGCTAAAAGGAAACTAGTATTTCTGGTCTATTCGTTGCATGTTAATTCAGTTTTGCTGTTCTAGCGGTGTGTCTGTTGGAATGAGCGTTGAGAATATTGAGGTCACTCTTGGCAGGTTATATCATATAGGCAACCTTTGATTTTCAAGTGGGGTGTATCATTTTCTTTATAAGTCAGCGTTGACTCCTGGAATGAAATTTCTCCCCATAGATGTAGTGTTATAAGTGGTGATTTAAGTTCTTTTAGCACAAAATGTAACACACTCCTAATTAACCATAAGCAGGATTTCTTAATCTCCCTGAGCTTCCTTATCTTAAAATGGGGATAATGATAACAACCTACCTCATAGAGTTGTGAGGATTAAATTAATTAATGCATGGAAAGTTCTTGATACAGCATCTGATATGTGACAAAAGTACTCAGTAAATGTTAGCATCATTTTTTAAACATTTCCTGGGAAATGGCATTCTGCATTTCATCATGGAATACTGGGGGATGCCGTCTTCGGGCAGCAGGTTCCTGTGGGTTCAAGTCTGACATTGGTAGGCAAGGGCTAGTGGAAAGGGGTGGGTTGGGTTCTCTTGCTAGAGCTTTGCAACTTCTGGTTGGGGAGAGGAGATGGTCTACAGAAGAAAACGGTGACCCTGGCTTCCTAGTGGCTCTTTCTGTAGATGGACTTTGCTTGGGTTGATGACTGGGAGGGAGGTTTGTTTGTGGCAGCAGGTTGGCAAGTGGGGCTTCTAGCAGCTTGGCAGTGACTGCAGCTTCCGCAGAGGCTTCTGACGTAGGTTTTGGGGGCGGGGGCGGGTTACGACATTGATGAGGCAGGTGAGGGCCATTTGGAACTAGCAGTGTTTCATTTCTCCATTGGTGCTAAGAACCCATCTGAAATTATCTTGCTCATTTATATTGTCCCCCTTTCCCTCTTTCTTACAGCAAGAGACTATGGCCAAAATGGAGGTGAAAACGTCACTTCTGGACAATATGATTGGAGTTGGAGATATGGTTCTTTTAGAACCTCTCAATGAGGAGACCGTCATCAACAACCTCAAGAAACGGTTTGATCACAATGAGATATATGTGAGTGTGCACTGGAGGTCGTCTGGGGGGTTTAGACTTTGCATTTTGTGGCACAGACCTGGCTTTTCTTCCTTAGACTCTTCTCTCTTTTTTCTGTTTGTTTACTGGAGTCCAGAGGTATTTGTTTATACCCTCAGGAAGAGTTTTGGGTTTGCTCATTTGGCACGTGAGTAATATCGCATTAGAGTCGAGTGAGTCTGCTTTCCACACGGTGTTTGTAGAGGGCTGACTGTGCAGAGTGTTGCCCTGGATGTCGGGGGTGTTCTAAAACAAGTGGAAGACTTAGTTCTGCCCTCGGAGGAACATGTATTCAGGAGGAAGTTTGAAATCCACAGGCGGCTTCTTGGATACCTTCGTAAGATTAGCAGCCTGACCTTTGAGAAGCTACTCATTAAGATGCAAGGCAGTGAACCGTCAAAAAAGACATAAACCTTCTTAACATTTGTAGTTAGTAGAGACAGGAGCAAATTACCAGATACGAATATGTGTTTGGTCCCTGGAGATTTGGGAATAGTCATGTCCTGCTATACAAAAGTATCATGTCAGACACAAAAATGAAAACATATAAATATATACAGTAATAGAAATTTTATGTTGTAAAAATTCTTTATAAAGGATTTCATAGTGTTACTCTATTAAGTTTGTTAAATATATTTAAAACATGAGTCAAAAATGCTTTTATATATAGCTTTTCAGGAATTTGCATAAAGCACAGGAATTTGCATCTGTTCAGGTAGAGACATGTTAACTAAACCAAGGAGATGAAGATTCCCTGTACCAGCAGCTGAGAAGGAAGTGGATGGATGGGGTGGAAGTAGTTTTAATAGCTTCTGACTCGCTTCTGAGTTCTTTTCTCCCCATGTTGTAGTCTATCTGTGTCTAGATATGAATGGGATTATTGGGACCATGCTTCATGTTTTTCTGTCTATCAGTGTGGGGACAGGAGGAGGAAACATAAGTAAATAAAACGAGAGAATGTAACTGATTATAACTTTGTAGAACTAACATATTTTTAAAAATTATATGCGAAGCTGTATTTTATGTTGCCTATAGCTTTCCTTTCCAGATAGGCGATCATGTTTCAAGGATAATTTTGGATAATTAATTCTTTTTTTTAAAATTTATTTTATTTTTGGCTGTACTGGGTCTTTGTTGCTGCGTGCGGGCTTTTCTCTAGTTGAGGTGAGCGGGGCCTATTCTTCATTGCGGTGCATGGGCTTCTCATTGCGATGGCTTCTCTTGTTGCAGAGCACGGGCTCTAGATGCGCGGGCTCAGTAGTTGTGGCCCGCGGGCTCTAGAGTGCAGGCTCAGTAGCTGTGGCGCACGGGCTTAGTTCCGTGGCATGTGGGATCTTCCCAGACCAGGGCTCGAACCCGTGTCCCCTGCATTGGCAGGCGGATTCTTAACCACTGCTCCACCAGGGAAGCCCGGATAATTAATTTCTTGATGAAACAGGAGTCACCATCTGGGAACTGAACTTTCAGTCTTTCTTGATTTGATTGTTGGAGGTAGGGGGAGGTTGACAGTAACCTGAGATATATGGATACTGCTTTGGAATATTAATTTGGTAACTGGCTGCCAAACTAACTAAGAGGTGTAGTTATGTAAACTGCTGATTCAGATGGAAGAGGTATAAAACGCCATTGCTGTAGAGCAGGTGAGAGGTGTTGTTTGGTTTGGCAGTGAGGCCCCGTGTCACCTTTCCTCAAAGTGTAGCAGTTCAGTTTTCAGGTGGGAAAACATCATGGTTCTGCAGCTTTAATTGAAAATGTGGTCTGATAGCAAATAAAAGACAGACTTTAAACATTGGTCTTTGAGATGGAGATAGGAGGCATCAGATATATCCTAACCGACGTTGGCTGATCATTTTTCTTTCTGGCTCTAAGAGGCACAGTTCACTTTCAGCTGAATTGAGAATAGGATGGAGAGTAGAACATTACATGCATTCAAATACCTGATTTGTTGTGCCCACTAAAAATAAAAGAATCTCCTTTTTAACAAAATGTCAAGTGTTAACATTCATGAGTCTTTAGCAGACGAACTCTCTGGGTTTCAGCCTTACATGATTTTATTTTCTGACTGTTTTAGGAATGTTCTTTCTGGTATGAGACAAAAGCAGAAAATTGCTTTTTGCTTCCAGATATTCATATAATTAATGTTTTCCATGATACTTTGGGACTATTATTTCCATGAGATGTGTGCCTTCATTTTGTAACTTTAAACACACGTCTTATTGGAGAATTGGGCATTCTCTATTTTAAGCAAAAAAGAAAAAAAAAAACAGCTTATAGGGTAATGTGTGTAGTATGATCTTATTTTTTTTAATGGGGGTTTATGGATGTGTCCATATGTTTGTATATTTGTATGAACATAGAGAAAGCCATGCTAACTTTAGTACCATGCTAACTTTAGCATGGGTGGATTTAGGCATGCTAACTTTAGTGGGGTGGGTTGGGATATGGGGACGGGGAAGAGTTATTACTCTTTTAGACCTCAGTATTATAGGGCTTGTTAAGTCAAGTATGTATTGGTTTTGTAATTTTTTTTTTTTTTTTGCGGTACGTGGGCCTCTCACTCTTGTGGCCTCTCCCGTTGCGGAGCACAGGCTCTGGCCGCGCAGGCTCAGTGGCCATGGCTCACGGGCCCAGCCGCTCCGCGGCATGTGGGATCTTCCCGGACCGGGGCACGAACCCGTGTCCCCTGCATCGGCAGGTGGACTCTCAACCACTGCGCCACCAGGGAAGCCCTGGTTTTGTAATTTTAAAAAAATACTGTACGATAAATTTGATTACCCCACCTTACCCTGTGTAACCCCACATGATGTATATACTACCCTTGGGAGATCTGTTTCTGGCCCTTATTCTGATAAGCGTCCTGCTTTGCTTTTCTTCTTGGGTTGCTGAAAATTGTTCAGCTGATGCCAAAGGCCAAGTTAATGACATACAATATTTTACTATCTTGTATTTCACTTTGTTTTTTAATTCTTTCCCAGGAAGAGAGGGTACAGTTTTTAAAATTTTTTTATTATTTAGTCTCTGTTGTAGTCTCATAGCTTTACTTTATCCTATAAAATTGTGTGATGGTCTCGAGTGATCCGTCATGCAAACATACCGAACAGTCATTTGTATGTTCAGAAGCCGTGGTTGATAAGGGGGCCTGTGAACAGAGGGACGCTTGGCTCAGACTTTAGAACTCTGGCTGTACCCAGAGCTTTTGCAGCCTCTTGTGTGAGCCAGCTGTAGGTCAGGGGACCCTGTTCTTCCAACCTGCCCCCCACACCCCCGCTTTCACCACCATATCTAGAGGTAAGAAATATTCCCTGCCTTCACAGAGTTCTCACAAGATAAGAGTTACCAACTCTCTAGAGTATTTATAACCCCCAGTGATCCTCTGGATCTCCAGCCAGCTGAATCTGGAAGTGGAATCCCTGGTGATCCTGTCATACTAAACCGGAAGCTCTGGGTAGGCCAATGAGTCACACGTCCTCCTCAAACTACTGACTGTGGCCAGGTGACCAGAATGAGCTGAATGGCTTCAGAAAATGATGTCTGCTCCTAGGATTGGCGGAGGGTCAGTTTTCTCCAAAGTAGATGGGTTGTGTGTAAGTAGGTTGAATACTCTACTAAATATCTCTATCAGCGTGTGAGGAAGAGGGAAGGGCAGTGGATGCTGATGAGGCCCTCTGCTGTAACCCCGTCACAGGCTTGGTAGGGAATTCTATAGTGAAGTGGTTTTATTGGTGTTGCTACCATGCTGAAGGATATGTTCCATGAGAAGCATTTATGATTGGAATTCTAAGCTTCAGGTGCAACCAAAGGCATGCCTCTCAAGACTTTTCTCCTGGAGAACTCCTTATGGTAGAGAAGAGTAGGGACTTCCCTGGCGGTCCAGTGGTTAAGACGCCACGCTTCCATTGCAGGGGGCACAGGTTCAATCCTTGGTCAAGGAGCTAAGATCCCGTATGCCGCATGGTGTGGCCAAAAAAAAAGGAGAAGAGTAAAAAGGGCCCTGGGGTGGGTAGTTGAAGTCTGTCCACTTTGGGGAAATACTGTTGAAATCTTTGCTTCCAAAGTCATTCAAAGTTTTATTCTATTCTGTAATGCATATCATATGGTTTTGTTTTAATCTACTCTACTCTTTGCAACCCTTATTTGAATAAGAAGTATTTTTGGTGCTGACAAGTAGTTGTAGTTTGTTTTCTATCTGAATTGTCAGGTTGGGGACCATCTAGATATAAGAGGTCTGAATTAGTCCAATTTTAGGATCTTATGTTAGACTACTTGTAGTTGTAAGAGGACTGCTTTGAAAGTCTAGTAAAAATTGTCTTGATTTTTAGAAGTTGGTACTAGAATTAGGATCCCCATAAAAATAGGATCCAGTACTTCTACGAAAGATAGTAAAGTGCATGCTTCAGGATTATGTCTTCTTTGCTTTGAGTTGGGTTCACACACTTGTTTAAAAAGCCCAGAGTTGGTTCAACACCCTGTCTGTAGCCGGGCAGGTCTCTAAATCTGAGACAGTTCCAGATGTTGACGTGGTCCTTGCGGGAAGGCTGTTCCATTGGAGATGGAGGTGGATCAGGTAAGAACAGATAGAGGGAATGTTGGCCCAGTGGGGTAACACACAGGGTCAGAGACTGTTTGCTTTGATTCCTCACTCTTGGCCGAGTGCAGTGCAGGCTGGGCCCAGCTGCAGGACGTGCTCCAGCAGTCTCTGTGGGGTCAGTGGTGGGAAATGCTGGTTGTGACATTCCTAAGCGCCGCTCTTCTGTATTCTTTCTGTCCTTTGTCAGAGCTTCTTCTGGCCTCCCCACCCCCGTCCACAGCCAGATGGGATGGTGGCAGGATTTCATGTGAACTTGGTATGCAGGAGATGCAGCCAGACGTGATTCTGTTTTTAGGGTGACTGGGCAGGACTGTGGTTCCGTTCAGGAACAGGAAAGCTGCAATTTAAGCAAGAACAAGGCCCAGGGCAAATTTGGAAACTAAAGAACCAAGGTGTCCATTCTCTGACAGGAAGTATTTTTGGTACTAACAAGTAGATTTAGTTTGTTTTCTATCTGAATTGTCAGGTGGGGATCATCCAGATATAGAGGTCTGAATTAGTCCAATTTTAGAATCTTAAGTTAAACTACTTGTAGATGTAAGAGTGACTGCTTTGAAAGTCTAGTAAAAATTGTCTTAATTTTTAGAAGTTGGTAGTAGAATTAGGATCTCCGTAAGGATGGGATCCAATACTCTTATGAAAAATATTCAAATGTAAGTACAATATATTTGGTTTAAAATATTGGAAAGTAAATGAAAATAATACTAGTTAACATTTATTTGACTAATAATAGAAAAGGAAGGTGCTTATATCGATAGCTTCGGATAAAAGGTAGAGAGTAGACCAAGGGTCCCTGCTTTGTTTCTCTTATCTGCCTTAACTCAGGGACAGGCAGGAAAGAGTTCCTTGGTCGGGGCTGGAGGTGGTCTTCGGGCTGTCTGTCTTTTCCTACTTAGAATTTTATATGAAACGCTCAGAGGACAACTAGTATTGCTAGGAATAGCCCTTCTGAGCTGAAGATTCAGTAAGTTTTGTGAGCCGTTAGAGGTTCTTTTAGAATAAACACTTAGTTATGTTGTGGAAACACAGGAAAAAATAATTTGGATACTGTTAGAAACAACCAATGAGATTATAAGTAAAATACGTAAATTTTTTATGCGCCCAAGTCAGCCACAAAATTATATTTAAGGGTGCTGGCTGAGCACAATAAATGAGGTAAACATTAAAAAAAAATACTAGTTAACATTTATATGTTTATGTGAAGTGTCAAAACCACTTTTCATTTGTATACATGAAAATTCCTACCTTTTGGGGATAACATTTTTCCTGAGAATTTAGTATAAATGGTGTATTAGTTTTCTCTTGCCGCAGAATAGATTGCCCCAAACTTAGTGACTTAAAATAACATACATGTATTATCTGACTCTTTCTGTGGGACAGGCATTCGGGCATGGCTTAGCTGGGTCCTCTGTTTGGGGTCTCACCAGGCTGTCATCAAGGTGTCAGCCAGGACTGCAGTCTTGTTAGGGGCTCGGCCCTTTTCCAAGCTCACGGGGCTGTTGGCAGAGAGTAGGGCTGGAGTTCGTATGCCCAGCTTAGTGTTATTCCTACCCAGATGTTCTCTAAATTTTTTTCTTTTTAAAATTTCCTTTAAACAGCCTTAAAAAAATTACACAAGTAACAAATGCTTTTGGGGAAAAAAAATGAGATAGCATAGGGATACATAACATAAAAATGTAATTTTCTTATCTCAGCCTTAAAAAAATTACACAAGTAACAAATGCTTTGGGGAAAAAAACATAACATAAAAATGTAATTTTCTTATCTCAGTACCCCAGTCATTTCCAGAAGTAATGGTAGTTGGGTGGGTCATCTTCCAGATTATGTAAGTTTGATTAAAAATTAAATTTGTTTTGGTTTTAGAGTTGGAAGTAGAAGGTTCTCCTTCATCTAGGTGGATGGGCCTTTACCCAGAGAACCCAGACCCAGCAAATTTGAGTGAAACAAGAACCTTCTTTAATGCCACCTCCCCTCCCACCTTGACCAAGTGGGGGAAGGAAGACGGACTCCTGAGCTGGTGAAATGAAATGCCTAGACTTGACTGTGTATGAGGGGTTCACCAAATGCAGACTCAGCCTGCGCGGCTCGTTGAAAAGGTAGACAATTAAGGAAACATGGAGAACAAATTGTGTGTGTTTTCAAGAGTGTAGCTTTGGTTTTTGGAATGGAGTCACAGCATTAGGGGGCTAGATAGAGCTGGGGAACAACAGCAGACCATGAGGCTGTTGTGTCTAGTTTCGGAGCACAGTCTGTCTCTTGGACAGTTTTGTAATACTTTTCAAAACAATGATTTTTGGTAAAAGCTTGCCAGTTTCAACCTGTCCAAGCTCCCTTAAAACCTTTGGTGATTGAAAAAATTCTTCCTCTTAGAACTTGCAAAATGGCATGAGTTTATCTGTTATCTGCCAAGCTTAGGGAGTACATGCAGGCACTATATAGTACTTGATATATTTGAATAATATTTATAATATATTAATTTAAATGTTGTAATTGAAGCTGTACTTGAAGTTCACTTTGGAGGAAATTAAGGCCCAACTTCAGGTCTGCAGAAATGTCATCTTTTGGTGGCAGTGTGGTGGGTACTAGGAAGCAAGGACCTGAGCTCCAGTCCTGGCTCTGTTACTTACCATCTGTGAGACCTGGAACAAGTACTTTAACTCCCAGGAGAGTGTTTTCTTATTGGTAAAATGATAAACAATGACAGTTAACACGTATTAAGTCCTTATTGGTACAATATGCTATTCTAAGCACTTTACATGTACGTGTTTATTTAAGTTTTACTAGAGTCCTATGCACTGAAGGTTTTCAAATTATCTTCATTTTACATATGAGGAAACTGAGACTCAGAAGGTTAAGTAACCTGTCCAAGGTCACACAGCGAGTAGGTGATGGGGCTGGGATTCATATCCAGGAAGTCTGGCTCTGTAGTTCATGCTCTTAATAATGGTCCTGCTAAGTTTACGCAGTTACCATGTGCATCAGTGATACCACTAATAGGGAAGCATTCTCAGCCTACAAAGTGCTGTTCAACATAACTGAGTATGATACTGAGTGTATAGGTTTTGGAGCAAGGCAGCCTCAACAACCCAGACAAACAATTGAAGAGATAATCCGTATTCCTGCCACGTGTTGAGTTAGCATTCAGCAGTACAGTGACGTGAACTAGTGTGACAGGGAATAAGTGCATTCAGTTCTAAAGTCGTAGGTGCTCTCTAGTCAAAGAAAAGTGATAGCAACCGTTAGGATGGTGTGTTCCTCTCTGGAAGGTGGGAGACGATCTTGGGAGGAGATGGGTTTTCATCCTGTTCACTGGATGGCAGGTGATTGATAACTGCACAGGGTCCTTTATCTTTAAGAGCACACAGTAGAGGGACTTCCTCCCTGGTGGTCCAGTGGTTAAGACTCCGTGCTTCCACTGCAGGGGGCACAGATTTGATCCGTGGTCGGGGAACTAAAAGCCTGCATGCCGCAGGGCACAGCCAGAAAAAAAAAAAAGAAGAGCACAGAGTAGAGGAGGAAGAAGCAATTCACCACAAGAGCCATGTGGCTAATTCATGCGGCTGATTCACCCCTCCCCTCTACACACACATCTCTTTCTGCTCTTAGATCTATAGTACAGATAAGTATTAATGATAATCCTAATTTCTAAAGAGAGGCTGTTTTGTGCATCCAACTGTGTTGTGGCATATTGGGCAAGGCATGGGCCTTTGGCAGACAGGCCAAGGTTGTGTCTTGGTCACTCACAACCACTGTGACCATTGAAGTAATTGACGGTCAGTTCTCTCATCTGTAAAAGAGGTATCATGATGCTTATCTTGTTGAGTTGTTTTGGAGATTAAGGGGCATTTTATTTTATTTATTTATTTATTTATTTTGCAGTAAGCACGGGCCTCTCACTGTCGTGGTCTCTCCCGTTGCGGAGCACAGGCTCCGGATGCACAGGCCCAGCGACCATGGCTCACGGGCCTAGCCGCTCCGCGGCACGTGGGATCCTCCCGGACCGGGGCACGAACCCGTGTCCCCTGCATCGGCAGGCGGACTCTCAACCACTGCGCCACCAGGGAAGCCCCAAGGGGCATTTTAGCCCGGTGCTTGACATATAGTTGGAATGGAGTACCTGACCACATGACCATCTGAAAAACTTGGAAACCCAGCATGACTTTTCTTCAAGATTTCAGACCCTGAGCTTTTCTTATAATCAGAATTTTCTCTCTCTCCCCTTCCCTGACTCTGTCGTTGCCTCTCCTCCCTCCCCTTTCCCTACCCCCTCCTACTTTGGTGTTCATTACACAGATTTCACTTTTGTTGGATTACTACTTTCAATTAGCCACATAATATTATTTTCAAGACTTGTAGCTGGTAGCATACCTGAAACACAGGACCACTCAGTACCTTTAGTTAAGAGACTCTTATTAGGTCTAGAGAATGATACATATTTGGAAAATACTTGTTCCTTACAGAGCAACGAAGATAAGGTAGTATTGTGTTATCCTGCTCTGAAATAAAGGCTGCCCGAAGTGATATTTTTAGCCGGTATTTCGGCGTGGCATAGAGCTCATATATAGTTCTTTAATTCATAGTCTGAAATGACTGTCAGCACAGGAACAAAGGATTATAATATGATGGTAGTTAAGGCATGTCGCAGACTACACTGACAGGGACCATGCCTGACAAGCTTGCCTGATCTAAGGCCAGTGATTTAGCACAGCATAGATAAAAAGATGAATAGGGCTTGAATCTCTCCTCAAACTTTGAGTTGAGAAATACTGAAAAAAATAAAATATCAACAGAAGCAGACGCCAGGAGTCATGATGTGGTGAGGCCATGATGGGCCGTGTGTAGGCAGAGACTGTGAATAAGAGTCTTTGCAACAGGCCAGCTTTGGAGTAGAAAGTGAGAAGACCAGTCAGTAGCAGGCCCAGAGGAAGCAGAAATGTGAGAAGGGGATGAGCACATTGCTAGTGGGACTGGAAAGGAGGTCTTCACAAACTTGTGTTGCTTTGTTCCATAATGTGGCCTCACAGCCATCCATACTCACTTTTGGGTCCCAGCTTTTCTTGTAGCTCGGTAATGGGTTCCTCGGGGGTTCCTGGGTATGTGATTATCACAGTAAAACCTTCAGTACTTGATGTAACTTGAGGGCATCTCTGTGCCCAGCAGCTGACAGAGCTTGACAAATCATACTTCTCTATTCTTGCATCACAGACCTTGGTGTAGAGCTTTGGCGTTAAACTGCTCCTGCTACTACTTGTGAGACCTTGAGCAAGTCTTTAAAACCTTCTAATGCCTTTAGTTTCTTCCTCTGTGAAAATTAGGCTGTCATTATTGGTTATATGTATCACAGATCTGTTCTTAGATGGGGGTGTGAGGTGTATGTCTGAATTCCACTGTTTCAGATTTAAGACCCAGATAGAAGCCTACATCAGTGATTGACCTTATGTTTGTAATTTTTCACTTAGGCAGTTTTTCACGATTTTGAACTGTGTCTGAAAAACCAACCAGAGCGTATGGTAGACCAAACTGTGTCTTTAAAAAAAAAAACAATTAAGACAAAAGCCCTCTTCAGGGAAATTTGGGAAATCTTACAGATGGCTAAATTTAAAATGCTGCGACCCATAATGTCTTGATGTCTTGTGATCAGATTCCCAGGACCCGAGACCCAAGAAGAGGGTGAATTCCTCTGTGTGAAGTGAATAGCATGTTGTCATTTCTGAAGATTCCACCAGCTTGTCTTGTAGAGCCGTTTTCTCAGTATCCCAGGCTTTTCCTACTGGCTTCATTAAGACCATACGTACCTCGTGTGCCCCTCTGATAACTCATCCATTCCCTGTATACAGAGAGCATTTGGTAAGACTTCAGCATCATAGGACTCCTCCATGCATTTAGCTGAGATACTAACGTGTATTGTAGGCTTTTGAGTCCTGATTTGGCTATTTACTGTGGCCAAAAATTCCAGTAGAGCCAAACTCACAGTAGGTAACATTTATGAGATGCTTGCTGTATGTGTCAGGTGGTTCGTGCTTTAACGCACAATCTCACTTAATCCTCAGATTAGACAGGAGGAACCAGTATCGTCCTCCTTGTCCAGATGATGAAACTGGGATTTGGAGAGGTTCAGTCATGTGCCCAGGTTCACACAAAACTGAAAAACTTTGCTAGATAACTTGGAGCTAAGGTTTACACAGTATTTCAAATACATTTGAAGCCTTGTCCTACTGTATGACATAGAATCTGAGCAAAGAGCTCAAAAACACTGAAGTCGGGGTGACTTGGGTTCAAGTTCAGTCAGTTTCATCATCTAACCCCCCTTACCCCACACACTGACTTTTACTTCAAAACTGCTCTCAGACTGAAGCCCAGACTGCTCACTCTGACATTTGAGGCTGTCTGAAATTTGATTCCAGTCTTACTTTCTAAGCTATTACTCACAGGAGGTCTTTGCTTGAGGCAAGCTGTTTTATCCCCTGTGTCTGAAATGTGGTTGGGTGGGCCTTTAGGCTGCTATCCATGTTTTAATCCATGTTATAGCCTGTGTAGAATTTCCTTTTTTTTTTAAGGCTGAATAATATTCCATTGTATCTGTACACCATACTTTGTTTACCCATTCATCCGTCAGTGGGCGCTTGGGTTACTTCTACCTTTTGGCAGTTGTGAACAGTGCTACAGTTGAACCTGGGTGTACAGATATCTGCTTTGAGTCTCTAGCAATTCATACTTAAAAAAAATACATTTCGAAGAATACAACTATCCTAGCGAAAAATTTTTAAAAAGGGCAGGGTTCAACTATGACCTAAAAACCAGAATCTCATATGCTGCTCTTCGGTGGAATGTTACTTTATCCAAATCTTGCCCATCCTTTTAGACCTACCCAAATCCTGTGACTTCTCCAGAGCATTCTTGGAGCTCTGCAGTTGACAGTGACCTTTGCTTCGTTTAAACCCAAAGCACTCCTTTAGGCAGTATGAAAAGAAAGACTAATGCACTCATTTAGCTAGGAATCACTTAAATCCTGTTGCATCTGTTTTTGTGCCTATGGCTGTTAACCCTTAAATTTTATGTTTTATGATATAAAAGTCTCACCTCCTAAGCTCTATTATAATCTCCCAGGGGCACAGACCACAGGAGTGTCCTGTATTTTCACCATGCCTAAGATGATGTTTTGCTTAAAGAAGGCTCTTGATAAATTTGTTGCTTGCTTGTTAAAATGGTTGTAGCCTAAATTCAGTCAAGGAAATCAATGCGGTTGTGCAGCCACGTGAAGGGTTATTTTTACCTGAGTCCTGATCCATCCTGGATTTGAACTATTATTACTTTAGAGGTGAAAGAAACATGGCTTGGAGACTGGGACTTGGAGAACTCCAACACATTCTTGAATATTTTTTGATGACATTTTAGACTAAATACTTAGCGTGAAGTGAGGTATTTAAATAAACATTACCTGTTGCATTGCTACCTTCCTGATTCATTTCTCTGAAGTTAAAGGATGATTGTGACACAACGTCTTGCATTTCTTCAAGAGGTAGGCACAACTTGATGTGCTGGGATAAACATTGAAAAAAAAATTCTTTTCTGTTGAGATAAAAAAATTTCCCTGTAGCTAGAAGATCTTTTCTCCCCCTTTCTTTTTTGTTTATTCCTGGTGGTGTAAGGATTTCAGCATTCTGCAGATAGTCAAAAGGGAGGCTTCTGCCCAACAGAGTAGCTCTCTATTATACAAAGGCGAAGACGCCCGGGTAAGGCGTTGTACAACACAAGTTGCTGTGATGAGGTGTTCTTGGCCACTTTTTGCCAAAGCTTTCCAGGCCTGACAACATGGCTTGTGTGCTCTAATGAAAAGAGAACAGATTCTTGGCTCCTGGTCCTGATTCCACTTTTGTTAGATAATGTGGTCATACCACTTAACTTCTTTGTGCTCCATTGTTATGGACATTGAAATGGAGACTTCATTTCTACCTCATGGGGATTTAGGAAGAGTTTAGTAAAAAGGTGCTTCAGTGTATATTGTATATCAGAACTTCAATAACTCTGGGGATGAGTTTTTAAGAAACTGCAGTGACGATTTGTAAACAAGTCGCCAAAAGTCATTCTGAGGAAAATAAGAAGCTGGTAGATAGGCAGATGGGATGCCTAGTTAGAGTCTCAACAGAGCAGGGGCTTTACAAATATTTTGGAAGAATTTGATATTTGGAGAGAAGCCTCATCATGGTGAAAAGAAGTCATTATAGGATTTCCTTATGTGTATTTTATGGTTTAGTTATAATTTTATTTTCAATTTCGTTGAAATATAAACTTTCAGGGTTAGGGCTTCTTAAGATCTTAATGTTGCCCTGGGAAGAACTATGATATGAAAGATGTGAAAGTCTTGTGACTTTTCTGTTGTGTACTGACGTTTCCTTTACCTGGCCTTGTGGAGGAATGTGTGTACAGTACTGCATAATGGAGATGCACAAAATATTAAAACTGTGCTTCACTATTTAACTTGAAGCAAGTGTTTTTGGTTGGATATCTTTCCAAAATGTATTTATTGCATACGTCCTTGTCGTCGAAAACAGAATACTGTCTGTCTCGTTTTGGCCCTTGATTGTTAGGCTGTGTTCCGACTCAGTGCTGTAATAAGGCACTCAGGGCCCACTGAGCTGAGCTGTTGGTTCTTATTCTGAACAACTCTTCATTTTTATACTTTTAGAATTATTTTGATCACTCCTTACTCCTTTCTTTCCTTCTCGGTCTCTCTTTTTTATCCTTTTTCTGTCTCTTTTTCCATTAGTGGCCGTTGTTTCTTTGCTTAGGGTGGGAGCTTTTAACCTGGTATATCAACTGTATGCAAACTTTTATGTGCATATTATATGTGTGTTTTTTGGGGGAAGAAGGTTCATAGCTTTCATTGGCCTCTCAAAGCCATCAACAACTAGAAAAATATTAAGAAGTGCTCTGTGGCAGTAGTTTTTAAACTGCAAGCTTCAGCCATTGAGTGATGAAAACCATTTAGTGGGTTAGGACCAGCAGTTTTAAAACATTTTGTAATGAATAGAATTGAACAAAGTATATCAGTACATTGCATATGATAAGGATATTTATGATTTTGTGAAACTTATTTCATACATATGTTTGCACATATGTGTATGTAAATATACACTCAAACACACATACTTGGTTGTGATGCAAATTTTATTTTTTACAGTGAGTCATAGTCAAACATTTGAAACATACTGCCATGAGAAGGCCCCAATTTACAGATGTTGCCGCTGTTTCTCTGTAGTGTGCTGAGATGCCATATGCCAAGTTTATTATAAATGTGGCTGAAATGAAAGGGTAGCCAGAAGAATTTTCTTTTGTTCTTGAAATGTTGACAGAATTAATTACATAGGACAATTTAAAGGGGAAGGTAAAATAGCAGATAGACCAACAGCGACACTAGCATGGTTGCTGCATTTGAAAGTAAAACCTGGTCCTGTGAGCCCTGAGGGTGAAGGCTACAAGCAGTGGTTTTTTTTGTGTGTGTGTGTGTGTGTTACGCGGGCCTCTCACTGTTGTGGCCTCTCCTGTTGCGGACGCGCAGGCTCAGCGGCCATGGCTCACGGGCCCAGCCACTCCGCGGCACGCGGGATCCTCCCGGACCGGGGCACGAACCCGCGTCCCCCGCATCGGCAGGCGGACTCTCAACCCCTGCACCACCAGGGAAGCCCCCAAGCAGTGGTTTTTAACTCTGGTTACACGTTTCTTTTTCCGGGGAGGCTGTACGAGATGCAGATGCCTGGCCCTTCTCCCGACCATTGAAATAGAATCTCTGAGGATGGGGTTCTGGAAGAACTTTCTTATAGAATGAAATGCGTGATCCTTGGGTTATATATCTGTCAGGGACCTTCCCTCTGGCTTCTGGATTGTGGTCTGGAGAGTGGCGGTTGCTGGATGACCACCTCCAGAAAAGACTTCTGTTTTCACTGTAATCACAGTAGGAGCACTCGAGTATCATTTGGTTATTCACAAGGCATCTGTTCTGGGATTCTAGAGATATCTGAAATACGAAGACAGGGATTGTTTTGACTTAGGAGTGTTTGTACATTCTTGGTTTAATGTCTGCCCTTGAGAAGTGAAAGATAAACTTGTTAATTGAATATGCCATTTGTAGAAAGGTAGAGCTTTCCTTTCCCTCTTCCCTTTTCCTTTTCTCTTCTTCTTGTCTTGTCCCCTCCCCTCCCTTCCCCTCCCTTCCCCTCCCCTCCCCTCCCCTCCCCTTCCCTTTCCCCTCCTAGATGTCAGAGGCTGGTTCCGCAGGGTGGTGAGAGTGGAGGTGGCCTTCTGTTGTCAGGGTGGTGTGCACGCTTCAGGACTTGGGGTGCTGGGGGCCCGGAGCATGGAGGTTGTGAACTAGGTTGGCCGGGATGGCTAGGAGGTTGCTTCCACTGAGGAAGTAAGTACATTGATTGAGCTCATCCATCCATCCATCCATTGAGGGTCATGAGAGCCACACTTGTCTCAGTTGGAGAAGGTAGATAGAACCTAATTGCTAAGTAGTTTTTGCCGTTATGAGAAAGGAGTCCTTTTTGGTGTAATCAGCCTACTGGAAGAGCAGGCTCCGGATTCCAGTAGGAGTTGCTCTGTGAGCCATTTGGGACATAGGGACCAGGTGGAATGTGAGCGCAGCCCAGAAGTGGTCTGGTGGGAATGAGCTAAGCTGCTGGAGGCCTTTTGTGGGCTCTCTCACTGGCACCGTCCGAGTCCGCAGTAGCTCATTGGTGCTGGACCCAGTACATACCTACCTCTTATTTCCAGTTGAGTGAGTGAGTGGAATTCTAGAGGACAAGAGGCGGATCCTCTTTGCTGCTCCCTTTTGTAAAAGTTTACAGTGCTTTTCTTTCTTTTGTTTTTTGGTTTTTTTTCTCCTTGGCATATTCAGAATAAAAAGGACATGTAATGCCCAGCTCTCTTATGCACATACTTAAGTTTAAGAAACTGTGTCTTACCTCCAACTTCTTTATTCCAGTGGTTACTTAATGATTTAGTTTAGGATCTTTTTTAGAGCATAATGCAATAAGAAAATACTGACTTTAAATTGTATACAGTTTCTTGTTAAAAAAATAATGAAGTACGGTCAGCCCTTGGTCTGTGGGTTCCTCACCCACAGGTCCAATCAACCACAAATCAAAAATATTCATGGGAAATATTCCAGAGAGTTCCAAAAAGCAAAACTTGAATTTGCCATGAGCCAACAATTATTTACATAGCATTTACATTGTATAAGGTATTATAAGTAGTCCAGAGATGATTTAAAGTACACGGGAGGGAGGATGTGTGTAGATTACATGCAAATACTATGCTGTTTTATAGAAGGCATCCTTGTTTGAACATCCTTGGACTTTGGTCAGTCTCTGCAGGTGGTCTTGGAACCAATCCCCCAGGGATACTGAGGGACAGATGTATATCATTTATAAGCCCAAATGTTAATTGATGTAAAAATGAACTGTCTGGTCACTATTGTTCTGCTCCTTGGAAAGGAGGTTTAATTTGTTATTGCAGTTACTTGAATGTAGAGTAGATAGCTGCCTAAAACTGGAATAGGATGGTAAACTCCACCCAGCCTATCAGCTGCTTCCAGGAGTATCTTTTTCTTAAAGAAGATGTTGGGGGTAGGAGTTTATTAATTAATTTATTTATTTTTGCTGTGTTGGGTCTTCGTTTCTGTGCGAGGGCTTTCTCTAGTTGCGGCAAGCGGGGGCCACTCTTCATCACAATGCGCGGGCCTCTCACTGTCGAGGCCTCTCTTGTTGCGGAGCACAGCCTCCAGACGCGCAGGCTCAGTAGTTGTGGCTCACGGGCCTAGTTGCTCCGCGGCATGTGGGATCCTCCCAGACCAGGGCTCGAACCCGTGTCCCCTGCATTGGCAGGCAGATTCTCAACCGCTGCGCCACCAGGGAAGCCCCAGGAGTATCTTTTGTGTCTCAGAGAAAGGAGGCTTGTGACTATGAACATTTGAGTTATTCTGTTGGCAGATGTGGGACTATTTAAATCTTTGACTAATGCACATGGAACCTTCAAGGAAGAAACCCATAAACAGCAAGGGCATGTATCACACAGTACGGGACAAACCTACTAGAAGTTCAAGATTAGAGGATGCATATCTGAAACATATGAAGTGGAATGGAGAGGGAGAGCACAGTTTCCTTTACTGTTTGCTTATTCAGATTGATAAAGCTTGTCCTGCTTGGTCCTTTTTCTTACTCATTGAGCCGTGTTGGTGTATCGGTAAGGTAATTGTTGCTGTGTAACCCCCACCCCCAGTTAATTGCATAAAACAGCGACCATCTGTTTGCACACAGTTCTCTGGGATAGCAATATAGGCTGAGTTCAGCTTGGTATAACTTCTGCTGGTCTCACCTGGGATCGTGAATGTGGCTTTAGGCATTTGGTGGCCTAACAGGGACTGGATGGTTTAGAATGGCCTCACTCATGTGTCTGATGGTTGTCAGGCTGTGTAGTTCAGGCCCTTGTCTTTCTGTGTGACCTCTCCAACAGTCTAGCTCAAGTTCATTTGCATCATGGCTTCTAGTGTCAGTCATAAGGGTGGGGGAGGGGCAGCATCCTAATACACAAATGCTCAAGCCTCTGCTTGTATCTCATCTTATAATGTCCCTTTGGTCAAATCTGTCACATAGACAAGTCCAGATTGACGGGGTGGAGGATAAACTCTGTCTCTTGATAGAAGGAGTGGCAGAGTCACATTTCGAAGGTTTTGCATAAAGGGGTGATAGGAATTGTTCCAGCCATCTTTGCAAACAGTCTACCACAGTCGGACAAGGAACCCGAGGCGGGAAGGATATAGTTGAAGGGTTTGTTCGGTGGTTACACGTGGCATATAGGTTTAGTAAAATATTAGGCACTGTATGGCAGTGTACTCGGTATTATATTTCAACAGAAGAATAGTTGTGTGAAAGTGGTTCGTACCATCCATGTTCTTAGTGATGAATGGATTCTGTGCATGTTAGTCATTCAGTTAAATATTTATGGGACATTATTCATGGGCCAGCCCTGTTCTAGGTGATAATAAAACAGCTGGGGGGAAAAGCACACACAATTCAGTATGTATGAAAGTCACAAGTAACAAAGAGAAATTTAAAACTTAGTAGTGTGGCTTTTGATTTTGGGTTTGAGGCAGCTGAGTTTGTTCTCCATGCAAGAATGCCACACAGGCAGATTTTCATCAAGAATTTAGCCGCCCGTGAAATTTGGTTTTAAAGAGCAACTTGGTAACTGGTTTCTCTGCTAACAGCAAATATGTATTTTAATTATTGTATTCAAGAAACTACCTTAAAAAGGGAGATTCATGTACTTTTCTACTAAAGAAGGCTGATCTTTCAATCAACAGATATTAAAGGAATAAATCAATTATTGTATTCTCATATCTACCAATCTAAGTAATTCTAGTCTGTTAGTTATAAGCTGTTCAGACAGTTATTCAGTCTCTAGCATCTCCCATCTACTTGCCCAGGTGGGTTGGACTGTGAAGAAACCTTTCTGGAAGAGTCTTATCTAAATGGAATAAGTTAAGACATTTGGACTCGTTGCTTGTCAGGCCAGATTAGTTGGGTCCTTAGTGCTAGGGTGTCAGAAATAGATAACCCTAATTGCATGGGAGCTGAGAGTTTTTCTTTACAGCAGCAGTCTTATGTACTCTTGCTAAGATTGTATTCTTATAGGATGAAAATAGGTATAAAAATGACCTGTTCACTTTTCCAGGTTGGGGGAAAAATCTTATAATTAAAATAATTGTGACCCATGTTTTGAAAAAAAAAAT
Source organism: Globicephala melas (assembly GCF_963455315.2). Classification (NCBI taxonomy): domain Eukaryota; kingdom Metazoa; phylum Chordata; class Mammalia; order Artiodactyla; family Delphinidae; genus Globicephala; species Globicephala melas. The sequence goes on along the minus strand of NC_083320.1, from coordinate 42,911,219 downwards.
CAGAACATTTCTGCTGTTCTCTTTTCTATACTGTTTGATCTGACAATCTGCTTGAATCCAGTGGTGACAATACTGGAAAAACTTGTTGCTCTAAAAATGTCATCTTTTGTTGCATGGCCCTGGAAAGGCGGGGAAGTTGGAAGTGACTTTTTTCTTTCTTCTTTCCTTTCTTTTTTTCACCTTTTTATTAAAAAAGCTTTTTATCACTGACATATGTTTGTTAGCATCCCCCTTCCACCCCCCCCCCAGCCATCTTTATAATGTTGAAACTGAAAGGAAAAATGGAGCTAAGATGAGTTACAGTTAAGTGACTTTTGCTTGTGGCATTGCGCTAGTCTTTGTACAAAATGACCTAAACCAACACTGCTCTTGCTGCCAGGAATTAAAATCGAAATGGAAAGCAAGATAACTAGTGTTCTGGTTTGCAGTGTGAGAGTGTTACTGCCTGTTAAAATAGGAGCATTAATCCCTCTGAGAGTACATTTAAATTCTACATTAAATTTAAATTCAACATGAGATGTACTGTCTTTCAGCAAGTACATTTAAATTCTGAGATTAAAGTCCACTAGATATAACATGAAATGATTTTCTTTGACTACCCAAGGGATAACTGTGACTCTAATATTGAATTGTATGTGGTCGGAGCCCATTGTAGAGATGGACAGGCTGTGTAAGGACAGTGCCAAAGTCAAGGCCCCATTGGATAGGTATGGGTATGGGTAGGGAGGAGGGGAAGGCTGGGTTACTGTAGACTGAAATAGGAGGATAAAGATGAGAGAGGGAAACACCAGTTGTACTCGGAATCGGGGAAGGCATAGCTCTTGCTCACAATTAGCCGTGGTTGGTGACAAAATTTTTGGCAAGTATGACAGGGCTTTGGAGGACTCTTATCCAGGGTCATGAATTAATCTAGAGATTTATTTTGAAAGATATTTTCAATGTATAAATCTATGCTCTCCATTTATCAGCAAAATGAATAAACATTATTGACCATCTGTCTTTAGAAATATTCTTGAAAAGTATAAAATGAGTGGTCAGGCCGTAGAACTAGTGTTTTTAAAAGGATGAACCCATGCAACATTAAGGCTTAAGATGTTAAAATGGGTATATTTTATTCTTTCTTTTGCAGACATACATTGGAAGTGTGGTTATATCTGTTAACCCATACCGGTCATTGCCCATTTATTCACCAGAGAAAGTGGAAGATTACAGGAACAGAAATTTTTATGAACTGAGCCCACACATGTAAGTATGGTATTAAAGCATTAAGTTTCTCTTTCACTCCAGAGCTGTCTAGTTGACAGATGTGTCCAGCTGTTTCCTTTGAGTCTCAGGAAAATGTTTTAGTCATTTTTAAAAATTAGATGAAGGAATGTGGAAGTTAATTGTTATGCCTTATTTTAAACTAAAAAAAAAAAAAGGCAGAATATTTCATTTGGCCTCAGGCTCTTTAAGTTCTGAAATATTTGGGTTCAGTATGTAAAGTATCTTCTGTTAAAAATTCTGTGTAAGTAGCAGCTGCTGCTAATTATTTTTTCAAATAAAACAGGAATGGTCATTGTTTGTTATTATAAAGAGCCCAAGCAGCATTTTCATGCTCTTTTTGGGTCAAGAAAGATCCCAAGTGTTGGGTTGTGTAATAGTTTCTGAGGAAAAGGAATAAGTAATCCCTTCAGTTTATAATATTCATGGACATTGTTCACCAGATGTGTACATTAAGCCAATGATTTCACCCTCCCTGAAGTTAGTCACTTGTTTGATTTTTCTGAGTTCACTTGTTATTGTAAATAATTCCTGTAAATAATAACCTACAATAATTACACAGTACTGAGGTTGAGAAACCCTGAACTAAAGTGAAAGAATCTGCAGAGTTTTAGTTGTGTCCTAGCAGAGAAGAATTTTCTCTGTATGATTGAAGATGGGCTCTATTATTTTTGCTAGAAAATAAATGTAATAATTAAAGAATATACATACCACTGTCCAGATGTTTATTTTAGTTTCTTTTGATAGTGGAGCATACAGTGACATTTTTGGACTGTTTGGAACTAAAGATTTAAATAATTTGTAAAAATGGTTATTAAAAACTAAACACAGTATTTTACCAATCAAGCGGATTCTGATTATTCAGTTTTCTCCTAGAAGTATGTTTTGCAAGTGAACTTGTTTCATTTTGCCTTAACAAAAATAAAATCTATTGGGATTGACATATGTACACTAATATGTATAAAATGGATAACTAATAAGAACCTGCTGCATAAAAAAATAAAATTCAAAAAAAAATCTGAAATTTGTTTGATAAAGTTATCCCTATAGTTAAAGTCCCTGCAATGAAATACCTTATTTGATGCCTTAATATTTATTTTAAATTCTAGGCCTTGAAGCCATGCCTCTCAAATGCTTAGATCAGCTATGTCAGAGTTCCCCAGGAGCTCAGGAAAAACCTAGTTTCCTAGGCCTTACCTCTAACAAGCCAGGAATCTACATTTGTCACAAGCATTCCAGGTGATTCATATGTATGTGCAAGTTTGAGAACATGTTGTCTCAGAGATATATTTACAAATGTTTTCCCTTCCTTAACTGCTTACCGCAAATTATGATCTTTTACAATAATAGCATTAATGATAACAGTAACAGTAATGGCTTGTATTTATTGAATACTTACTATGTGCAGGTACTTCTCTACATACTTTCCATGTATTATAACTCACATCATTCTCAAAATAATCCTGTGAGGAAGGTACCATTACAAATGGGGAAGTTGTCTCAGAGAAATAAGTCATTTATCAAAGCTCGTGGGTCGGGAGCAGAGGTGTGAAAACAGTCATCTGCTGTGCCTCTCAGCTGGAAATGGGTTCCACCGTTTTCTTCTTGTGGCCCCTTACTGTGCAGTTGTATTCTGCTACCTTTGGGTTGCCTGTGTTCCTGCATCCTGGACGCTCCAGGATAACTTAGCTGTGCCTCAGTTTGCTTCCAGAGACCACATGCCATTCTTCCATTTTCAGCTTAAATCTCCACTTTGGGGTTGTTTAGATATATAATAGATGTCCATCCTAGAACATAGAAATTCATGCTGTGGAATATCCACTTTTATCCCTGTTTCTGAAAGATTCCTATAAGAGGCTGCATAGCACTCCTACCCAAGTTCACCCCTTACCCCGCAAGGGAAAAACACCACAACAGCAATAAAATAAATTCCCAGTGTGCTTAAGATAAAGACAGAATCTTTTTACCATGATCTATAAAACATTGTGCATGGGGTGAAAGGTACAGTCTCATCTAATAAACCTGAATTCCCTAGATTCATATCACAGCTCCCTCCCCACCTCACTTTGTTCTTTCAGTCCTCAGCACACTCCTTCCCACCATGTCATCTTTGCACATTCTGTGTCTTCTGCCTGGAATGCTTTTCCCTCCCTTTTCCCCAAGGCAACTCCTGTTCTTCCTTTAGATCTTAGATTGCATTAGACCTCAAGGAAGAAGTGTCCATCCCTCACCCCCTCCTTGCCAAGGTCAGATCTATTGCTCTTGTCACAGTTACAGTTAAACATTTCTTCATGGGATTGTTTGATTCATGTCAGCTTCACCTGCCATGCCAGCTTTTGCTCACCATAATATTCTTAGCACCTGAAAGTAAGTGTTCAAAATATATTGAACAGGACTTGGTTTGAGTCCCAGATTTTCCAGTTACAAACCATGTCATCTTGAGCATATTACTTGAGAAAACTTCAACTCATAAATTAAGTAATTTGTTGTGTACAATGGGAAAATAATTATTAACTCATAGGATTTTTGTGAGGGATAACTATCTAGTAGATATTTAGAAAATATAATTATCTGATATAAGTAAAGTGCTTAGCAGGGAATCTGTCGTTATGGACAGCTGTTGCTATTAACAGTGATAAATATAATAATTAATGTAATAATGAGATATGTGGGACACATTTCCGACATTTTAACAGGCTCTTCCTTACCACTTTGTCCTCCACGGTGGGACATTTCCACTTCCTTTAATGCATTTTCCTGCATTATTCTTTGTGAGTGTCCATCTTTGACAGCATCTGAAACAGGGTCAGTGCTAGCTAGGTTCCCTACTAAAACCCAACCTGACCTTCTCTCATAGGATCTTTGTGATATAATAGGATAAGATGATTTCAAGCTTTTGAGGCATTCTAATCATAACTCTTCAAGAATTTGTTTCCAATTTGAATAAAAAAGAACTTTAAAGCAGCTGACAAAGGATTAATCTCCAAAATTTACAAGCAGCTCATGCAGCTCAATAACAAAAAAACAAACAACCCAATCCAAAAATGGGCAGAAGACCTAAATAGACATTTCTCCAAAGAAGATATACAGACTGCCAACAAACACATGAAAGGATCTCAGCATCACTAATCATTAGAGAAATGCAAATCAAAACTACAATGAGGGCTTCCCTGGTGGCGCAGTGGTTGAGAGTCCGCCTGCCGATGCAGGGGACATGGGTTCGTGCCCCGGTCCGGGAAGATCCCACATGCCGTGGAGCGGCTGGGCCCGTGAGCCATGGCTGCTGAGCCTGCGCATCCAGAGCCTGTGCTCCGCGACGGGAGAGGCCACAGCAGTGAGAGGCCCGCGTATCGCAAAAAAACAAAACAAAACAAAACAAAAAACAAAAAAAAACTACAATGAGATATCATCTCACACCAGTCAGAATGGCCATCATCAAAATATCTACAAACAATAAATGCTGGAGAGGGTGTGGAGAAAAGGGAACACTCTTGCACTGTTGGTGGGAATGTAAATTGATACAGCCACTATGGAGAATAGTGTGGAGGTTCCTTAAAAAACTACAAAAAACTACCACATGACCCAGCAATCCCACTACTGGGCATATACGCTGAGAAACCATAATTCAAAAAGAGTCATGTACCAAAATGTTCATTGCAGCTCTATTTACAATAGCCAGGAGATGGAAGCAACCTAAGTGTTCATCATCAGATGAATGGATAAAGAAGATGTGGCACATATATACAATGGAATATTAGCCATAAAAAGAAACGAAATTGAGTTATTTGTAGTGAGGTGGATGGACCTAGAGACTGTCATACAGAGTGAAGTAAGTCGGAAAGAGAAAAACAGATACCGTATGCTAACACATATGTATGGAATCTAAGAAAAAAAAAAAGGTCATGAAGAACCTAGGGGTACCCCAGACGGGAATAAAGACACAGACCTACTAGAGAATGGACTTGAGGATATGGGGAGTGGGAAGGGTAAGCTGTGACAAAGAGAGTGGCATGGACATATATATACTACCAAACGTAAGGTAGATAGCTAGTGGGAAGCAGCTGCATAGCACAGGGAGATCAGCTCGGTGCTTTGTGACCACCTAGAGGGGTGGGATAGGGAGGGTGGGAGGGAGGGAGACGCAAGAGGGAAGAGATATGGGAACATATGTATATGTATAACTGATTCACTTTGTTATGAAGCAGAAACCAACACACCATTGTAAAGCAATTATACTCCAATAAAGATGTTTTAAAAAAAAGAACTTAAGCAGCTGCTCAAACCAAGTACCTTGAAAATTGCTGATTAATTAAGCCCAGATTACATTTGGAATTTCATTTGACCTGTTGTTCACTGTTAGTCTGCAAAACCATCCAGATATTTCCCTCATAACTCATGTGTTTTTGAAGGTGTCCAGAAATTATCTTTCTTTAGATTTCAGACAATTGAAAAACATTTACATTCTACTTAAGTACGTGACTCAGACAGCAGAAATGTATAAATGAATAAAATGAAGATAAACAGTGGCTTCTTATCTATGTTCCTTTTCAAAAATGGTTTTCTGCTGTCATACCTCTTCTATTCCCTTCTCTGGATTCCTGTCCCCGGTATGTTTGGACCTACACCTTGAGCGTGATAACGTTGGGTGGCTTGCCCAGAGAAATGAGGGCCCTGCTGGGCAGCATAGATGATACTGTTTACCTTTCTAATTGTGTAAGCTGTGTCTTTCCAGCATGATTTTTAAATATTTTGCACATAAGGAATTTTTCTTAAATATCCCAGTGAGGACTTCGTACAGTACATTTCAGACCTCTCAGTAACTGCGTTCATGGAGAACTGCCTAACGTCAGGGATGGGAAAGAATGATAGGGGAGAGAGATAAGGGAGATAACTGAACTATTTACTCTCCCTCCACTCAGAATAGCACGGTGACAAACACCTTCTGATATTTTAGTTACCAAATCCACTGGCCTTCCCTTGGGTGATTGCCTTTTCATCTTGCAGCACTAGAATAGAGTGTATCACCCTCCGATGGATCTTCCTAAAACCACATCATGCTATTCCCGGAAACCTTCCTGGGCTCCCCATTACTATTTGAGTGAACTCCAGGTTCCTTGGCTTACCGTTCAGGCTCTTGGCAGTCCAGCCTTCGTCCTCCTCTCCAGCCCAAACACCGCTTCATGCCTTCGTGGAACCTCCTTTTGAGTCGCAGCTTTCCATGTCTTTTCCTTTCTGCCTCTCCCACCTCATACCCCAACTCTACTCTTAACATCCCGCCTGTCTCCTAGGTTCTGTCTTAAAGGCTTGATCAGCTCCAGACTAACCCACCAGTGACTGTTCCTGCCTCTGAGTTCTCAGAACCACTCATGTGATCTGGCACACCTTTCTTACTGTGGTGAATTGTGTTTCCGTGTCATCTTCTTTAATGAGATAGAAGCTTCTATAGACCAGGAACTTTATCCTGTGCATCTCTGTGGTGCTTTCAGTGCTTTTCTCTTAAGAGCTCAATAACAAGAGAACAAAAGAGGTTTTAAATAATATTTCATTACATTTTACTTGTACTATCTCATCTCTGACAACTCAAGGAAATCAGAGTATTCTTCGCATGCTATTGGCTGCGTTTATTCAAAACTTCATGCAGTGTAATGAGAATTTTTCTTCATTTTTATAAAAAAGTAGACTAAAGTATTATAGTGCTCTTCAACACTGAGTGTTCAGGTTCGGTTTATTCCTGATGCAGAGCACTTCCCGTCTAATTATATGCAGTGTCTGTTGAAGGGGACATGCTGCTAAAAGGAAAAGTGCCCCACCACCAATGCTTCCCGGTAGTCACGACCCAGGAGTGAGCTAAAATGTGTCCTTCGCAGATTGAGACATGGTGTGGTGGCCATATTACGCAGGCATTACGAAAGCACTGTTAGAAGCAAGCTGTCTTTCCATTTCAGTAAATGAAAAGCCTTGCAACAAATTCTAAAAACTGAGAAAAATGTCTTAAGGCCTTGAAAAATTTCTGGCTACTCTCACCTAAAAATGGACAGGTGATTAATGGGAGGATTTGGAATATGTTCCTGTCAGTTGTCCAGATGTGACCCCCTGTCTCTAGGGAACCTCTGACCCCTAATTTTATGACAGTTGATTTTGCAGGACCAGATACTAGTGCCCAGAGAATGACATTGCTAGAAAGCTTGTGTGTTTTGAGTCCTTGTTAATCGTGTTATTTTACTCCATTCAGGGTGAACCAGATACATGTTATAAAAAACATTTCTGACTATATCTCAAAATGTGCCAGTGCTGGGGTTGGGTGTCCAGAGCTTAGGATAAGGGTTTAGGGCAGAAGCCCCAGGTGTTGTCCCTTTTCTTGTTATCAGTATTTTCCTCTATAGCGGAGTTGAAATTCTGTGAGTAGAATTTTATTTGTTTTGAGAACTTTTATGACAGCTAGATTCTGAACTCTCATAGAGGTTGCTTGTACAACCGGGTGTTAAAGTTCTTTCTCAAGGAAAGTGAGAAGGAGTGTGTGTGTGTGTGTGTGTGTGTGTGTGTGTGTTTGTGTGTCGATGTGATGTCACTGAGACTTTTGTATTATTTCCCTCATTTCCTTTTTGGAATAGTGGAGCCTCCTATTGATTCAGTCCCTCCCAGAAAACCACTTGCAGAAAAGGGTTTTATGCTTTCCCATCTAGCATTCTTTCTACTTTTTGCTTTAGGAAAGTTACTCATTTACTGAGCAAATGTTTATCGAGAGCTTACCATATGCCAGACTCTCTTTTAGGCACTGACATACAGCAGTTGAACAAAGCAGATAAAATTCCTGTCTTCGTGAGGGAGACAATCCTCAAACTTAAGTATACAGAAACCAAGATTGTTCAAACCACTGGTTAGGGGGGAAAAGGGTAGAGCAAAGGGAGGGAAGCTTTTGTGAAAAACAAAATGAATTTAAATAGTCTTCTTATAAAGCACCTCTAAGTCATGTTCTCTCAGGTAGTTTAAGTCAGTAGCCCATAGGTTGTGATCTGGAAGGCTCTGCATCTGTGTACGTCTCTAATCCACATGAGTAACGTGTGCAGGGGGGCATCTGAGCTCCGTCTTACTCTTTAGTTGGGATACCTTAAGTGAACATCACATGTGGAATGCCACCATCTCAAAAAGAGTTCAAATTGCCCCTTTCCCTTTCTGCACGACTGTCATGGGTCAGAATAAGCAGAAGGCAGCCACCGTATTTGCTGTCTTGGCACATACTTGTTGGATTCTGGACAAATGTGGATGAGAAGAATTCTTGATGAGAGAGATTGATTCCTGTTAGCAGTGCGATGCAATGTGGTAGTGAAGGATAGGTGTTAAATTGAAGCTTCCTGAAGCTGGGTCCATGCTGAGAGACACGTCTGGGCTTCGCACTGAATCAGATTTTATGAAGCTCCATGAACTGAACTTCCTGCCTTTAACTCTCAAACTTTTACTCTCAGTCTGTTGCTTTGTGGGAGTTATTTTCAAAACAGTGTCTTTCAGAATATATACTCTTGGCAGAAAGGGACCTCAGCTAATTTCTCTTTCAGATTATGAACTTTTAAAATTAAAGTTGGAAGGTTGGGTCTATACTACCATAATGTTTTTACCATGAAAATCATTGTGATAGAAGAATACATTTATTAATGAAAAGTGTTTTTGTATGTCTGAGAAGTCTCAGAATCCTAATTTCTAGATCCCTAATTAGAATTTTTATCACTTCTCAGAAAAATGCACATCTCAGACTTGAAAGTTTATTTTGAAAAGGCAATTCCTAGAGCCGAGCACACGTTCATACCAGCATACATGATTATTTCATTGGTGTATCATACTAAGGGGAAAAAATGGATTCTTGACAAAATAGGTTGCTTCCTGCCAGAATGTTACAGGACTTTCACAGGCCCTGAGAAATTCTGCAGCCTTCTGGAAGAGATCCATTTCATCCAAAGGAGTGGCACTGAGGCCTCAGCCCTGAAAAGCGTTAGCCTAACACTTCATCTGCACTTGGAACCCACGTGAGGAGTGCTGTCTAGAGGGGGTGTGTTCAGGGGAGGGGTGCCCCCTTTGTTGTTGAAATAAGACTCGCTGCTGTGGTCTGGTGCTGGGACTTGTGTGGCAGTAGGACCGGATGGGTGGGTCGAAGGGAACTGTGTGGGAGTTTGTCTAAACAGGGCCCGGCAAATACTGGTCCTGATCCAGTCTGGGGAAATCAGCAAAGCCAGGAGTAATAGAAACCGAGTGCAGTAAGGCTCCCAAGGGGGCCCATCCTTGGGAGACTGGGGAGCCAAGAGTGGGCACTGGGGCTGTCATGGGACAGAAATCCATGCAAGGGAAGCAGGCCCTGGAGGACCAGCCCCAGGAAGGGGGCTTGTGCTGTCCTCACTGTCTAGGTGTACTTTCCACCCGCTCCAGCCTGTCTCAGGGATCCACACCCTCGAGCAGAAGTGATTGTTCATTCATTTGATCAACACTATTCAGCATCTACAGTATGTGTGAGGTGTTGGGGATACAAACATTATTCATCCCTAAGGATTCACAGCCTAGTGTGGGAAACAGACCAGTGAGCAAATAACTGGAGAAGAGAGAGAACTGCCGTGAAAAAGGTGGGAGATCAGAGTGCCCATGTGTTCAGGCCTGCCCTGGACAGTCCGTCACTCCTGTTGTATCAGCATAATTATCAGTAGTGCCCCCTGTCCTCACAGGTGTCTGAGTGTGGTCCCCGTGGATCAGGTGCTGTGGGTGTGCCAGGGAGAGGGTGTTCAGCCCTGCCTGAGGAGCTGGGGGATGGGACAGTGGGAGTCTTGAAGGATGAATTTGCCACATAGATAAGGAATAGGGTTTAGGCCCAGGAGATAATTTTCCCAGCAGGGGGAATAGTGTTGATCCAGTGGTTCAGCAGTTGTTATTTGAGTGCCTGTCAAGTACCAGGCATGAGTGCAGGTACTGGGCAAATATCTTGGCCCTTTTGAGCTTACATCCTAGCAGGGGGAGAGACCATAAACCAGAGAAGGAAATAAACTAAATGGTGTTGGAGATGGTGACGAGGGCACAGAAGGACGGTGTGAGGGTGAGGGTTCCACGGTGTATCGTTTGATATAGGGTGGCCAGGGATGCCTCACTGAGATGGTGATACTCCAGTCGTGTCCTGGGGGGTGAGGGGGCGAGCCGTGTGAAGTGCGGAGGGAGGAGCGTTCTGGGCCAAGGGAACGGCGTGTGCGAAGAACCGAAGGGGAGACCCAGAGATACGACATGGCCCGTCCGTGATCTCAATTCCTGTGGTTCCCAGAGGCTGGAATGCAGGATGCAAGCTGGGAAGGGGGATATATGGTAGAAGAGGAAGAGCAGATCTGGGTCACAAATGGCTTGTGTGCTAAGGATTTGCAGTTTTAAGCAGGCAGGAGGAGAGATAAGGTCAGCCTTGAGATGTGGACTGTTCAGGAGCCCCAGGGGAAGAGGAACTCAAGGACAGTGAAGTTTAGGGATCTGGTTGGCTTTGGCAGTAATCCAGACTAGAAGGGAAGAGGGCAGAGTCTCATCTGGAAATGGGTGGACATTTCGGAGGCAAACCCATAGAACCCGGTGGGAGTGACTGAAGGGTGAGGGGGGCGGGAGGGAGGCTCCAAGGCCAGTCATGACTCCCGGCTGAGCTGGGGGGGTGGATGCCAAGCAATTCCCGAAAAGCTGAACTAGTCTGGAGACGGCCTTGTAAAGCAGCGGTGGGCACTGGGGGTTGGCATGAACATGGAGTAGGGGGCTTCCTCCCTGGCACCTTCGTGTTCCCTGATCCAAGCATGGGGACAGAGTGGCTTGTCTGAACTTGGGGAAGAGAACGTGTGTAGACCTACATTTCCAGTATTGGCTCCTTTGCACTCACGCTCAGTCACTGAGCATTTCTCTTTTATAAATATGCTTCTGAACGGTTTTAAGTAAAATTTGAATAATCCCTCATTAGTGTATGAATTTACCATGTAGCTGTTTTATTTTTAAGGTAATTATTTGTTCTGTGTTCAGTTGTTTATGCCTCTTAACTCCTTGGCTGTACGTGGCTTTGATCTTTCTCCTCAGGTGATTATGATTCGGGAAGCAAATAGACCCACTTTTGCTGTGTGTGAACTCCCCTCTCCCATGTTTTCTGCTTTTTGGGTCTGTGGTTCGCTGTGTCTATTTTTAAGAGAGTGCAGTTTTATAGTCTTATTTTCTTATTCCTTAAACCTGATGGCTTGAAATTTCAGCATTGAGACATTCACTGCTCTCATCAGTTCCCATGGTCCCTTATCACCTGTTTGTTTTATTCCCCAGTGGCCCAAGAGCAGATGTTGTGTGTTTTCTGATACCAAAGGTATGGTTATTTCTAATACCAATTCTCCGATGCCAGCTGGGTGTCTAATGATACAATTCAATTCTGGTGCTAACTACCCAGAGTTATTGCCGGTCCCAGAGGTCAAGGGCTCAGCCCCACAAGACAGCCCCCACTTCAGATGCCAGTGAAAAATGGAGTGCCCAGGCCACCCACACTTCTACCCAGCTGACTACAAATTTGGGGGTTTCCACTACCCCCTCAGGTTCAGTACTTCGCTGGAATGACTCATAGAACTCAGGAGGACGCTCATATTTACTGGTTTATTGTAAAGGATGCAACTCAGGAACAGTCACATGGAAGAGATACGTAGGGCAAAGTATAGGGGAAGAGGGGTGCAGAGGTTCCTTGCCCTCTCTGGGCAGGCCAGCTTCCCAGCACATCAGTGCCTTCAACCCAGAAGCTCCGGAATCTCCTTGTTGAAGAGTCTTTATAACCCAATCTGCAGCCCCCATCCCCTTCCTGGAGCTGGGGAGGTGGAGCTAAGTACCCACCCTCTGATCATGTGTTTGGTCTTTCTGGTGACCAGTCCCCAGCCTGAAGCTACTTAGGGGTCCCACCACGAGTCACTTCCTTAGTGTAAACTCAGGTGTGGGCAGAAGGGGCTTGTTATGAATAACAAAAGGCAGTCCTGTTGCTCAGGAAATTCCAAGGGTTTTAGGAGCTCTGTGCTGGGAACCAGAGACACAGAAGAAATATATTTCTTATTGTACCACAGATATGCATGCACGTATGGGTACATCCTTCTTAAGAAGCATAGTAAGCTTGTCCTGAAATAAGACTTGAGTGTTAGCTTCCTGAAGCCAGGTTGATGTCGGAGTTTCTGTATGGTGTTCTAGAAACCTGAATTAGTGGGCCTTCTTTTTATAAGAAATATCTTAAGGGTAGTTCAACCTAAGGGTAGTTCAGTTCCGTAAACATTGAATGTTATAAAGACTCAGCTGTCCAGTCCCCTCTCAGGCACCCCCTCTACATGGGCCCTGGACCCCCTCCAGCCCCTCTTATACCCTTAAGGACATTACTCTGTGATTCTTTCCCCTCTCCACTGTATTATCAACTTTTTCTTCTCCCTCCTCCCTTTCCACCAATGCACATGCTATAATATTTCTCTTGATTCCATGTCACCTAGCTATCACACTGTTTGATTCCCTTCATTACTTTTTGAAAAAGTTGCACATACTTGTTGTCTCCAGTTTATCTTCTTTTCTTTATTAAATTCACTCTAGTCAGACTTTTATCTCTCTTCTCCATGAAAACTGTTCTTTTCAAGATCATCTATGACCTCCATGTTGTCAACTCCAATAGTCAAATTTTGAATCTTCTTCTCTCTTTAATTATCAGTAATATTTGACAGTGTGACCAATTCCTTCCTAAAACCCTTTTTAAAATTTGACTTTCTGGCCTCCACATTTTCCTGTTTTCCTCTAGCACACTGGCTGTTCCATCTCCTGGGTAGAAGGCTGGATGTGCCTCTTCCTCTCTACCTCTGAATGCTGTTATGTCCAAGGGTTTGGCTTTGGGGCCTTTTCCTTCTCCTCTGTAGGCACTTAGATGAGCCCATTTGGGCTTTAAATATGTCCTGATGCCCCCAGATTTAGGTCTCCAGCTGGACCTCACCCCTGAGCTCCTGGTGACTCAGCTACATTCAACCCTTCAGTATCTCCCTGGGGTGTCCAAGAGGCACCTGGAACTTCACATGCTTCAGACTGGAGGGCACCCCCGTCCCCATCCTTTCTCTCTTCTCGGGCAGCGGCAGTACCATCCTTCGGCTACTCACACCACAAACCTTTTCTTCCTTCTCTCTCCCACCCCGCATTCAGTCCACTATCGGGTCTTGTTGGTGCTGCCTGTACATATCCCAGTCTCGCCACCACAGCCACCGTGCTCGTCTGAGCTGTCATCCTTTTTCACTTAGATTATTGTGGCAGCCTCCTAACGGGTCTTCCTGTTTCAACTCTCCAGTTGTCGCCTTCTCCCACACCTCGATCCCCTGGCCATCTTTTCCCCAAAAATGTGGCGGCTGTGGGCTAAAGTCCTCTTTCTTAAAGATGTCCACGGGATTGTTCTTCTTTGCTTTGGAAACCTGCAGTGGCTCGTGCGTGACCTGCAGAGCTCCACTTGATGTGGGCACTGGCCACCTGACTGCACTTGTGAACTTCCCATCCCCTTGCTGCAGCCATGCTGGTTCCTCACTGCTCCTCTCACACGCCACCCGCTCTGCGTCACTCTCTCCCCTTCAAGGGACCAACTTGTTTGTTCTCTCACTTCAGTTAGGGAACGCCTTAATCGTCACTGATTACCTAAAATACCTAAAATAGCAACCCCTGCCCCAGCCATTCACTGTCCCCTTAGACTGCTTTACTTTTATTCGTTTATCATCTGACATTTCACTAGGTGTTTGTTGTGTCTTTATTATTTGTCTCCTGTATTTGAATGTCATCTTTAGGAGAACAGGGGCTTTGTTATTTCACATAGCAATTAGAATCCATGGCAGTTAGAATAATGTCTGTCCTGTAGCAGCTACTCCATAAGTATTTGTTGAGTGAGTGACTGAATTAGTGAATATGGTGAGCCTACTCTTTGTTAGGAACTGTGTCTAGAAGATACACGTGATCTTTGTCTTCAGGAATCTCAGGCTAGTTGGGAGGAGAGGGGAATGGCTACATAAGCGGGTCATTTTTTTTTTTTTTTTTTTTTTTTTGCGATACGCGGGCCTCTCACTGTTGTGGCCTCTCCCGTTGGGGAGCACAGGCTCCGGACACACAGACTCAGCGGCCATGGCTCACGCGCCCAGCCGCTCCGCAGCATGTGGGATCCCCTCGGACCGGGGCACAAACCCGTGTCCCCTGCATCAGCAGGCGGACTCTCAACCACTGTGCCACTAGGGAAGCCCCGAGCAGGTCATTTTAATATAATAGTGTTCTTGCAATGACCGGGAATAAGGTGGAAGCACAAAAAATTGGTGGGTTCAGAGATTCTGAAGGTGCCACCTATGTTGAGTCTTCAAGAAGGAATTCTAGAAATAGGTGGCCACTGTAAAGTGTAATAATGATCTACATAGAAGATAAAGCAAAGGACGGACCAGTTTGGCTAAGCCACAGTGAGCCAGGATGATAGGAAGGTATTTGAGGAAGGTAAAAGGTATTTGAGTTGAGATGATAGCTACATGTAGAACTTTTTTTTTTTTTAAATAAAACATTCAAATACCAGTCTACTTTAATCATTGGGAGGATTGAAGGATTATGTTTATTCTAAAGTAATAGGAGGAGAGTTTGGGATGAGGGCATTACTTAAAATTACAAGCTTATGTGTCGGGAAAAATTGCCGTCTTGCATTTTCAGTCACCAAGTGGAAAAAAAAATTGTGACTTGTTAAATATGCCTAAGTGTGTACGTGTATAAACGCAGTGTTTTAATGAATGAGTGGTAAATGACTGAATGTTGAAATGCATTTTGTAAGTATAAACAGATGTTAGTTCATTATGTTTTATGACAAAACCTCTAGTTGCTATTGGTGATGAATCATAATGTTATTCAGGAGGAAGAACATTTGATACACAGCAGTCCTGATTTTCACTCGTCATTGACTTATGCGAAGGATGTGCTCTCCTTTGGAGACGGAACCCTCCCCTCGGGATATTTGTGTTCATTGTCTGAATGCGTGGGCCGTCAGCTTGAGGTCTGAAAAGAATATGCCCAATTACGTTAGAAACATAACGTAATAGATGGTTTAGTCTAATTTCACAAGAAGTTAGCAGTAGAGGAATAAGTTAGAATGCATACATTTTCTACTCATCTTTGTCCTTCAGTCCACCTCAACAGCACAACATTAGAAAGCACCTGAACGGAGGGAAGATTATTTGGGTGTTTTGCACCATGGACCTTTATTTTGGGGACACACAAGCAGGCATCCTCTTAGGGTTGCCTACTTAAGACCTAGACTGCCACCGGAGGGGTCCATTTCCACTTTGACCATCTATATTTTCATGAAGCGTGGGTTGCTAAGGGCTCTTGAATGTTTCTTTAGGGCTTGCTAGTTTTTAAGCCACTCCTTTGATTACTTTCAAAAGACATACTCTCACCCTCATATACCCTACCTCACATTCCGTCCTACAGTGTTGCTGCTGCTTTTCTCTATATTTATAATTGCCTTGGCCATTGTTAAATGGCAAAAGCTTATACATAATTTTGTCGTGTGAATAGCATTGTGGATAAAAACAAGGATGTTAAAAACGGCAGAATCCCATCCGTGATCAGAGAAATGTATTAAAGACAATGTTACTGAAGTGTAAAGTTGTTAGGACATAAATTATAAAATGCACCCGTGTAGCTATTGTAAGATTACGCAATATGGGTGAGTCATTGCTGTCTGGTTACTCATTACCTGGAACATGGGTATAAGGAAGGAGAAAGTGTGGAAATGTGTGGGTGTTTCTTGGACATTGCTCCTAAAACAAATAGAAAATGGTGTATAATGCTTTGAACATTTGCTTCCTTTTCATAATGTACTATGATTGTCATTGTAACAGTATCCCATCTATGATTGCGTGTGCCTTACTTTGTCTTGCAGGCATAGATAAGGTAGCATAAATGAGTCTTAGAACTTGAAAATCTTTGTCATTTTCTATATTAAAGATTTTTCTTTGGTGTTTGCATGTATCTGGCATTGATCTTGAACAGAACTTAGAAAATTAAAATCAGTCCTAAGAGAAAATTTTGATTGTGAAAATAGGGAGGTTGAGTTTGAATAAATTTGTGGCTAGGGATCAGTTAGTTGTAAGCTCTCCTTCTCTTGGCCTCTTCTTGCCTATCCCACTGTTGCTTTCATTTCTTCTTCTTTCCAGGCACCCTGGTCTTGTATTGTTACACTCACTTCACTCTTCTCCACGTATTCAAATCCTACTCATCTTTCAAGATGCATCCGGGGTACACCTGCATTTTGAAGCCTCTTCCCAAAAATGCCACTTGGTAGTCCTAACACGTATTTTCCATAGCATGCATTATGTCACAGTTGTATGGACTTTGTTGCATACTACCTTATATATTTCATTAATTGTTTCCTATTTAAGGGTTGGACAAGAGGAAGCATCTTTTGAGCAGGGACTATGCAATTATAATTATTTTCTTGCCTCAAGATCGGTGGTCTTAAAATCCATCCAGTATGTTTGTTTATCTATAGTTAACCTCAAGTCATACCATCCTAATGTATTGTGTACATTATAAAACATCCACAAGAACAGGAACTTTAAAAAATGATAAAGATCTGTAAGTAGAAGTTATAATATTTTATATCCATATTCCAGTGGCTCATCGTGGGCATACCCTGAGATGCACACACCTCACTTTGGAGACCTAGTGTTAGGGACATGTTAGGGACTCAGGAAGTATTTATTTTTAGCCTTCAGCTATTTTCTGCTGGTTGTTAACAGATTTTCTACCTGTCCAAAATAAACCTCAAGGCAATAGTCTAAGTATGTTTGACATCTAGTTAGGGAATCTCAGGGATGTATTAGAATAAGGTAGGCTATGCTTGGACAACAAGGCTTCACAGCTCAAGACACAACACGCTGAAGGTTTGCTTGTCACTGACCGCGCAGTCTGATGGGGGTCAGATGGTGTTCCTCAGAGGCTGTCCTCTAAATGGTGACTCATATACAAGCTGTAGTTGTAGCAGCTGGAACACATGGCTTTTAAGGTTGTTGTGGGAGGTGAAGAGAGAGCATAGTCAGCTCTTCCTCATTGGCTGGTGTGCAGTCACATGGGCCCAACCTCCTGCAAAGGAAGCTGGGAAATGCAGCCAGGAAGGGGAAAATGGAATGGGATTTAGTCAACATGTGGCATAGCCTCCTGTTTACTAGGATCATCTGTTCATTTCATTAGGGTTGTTACTGTTTGATAATTCAACTCATGGGTTACCATGTAAAGCAAGCTTCTGTATGAATTTAAACATGAGTTCAGTAGTATAATTTAGAAAGAAAATAAGTCCTCTTAAAGCACTTTCAAATATTTTTTCCTTGTAATGACTGTAATCACCGTGCATTTTCACATTTCCATTTGAATCTTATTTGAATACATTTTAAACTACAAAAGTAAAACTGTTCATTCATTTTTCATGTTTCTGTTGTTATTCCTTTTTTTTTTCATGCTGCTAATCGGCAGAGACTAGTGGCTTATTGGTTTATTATGAACAAAGGTTTTTAATAGTGTCACATTTCATTGCAGTTGTTCACAGGAGTAGTTAATATGTGAATATTATCTAAATACTTTAATAGTTTATGCCAGTAGATCTGTCTTTGGTCCAATTCCTATATTACCAATTTTCTTGGAGCCAATATGTTTATTGAGAGTTTTAGAAAATTAGATGCTGATCTCATCTATATTAATTCACATATTCATCTGTTGGGAATTGTGGCAAAATGGGTTTCACCAGCTTTGAAACTTAAGCCAGTGCAATGTTAATTTTTTTGGATTCAACTCTTCTGAGAATGAATGAATAAGAATCAGTTTCCCTTACACTGAGAAGTTTAAGTTGTGTTTAAGGACAATGTTAGTTAAATTCTTTTTCCAAATATGAATGTAGTCAAAGATGGAAGGTGAAGAAATATTAAAATTTTAGAGGTGACTGCAGAAGAATATTAATATTACTTCTGGCTGATAAATTTTCATTTTAAAGCTATAATACTAATTTTCATGGTGGGAAAACCAAAAACAACCCTGCACTCCCAATAAATAATGTCACTCTGTACTTTCATCTTATATAATGTAGACGATATATTACTTTTTCATTTTACTTCCAACTTATACCAGTCCTTCTCTTGTTAATTTTGGCCATGATCAGGTACTTTGCAAAAATGCTTACAGTACATCCTTTACATACTTTTCTTGCATCCTCTTAATCCGGAAAAATATGCTTGTTTTTTGGTAAACAGTTTCATTGGATATAAAAAGCAAGTTCCAGTTTATACATATCCATGCATTTATTAAATAGCTAATTATCTTCGTATGTGTATTTATCTTTTTTTTCATACAACACTGCATCTCCTTTTGGGAATAGACTAAGTTTTCTATTTTCTTTGAATGGTATAAGAGTACCAAATCAAGTATCTTGCTCATTGTCACTGTTAATATTTGTAGGCTGATGTACCCAAAGGTATGATCAAAAATCATTGTCAATCAACTCTTTGATGACATTAAATAGAACATTAAACTATCATATAGTTAAAATAGGATTCTGCTTAACCGTTAAACTAGATGCACACTTGCATATTGGGGGTTTTCTACTCTTCTCTCTGCTTGGAATGCCTCCGCCTCCACAATCTATATGTGTGTGTGTGTGTGTGTGTGTGTGTGTGTGTCTGTCTGTCTGTCTGTCTGTCACAAGTTCTCCTCCCTCACCTCTTTCAAGTTTTTGCTCACATGCCACCTTCTTAGCAGGTCCTTCCATTGTTATCCTTTCTAACAATTTCATCCTGCTCCCCTTTTCTGCCCTGTCCCAGCATTCGCCATCCCTCCCTCGCTTTATTTCTCTCTTTTACCAACTTCCAGCACATACTTTACTTATTTTCTTTATTGCCTGCCTTCCCCTCCACCTCACCCACAGGAAGTCAGGTCCATGTTCACTTCTGTATTCCCAGTGCCTAGAACAGTGTCTGGCACATATTAAACAGTCTGTAATATCAGTTAAATAGATTAGATAAACCTTTAATCACATGTTCAGAAATTTCTGATGTTCTAGGAATTCATATCAGAAGATGAAGCCAGACTGTAAGGACTTTGCTTGGATATCTTAGCTTGATATTTAGTGACTTCTGAAAAAAAAAAGGGGGGGGGGATTTTCAAATGGTGTGATATAATTTTTAAAATTTAGGAACCACCTTCTTTAAGTATTCATAATAGAGAGTAGAAAACAGTAAAATTATTCAAGTATGAGATGTGAATGTAATAATGCTAATATTACAGCTAAATTTTCACAGGTAAACTTGTGCTGTCAACAGATTTATTGGTGGTGGTTTTGAGTTGTGAATGCCAGCAAAGAATTTGTGAATGGAAAATATTTAATTCTAAGGTTCCTTTCAACTCTAAAACCCTATGAGTATATGATCCTCCTGTTTAAGAAATGTGTGATGTATTTTAGGAAAAAATTCATTAAAATTTTTTTTTTAATGTTAGTGAATAACCGGTTTGCTTCAGTTGTCTAGAATAACTAGGTAGTCGGGGCCATTTCATTCTTTAGAGTTTCTGAGGTCACAGTCTAAATTAGAGAAATTGAAGATTAGTTAACATATCTAGATTTAAAGCCTGGTTTTGCCCTTTTCCAACTTATTGTCAACTGGGCACTTGTGACAGAAATTCTGCTTTATCAGCATGGAGATGTACCAGCAAAGTCTTATTTGCATGGAATAGAAGGCAGATATTTTCCAATTCTCTTTATAGAGGTAACTCTCAAGAAATAAGTTTTATTAACTCTTTTTGAGTTGCTGGTGACCAAGATTTGGTTAATTTACTCCAGAGATCGTAGTGAATGGAACTGTACATTTTCATAAGCACATGCCTTTTTTCAGTACCTCCAAAAAAGCATGTAAGGAAAGAGTCCTCTTGGAATGGGCAAGGAAGGAGAAGAATATTGGAGTTTTTCAGAAGAGGGGGGGAGTTTTGAGGTGATTGGGTGATGGGTTAGGAGAAAGCATAGAATTAGGAATGAATAGATACAGAATCCATGCCAACAGTCATGCATTCAGAGTTCCTATTTCCATAACATGAGGTGGGGCGATAGCCTTTTGAGGTTTCTTTTGACTCAGTGTTGCTGTAATTTTTAAACTGTAGTCTTTTTATTCTGGTAAACCTGTGTCTATCTGCTTGCACACTGAAGGTTTTTCTAGATTTGTGAATTTAGAATGTAACAGTTTTAAGTGAATAAATGAAAATTTTCTGGGAAATTGCCATTCTTAGCTATGCTTATAAGGGGGCTCATATATTTTGAGGGAGGTCTGTCTACCTACCTACCTATCCTTCCATCTATCCTCACCCCCCTGCTCCCCCCAAAAAAAACCAGAGAAGAACTGTACATGTATCCATGGATTTTAGTCTCACCAATTTCAGTATTTGATCATTTATAGTTCAAAGATATGTGAGGAATATGAATGGGAGCTAATTGTCATATCTCCTCATATTGAAAATTGACTGAAGGCAGCTTACTGTTTTATAGTCAGTATTATAAAATAAATAGCTTTTAAAAAGTCAGAGCAGGTTGGGGCTTTTTTGAGCAGAAGCCACCTGTTCTCCTTGCTTGGTTGGCCCTGTAATAAACCTTTCTCTGTTCCAAAAAAAAAAAAAAAAAAGTCAGAGCAAAGGGAAAAGAAGAAATGAGACCTAAGCAAAAGTTAATCTCATGATGTCCTCTATGGTTATTGAACTTGGATTTTTCATTTCCTGGTGGTCAAAACAAAAAGGGAAATATGATCAGTTACAAACTTATTTTTGCACATAAGATCAAAGCACTTGAGTTGCTCAAGAGAAGAAAAGTTTTCCTTACCAGTTAGCTTTAAAAGTGATTTTAAAGTCTTATGGGACTTACGAGATGAAGGATGTCATCTGGAGCAACACCTCCCAAAATTTCCTTGCAGAAAATAAAGTAGTGAATTTTATATGGCTGCTTTTCATGCCACTTCACTAAGAAGAAGCAGAGGACATAACAACAAAGCACAGTTTAGGAAAAGCAAGTCTATAAGACACATTGTCATCCGGGGCTGCTCAACAGAACCACCACAGAATTCCATCAAATCTGTGGAGTGTAGGGGAGGGGCGGTGAGGCATCCACTCCCCAGGTGATTCCAGTGTGCGTCCAAGGTTGAGAACCACTGGTACAAGTACCTACGTTATTGATGGTTTGGTTTGATTCAGGAATACAAGGAACAGATAGATTGTAGTTTCTCCCTCAAGTGATACTGTGACAGTTTTGTATGTTCCTTTATTTGTTTTCTTTTTTTAATAACTGGGCTTTGAATTAATGGTGGTGTGCAGACCCTTAGAGGTTGTATTCTCTGGAAAGGGCCCAGAGTCCACATGCTCTGTTGTCAATAAAAAGATAGAGCCTTTATTTTAAAATAAGGTTGTCGTCATTTTATGAAAATTGAGGAAGGAAACCAAGACTCATTTGAATAGATGGCCCCCTGCTCTCCGTAGAGTTACGGACCATAGACATGACAAATAGAAGATTCTCTAGACTGGAACTAGTTTATGGTGGTGATTAGGCAACCATGTAGGGTATAGGGATGGTGCCAGTCTTTGGGTCTGGAGAGTTATTGCAGAGATTGGTATTTCCTCAATTAGTAGGTATTTGAAGTACACATATCTGGAGAGAGCAGTCATATAGGTGTTTGCGAGTGTGTGTGTGTTTTCTTTTTTTTTTTTTTTAACCTTAAGCAATAAGGTTAGGGACTATAGAATAGTTTTAGGAATTGGGATTCCATATTTGAATGACTTTATAAAAATTGTGGAGAAGTCTTCCTCCAATGCGTGTCACAGTTTTGAAACCTGAGAAATGTGGCTTTGTTCCAAACCTCTGTAGATTTCCCTCTGTCGCTAAGCCTGCTATTGGCATATAGAAAGCTCCATTAAGGGTCATTTGGTATCATTCTAGGACATGTCACTAAATTGGTTGGATTCCACGGCATGTCAGATCTCAATGGCTTGTCTAAGCAGTCTTTTAACCAGTTTAAGTTACAAAGATTTAATGTGTGGGGTCTTTGAAGATTTATTGGTTTATTCATGTAACAAAAATTTTGAGTGCCCCACCTCTGTCTGTCCCAGTGATTTTCTTGTGTAGACTCTCTGCTCTGAAGAACATAAATTCCAGAACAGTGAAACTCCATTCCTTCTTGGGGGGTGGGGTCTTTTGCTGGGGGTAGCAGAATGGGACTGTTATGAGTGACTCTTAACAGGCTGTGGTTGAGGGAGAGCCTTGAACTTCATGGTCTGGAGGGTAGGGAGAAGCCTCTTTTTTATCTTCATGTCCTTTGACACTGGGTGCACATTTCCTGGTGGATTGAAGGCACTCGATAGATATTGGCCGCAGAACTCGAGAAGCAAGTTAGGATAAACATGATGATTTGCTTAGAGGGACCTTGCGAAGTGACTCTACATATTTTGGAGAGGAGAGTGCTACCAACTGGGGGCTTTAAGAAGCAGTAGAAGCAGGATCTTCTCATCAGCCAGTTCTGGAAATGACTCTAATTGCTTTTGCCACTTAGTTCAAGAACTAGCAAGGTCCTAGAGCGTTACCAGTGCAAATATAATCATACCATGCCTTTCTAAAGCAGAAGATTATAGATGACCATTTGCCCATGTCTTTAAACAGAATCTATATAGATTAGCATTAGGGAGAATTCCTAGATAATAAGAAATAACCTAAGTGAAGAATTTCAGCTAGAAAGTGTAAAATAGAGTCCCAGGGACTTCCCTGGTAGCGCAGTGGTTAAGAATCCGCCTGCCAACGCAGGGGACACAGGTTCGATCCCTGGTCTGGGAATATCCCACATGCAGTGGAGCAACTAAACCCATGCACCACAGCTACTGAGCCTACGCTCTAGAGCCCACGAGCCACAACTGCTGAGCCCATGTGCCACAACTACTGAAGCCTGCATGCCTAGAGCCTGTGTTCTGCAACAGGAGAAGGCACCCCAATGAGAAGCCCGTGCACCGCAATGAAGAGTAGCCTCTGCTCGCCACAATTAGAGAAAGCTGGCATGCAGCAACAAAGACCCAATGCAGCCAAAAATAAATAAATTTAATTAATTTTAAAAAACAGAGTCCCATTTCTCTTCAACTTTCTTCTTTGAGTATGTTAAATTTGGGAAGGCTCTTTTTTTGTAAAGATATGAACGTGCACTTACATAGGCATACTTGAATAACATATCTTTCAATTTCTCCCTTACTTGGTTTATATATACCAACTATTTACAAATCAGTTGGTAAACTTAGAGTTTGAAAATGCCATACATTAATTTTGTCAATTTCTTACATGATTCAGAGAAAAGACTATCTTAGGATTCATTTCACCAATTTATTCTGACCATACACTGTGTGTCAGCCACTGAGATGATGAGTAATAATTTCTGCCCTCAAGGGAGGGAAACTAAGCAAAATGGTCTCCAGAAATTTAAACCACATGTTAAGGATACAGTAGATGTATAAATGGGATTTTTTAAAAATAGGTGTATAGGCAAGGATCTCTTAGAACAAGGGGAATCATTGAAGACTTGCAAGAGAAGAGGGTGTTTGGTGGGGACAGTGGGGCAGAGGAGGAACCAATAGGGAGATAAGCCAGGAGAGAGAGCTAGGCTTGCTCCTCGGAAGGGCCTTGCTTGGTTTGTAATCTGTGGCACGGATTAATCTGTTAGAAATAAGGCTCTTAGAGACTGGATTCTGGGTGAGTGGCCTGCCTGATTTTGACCCCTCTGGCCAGAAACTGGTCAGGATATCCATGAAGGAAGTTTTTAAGTTTAAGATTTTGTGTTGAAGATAGAAACTTGTCTTGAGCTTATATTCTATAATAAAAACGTACACTGGCACTGTGCATAGGGGACCTAGTATTGGTATCCAGCACCTCAGGGCATGGTCTGTTCTCATCTGGGATCTCTTGCCCCTACCCTGCTGATCAGGGAGGATTTTTGCTGGCTTCCGGTACTTTATTCTTAGTTTCTCAAAGTTTTGGTCTTTGAGCACAGTCTTTGTCAAATGACTTTTTCCCCCTGCAAATGTGTGGTGATAATACTAACTGCCTGCTTGCACATCTGAGTCTTTCTCTCAAATATATGTGTGATCTGTGTGTGTGACATTTCAAGGCAGTCATTTTCTTGTGGCCACTTTGCAGACATTGTGACCTGGCTTAAAAGACTTGCATGGTCTGTATTTAAGTCCAATTTGGAGCAGTGCTTTCTGTGTGCTGGAGTGATACGAGAGTTGTTTCAGACCCCTTTGTCAGTGTCAGGGCACTTTCTGTGTATCAGCACTAAATCTTCCTCCAGGGGTAGCTCAAAGCATTGTTGCTTCATCATCCCCCGCCTCAGGTGTGGGCCGGGCTCCGCCACAGAGTGGTGGAGAGCCAGAGAAGCTTGCAGAGGAGAGAGTGACCTGCTCGCATTTTAGAAGGAGGAGGGTGGTGGGGAAGCCAGCCTGCAGAGCAAGTGGTAAGTGTCGTATGGTATTTTCGGTTTACCCATTCTTACGTGGCCACTTTGGAGCCGTTTTTAAAAGGCAGACATTTTAGCATCACACACACACACACACACACACACACACACACACACACACACACACACACACACACACACACACACACACACACACACACACACACACACACACACACACACACACACACACACACACACACACACACACTAGTTAACCAAATACTGTACAGAGCAGACCTCCTGGCATCTTGAGCCTGCCTTACCTTATTGTTGAAGCCTCTTCCTTCCGTATGAAGGGGACCAGGACTGGGGTAAGGAGGGAGTGGGACTGAGAACCATCTGGGAGCCACACCCAAGTGAGGAGTGGTCATCCTAGGTCCGCCTCTCAGAGAGGGCTGTCAGTCACCCCAAGCCCGGAGCCTGCGCATTCTCTGAGGGCACTTCTGTCTCGGTGGTCTGATTAGTAATCTTCTGATTTCCTCCCTTTAGTCACTGAGTTGCTTTTTAAAATTGAGACATGGATTTGGCTGTGTAATATATATATATTTTAAATTTATTTATTTATTTTTGGTTGTGTGGGGTCTTCATTGCTGTGTGCGGGCTTTCTCTAGTTGTGGCGAGTGGGGACTACTCTTCGTTGCCGTGCATGGGCTTCTCATTGTGGTGGCTTCTCGTGTTGCAGAGCATGGGCTCTAGGCACGCGGGCTTCAGGAGTTATGGCACGCGGGCTCCAGTAGTTGTGGCACGCAGGCTTATTAGTTGTGGTTCGCGGGCTCTAGAGCACAGGCTCAGTAGTTGTGGCACACGGGCTTAGTTGCTCCGCGGCATGTGGGATCTTCCCGGACCAGGGATTGAACCCATGTCCCCTGCATTGGCAGGCGGATTCTTAACCACTGCACCACCAGGGAAGTCCTGTGTAATTTTTTTTTTTTTCCGGTTTTTTTCTGTTTGGAAACCCAGAGGAAAGATTTCTGCATTTTGTCTTTGTCCTGAATTTGTAGACCTTATTGGAATAGGTACATATTAAACGCTGCTGGGGAGGAGAGCCTCTTAGGATCACTCCAGTTCAGTTCAGACGGCTATGAAATTCTCAAACATGTGTCCAGTACTTCTGTCTGGTGCCTAAGCAAAATAAAAGCATTGTACTTAAAATTAGAGTACTCCATAGAATCATAATTTGGGGGGACAGGAATGATATAACCTTGCTTTGAGTTTAACAAATTTGGGGAAAAAACTTTGTTACAGAAACACATAAAAGCAAGAAGTTAAATCTGGCTGCAGTGAGGACAGGGGAGAAAAGTCTTGTTAATGAAAAATGGCATCATATTTTGACAGCGTTGTATCATGGTGGCTTGTGAAAGTGCCTTGCCTGGATATAGAAAATCCCTTTAAGAATTACTGACGCTCAGACCAGAAGTGAGGAACTTGTCTAAGGCAGTAAAAAAACCAGTGATGGAGAGGAGAGGAAGGGGAAGATTTGAAGGGTATTGGGTACCTGGATGAAAGAGTCAAGTAAAATTTTAATTCAAAAAAATTTTTTTCTGGTACTCGTATCCCTCGTGCTTTAGAGAGAGGTTTTTGTTGTTTTTTAAGTGAGCCACGTAGACCAAATGACTTATCTGCGAATGACTGAGTTATTATCTAGTTAGATAATACATGTTTTCTCTAAACTGAGCACCTGAGGGTAGGGATGACATCATTTGTATTCCTCTGCCTGACACTCTCTGTGGCACATAGAATGTTTATTGAATTAATAAGTACTAAATTCTCTTAAAATGATTTCCAAGATGTTTCTTCCCTTACAATATCATGATATGAATTTAGCTAATTTCAGGAAGTCTCATTATTATTATCATTTTGCCAATTCACTTTCCTTTCTCCACAATAATATATGCAAACTCAGGCATTACATTGTATATACCCTGTGGTCTATGTGTTTGTATGTATGTGCATGTATCTTTTTATAATCAGGCATCTTATTAATATTTGTTGATTTCATTGAATTTTGCATCCACTCTATGAAATGGTGGTGGATCTCGTTCTTCAGATGTGAATATATTTATGACCTTGATTCCATAACATGCAAACTTAGACCCATCTGGCCTTTCAGTCGTTTATTCAGCTCCTGCTCTGTTGTGGACGCTGTGCAAGGGGCATCTTCTGCACAGCTCTGTAAGGCTGGATGCATAAACCAAAGCTTGAAGAAGTTGTTAGCTTTCCCTACTGCCCACTCCCTCTCCTCTGTGCTTTTTTTTTTTTTTTTTTAAATAAACCACAGCAATGTGTACTTGGAGTTCCCATTCAGATGCCATCTCCACTCAGTGCCTTCCACGATAACCGAAGCCAGATTTCTCTGCACTTCTTCAGTACATGGTGCCATGCAAGGTGCCCAGTGCAGCATCGTCTATTGCAGACGAATGTCCCTGTGTCTCTCTCTTTCTCTTACTGGAGGGAAACTGGGACTCCACCTCATGTCCTTGTATCCTGTGTACCTGGCAGGCACTGGCGGGGGCTAATCAAAGTTAGAGATGCAGAGTGCTTGACATTTGAACATTGTAAACATGAAAGGTTGATTTTACTGAACAGTCGTAACTGTTTGGTTTGTGGATGTGAGGTGCCTTAGATCAGAATGTGTGTTTCAGTGTTACACAAAGACACACAGAATGGCATACAAGGTGGCACATTTTTACGCTTCAAATCAGTAGGGAACACCTATCTGAAAAATCTGTTCGCATTTTGAGAACTTGAAATCATTCTGTTTACTTTAATGAATAAATCATTAAGTCCTAAGGACAATTAGGACGATCATTGGAATAACTTCTCTTGGGATAGATTTCTCCCCCACCCCCAGGATTGAGTTGCCTGTAATAAAGTCATAAAAACTATGAAATTGGTTGAAATAAGCTATGTTGCCGAAAAGCTAAGAAACAGTTGTGTTGGGAATTTGTTCAATTGTATTTACCTTGCTCAGGAAAGGCTATTCTTGTAGACAGTAACTGTGTAGTTACTTTTATGAGAGTTGGGTAATAAAAGATGATTGTTAGTATTCCTTTGTTAAAAGAGATGCTAAAAATACTTATAAGGGCTTTTTGAATTTGAATTAAGAGCCCAGTTGTCTGTTTGTTCTTTTCCCCAGATCAGGTGTGTTTTGTTAATTTCTGGACAGGGGAAATAACATAATTTCCTCCTTACTCTCTGCATTCTCCCAGCCTCTCTCCTTGCATATGCCTTGGGGTTAAGATTTTACAGTTTTCCATGACATGCCTTTGTCAGTAAAAGTCATTTTTTCCCAATTTGAATGTTTTTAGGAGATTGCTCATGTGTTTCTTACCTTCTCCCACACCTCTTTTTGGGGGGACTTAGTGTCTTCCCTGTTCGACTGAGGACAGATTCTCTTCATCTTCATTCCCAGAACCCTCACAGTGAATGAGCATAATGCCTTTCAGCTCATGGGTGCCTGGGAACCTCACGCTTGTGAATGTTCTCACTAGCCTCCGCATACTCTTCCATTTTAGTTGTTAGGGGACTGATCCACACAGTAGGAACCACCCACACTTCGTTAATTTGTGAGATAAGGCCTGCAGCAGCAAAGACTGATAAGCTGGAATCTGTGCTTTTAACTGCCTGCCAAGCCCCAAGCAGGATGCTGGCCCTGTGGAGGGCTTTCCCCTGTGGCCTCTCATGCTCAGGGCACCATTTGCAGAAGGAAGTCCTTAGCGGCAAAGGGATTACCGCTAAATTCCAAAGAGTGGCTTCCAGGCCCTGAAGGCAGATGTTTCCTCCTCACTGCCTTCATATCTTAAGTCCAGTCCTTTTCCTTCCTGACATAATTTAGTCTTTTTTAAACCTCTTATCTACTTCCTAATGCATGTCTTCAATACCTGGCTTTTGCAATCCACCTTTGAAAAGGAGTCATCCCTTGGCCCAGTCCACCTTCACATGCGTCTCCAGGAGAAGGAAGTTGTTTGAGGGACACTTAGCCAGCTGGCCTTGGCCGGGGTAGACCTGAGGAACTCCATTATGATTTTGATAATGGTCGGGCCCATGGGGTCGAAGAATGGGGGTGTGCCCCAAAGCTTCTTCATCACAAGAGGATGTAAATAGAATTTCTGAAATCTTGAAAGAAGACTACCCCTTAAGTGCTCTTTGCTGTTTGTCTTGGATAATATTGCATAACTAGCAAGTGAATCAGTGAGATAAAGAGCTTTGTTTGTAAATTCTAATACTGAAGGAGAAGAATTTCTTGTCTAATTACACAGGGATTTCTGTTATTCCTTAAAACGTTATAACACATGTGAACCATTTTATACACACAAAACATTCAAATTCTTTTTATTTTTGGCTGCGTTGGGTCTCTGGCTTTTGTCCCTTTAGTGGTTATATTTGACTGTCCAGAAAGTATTTTTGAGTGACCCATTAAAAAGTAATGAGAGACCCTAGTGTACATTGACATTGACTCAGGCAGTCTATGAAATTTCACGAAAATACTGTGGAGTCTGTTTTTTGGAAGCCTGTGTAATTCTAGAGGAAGAAGAAACCCTTTGTGCCTGTTTGTCATGTCTTATTTTAAAACCTGACTTTTGAGCTTTATTTGATGCCTTAATTGTTCTCACTTCAGAACGGATGTCATCTTAAAATGATTCATCCCTGATGAGATTTCTGTTTTGTACCTAATAGAAACAAGCCTTTTCCAATTATGTAGCCAAAAGAAACCCATGTAACTAGTTATGTTTAGGATATAAGAATGCATATGAACTTAGAAAAGTAAGTATTGATAAAATATTCCTAGAAAAATGATTGTAGATAATTTTTAGAGATAATTAAGTCTCACCTTACTCTGCCATATGCCATGCCATGGCATAGCATCCTTCTTTTCATTGAGATGACAACTAGGGACCTCTTTGAGTTTAGATGTATAAAGAGAAAAGAAAGTGCAATGCACTTCTTTTTTTTTTTTTTGATCAGTTGTTTTGGCATGGTATGTATTTTTCCATCTTATGTCCTTTTGGCCTATCTATGTCTTCATATTTTAAGTATGACTCCTATAGGAAGCATGTAATTGGGTTTTGCCTTTATATCCATTTTAACATATTCTGCCTTTTAATTGGAGTATTTTGTCCATTAACATTTAGTGTGATTATTGATATGGTTGAATTTAGGTTTACCATTCAATAATTTACTTTCTATTTCTCCCCTCTGTTTTTGTTCTTTTTTTCTTGCCTTCTTTTGGATAATTTGAAATATTTTTAGAATTCCATTTTAATTCTTTTGTTATTTTGTACCTCTTTGTGTTCTATTTTGTGGTTATTCATGGTGTAATATACACCCTTGAGTTTTCAAGATCCATATAGAATTAATACTGTACGACTTTACGTAAAATACAGAAACCTCGCAACCGTTTAGGTCCATTTACCATCCATCTCTCTCTAATTCTATTCTTTGTGTTTGTTTTCATAATCTTTCTTTTTAACTTCATGGTGTACATATGCCCATTGCTAGCTATCTTTTTTTTAATATTAAAATTTTTTTTTTTTTTTGGCTGCATTGGGTCTTTGTTGCTGCGCACAGGCTTTCTCTAGTTGCGGCGAGTAGGGACTACTCTTTGTTGCGGTGCATGGGTTTCTTATTGCGGCGGCTTCTCTTGTTGCGGAGCATGGGCTCTAGGCATGCGGGCTCAGTACTTGTGTCTCATGGGCTCTAGAGCGCAGGCTCAGTAGTTGTGGTACACGGGCTTAGTTGCTCTGTGGCACGTGGGATCTTCCCAGACCAGGGCTTGAACACCGTGTCCCCTGCATTGGCAGGCGGATTCTTAACCACTGCTCCACCAGGGAAGTCCCTATTGCTGTCTGTCTTGAAGAGAGGCTCACTTTTGTTGTCTGTCTTCTCTTGCTCTGAGACTTGGATTGTTAGGAATGCTTACCAGTGCTGTGGCTGTGTAGGAAAAACTGTATTGTTGTAAATATGTTAATTTACCATGCTTGCACAGGCACACCTCAGAGGCATTGTGGGTTCAGTTCCAGACCACCTCAATAAAGTGAATATCTCAATAAGGCAAGTCACACAAATTATCTGGTATCCCAGTGCATGTAAAAGTTATGTTTACACTGTATGGTAGTCTGTCAATAAAGTGTGCAACAGCATTATGTCTTTAAAAAAACAGTGTACATACATTAAATGAAAAATACGAAACAACAAGACAGTTATAATAGTAACATCAAAGATCACGGATCACAGGTCACTGTAACAAGTGTAATAATAATGAAAAAGTTTGAAATAATTGTGAGAATTGCCAAAATGTGACCAACCAAGAGACATGAAAGTGAGCAAATGCTGTTGGAAAAATGGTGCCAATAGACTTGTTTGATGCAGGGTTGCCACAAACCTTCAATTTGTAAAGAACACAGTATCTGGGAAGTGCAATAAAATGAAGCATATTAAAATGAGGTATGCCTGTCCTGGCATAGGACAAGAATGTAATAAAGCTTTCCAGGATGAAAAAAGTTATAGTTACTTGTAACAAAGAAGTATAAAAACTTATTTTCCCTGAAGTTTTCCCTTAAGATATGATAGGATGAATGTTTCACGGAAGGGCGTAACACTTATTTAACAGGGTGATATTTTTCAAGCGAGTGAATGTTTCTGAATTGAGAATATGAGACAATTATAGATGTACAGATACTTGCAATAGTATTTTACAAGGAAGGCCAGCATTGTGCCTCTCCTTTAAAAACAAACAAGCAAATAAACAAACAGACCTCAAGGTTACTGTGCAAAACACACCACACACAATTCCCTTGCTCCTTTTCCTTCTCTTCCACGTCCTTGCTGTGGACTGCCTTAGCCCTTAATCGGGTTTAGTATGAGATTAGGAATTGGTGGCACACTTAGAGGTTAGGAATTTTTTTAAAAAACACTTACTTTTTGTTGCTTTTTTTTGCGGTACGCAGGCCTCTCACTGTTGTGGCCTCTCCCGTTGCGGAGCACAGGCTCCGGATGCGCAGGCTCAGCGGCCATGGCTCACGGGCCCAGCCGCTCCGTGGCATGTGGGGTCTTCCCGGACCGCGGCACAAACCCATGTCCCCTGCATCGGCAGGCGGACTCTCAACCACTGTGCCACCAGGGAAGCCCTTGTTGCTTAATTTTAAAAGCACACAGTTTTTAGGGCCGAACCAGAGCTAGAAAGGAGAGAAATAGTTGAGATTTGTAGATCTCAGTGTAGATGAGAATTTTGAGACAGAGCTATTTTAAGAGGGTTAAATTCAGAAGCAGAATTTCCCTAGTGTGATTTGAAAGTATTCCAGGATTCAGGATTGAATGAAAGGGAATACCATTTTGAGAGAGCTCTTAAAGAAAAAGACTGAAACAGAAAGGTAGAAACAGTTATCTAAGTTCAGGAGAGTTTCCTGAGACAACATTTGTGCCGTTAAGCACTTTGGCTAATGGAGATGACAAACTAAAAGTCCTCAAATGGATTTGACCGTTTTGGAGAGTGATTCCTCAAGCGCCTCATTAGAGGATAGCCAGAGGGACTGAAAAGTAGGGGGCTGCTTGGGAGAACATAAGCATAAGCTTTAGGCGGTGGTGGGTGATGTGTTGGGTGTCACATCATCTTTTCTGCTTCGTACAGTAGGTGAAAGAAACCTAGAAAGGAAATGGCAGGGTGGAGAGCTTGGAGTTTGGGGAAAAGAAGCCCTGCCATCACCCTTGATGCCCACGAAAGCAGGGCCACGGTGGAGATTAACATTCTGAACAGAAATAAGGTGGAGAAGGGACATAAACACCGACTAGATAATTTTGAACATGAAACCCTATCTTCTGCTCTGACAGAACATAACAGATGAGCCCCAAACCAAGCTTCCAAAACCTAAAAGCGATAGATACAGCTATTTGCAGATAAGCAGCAAACATGCTTGGTGTTGGGGAAAGTTTGGCTCTCAACGAACAGCCGTTTAGCTGATCTGGAAATGAAGGGGGGACTTACACTGAAACGTCAGGCTGTCGCTATTCTTAGAGCTCAACTAGAGGACAGACATCGTGGATGAAACACCGCTCTTGATGTGGTGGGATGAAAACCATGTTTGCCCGTTGTTATCGTCATCGTAGTTCAACAAACCATTCATTTTTGTGTGTGGTAAATCACAATGATGACACGCTCACAAAATAATGCGAAGCATATGGGTCACAACTGTTTTTAAGTAGAAACTTCTCTAAAGATTTATTTAAGTTCCTTAATTATAGAGCGGTTGGGAAGACTGGCATGTGGTTTCAGTTTAGTTATAAATGTTGGCCGTGGTGACGGGCACGTGCTAACGTTGCCAGAGAGAAAGAGAACAAGATTGGGAGGGGAGCTGGTGTCTTTCAGGAC
The DNA here is from genome assembly GCF_963455315.2 of Globicephala melas. Taxonomy (NCBI): domain Eukaryota; kingdom Metazoa; phylum Chordata; class Mammalia; order Artiodactyla; family Delphinidae; genus Globicephala; species Globicephala melas. Next base: position 42,878,039 of record NC_083320.1, on the reverse strand, counting down.
CTGCCTGCCCCTTTGTCATTTTTAAGTGAAGTCAAGATCTTTCGTGTTTATACAAAATGAGTATGATGACATTTATGCTCTGCTTGAGATGCCTGTGCCAGTAGTCCAGGCCAATTTTCCCAGTGCTTAAATACTTTAATTGGTAAATTTTCATGGCAGTTTGAAATCAGGGACTCTCCAGAGTCCGGACAGAATAACTATCCCTTTTAGCCTTTATCTTAAATTAAAATATACTCCTCATTAGATGAGTCAAGCCCAGTTTGGGGAACAGCAGTTAAGTATTCTGTCTAGATAGACAAGTGGAAAGTAAGTGTTCGAGCTAGGTGTTTCTTTGACTTGAAATAAACCCATGCCAGGGTCATTTGGTGATCTTCTGAACCCTCGTGTGTGTGTGTCCACATATACATGTGCACGCACAATCATATGTGGTTATTCACATTAGAAGTCATTTTGCATCCTTTGGGATCTGGTAATAGTGTAATATATAAAGCTAACTTGCAGTCTTAGGAGCATGGGAAAAGGCCTGTGTTAACCCATGAAGAGGTCGGCAGATGTGTATGGTTGGAAAAGTTCATCTGTATATTTCCCGTAACATGCTTTCCTCTGTTTCTTGCCCATGATGAAAATGACAGCGGCATCACTGAGCTCTTGTCTGGAGGTGGGAGGAGTGGGAGGGAGGAAGGCTAATAAGGAATCTAAGTAAAGCTCTCCTTCTCCTTATGAAGGTCACAGAAGACATGGCTTTCCTGTTCACCACCCTTTACGGAGTGCAGTCCAGTAGGGACTTTGTCAGTACTTGAGAGGATCCACTCATTCATTCATTCGTATTTTGGTATAGACGATGTCTTACGTTCATATCTCTGTGGGATGCACAAAGATTAATTACACAGCAAGGCTGTGCCCCCAGGAGCTTACACTCTGGTAAGGGATCAGAAGATGTCTGCATAACTAATTATGTTACAGAAGGACATTGGACATTTATTCAGGACTCGATCACTTTTAAAGTGCTTTCATACAGGTATACTTAATCCTCTAAGTGGAAGTACGTGGCTACATTTTTAATTTTGTACCTGAAGAAAACTCAGCCAGGGTGAGGGACTTGCTCGGGGTCCTGTAGGTGTTAAGTTGGGGGTCTGGAGCCCGGGGAACCCTGTCCATCTAGGATGCCTCTGCCTCTGGGATTCACTGTTCTGTCCGTTGTCCCAGTATGCAGTGGTGCAGAGGGGCATGCTTGCTTCCTCCTCGGGGATTCAGAGAACGCTAGAGAAGGATGAGGCCACTGAGCGACCTTGGCACTGGTCGACCTTGGCACACAGCAAGGCACTGGTTACTTAGGGGATGGCTGAAGGGATCTGAGGGTGAGGAAGACATGCTGGACGGAAAGAGATCAGTGTACATTGTTCACATAAGCAAGCTAAAGCAACATGTTACTCGAAAAAGTCCGTTTCTTGCCTTTTCTTTATATGTTCATTCGACAAATGACTGTATTTATGTGCAAGGCTTTGGTTGGAGTCATTGATGTGACGGTTACAAATAAGGCTTGTGGTGACTCTCTTTGGGGGCTCACGTCGATCCAGCCAGAGGATAAGGCCACAGATAATCGTAAGAGGATGTGCGGAGAGGGGAAGAATGTGATACACAGGATTTCTGGGTTCAGGTTATGACTGTCCTGGTCTCGGACATGTCATGTCACCTCTCAGTCTCATTGGATCCTTTTTCTTTAAGGATGCAGGTAGCATTCACTTCACAGAGCTACCGTAAGGATGAAATCTGATTATGAACACAACACTTCATTCAGCTCCTAGCACACTGAAGGTGCTCAGTACATTGTCATTATTAATGGCGCCACACACTTCCTGAAGAGAAGCCAAAGTCTGGTTGGCTGAATTGACGCTCTTCCTGTATCCCAGCCCTTCCCCAGGCTCCTTGCCTCCAGATTGGTCTCTCTTACATGCCGTCCTGTGATCTCTGTCCAGAGCACGGAGGTGGTGTGTCCCAGTGGTCAAGAGCACACTGCCAGTGTGACCATGACAAGTTCTGTCTTCACTTTTTGACACAATTTCATCATCTGAAAATGGGATTAATAATAATTTATTCGTAGTAGTTTTGTTGTGAGATTTAAAATGATTAAATATGGGGGCTTCCCTGGTGGCACAGTGGTTGGGAATCTGCCTGCCAATGCAGGGGACGTGGGTTTGAGCCCTGGTCCGGGAAGATCCCACATGCCGCGGAGCAACTAAGCCCATGTGCCACAACCACTGAGCCTGTGCTCTAGAGCCCGCGTGCCACAACTGCTGAAACCCGTGTGCCTAGAGCCCGTGCTCTGCAACAAGAGAAGCCACCGCAGTGAGAAGTCCGCGCACCGCAATGAAGAGTGGCCCCTGCTCGCCGCAACTAGAGAAAGCCCGCGTGCAGCAACGAAGACCCAACGCAGCCAAAAATAAACAAATAAAAAAATAATAAATTAAAAAAAAAGATTAAATATGAAGGGCCTGGGGACCATGCTGGTACAGGGTAAATGCTGCTATGTTTAGCTCTAATTACTCTCTGATAACTATGTGATCCTGTCCCTCTGTTGCTTACATTCCCTCTGGGTGGCTCCTGATCATCTCTGTTCTCCTGATTTGGAGTCTGCCCATCTCTCTAGCGCATCACTCCTCAGGCTTTGCTTTTCAGCAGCTTTTTGTGGTACACGGGCCTCTCACTGTTGTGGCCTCTCCCGTTGTGGAGCACAGGCTCCGGACGCGCAGGCTCAGCGGCCATGGCTCATGGGCCCAGCTGCTCCGCGGCATGTGGGATCTTCCCAGACCGGGGCACGAACCTGTGTCCCCTGCATCGGCAGGCGGACTCTCAACCACTGCGCCACCAGGGAAGCCCGCTAATGAATTCTTTAGGGCTGTGTTTCTACCTCTTAAGGTACTCCTACTCCACACCCCTACCCCCTTGAGGTCTGGTTCTGCAATGTTTTGCACATATCTTTTTCCTTGCACTTAATCTATTTTCTATTTTGTATCTCTCTCCCGTGCATTCCTAGCGTGTTCTTCACATAAGGTAGACTCAATAAGTACTTGTTAATAAATGAATTAGAAGAGGAGCTTTCCTATTTTAAGTACAGTATCATATTGTCCCAATTATTTTGCAGTTAGTTAGAGGGAGCAAAATTTACCTTGTTAGTAAATTTTGAGGAGGGGAAGGTCAACATGAGGACTTTCTTGATAGGGGGCCCTTTGTCATCATAGAGCGCACAGGACCGGACAAGAACCACGGCAAACCTATAGTACCACCTGCCTCTGGTGGACCTTACAGTTTCAACCATCTTGTTTGTGAAGGCAGTAGTTCTGTGTTTAGCTTAGTGATGGTAATATCAGCTATTTGGTATTTGATAACATTTTTCTAATGATTGAAAAAAAATTTTTCTCATTGTTTCGAAACTCCAGTGTATTGTCCTGGAAATAGCAACATTATCCAGTTGTGGACATGTGGACATGTACTCTCTATCTTTAGAGTACTATACATCAGTACCGTTTCAGTTAAGAGAGAATGCATAGGAGAAGGTAACACGGGCCACAAACAATGGATAGCTTTATTTATTTACTTTAAGAATTTGAAAGAAATAAAATGTGATATCTCAGCTTTCTATCTAAAGCGTATCAGTGACCCTTTAAAGAGCCTGTAGTTAGTTATATCTGATAAACACATAATAATGAGCTGAATTTTAAGGACTTTTTTCCCATTATCCCCTGCAGCTTTGCCCTGTCAGATGAAGCATACAGATCCCTAAGAGATCAAGATAAAGACCAGTGTATTCTGATTACTGGGGAAAGCGGAGCAGGAAAAACAGGTAAGGCCACTGGACAATCTTACTTTCTCCTGTAGAAGGGTAGACGCTGCACAGAATGATGATGGCAGAGCAGGTGGGTGGAGCCTTATTAGCATGACGCTCACAGGACTCATGCTGGGAAGGCTAGTGATTAGGATCCTGGAATGTTCTCCAGGAAGGACTTGCCTCATCTCTCCTGTGAAGGAGCAGGCACCTATCAAAAGGGTTCCAACCAATGTGGGAGTGTCTTTCTGGATTCTAGACCTTTCTGTTGCAGTTCCTGCGTTCTTCAAGGTCTTTTACCTTCCCTCCAAGACACCAAGGTCTAGTGCGAGGTCTCACCACTTCCCTAAGAAATGCCAGACTGTTTGGGTTTGGAGATCCCACAACCACAGACTATCTCTCTGCTAAAAAGTGAGGGAGGGCGCCAGGAAAATGCTGGATTTCACTGTAGAAAAGTCTTCCTCTGAAGCCTGAAGAATTGAGATTTTTGTACACATTTTTAGACAGGCTGGCAACCTCCCCATAAAACAACCCCTCACATGGGGAGGGAGTGTGCTTTTTTTTTCTTGTGCTTTTAATAAAAGCAATCTGTGTGATTGTCTTGAGTGAGAAAGTGATTTTACACATGGTGCCCAGCTACCTGGAAAACGTTCAAAAGAGCTGTGATCGCTGAGTCCAAACTTAGACAGGTTAGAACTGCTGTTGTCAGTAGGTTTCTTTGACGGAACTGATGAGTCCAGGAAAGAGGAGGATAGTATTTTCATAACTGGTTCATCTGTAAGATGTTCTTGTTTTATAGATAAGACTCTGATCATTGGTCATTTCTGTTAGTTTGCCAAAGTGGGATTTAAATGCTTCAACTTTACTTGGCTCTTTAAGTATCAGATTAATAACTTTGATTTCCTGATGCTCAAGAGAAGAAAATCCCCTGTGGATATTTCAGTCAACTGACTGAATTCATTTTGTTCATTAGCCCTTAGTTAGAGTTGTGTCTTTAAACTCTCCCCATCTGCGCTGAAATGGCTTTTCTTTCTATACCTATTTCTTCTGCCACTTTCTTAAGGAGTACCTCTTCCCTACCCCTCAGCGTAACTGGAGAAAGAATGGCTAGATAAGATGTGTCCAGCTCCCTTCCCGGAGCCTTTGGAGACATAGTGCACTGTTTCTTTGCAAGGTTGTGCAGGTTCTAGGCTCTGGATGGGCAGAAATGGAGGGGAAAAGAGTGGCATGTAAGAATCAAGGTAACAGAGAGCACAGACTCATATAATTGGAAGGGATCTTAGTTAGAGACCATTTAGTGTAGGGTCCTCCCCAGGGACAGCCAAACTCCTTTTATAGTGATGCAGGGCTCACTGCTTTGTAAGGTGGCCTGTGGACTTTGTCACACAGGTTTGGGAACAAAAGTTCTTCCTTACCTAGAGGTGAATTCTGCCTCTGTGTATTCGTCTTAACTCTGCAGTCTGGGACCTTACCAAATTAGTCTACTTTCTCTCCTACAGGACAATCACTTAATTCTTTGAAGTCATCCATCAAAGCTTCCTAGGGCTAAAAATCCCTTTTCTTTAAAAATTTCTCATGTGATACACGTTCATTTATTCATTCATCTAGGAAAATTCCTGAGTACCTACTAGGTGAAAGGTACTGCAGTAGGTACCAGTGATACATTGGTGAGCCAGACACCATTCCTGTCCTTGTCAAGTTTATAGTGTAGTACAGGAGATAAACAATAGCTCTGCGCTATATATGTACATACATCTAAATGTATACAGGTCTACATACAATTTATATACAGAACATTAAGTGTAGTGAAGTGAGGTGTACACTTGTAAGGGTGCGTATACGAACATGTAACAGGTGGATTGAATCTCGTTCCCAAATCCCTCACTGTCATGGTCATATTATTCCAGCGTCTGCCCAGTTTGTCAATATGCTTTATAAAATTGCATCCCAAGAAGTAAACAGAATACTTCAAATTTGCTCCTGGTTATTGTGAAACTATTGCCCTCTTAACGTGGATACGAGACTTCTATTCATGTGGTACGTGTATTGACTCATATTGGTCTTTTCATCGAGCAAGGTGTTATAGGTTTCTTGTATATTAACTTCTGTTTGGTCAGATTTTCTCAGTTGGGTATTGTTCAACAAAATTATTTTAAGTCTACATGTAGAATCTTTTGTTTATGATTCTGTTCCCTCCCATAGAACCACTGCCGTGCCATTGGGAAATAATAATAGTAGCTAACTTACATGAGCACTTACCACGTGTTGGGCGTTGTGGTTAGCATATTGCACGTATGAGATAAGTATTCTTATCCCCATTTTTATGATGGAGAAATTGAGCCACAGAAAGGTTAAACAACTTGCTTAAACTTAGAATTAGAATCCCATTTTCTAATCCTGTCAACCCTACCTCACAGTGAGTAAGTGGCAGAGCTGGGATCTTGAACGCAGGTAGATATATAGCTCTAGAGACCCCACTTGTCTCAGCTCAGGCTGCTGTAACAAAATACCAGAGACTGAGTGATTTAAACAACAGACATTTATTTCTCATAGTTCTGGAAGCTGGGAAGTCCAGTCAAGGTGCCTGGTGAGGACCTTCTCTCTGTGTCCTCACATGGGAGGAGAGTTTAAAAGTGAGCCTGAGCAGTCTCTGGTCTTCTTCCTCTTATAAGGACGTTAATCCCATCACCGAGGTCCTACCCTCATGTCCTCATCTAAACCTAGTTACCTCCTGAAGGCCCCAGCTTGGAGGTTAAGGTTTCAGCATATGAATTTCAGGGGGACACAAACATTTAATTCATGGCACCATTTTTATCCACTATGCTAAGCTGTATCTTCATACTTTGAACATGATGCTTTTTGAGTGCCATTAAACCCATTGCCCTTGTTGGTATTTTTTTTTTTTTTTAAACTAGCCTCCAGTGTCTCTTTAAGGCAGGGATTATGTTTTCTTCATCTTTGTGTCCCTATAGCCTGACTTAATGCCTGGGACCCATTAGGCAATCACTACATGTTTGAATGATTGAATAAATGCCATCCTCCAACCCGAGCCTCCTTCTGTGTCTTAATTTAAGAAATTGACGAAAATACTGAATCAGACCAGGACAAAGACTGATCCTGACAACTGAAAATTGAAATATAGTTAATTCATTAAAAGTTAATTTGGCGGAATTCCCTGGCAGTCCAGTGGTCACGACTCTGAGCTCTCACTGCCGAGGGCCTGGGTTCGATCCTTGGTCGGGGAACTAAAAATCCCATAAGCCTCGTGGCACAGCCAAAAAGAAAAACAAAGTTGTTGTGTTGATTAGTTCTGGATCATCTTTCTTTATCTTTCTATATTCTCTTTAGGGCGGTCACAACTAGTCTCAGATTATGTTTTTGCCTCCTAAACTGTACCCTCCACTCAGTACCTCTTACTTTGTCTTCCAGCTTACACATCCAGTACCTGCTTGACAGTCTATGTGGGTTCTCAGAGGCATCTCAAACTAAGCACGCCCTAAATCGAACTTTTGATTTTACCCTCCTACCCAAACTTCCTGGTCTCAATAAATGGGACCACCCATCAGCCTAGTTTCTCAAGCTAGAGATGTAACTGTCATCCTTGATATTTTCCTTTCCTGTATCTTCCACATGAATCCCATTTTCTAATCCTGTCAACCCTACCTCTAAAATATATCTCATGCCAAGTTCTTTCTTCCTTTTCTTTGTATCCATATGGCGACTCTAGTTAGACTAAGCCACTAACCATTACTTCCTTTGAGGACTGTTTGTAGCAATGTCTAACAGGTCTCTTCTTTTCCCCCTATGCTTGCCTACAGTTTTTTTTTCACAGACACCAGAATGATCTGTAAAACTGAAAACTGGATCAAACCCTTGGCCTGTTAAAAAAATTTTGTTTCGAGTTACCTTTTTGTGTGTGTGTGTGATGAGAACTTTTAAGATCTACTGTCTTAGCAACTTTTTTATTTAGCCTCACCACACGGCATGCAAGATCTTAGTTCCCCCACCAGGGATCGAACCCATGCTCCCTGCAGTGAAAGCGCCAAGTCCTAACCACTGGACCGGCAGGGAATTCCTCTGAGCAACTTTTAAGTATACAATACAGTGTTAACTATAGTTGCCATGATGTACATTAGATCCCTAGAACTTCATCTTATAACTGGAAGTTTGTACCTTCTGATCACCTTTCACCCATCTCCATTTCCCCCTTCTCCTTCTCAAACCAGCAATCTACTCTTCTCTTTGTTTCTATGAATTTGTCTTTTTTTTTTTTTAGATTCCATATATAAGTGAGATCATACAGTATTTGTCTTTCTCTGACTTATTTCAGTTAGTATAATGCCTTCACGGTTCATCCGTGTTGTCACAAATGGCAGGATTTCCTCCTTTTTTTTTTTGGCTGAACAATAGTCAGTTGTGTGTGTACACACACACACACACACACACACACACACACACACCACATTTTTCTCTATTCATTTGTCCATAGACCGACCGACACTTGTTTCCATTTCTTGACTATTGTAAATAATGCTGCAATGAACATGGGAGTGCAGATACCGCTTCAACATAGTATTTTTTTTTCCTTTGAATATATACCCAGGAGTGGTATTGCTGGATCATATGGTAGTTCTATTTTTAATTTTTTGAGGAACTTCCATACTGTTTTCCATAGTGGCTGCACCAATTTACATTCCCACCGAGAGTGCATAAGAATTCCCTTTTTCCACATCCTCTCCAACACTTACTTCTTGTGTTTTTTTGATATTAGCCATTCTGACAAGTGTGAGGTGGTATCTCATTGTGGTTTTGATTTGCGTTTCTCTGATAATTAATGATGTTGAGCATCTCTTCATGTGCCTGTTGACCATCTGTATGTCTTCTTTGGAAAAATGTCTATTCAGGTCTTCTGCCCATTTTTTAATCGGATTGTTTGGGGTTTTTTTGGTTGAGCTGTATGAGCTATTTATGTATTTTGGATATTAACCCCTTATTGGTCATATTATTTGCAGATATTTTCTCCCATTCAGTAGGTTGCCTTTCCATTTATTAATCATTTCTTTTGCTGGCAGAAGCTTTTTAGTCTGATGTAATCCAACTTGTTTATTTTTGCTTTTGTTGTTTGTACAACAAAACATATCCAAAAAATCATTGCCAAGACCAGTGTCTAAGAGTTTTCCCCTATGTTTTCTTTTAGAAGTTTCACGGTTTCAGGTCTTACATTTAAGTCTTTAATCCATTTTGAGTTAATTTTTGTGGGTGGTAGTTAATTTTTGTCAGTTCCATTCTCTTACATGTGTATATCCAGTTTTCCCAACACCATTTATTAAAAAGACTGCCTTTTTTCCATTGAATATTATTGGCTCCTTTGTCAAATATTAGTTGACTGCTTATGCATGGGTTTATTTCTGGTCTCTTCATTCTGTTTCATTCATCTATGTGTCTGTTTTTATGCCAGTATCATACTATTTTGATTACTGTAGCTTTGTAGTATAATCTGAAATCAGGGAGTATGATGCCTCTAGCTTTGTTCTTCTTTCTCAATACTGCTTTGGCTATTTGGGGTCTTTTGTGCTTCCATATGAATTTTAGGCTTGTTTGTTCTATTTCTGTGAAAAATGCCATTGGAATTTTGACAGGGATTGTATTGAATCTATAGATAGCTCTGGATAGTATGGGATGTTTTAACAGTATTAATTCTTTCTGTTCACGAATGTGAAATAGCTTTCCATTTGCTTGTGTCACTTAAATTTCTTTCACCAATGTCTTATCATTTTCAGTATACAGATCTTTCACCTCTTGGTTAAATTTATTCCTAAGTATTTTATTGTTTTTGTTGCTATTGGAAATGGGATAGTTTTCTTTATTGCTTTTTAAAATTATTTATTGTTAGTATAAAGAAATGCTACTGATTTCTGTATGTTGATTTTGTATCCTACAACTTTACTAAATTGGTTTATTACTTCTTACAGTCTTTGGTGGAGTCTTTTGGATCTTCTGTACATAAGATCCTGTCATCTGTAAACAGAGACGATTTTACTTCTTCCTTTCTGTTTCTGATGCCTTTTATTTCTTTTTCTTGCCTAATTGCTCTGCCTGGGACTTTCAGTACTATGTTGAATAGGAGTGGGGAGGGTTGTCTTGTTCCTGATCTTACAGGAAAAGCTTTCAACCTTTCACCATTGAGTATGATGTTAGTTGCCTGCTTGTCCTGTATGGCCTTTATTATGTTGATGTATACTCCTTCTTTATCTAATTTGTTGAGAGTTTTTATCATGAGAGGATGTTGAATTTTGTCACATGCTTTTTCTGGACTTATTGAGATGATCATATGATTTTATTCTATTAAAATGTGATGTATGTGTTAAATGTGAGGTATCACATTTATTGATTTGCATGTGTTGGACCATCCTTGCATCCCACGGATGAATTCCGCTTGATCATGGTATATGGTCCTTTTAATGTGCTGTTGAATTCAGTTTGCTAGTATTTTGTGAATTTTGGCCCTTATATTCATTAAGGATATTGACCTATAGTTTTCTTTTCTTGTAGTATCCTTATCTGGCTTTGGTATAAGGGTAATGCTGGGTTTGGAAGTGTTCCCTCTTTGTATTGCAAGAGTTTGAGATAGTTCTGGTCTTGGGCTTTTCTTTTTGGGAGGTTTTTGATTACTGACTCAATCTTCTTAGTAGTAATCGGTCTGTTCAGATTTTCTATTTCTTCATGATTCTAGGAACTTGTCCATTTCTTCTAGGTTGTCTAATTTGTTAGCATATAATTGTTCATAGTAGTCGCTTATGTTCCTTTATTTCTGTGGTATCTGTTGAATGTCTCCTTTTTCACTTACAATTTTATTTATTTGAGCCCTTTTTCTTTTTTTCTTGGTTAGTTTGCCAATTTGGTTTATTTTTTCAAAGAACCAACTTTTAATTTTGTTAATCTTTTCTACTGCTTTCCTGATTCTCTGTTTCATTTATTTCTGCTCTAATCTTCATTATTTCCTCAAAAAAGCTGTATCTTCTGCTAAGATTGGGCTTAGTTCTTATTTTTCTAGTTTTTTGAGGTATAATGTTAGGGTTTTTTTTTAAGATCTTTCTTTTATTCTTGATATATGCATTTATAGCTATAAAATTTCCTCTTGAAACATTCTTGCTGCATCTCATCAGTTTTGGTATATTGTTTTTCCATGTTTGTTTGCATCAAGCTTTTTTTTACATAAAAATATTTAATAGTTTCCATTGCACCAAAATATAAGCCAAACCCCATGTGCCTGTTACACAAGATTCTGCTTGATCTAGCCTCGACCTTGTTCTTCACCTTCCCCTCATGCTTTCCCCCCTTCTAATGGCAGCTCATGTTACTTTTCACTAAAAGGCCTGCTGTTTATTGTATGTAGCCAGTGTCATTATATAGAGTTTCCCACCCCTTTTTAGATCATTCATTTGAACTCTGGATATAGGCTCTTACCACTGTTTACTCAGAAATTTGTGATATCTTTGGTTGTTTAGAACTCTTTGTTTCCAGTAAGAACTTTAAGAGGACATTGGTATCTTGGGGGAAAGTTTTTGCTCCTTCCGTGTCACTAACCAGTTCTTTTCTTGTGAAACAGAATTTAATTCTTAGAAGCAGTACAGCTTCTTGTTTGCTTCCAGGTTAACCAGTGAAAATGGTGGCAAGGCAAGTTAAAAACTGTGTCCCTGACAGAAGTCATTTGTATTAGTGATGTATCTCGTGCCACCTACCCCTACCTCAATCCCTTTGACTGTATCTACAAGCCTATTCATTTCACGTGTTTCCTTTTTTAAAGCATAAGGGAGGAAGAGATGAAAATATTCCTAAGCCTATTCACTTTTTTAGATTTTTACTCATTCTTCATCATGTCTAAAGATTTCTTTGAGTATCTGATTGTTTCAGTTTGTTCCTGAGTGAGTCATCAGAAGTGGGTTGTGGTCACTGGTTTGATTGGTATTGGCCAGTTCTTCATCTCCTCTGGAACATGTGTTCCAAGAAGACAGCACATCCACTCATGAGCCATGAGTATATGACCTCCTCCTTCTCAGAGAGTTGTAAACCATACTGCTTCCTCCTGGAGCAAAATTCCATCTCCTGGTAGGCTCGTGTACCTTCTTTATTAAGAAACTGAGTGGAGGTTGCTGTTACTGTTTCACAGGGAGGGCATTCATTCTTTTCTGAGAAAAACAAAAACACCTTATTCCTCTGGTGGAAATCTAGTGGCACATGGAGTTCATTCTTCTTTTCTATATTTTTCTCTTCTCTTTTCTCTTCTATTTTTCTAGTCAATAACTTGTCCTCTTTGTTTCAGTGTCCCATTCACCACTTGAAATCCTATCGTTTTCCCTGGATTTAGTCCCTTCTAGGACTCCTTTGCCCTCTGTCATAAGCTGAAGAATGGACAGCTGCTTCACAGGGTCATCACCTCCTCCTCTGGTAGGAAGCTCTGTTTACAGGTGCTGCTTCAGCAAGAGGCTGGAGAGGGTACCACAGACACCCTGGAGCAGTACGTCTCAAACCTTCCACTGGGAAGCACCAGGTTCCCTTCTCTTGCAGTCTGCTGCTGACCAATACCAGAAAAATAAAATAAAAGAAGACATAGAAAATTCAGGCCCCGATTTCTGTTTAGCTTCCACAGACAAACTACCAAATTGCTACAGAAACTTCTCAACGCCTACTCTCATATGTAGATAGACCAGTAGCAGTCCAGGGGCCGACCAGCTTTTGAGTAGTGCTGGTCGTCAGACCGTACTTTGAGTAGCAACTGTCCAGAAGTCTCTCGAAGCATTTGTCTTGTTTTTGAGCTACTGTGCTTTTTAGATCTGGTGATGTTTCACTTGTCCGTTATCATTAAAATCCTGGTGCTGGGCAGTGGACACCACTACTGAGAGCTGCTGTTTTTAAATATCTACTCAGCTATACTCTTTGGTAGCTGCTCAGCCCTTTCTTTACATTTATAGATCCCAATAGCATCTCCTACCTCTCCATTTCCATAGAGACATCTAGTGTTTTACTTATGTATTCCCATCTTTTTCTACTTTTCTTTCTTTTTGAAAGCAGGGGTACAGAAATTGTTTCAAATTGTATTAAGGTTTTAATTGTCATCAGACTATAGTTTTGAGTAGACTCTGTGTTGTTTAATGTCTCTGTTTCATGGAGATTACTTACGGGAAAATGAAATGATGGAAAATAATACAGAGATTTGCAGTACAGTGTGTGAGGAATTTCAAGAAGGGGTTTACTCTCAATTCTGTGGGGAAGAGGAATGCCAGGCCATTTTGGAAATGTCACATTATCTTAGTCACCAAAATTTTTTTGAATACATGTAGCTATTAGCACTTTTGTGTTAGTGAATGAATGAAAGAAGAAGATAACTAACATTTATTGAGGGCCTGGAACGTGCTATGTACTTACGTATAGCATCCCTTTTCAGTGAGAGTTTTTGCTTAATAGCATATACAGAACCACCATGTAGTATCCGAGGGCTCATTTTATAAGAAGTAATTAAGTTAACGAGGTTGTAAACCCCCCTGGCAGATGATGATGTTACTGGTCTTAAACACTGGAGACACTCTTACACTGTAGGGTTGTATAATGTGGGCACTCAGGGAGAGGCGTGAACATTTTGAATCCTTTGGGGGCCTATTTAATTCATTACTGCTGTGCTAAATAAAAAATCCATCATGCCTCATAAAAGTGCCCAACTATTTCTAGGCAGGGAACTCACAATTCACTATCATGAATACAAATAGTTTGTGGGAAACCATTCAAGCACCGATGGGGGCAGGCAGGCAGAACATGAGGGAACCATCGTAACTGCATTTTTCCAAGGCCATCAGAGTAAACTGTGGGCCTGAGAAGATGATCCTGATATAAGAAAGCATTATAAATTATTTGATTTCTAATTTTACAGTTACATCAGTTTCTAGGAACTCTGCAGCCATCTGCTAAAAGAGTTACAAAGCCTGCCTTGCTCATTAAGACCCTTGGTTCTGAACCCCAAGTGAGCTTGTACTGCTCTACATCTGTGATAGTTTTCTGACTCGGTCAGCGACAGAGATGTGACTGACTGGCTGTAGCCTAAACATCCATGAGCATTTTCCAATGCTGAGTATCTCCACATGGCAGCAGAATAGCTAAGCAAGCTCGAGGCCAAAATGAGCTTTGTTTTGTTTCCTCCTCATGCGAGAGAGGCCTCTCTTGACTCACGTGTTTGACATGAATTATCAGATTTTGTGGCCAACTTTCAGAAGCAAAGCAACTTACATATAGTTGTATTTCAATAAAAACATTGCCGTTCATGATTCCTCTTGGAGCAGAGGCTGCGTTTCTCATTGCAAGACCCATGTTTTTCGTACAGTGATCGGGGCAGTTCCCAGCTGCCTGTCGGGTCAGTTTGGATGTGCTGCAGCTGGGTGATTTTGCAGCACTGCAGACTCAGGACTGCTAAAAAAGGGTGTTCTTCTGTGTTACAGAGTCCTTGTTTCATTGTATACAAACATGGCTTGCTTGATTTAGGCAGTCATACTCTTTAGGTCACTGGACCACCAGACCTTTGTAAGCATAGTCCCTAGAAAAACTTGGGTGTCTTAACCAAGGAGATAGAGAGGTATAGAAGTAGATAAATATGTCAGTATTTGTGTGTGTGTAAATGTATGGCTTTCTCTATGCTATATGACATATATGACATAGTTTATATGATATGTATGTGACCTGTGACATTATTTGTATCTATGAATGCATGCATCGATATTTGTTAACTCCTGGATAAATTTATTAGCTCTGGAAAAAAACCTCAGAATAAGCCTTGCTTGTATTCCTACCTTTTTTTCCTGACACAGTATCTATGTGGAGCCTGCTCGATTCCATGCATAGGTTTTCATACTTGCCCATGAGATTCCCATCCTTTTGTCCTCATGGTTACAAATGTCTTTCATTGTTTTCCCTTTCTCATTCACTGATTGCTATTTCACAATGTTTTCTTACATAAAGAATATTATAGTATATGAATTTATATGGTTATATGATTACATATTACATAATTATATAATAACATATAGTAGATACTATTCACAACCCAATGCAAGGTACCAGAGTATGCAGAGTTAAATTAGTTATCATTCTTACCTTAACAGGAATTTAAAATTCCCAGAATCATAAACGATCATCTATAACCCCTTTCCATTCTTTATAGAAATGAATTCTGGTCTAGATATTTTGATCTAGAAATGTTTTGTTATAGGCCATTTGTTCATTAGTGCAGGATATCTGATAACGCTAGATGTTCTACTGTTTTCTGGTGAGAAGATATTTTGACTTTGAAGACTTCATATTTTGTTTGTCCAACTCAATGCATTTTAAAATTCAACATTCAAACATATATATGCACATAAATCTACCTATGTAAAGTATCTGTGAGTTAGAGAAAATGATGAACTAAGAATGAGTTCTAAGCAATGCTGTTATGGTTTGCCAATTTTAAATGCCAGCATTCTTATATCTAGAATGGCGGTGCTTTTCAGTATTTTGAGTACACGTGAAGAATACACTTTTTTGTCCTACGTAGAATCCTTTTATATTTTTACAGCAAACATGCAAGACGTTGTCACTGAGAGTATGATTACTAGATTAATGCATTCGGTCTACTCAAAAGTATTGCCTTGGAAAATGCTTAAGATTTTATGCTGTGCTTGCCAAGGTCATGTTTAATTGGTTCCTATGATAGTCCACATGATTCAAGAACTAGGCTTTGCAGTATGGAGGAGGATGATAATTTAATTCTTGACTCTCCTCAGAAATACAATATTTTTCATTCATAGAGGTTATCACATAAAGTTTTGATTTGGATAAATATGTAAACATTTGAATAAAGATGCAAATTTATTTGAACTTTAGCACAGAAGAGCCAAAGGAAATGAAGCAGAAAACCTCATGAGATAACTGTTACTTCCTGTTTGCAGCATGATGAAATATAATGAAAACAGCCCTCTAAACTACATTGGACCTTGCAACTTGTCCGTACAGGTTTACTTATTTTTTCTAAAGTAGTGACTATCTCATGAACTACTTGAGTTAAAGATCAAGTATTATGTCAGGAAAAAAATAATGAGTTGTCTCTTTTAGACAATGAGACTTTGAAGAAAATTACCCTTAATCCCAGCTTCCAAAAATGAATTATTAAAATGAGCGCAGTAATAGAATTCCTGAAGATAGTTAAGAACCTGAGCATAAAATCTTTTTAACAATTTAGAAAGAAGGATCTTCGAAGTATATTTAAAAATGATATTTGAATTACTTAAATAGATTTTAAAGTTAATAAAACTGATTCCTTGTTTCAATTTAAGTTAACCCATCTTTACATCTCAGTAGATATTGTGGGTTTACATACAATTTAACAGCCATGTGATGTAGGTCCAATCCAAATTCCAATAGATCTGCTCCTGGCGCCATTTTTAAATAGATTTGACCCTGAGAGAATTTGATGCCATTTAGTTCAGGCCATTAAAAGGTCTCTGAGAGGTCAAATCAATGCTAGCAGCCACCAAAGTGTTCTCATTCTTGGTTGATCACCCCCCGCTCCGTCTGCTCCCACACACATACACACAAAGCAGTTTGTCCATGGTGTCCACCCTGGGCCAGAACAGGATTTCCAGAGAACTGGGTGTAGCCATGTATCTGAGGTTGGAGGTTTGGCTGCAGTGAGGTTCATAATCACTGGAATAAGCAATATAGGCTGACCTGGACTTTTACTATTTCTTGCCAGTTTACCTAAAAGAAAACTTAGCTTTTCATGTAAAATATGTACATATATATTTGTTTGCCACTGTCTGGAGTTGTTTTGTCTATAAATGCTTCCACTCTTCTAATAGTGTAATGGGTTGGAAGGCTAGAAATTTAAGTCAAGGAAGAATATACAAAATACATGTGAGAGTGTAGGTGGGGATGGGGACCAGAGAATGCTGCTGAGAAAGGATGATGAGAAAGCCTGGAGGTGAGTTGTTTCAGAGGCCAGACTGTAGGGTTGGAATGTGTGGGCGATGCAGGAGAGTTGGCCCACAGTTGGAGACCAGGTAGCACAAGATGTCAGGAATTTTCTGGGAGGGCAGCCTCACCTGACTTTGAAAGCCAGGGAGCCTAGAAACAAAATATCGCAAAGTGACAGAAGAAGAGTTCCAGTGTGAACTGGTGGGTAGAGGGGAATGTAGCACCAAGAAGTGAAATGAAACGTAATAATATATAAACTCTTTGTTCATGACTGAGGCCAGTTCAGCCTGATGGAGCAGCAGAAGTGTGTCCATACAGTTCACCGGCCTTTAAATAGTTAAACCCTGAGAACGTTGGAAAACGTAGCTCAGGAACTTTACGCAATGGAGGATGTGTTAAGGGACTATGCCCTTTGGAGGGAGGGTATTGCAAAGATGAAAAGACTGATGTTTCTCAGCTACAGCCTTTAAAAGGAGACTGCAGAAATCCGCCATCACAGACCACCAGAGAATCTACTTGGACCCATTCTCGTTACCCAGAAAGCAAACTGGAGGGAGATTTAACTCCAACCATTGAAGAAGTACCCAGCATCCCACCACAATCCTCAGCTCCATGAGATCGCCTGCTTCTTCTGCACCATATTTGCTAGCACTCCCCTGAGAACTTTATGGGACCTGCATAGATTCTTGGTGCTCTGTGGCTCCTGTTATTAGGTGATGCTTTGGGGCTGTATATAGGCCCTGAAGCACACGTTGGGCAATGCGCCCAAGGTCGCGTTCCAACTGTTCATTTATTATTTCTTCAGTGGTGGGAAATGGGCTGGAAGTCACCTGCAGGTCTCCCTGTGAGAAAGAGCAGCGTTGAGGTTTGTCCCCTTACACCCATAGGTAGGGTTACTGCCACTCACACCTGGGGAAGGCTTTCCTGCCCTCAGACAGTGGCACCAGAGCAAAGAACTTGCAAGAAAGCAAGATTTGGGAGATTGGTTTTTCTTGCCTTGACTGCCTGGACCTGGGCCCATGTTTTATTCTACTGACATTTAATAGTTGAGTATTTCCCAGATCCTGATTACGGAACATTAGAACTAGGACAGTTGAATGAGAAACAGATTCTATGGCAAATAAGTTTGGGAGATGGTGCATTCTCCATCTTTTTCCAGAGTTCCACAATGCACATGCTCCTTTAAGAAGCCATTTTAAAAGGAAACCTATTTCACTTCATCTAACTTACTGTGGCCCAAAATTCATTTGACTTTAGACTTCATTTCCTCTGAATATCTATTATCATTCCTTGCAACTCAGTATTAAAAGGATCAGGTTCTTGGAAACAGATGCTAAGAGGAGACATGTACTAATAGGGGAAGGATAAAACCAAATTTGGCCCACCTTACCAGTTTGAGCTAAGAATTCTTCATATGCCTCCGGTGGCCTGCTTCTTTTAGCAGGGAACTTGTTCTATGAGTGAAGCCTATGAAAACAACTAGAAGATGCCCTGGAAGGTCTGTATTTCTTGTATTCAAATCCTTAAGATTAGTTGCTTAGTTTTTTAATCAATTTGAAGAGTAATTAATTTAATCTGATTGTAAGCAAACCAACTTTATTTAGAAACTATTTTTGAGGAAGGACAGTTCTTTTAAATTTAAAAAATACATTTGATAAAGACACCCAGGTTATCAAGTTAATTTTGACTTGAATCACCTATGTATAATATAGTAATTATATATAAATGATTGCTTTTTAAAAAAATTTATTTTTTATTGAAGTATGTTTAATTTACAATGTTATGTTAGTTTCAGGTGTACAGCAAAGTGATTCACTTAAATATATATATATATACACACACACACACACACACACACACACACACACACATACACACACACATACATATTCTTTTTCAGATTCTTTCCCATACAGGTTATTACAAAATATTGAGTATAGTTCCCAGTGCTATACAGTAGGTCCTTGTTGTTTATTTTATATATAGTAGTGTGTATCTGTTGCTCCCAAATTTATCCCTCCCGTCCTTTCCCCTTTGGTAACCATAGTTTGTTTTCTATGTGTGTGCGTCTGTTTCTGTTTTGTAAATAAGTTCATTTGTGTCATTTGTTAAGATTCCACATATAAGTGATATCATATGATATTTGTCTTTGTCTGACTTACTTCGCTTAGTATGATAATCTCTAGGTCCATCCATGTTGCTGCAGATGGCATTATTTCATTCTTTTATAGCTGAGTAGTATTCTGTTATTTGTATATACCACATCTTCTTTGTGCATTCATCTGTCGATGGACACTTAGGTTACTTCCATGTCTTGGCTATTGTAAATAGAGCTGCAGTGAACATGTATCTTTTCGAATTATGGTTTTCTCCGGATATATGCCAAGGAGTGGGATTGCTGGATCATATAGTAGCTCTAGTTTTCGTTTTTTAAGAAACAATTGCTTTAAGAAGATAGTCCTCCTCAGATTTTGTTGGCTATGTTTACTCAGTCAGTTTTTTAGCAACCCAGTGATAACCTTTAAGCACAATTCCTGTTATATCTGAATCAATGACATGTCTGAATAGAAAGCATGAATATTTTTAAAGGTTCCCAAAACATTCTTTGCTCCCAGGAGTGAAGTCATTTGAAAACACTGTTAGTGGGCCTTCTCTCCCAAATCTTTTCTCCTGAAAGTTGAAAAAAAATTTCTGCTTAATTTATTAATATGGCTTGTTTTCACCCACAGAGGCCAGCAAGCTTGTTATGTCCTACGTAGCAGCTGTTTGTGGAAAAGGAGCAGAAGTTAATCAAGTCAAAGAACAGCTTTTACAGTCCAACCCAGTCCTGGAAGGTAGGATTTTCTGTGTACATTGGGTCAGTATGACTGGAACGGTAAATCCAGTTTTCCGGGCACTTCTGGCACCTGGTGTGCTGGGAGGTGGGCTGGGAGGGGGAGAGTCAGGCCCAGACCTGCTGAGCAAAAGGTAGAGGCATCCTAGGAACTCCTGGCTTCACGCACTTGAAGGAGGGAACGCTTTACTCGTGTAAAAGGAGCTCTCCCAGTTGCAATCATTTTTCTCCCTTTTAATTTTTATTTGAATTACTTTCATTTTGCTTAATAATAATCAGCTGATACTTGCATTTGACTTGACAGCTGGGAGAAACTTGGTGGAAGAGAGCAATGTGAGGGCAGTGCTATTTTATCATTCAGGATAACACCCATGGCTGGTGATTTCTGTTGTCAGGGAAACCAAGGCTATGCCAGAGAAATATTTAAGGACCAGTTTTCTCAGGGTTACAAAAAGCCTACACCTGACTTTAGAGCTCAGATGCTGTGGTTGGCCATCTGTGTCTGTTAGTCAGCTTGGGCTGCCATAACACAGTACCATAGATTGGGTGGCTTAAACAACAGAAATCTATATTCTCACACTTCTGGGGGCTCAGAAGTATAAGCTCACCTGCTGGCAAGGTAGGTCTTCTTCTGAAGCCTCGGCTTGTAGGCAGCTGCCATCTTGCTATGTGCTCCCATGACCTCTTCTTTGTGTGTGTATATGGGAGGGGGAGGGGGGATGATGGGCAGGTGGGCGCTGGCTCCTGGCCTCATCTAATTACCTACCTCCCAGAGGCCCCATCTCCAAATACCATTACACTGGGGGGTTAGAGCTTCAAAATATGAATTGGGGGGTGGGGTCGGGTAGGGACACAAACATTTAGTCCATAATACCATCAGAAAACAAAGCCAGAGAGAAGTCCCCTTCTGCCATGGAGGTTGGCGTAAACCATCAGTATAAACCATCCTTATGTTGGAAACAGTAACTCAAAGCCTCTTCCTATTGCTGGAAAGCCCTTTGCCTTGCTTTATATTGTAAGCATACCAGTGTTGTCATTTAACACAGTTGTTGGGGTAGAGTAGTTTTCTCAACCTTGGTGCTGTTGACATTTTGGACTGGATAAGTCTTTGCTGTGGGGTGCTGTCCTGTGAAGTGTAGGATGTTTAGCAGTATCCCTGGCCTCTAACCACTGGGTGCCAATAGCACCCCTGCCTCTAGTTGTTACCATTGAAAATGTCTTCAGACAATGCCAGATGTCCCCTGAGGGCATCAAGACCACCTTGATCAGAATCTCTGGTCTAGAAGAGTAGTTTGGTTCAGCCCTTTGTTCGAAGTCATGGAAGGTCAAGATTTAACATGGATTAAAGCAGAACTGCTCTGTGGGGGGAGACCCGCCCCCCCCCCCCCGCCCCAGTATGGAGGAACAGAACTCTGCCCATTGTCTTTGTTGCTCAGGCTAGTCCCTCCTTCCACTTTATTACAAGGAGGCACCATGCATCTTTATCCTCCAGACAGTGAAATAAAACTCATGAGAATACTTTGCTTGTGAGAAGCAAAGGCCAGAACACCTGTCACATTGTTATTGATCTTTCTTCCCCTTCAGGACCTTAACAAATAAAGAAGCTATTGTAGAAAGTGTTTTATCTTTATCTTATTATTCCAGTCTTTTACTTTTTGCTTGCTGTCTTTTGCTTTTAGTTAGGATGCTATACATGTGTTATATTTCTATAGATGCTTATTTTAAGAATGCTGTGATCTAAAGGAGAAACACTGTGGAATGCTATAGCTTGCATCTGTGATTAGAATCTGGCCCTTTATTCAATGGTATTTGAAACTAGGCCCCAGTGCAGGAACTGGAAGAAATGTCTACTGTGGGCATGTATTATCTTTTGTGGGAATGCTTTACTTTTTAACTGGAGCTGCTACTGTAAATGAACATTTAGAACAATGAACTTAAAAAAAACAATTGAGGAATGTGTCTCAAGTGTTCTATAATGGAACACTTGTTTTTGATTCTGTGGCTCACAGTAAAAGACTTTAGTGTTTAGAGCTGTGTTTAGTAATGTGCAACTCAGATTTGTTTGATGAAAAGATGGTTTATGGCTTGCAAATGGCACCCTGAATAAAGTTTTTTTGAAGCAATTCCTTCACTTGCCCTTGACCTTCAAGCCACAATAAACTCTCCTTTATGTGTCAGCATCTCGTGCTGGACTTTGGGGCTGTGCAAATTAGTTAATTTGGCATCCCTGCTTGTTGACACCCACCACAAAGATCTAGCCTGTGAAAACACGAAAAATGTCATGGTCTTCATGATGACTAGGTCAACACTCACCCTTATCAAGGTTGCATTTATTAAAATCCTTTAGCTGGTGGTGGACGTAGGATAAGGATGTGAACCTCTTCAGCATCCTTTTTTGAGTGTTTCCCATGTGCAGGTTTCCTTACTTAATATAACATCTCAGCTTATTTTCTGTTAAAGAGAGAATTTGGTGTCAGGGACCTACGAAACCATACCCATTCCAAGTGGAATCTCTGAATCAAAGAACTTGCCCTGTGTTGACTTTAAATTTTGTCTTAACTAGCAGGAGCCAACTATTTTGTTTTTTTTTTTTACAATCAAAAACATAAAAATACTAGCTAACGTGAAATATAACACAGCAGGTTTGGCTACTGAATACCCGCAGTGAGCGTTACACATCTGGATCAGGTGATTGCTTTCAAAACTTGGACCAGCTTTTAGCCATTGTTAATCATGTGAGCTCTTGTTAGGCTAATCTTAATTTAATGAAGTTGTGGCGGCTTCCAGGGATTTGATGCCCGACCCCTTAATTTAAAGATTCATTTCTGTTTGCCGCATCATCGTGCATCACTCTGTAGTCCTTGCTGGCGGCCGTGTGGCCCACGGATCCCAGTAACAGCCTCGGGGTGGGGTGGGAGGGTATTGGTAGAGAAGCAGAATTTCATGCCCATCCCTTGACTCATTGAACCAAAGTGTGCACTTGACCAAGATCCTCAGGTGATTGGTTTACACGTTAAAGTTTGAGGTGCACTGCTAGGCTTCAGAGCATCAAGCAGGGATTCCCTCTCCTTATACGACTTACATTTATTCCACTTACATCCTCTACTACCAAGGCCCAGATTAATTTGCTCCTCTCTTGTGCACAAGCTTGATGAAGCAGTCATTTTACCTCATGACACTGAAATACCTTTGTCAAACAGGAGCATTCTGTGCCTGGGGCAGTGTCGTCCTGTGGTTCTTAGGTGCTCTCGTTTGAAAGGGCGGCCTGTGGGAGATTCTAGCTCCTCGAAGCAGCTAAGATTGGGACAAACTTGGATTTTTGCATTGTGGGCTGATTTTTTTTTCTTTTCTGGAAAGTTTCACTTAGGTCTGATGGACATAAACTCATGAAACTATATGGTATTTTTAGCCTATTGGAAATGATGTTAGTTTCCAAGTCTCTTACTCTTTCTGTATTTCAGTTATATATTTAATCACGTTTAAATACCTTTTATTTCGAACTTAAACAATTTAAAGTTTCTCATGCCTTTTTCCACCTGAAAACCTCATCAACTGAGTTTCATAAAACCTTTGTTAATGTTAAGTAGTCATCTCTAAAATAACCTTATTCATTGTTAATAACGGTAGAAGAGCACAGAAGCCCTGCTTGCTCGCCATTCAGCTGACTACTATCAAAACAGTTAAAATGTGTTGAATTAGACAGGATTGAGTTTACAGTAGTACTTGAAAAAACTTCTGTGAATCATAGGCATGAGTCTTTCTGTGAACTTATAAGAAGACATGGAAGCTTTAGCAGCTTATTAAGACTCGTGTTAAGTAGTTTCTATGGAAATTTTCTGGACAGAAATGTCATTGCTACAAGTTGCATTTCTAGGATTTATGGATGTCAGATATTACATTTGTTTTATTTTTTGGCTTGAAATTAGTTTTCTGTCACTTGACCACACATCTGTTTCTTTCCTACTAGCATTTGGAAATGCCAAGACTGTAAGGAATGACAACTCCTCTAGATTTGTAAGTATTTGTATAAGCATAAGTGTTAACACTAACATTTACCTCATGTGTGTTTAAACAACCAGTAGATGTTTAATATTTCTTAATACACACAATTAAAAAATAAGAAACACCATATTGAGACGTAGGCTAAAAGTTCTATAAGGACTATTTTTCTGCTTTCTGGAATTTTCCTTTTTAATTCTTCTTGGAGTGACACGCTATCTTTTTTTCATGTTTTCTTGTCATCTATCATAAAATTCCATGAGCAATTTCAGTGAGGCTGTTTAGAGTAACTCTTTACTAATGTGAGTTTTGATATTTAGAAGTCAATTAAGACTCAGAAATTCCATAGAAAGAAGGGTAAACTAGGTGTCAAGTTTGTATACGCTACAGCTCTTGTCCGTTCTTCAGTGGGACCAGAAAGGATGGAGGTGTATTCTAAAACTTTATAGAGGTAAAATCAGTAAGTCTGGCTGCTAATGGGGGGTGTGGGGAGGACTGAATAGTAAAAACTGAAGCTAATTGATGTTTTGAGTCGGGCTGAGTTGGAAAATGCTAATTTCCATAGTGGAAACCTTTCCAGCCTCATCTCCCACCTCTGCAGTGTACACTTTGGCACATCAGCCCCTGGGTCTCCCCAGCTGTGCTGCCTTCTTTCCTGCCTCTGGTCTTGACAGGGACACACACTGCCTGGAGGCAGCTGGGGGAAATATGGTGAGTGTGATGGTGGCATTTTGAAATTGATGGCTTTTTTTCTATAGTTGAGCCAGTTTTATAAATTTCGTAATAAAAGATCATTTAGTTTATAAGCTGTCTTCTCATATACATTACTTGGGACCATTATTGATGATCGTCTGTGCCTCGCTGCCAGACACCCTTCCTGCATCCCCACACCTCCACTCCCCAGCTTCTCTTAGCCCCCTTTTTGCTTTTTTCTCATTGGCGTTATCCTGTGCTTAAGGCATGCAAATGACCTCAGGTGGAGATCGTTTTGATAGATTGGAAAGTGGAAGGCTAAGTTTCCTAATTCCAAGGCAGTGAATTTTTTCCATTGGATTAGCCCCTTAAGTTGTTAAAACTGATGTGAGCCATGCCTTTTCCTGTTGTGGTAACATGACTAATCTCATTACATAAATAGAATTAGATGCAAAGTGTGGGCAGATAGAAGTAATTCCAATAGATCAAGCTTCTTTATAGGATAGAGATTTTATTTTTGCTCTTGGCAAATCTCATATACACATGCTTTAAAAAAAATACTTGCAAATATATTTAGTCTGTAGGCCGTAAAAATACAGAAAACCGTATTGCTTAAAGAGTCACTGGTACCTAGAGACATCGGAAAATCTAGCGAAAGGCTTGGCAGGTGTTTTGGCTTGTTAAGTAACTTCAGAGAAATCCTATCATAACACGGGTATTAGGATATGAGATTAATACTTGATTATAGGCTAAATCATTTCATGCCCAGTTTTTAGTAATTTCTCTGCTTTGTGGGTGCGACTTTGACCAGTAGTATACTCGAGTCTATGTTATAATATTATAGTAGGACTCTACTATATTTAAAATGACTACTGTATATATAACAGAGGTTTATGACTCCAGGGAAATTACATTTCCTTCAACTGTGTTTGACAGGTTAACTCCGAATACATTTTTTGCTCTCTTTGCTGAGAAGCCTGGGAGACCCTGCACCTCATTGTAGCTGACAGTGTGGACCACTGTTCCCATGGAGGTGCCTCACAGTGACCCTCACCCCAGCACTTTAACTTGGCGTATTGAGCTTCTAGTAAGAGAGACTCATTGCTTTGGGGAAAAAAGAAAACACAGTTTAAGGCTTCGAAAATCACTGTTCTCGACTAAGGACTTTGGAGGGGGATTTTGTTGAGCATCTGCGGTGTGCCAGGAGCTGAGTGGGGCACTGGAGAGTGTGGGAGAGAGCGCTCTAGGGTCTGGAAAATCTCATTACCACTCCTCTCATTCAGTAAGAATAGAAACACACACACAATTCATTCATTTGTTTGAAACCTCCGGGTTTTCTTTTAAACATAGTTAAACTTAGGTCTCCCTGCGTATGCCCTTGCAGCCTGCAGTCTTTTCCCCACCAGTAGCCAGAGTGATCTTTACACGCTGCCGTCCCCTGCCGGCTGACAGCCTCTGTGGTCCCCTTGCACCTAAAATATAGCCCGGGCTCCCCCAAGCCTCCCCACGCAAGGTGGGCCGGCCCAGCCTTCCCCGGCTCCCTGGGCCTCAGTCACACAGGCCTTTGTGCCCGGCAGGTGTGCCAGGTGCTTCCTGGACTTGGGCCTTTGCTGTTGCCGGTCCTTCTACACCATGCATTCTGTCCCCAGATCTTTTTATGGCTGGCGTCTCGTATCATTTAGGTCTTATCTCAGATGTCACTTCCATGATGCCGTCTGGAGACTCTGTGACTTCATCCCATTTTCATTTTTTTAGGCATTCAGCAATCTCTGGAGTTATGTGCTCCCTTCCCCCGTTTACATCATCATTGGCCCTGGAGAGTAGGTGCGGAGGAAGCGAGCACCTCGGCCTCTTGTTCTCTGATGTGGCCCCAGGAGCTAGAGCAGGGCCGGTGCCATAGTGGACACTCAGAAAACATTGATTTATTGATGAATGAATACCTTTTTTTTTTTTTTTTGTGGTACGCGGGCCTCTCACTGTTGTGGCCTCTCCCGTTGCGGAGCACAGGCTCCGGATGCACAGGCTCAGCGGCCATGGCTCACGGGCCCAGCTGCTCCGCGGCACGTGGGATCCTCCCGGACCGGGGCACGAACCCGCGTCCCCTGCATCGGCAGGCGGACTCCCAACCACTGTGCCACCGGGGAAGCCCTGAATACCTGTTTTTAAGAAGCTTATAAACTAGTCAGGAAAAATGGACATGGCTGAAAATAATTATAACACAACACATAAACTAGTAAGTTCCCCATGAAAAGTATAGATGAAGTGTTATGGAAGCTCAGAATAGAGAAGCTGGAGGAGTCCGGGGCAGGGGACAGTCCTGAGTGGGTCCACAAGATTTAAAGAAGCCAAAATGGGGTGGCAGGCAGCAGGAGGTGGCAGTCCAGCCTGAGAAACTGAGGAGAGAAACCAGTGTGGACCTTCATTTGCCAGAGTTAATGGCCAGACCAGGGAGTCTGTGAACGGAGCTGTGGGCCAGAGGGCTGGAAAGGTGGGTCCGGGCCCCAGCTGGAGGGCCTGGAGTAGCAGGGTCAGGGTCTCAGACGTTATTCTGTAGGTGGTGGGAAGCCGCTGGTTATTTGTGAGTAGTCTAGTGCCAGGACCAGAACCAAGCGTTTGGGGAGTCATCAGTGTGGGCATCACCTGAGTTCTCCGTGTTGTGCAGGAGTTTAGCCCTAGTCAGCTTCCTTTTCCTTTCTCCACAGTGTTTGCTCTACTCTCTTCAAACCTTCTATCCTTTACTCTCAGCTGATGCTATTATGCCTGCTTCACAGAAATCATCCTCTTCCAAGCTCTCCAACCAAATTAGCCCTGCTCCTTGGCACCTCCCCGTCTCCATATCAGTATACACACTCCTTTCTCATACTTATCTCTCTGCACCTGTACTCTAGATCTGTCGCCTCCTTTGCCCAGGGACCACCTGCCACCAAAATCATCCCCTCTCATACGGTCATCCTCTGACTGTCTTGTGAAGTTACTCTTTCTCCCTCCTTCATGTCTGCTTTGCCTCCAGTGTCCCCTCGCATCCTAGAGAGTGTCGCTATCCACTCAGTTGTCTGGGCCACATTCCTGGACTTTTAAATTCTTGAACACCCTCCTTTCATACCTTCTCCATCCAACCATGACCAGTCATCGTGACTCTCTGGGTAGCTCTCAACTCTGTTTACTTTCTTCTTTTGCTATTCTGGTGTAAAGCCACCAGTGTTTCTCCCCTAATTGCTGCCACCTCTGTCAGCTACATCTGATAGGTCTTTTCCAGTCCATTCCACACTAGCCAGAGTGGTCTTGTAAAGAGGCAAGTCTGATCATGGTGTCCTTGTTGAGGAACTTTTAATGACACAACTTGGCTGTCAGGAGAAAATGTCGGTGTCATGATGTGCTCTGACTTGCCCCACCATCCTCACGGATGCCACTGCTTATGCCTGCTCCTTCCTGATCCCTTGCCTCCTTGCCTGCCTGACTTCTCCTGCTACTTCGCCTTTAAGCGCGGGCAGATCTCCTCCTCCCCCTCTGTCCCCTGTTCTTTGCGCACGGCACCATGATCCCACCGTAGGATGTATCCCTATACATGGTTATGTCCCATTTATGTTTCATTTCCCCCCAAGACTGTAAATTCCTTGAGGGCAGGAGTGATACCTTGCTTTCCCTTGTGCCTACGTTAGTGTCCAGGAAATGCTTGATAAACATTTGCTTAATGAGCAAGTGAAGACTTACAAAGGCCAGATGACCAGTGACAATGAAGAAGGAGAAGGTGGGGGAGCATGCACGAGCTACTAAAAAAATCACAGATTACATTGTTGATTGTGTGCCATGTGATCATGTTTCTCCTCCCTTACCATTATTTTGAAAATAGAATTAAAGTAATTCTCTGGGAGAATTATTTACAAACCATCGATCTGACTAAGGTAGAACATGAAACAAAACCAAAGACTACTTATTAGATCAACACACCCTTTTCCAAACAAAAAACAGCTCTCAGGGTTATTCTGATATATTTGTTACTCTTTAACCAGACAATCCAGACCCGTTCTCTAAAAATCACAGTGTAAGACTCCATGTGTGTTTCTGTGTGTTTAAGGTACCATCTATAAGGTGTAATATGAACATGGGTTATATATTTCTGTATAATCTAGATTAAAAGCCAAAGAAAGTAATAATGATGAGCCTTTGATTCTGAGTTGGTCACACCACATAATCATGCATTTGATTTGAGTAGATATAAAAACAGAACTTGAAGTCTTCCATTTTATCCACTGTCCAGTGTGTTTGGAATGTCTAGCCATGGCTTACAACATACTTTGCCTATAAAAATGAAATAATTTATATTGCCAGCTAGTGCCTATTCAAGGAATACTAATTTTCCCGGTTTTTATTCTTGAATTGAATACACACGTCCTTGAGAAATTTGAAACGTATCCAAAAGTCTTACGATGGCTGAGAAGATCTGTTCTTAAATTAGCAACGAGATATGCTCACTTTGAGCTAATGGGGTATTTAGTATGAATTATTTTTGGAGGCACATTGTTTTGCATCATGGTTACGTAAACTGTGTCTTTCTTAATTACATTTAAACAAATACATAAAGGGCTTATCATGCTGTGCTTTAAGATACACTGACTGAATATTTTGAGGTGAACTTGAAAACTCACCAAGTCTTTCTTTGGCAGGGCAAATATATGGATATTGAATTCGATTTTAAAGGCGATCCCCTGGGAGGAGTGATAAGTAACTGTGAGTATTTTAAAGAAGTTCAGAATAGTAAAACATATATTTATAACAGAATATTTTAGATACTTGGGTCTTTAAGAGATAGGTTTAAGAATACATTTCCTTTTCTTATACTTAAATTTTTAACCTATGCATTTCAGATTGTTTTATAATATTTAATTTCTAAATCTTTTTAAAAGATCACTTAAAGTCTTTGCCTTTGAAAAACTTTTTAGAAGTCTGCTAAAGAAATAAATATTAGCCCAACTGTATTTTATATCCTATAGGTCTTCAAGCCAATCCAGTAATAAAAAAGATTCTCCAACCGTTATTTTCTTTAACAAAATTACTCTGTGGTTAAAAACAAAATATAAATAATAATTGATTTTAATTGAATGACTTTGGGGGTAACAGTTACCCGATAAAATGAGAAAAACCTGTACTTCAAATTTTACTGTGAGAATTTTGTCTTCAGTGTGTTTAAAAAATTGAAATGTCGTACACCTGTTAGGTAGAGACAGATTTATTAGCTTTCTTTAGTCATGATTTGTGATTGTAGAAGTGAAATGTTCTCCGGCAAAGGTGAAAAAATGAACAAAATCAGGTGAGGTCTACTTAACAGCCCCAGGTCCAGAGTTTTCTCAAGTGGGCACAGTGGTCAGTATCTGTTGTAGATAAGGCCCCTTCATCCATGCTTGGGGGCTTCAGTGCGTGTGGCACCGCCCTGATGTCTCTGCTCCTGTTGATTCTGTAGCTGATTCGTTTGGCAAGGATACGATGACCACTCAGGGTTAGTGCACCTCCAGGGGAAGCTGCAGCCTGGTTATCCTCTTGGTTTTTTTTGAGGGCCACACTGCTGACGTGCCCTCCACACACACCGCTTCCCCTGGCCTTTTCACCACCCTAAGATGCTGTTCGGATTGTTGGAATGAAAAAAATCTAAGTTTGTACTAGATTAAAAAATAACAATTGGCTCAGGTATCCAAAGCACTGCTTTTTGCTATAGCAGTGGCATTCTTTCTCCAAATGAAATTTTATTCCAAATATGAAACAGATGAAATGAGGCCTGATCTGGTTAAAGAGGAGATGAGCAGCCAGAACCCCTAGACCCCCAGGTGGCCCCTGTGATCTTCCAGAGAAACACTAGAACCAGAGGGATGCCATTTGAAAGTGAGTGTTTTTAGAATTTGGGCAAACCATGCAGCTGAATTTTTAAAAAAAATTTTAAAATCATAGTTCGTAGAGTAAACTTCTAGGTCTAGAGTCTTTATCTTGGAAACTATAGGATTGAACTGGATGAATTCCATGGTTCCCCATTTCTACCATTTGTAGTTTTAAAATAGTTTATTTATTTTTTTGGCTGCGTTGGGTCTTTGTTGCTGCACGCGGGCTTTCTCTAGTTGTGGCGAGTGGGGTCTACTCTTCGTTGCGGTGCACAGGCTTCTCATTGCAGTGGCTTCTCTTGTTGCGGAGCACGGGCTCTGGGCGTGCAGGCTCGGTGGTTGTGGCTCGCGGGCTGTAGAGTGCAGGCTCAGTAGTTGTGGCACACGGGCTTAGTTGCTCTGTGGCATGTGGGATCTTCCCGGACCAGGGCTCGAACCCGTGTCCCCTGCATTGGCAGGCAGATTCTTAACCACTGAACCACCTGGGAAGTACGGCAGGCGGATTCTTAACCATTGGGATTATACGTATTGTAAAAATGTATTATTATTGGAAAAACGTCTTGAAGAGGAAGTTTTAATCTGAGGTGAAATTGGCTAGGATGGTACTACTTATGTTAAATGGTTTTAACTGTCAAATAAGGAAACAGAAATACTCATGCGAATCATATATAATACCACCAAAAGCAAGTGATTATAACCCTGCCAAGTTTGTTACACAAACTTCCTTCACAGTATGTGGCAGCTGATGAGAGCTGTATAGGAAAAGGTATGCCTCAGTTTTAAGACCACCATTTTAAGGAAAGATTAGCTTTTATTCTGAAACATATTTATAACACTTTTATAACACTTGCATTTTACAAGACAAATTAAATTTAGTTATTATTTGAGTAATACACTATTTTTAAAATGAGGCTACATTAACTTTGTATTATAGAACATTCTAGAATGATTGAACCAGTATTACTCTTGAGGACTCTAGGAAAATATTTAAGGATGCCTTTATTCTAAGTATCAGAAAATAACTTGGGTTTTACATTTTGAAGTTTCAAGTTTCAAACAGAAATGTCTTCCTGTCTCTAATTCTTGCAGTATCCATGGAGAATAAATAGTAAACACCCAGTTCATTTCCAGTGAAGATTAAAAACCATCATGAATGAACGTCATATGGTTTTTGTTACCATTTGTTCCCACAATGAAATTATATTGAAATTTGTGGTAGTGGGAACACCCTGGTATTTTAGAGTATCCTTTGCTTTGGAAAGGAAAGGGATACATTAGTGGTGAGAGCAGGAAATTTCACCCCGAATAGAGAGAGAGGACTGACTCATAGGTGGCCACGGGGAGCTGCTGCCTGCTGGCTTGAGGGGGTATAAAGCAATGGGTAAACCCACTCTTGTTCTCTGCAAGCTGCCAACAGTTAGCTTCTTGTACCCAGAAAAGGAGACAAGATTTGCCATTTTGTAGGTCATCTATTTTGTTTCCTTTTCCAGCAGCCGCCTAGTAAAAGCATAGGTCGTTGTTGGCTGTAATTATTACCTTGAAAAAGTCACAGGATCATTTGAGCCAGTTGTGTACCCAGGAAGTGGGGAAAAAATGCCCAATAACTTAGTCTCTCTTCCTCTCTTTCTAAGAGAGGTATGCTGTAAAACCTAAGTCTTGAACTCATTTGAAAGCTACGTATCTCTGAGGTGAGTATCATTAGGAGAGAAGTGTTACAAAAATAGAAAATGTCAAACATTTACTTAAGTAGAGAAGATAAAACATGGAAATACATCCAGATGTTTGGCTGATGTGAGGTACTATTTCTCCTACTTTGTTAATGCGTGTGGGTCTCATAACATTTATACAATTACATTTGAGGATTTTGGATCTAGTGTTATGAACTTGAAATGTTTGGAAACCTGTTGCTTTTATTAATAGTCACAGATACTTTCTTACAGTTGTGGCACTAAATGGCAATTTAGACTGGAGAAAATGTGGTACAAGTCTCAAGGGATGTTATCTCCTAAAAGAAGAATAGCATAGAGATATACTAAGAAGAAGCCTTAAGATTTCAAATGTGCATATACCTGCGTAAACTGTAAGGATGGGAGACATGGCTGTCCTGTTCACGGTAGTGTATCAAGAGCCTAGGGTGATACCTGATACACAGCAGGTGCTCGGTAAATGCTGGAGATGAGGATGGAATTGGTTAAATATAGGCAGGCTCTATATTTTCCTGCTTTATTATTTGGGACATATCCATGATCCTATATATGCAGTTGTCAGTGATTTATCATGTGGTTGCCAATGTCTAAACAAAAAGAAAACAAGTTACTTAATTCTCTGTGCCTCCATTTCTTTCTCTTTGAAATGAGGATAATAGTACTGATCTCATAGGGTTGTGATGAGTTGTAAATAATTCGTTAACATCTAACAGTGCCTGGCACATAGTAAGCACTCAATAAATGTTTGCTTCTTTTCATTATTGTATATTTATCTGTTGATTGTCTCTAGCTCCTAGCCAAATATATACCCTATAATGACAGACTCAGTTTGTATGGTTCATTGCTAAATGATAGCAACTAAAATAGTGTCTAACCTCTAATATATATTTGTTGAATTAACTAAGTAATAATCACATAAGTACCTAATGTACAATAAGCACAGTTTGACATAGAGAAATTTATTGAGAAATAAAGCTGCTTCTTTATTGGGTAAGTTTATCTGAATATTCTATGTTAATCATTTAAAAATACTTTTTCTAAATCCCACAAAGGCAAACAAAGTTATTGGTAATCAAGCACCATCTGTTACTAATGCCTCTGTTCAGCTTGAAAGAAGTAACCCAATCCTGTGGTTATGAAGGAAAGCAAACGTTGACATTGGTGTGTGGCCCAGTTATTATTACTGGCCAACAAACCACCCCAGACTTAGTGGAGTAAAACAACGGCCCTGTTATATGCTCTTGGATTCTGTGGGTCAAGAATTCAGATGGAGCTCAGCAGGGTTGGCTTGTCTCCATGACATATGGGACCTCAGCTGGGAAGACTCTAGTGATTGGGGGCAACTTGCATGAGTTGGGGGGTTGGAGTCCTCTGGAGGCTTTGTCGCTCATGTGTCAGGCTCCTGGGCTGGGATGATTCAAGGGGTGAGCTCAGCTAGACTGTTAACTAGAGCCATCTATGTGTGGCCTCGTGTGATTTGGGCTTCTCAAAGCAAGGCGGCTGTGAGAGGGAGTGTTCCAAGAGAGAACATTCTGACAGCAAGTGTTCCAAGAGAACCAGGAAGAAGCCTGAGTAGACTGGGTAATCGTACAGCATCACTATGACTCTGTTAAGTCCATGTGTGCACAAGCTTGCTCAGTTTCAGTGCTGGGGAATGTAGATTCCACCTCTCAGTGGGAAGAATGGGAAAAGAATTCGTGACCATTTTATTTTAAACAACCTAAAGCTGATAGATTGTTTTCAGAAATGACCACAATAGTTTCTTAGCTTGCCACATGCTTCGGTAGTCCCCTCTCAATGACTTAAGGCTTGGCCATGAGATTTGTTTTGGTCAATGGAACAATTTGCAAACATGGCACAATGAGAGACTCGAAAGTTGGTTCTCTACTGGGGCTTATCCTCTCTTGCTTCTCTGGGGAGCTCATTACCACCATGTGCGTGAACCTGGGCTAGTCTGCTGGGTGATGAGAGGCGCATGGAATAAACCAGCAGACGTGTGAATGAGGGCACCTTAGATCAGCCAGCTGCCAGCCAACCTGCCAGCAGAGATCAGCCAAGCTGGCTTAGATCAGAGGAACTACAAATCTGACTCTCAGACTCATGAGCTAATAAATGGTATTGGTCTAAGCTGGTAAGTTTTGGGGGCATTTGTTATGCAGCAGAAAATAACTTGAGACAGAGGTCTAATAGGTAATATCCTTTCCCCACCCAGTTTGGAAACACATGAGAAATAAGCTGGAGAGGAAGCAACTTTATTACTGTAGAGGCAAGGTTGAAGAAAGCAGCTTTTGGTTTATCACCCAAGAGGGTGTGCTAGTGGTCCTTTGGCAGGTTGGCAGGCATTGACAGCACCGAGCAACCCCTGGCCTCTCCTTGTGCGCGTTGCCCCATCTGTCTTACAGCCTGGGAGTGGGGCTGAATTTGTGCACAGTGTGGGGAATGAGGGGGCTGAGCTGTACATGCATGCCCATTTCTTCTTCCCAACTTCGCTGCTCAGAGGAGTCTTTCCTCCTGCTGAGGAGAGGAGTGAGTAAGGGGCTGAGAAGCTGGGGAGTGCATCTCATGAAATCCTCCCACGTGGAATCATAAAGCAGGAAGAAATGCCTACCTTACTCACAGGGAAGGTGGAGGGTAGAACAAATTGCTCTGAATTCTTTTTCTTTTACATTCCTTTTGAATTTACGATGCAATTAATTTATGTGCTGACTATCTCAGGGCATGTTGTTTAATCCTTATGTATGGCACATTCCTGCCATTTTGTAGCATATGGAATATAAGTTTACCCTTTTAAATTGTTTGAGACTTATAGCTTTGTTCTTCCTTTTATATCATACCTTGGGTTTAATTGATGATGAGTGGGTGGGTGACTGGGAGCAAAGCTATGTTATAACACTTCCTAAAGGAAACTCTGATCCGTATATATATGGAATTGGGGACTTACCTGTACATGAGTCAGTTCTCAACAGCTAGTGACTATTCATCAGTAAACAGTAGCTGTCTTCTTTAGGGTCAAAATTCATCAAAAACTGAGATAATTTACCTAGTTTGTAATACAAGGCTGGGCTTTTTTAGCACTTTGACATTTAATACCCCTAAAGAAGACAGAAATAATCAACCATGGGTTGTGAAGTATCTGTAGCAATAAAACTGAAATTTCAAAGAGTAATTCTGTTACTCTGTAATGGATGGCTTTATATAAAAATAGATGCTTTCCTTTGTCTCAATTTTATTTTGGTGTTCTTTCTTATACAAAAATATGTTTACCATGAAAAAAGACTACATGTTTATCATGAAACAAGACTATATACCCATACTATAGAAGAAATCAGGTGTTCAAATATGTCTAAATTAACCTCAGATTAAGAAATGAATAAAGGTTTATTAGAATTGTATGTATAATAATAAGATATTATGGACTAGATATTTCATTAATTTTATTTCAGGGTTGGGTATCAAATTGTAGATTCAGATACACACATAAGTTACTTTCCAATTATTAGATAAACTTTAAATTTGTATTAGAAAAAAGTCTGTTGTGAAAATGCATAAATGCTATATGTATGCAACTGGATCCTGATTTTAAAAATGGCATTTAATTAGGTAGATAATAAGGCAAATTTTCTTCGCGTTTTAAAGCCCAAGTTGATTTTTCATGTGCAGACACTGGGAACCCTCTCACAACTTTTCATGTAACATGTCCAGCTGTCACTGGTGCTAATTTGTAACTTCAGGACTCTGACTTTTGATTTAAAACTTTAAGGTGCTTTCTTAGAAATGAAAATGCTGCATGGAGGTGGAGGTAGGGGAAACACTGTCCTGTCACGGCGCGCCAGGTGTTTGAGGCCTCTCAAAGCCTGTAACCTGCAGATAGACAAAGGTCTGTGTGAGACCCGGGCTGAGAGAGAGTACTGGGGTGAACACCCACCTCTGCTTTCTGTAATACACGTGCACAGTGAATGATTTGTAAGAAGACATTTGCGCCATCTTTTTTTTACTTTAAAGCTTGTCTTTAGTGAAACTTCCTAATTCTCAATCTTGAGGATTATGTTGTGTATTTCCAGAAAAAGTATAGAGTTTATTTTAGAATATATACTCCAATGTAGGAGCAAACATTAGTTCATAATCCAAGTTTTCCACTGAAATTACCGTCAGTTATGCCCAGTAACTCATTGGTTATTTGACATTTTTTCTTCTTCAAGACAGCGGAGTCCGAAGGGAGATAAATTGCTGTTACTTAGATTGCAGGCCTTTCACTATTGCTAACTGTATCATTTCACTTTATTAAAGGGACACAAATCCGTTGGAAGAGCCTTCAGTGCCACTCAAACACTTTTTTCATAATGTGTATCTTTGAGCAATTGGAGAGGAGCAGGGTCGGTCGTGTCTGCATCTTGGGCTTTCATTGTCATTCCGGCCTTACTGGCAAAACTGAGACAAAGCAAATTCTTCCATAAGCCTTAATCAAGAACTTGGACCATTTCTTCTTTTTCAGGAAGGGAGATTATACATAGAGTAAAGAAACTTTGATCGGGCTTCCCTGGTGGCGCAGTGGTTGAGAGTCCGCCTGCCGATGCAGGGGACACAGGTTCGTGCCCCGGTCCGGGAAGATCCCACATGCCTCAGAGCGGCTGGGCCTGTGAGCCATGGCCGCTGAGCCTGCGCGTCCGGAGCCTGTGCTCCGCAATGGGAGAGGCCCGCGTACCGCAAAAAAAGAAAAAAAAAAAATAGAAACTGATCATGCTACCTAATCCTTCACCTGTTATGTTCCAAAGTAATGTGATTTTTCCCCCTTCCAAACCACTACTTGTTCTTTTATTCCTTGGCTTATTAAAAGGCATCCGTCTCCAGCAGGTGCAAACATGGACATTTTACTTCTTTCATATCTTATGCCCTAGGGAGGGTGTCCCAGTGCCCAGGAACATGTATATGCTGTGGACTAGCTGGTAATTAGTCAAAACTAAGAAAACCCCTCAGTGATGGTCTGATTCTGTTAATAGTCAGGTGGCAGTGTCATGGTGGAGTTGGTGGGAAAGTTCTGATTCCAGAGTTTCTCTGTCCCTACCCATTGCTTTTCCCCTTTAGAATGGCTTAATAGGTTTATCTCTTCCCTTAAAACTTAAATTTATATAACATTTGATATGAACTTAAATTTATATCTTGAGGGTTCAAGAATATAGCTGCATTGGAATATACGGAGGCTATTATACTCTCTTCTCTACTAAATATCTGGCATATCCTATACTCCTTTTTATTAAGTCTTGTTAGTAGAGGCGCAGTCAGTGGTAGCAGAAGCATCTAAAGCAGAAGAGAAGGCTGTGCCAGCGTTTCGCTTTGCCTTAATTCAGGGGCACATTAAAATGTTCAGGTGGCAAGTCGTTATAGTGAATTGAATTTATGTTCTGTACCTTGAGTAATTATTTGATATGGCTTCATGCTGTTAGATTATGTTGGGTTTTTTCAAAAAGAAATAGACTAGGGAATGGTTTTAAGCACTAGTAAATTATTTGGGAGCAAACATTTTCCCTGATTACTGTTCTGCCTAGAAGCTTGTAACTTACAAGAAAAGTCATAAAGAAATAGGAGGCTCTGGGGTAATCAACAAAGCATTTTAGGTGGGAAAACCCTCAACTGCTTTGTAATAAAAGGTTCCTCATTTTGTGATTGAGTTGCTTAGGTGAAGTCATATATTTTATGTAAAGAACAGCCTCAGCCTTTGCAAGTGTTTGTGGATTTAGCATTCTTTTTGCTGGAAAATTATAAAGAGCATAGCATGATACCTTAGTCTCCTAAAGCTTTGCATTCTGGCTTTGTTGCTTAGTAACAATGTGATGTGAGCCTCGTTTTCTCATCTACAAAATGGGGATTATAAAACCAACCTCAGAGGAGGTGTTCAGGGTTGAATATGGTAACAAATGAAAAGTACTGAATGCAGAGCGGAAGGTCAGTCAAAGTTCCCTTGCACTTCCCCTCCTGCACTGTTCCTTTTAAACGCACGTTGTATTATGTTTCAGATTTGACCATGATAGTGATCACTGATCATATCAGCATGTGTGGTGCAAGGAGTACATTGGCCAACATTCCCTTCCACCCTGCACAGGCGAATATTATTCTTTAACCTGGTGACTGTGAATATTATCCTTTAACTTGGTGACTGTTATCTGCTGAATCTTATAGCCATTGCTCTTTCTAAACTCTCCATTGTGTGTGAGCATTTGTTCAAAAAGTGCCAAACGTAAGGCTGGCCATGTTGCTGTTGCACAGTGCGGCCCTGTCAGGTGCTCTGAAGGTGTGATTTCATGTCTTGAAATACCACAGTTTGCTTGTGGAGTGTGACTGGGTGAGTGCCACAGAACAGTTGTTTGTCATCATCATTAAGGTGCCCCTGTGAGGTGAGGCTGGTGAGGCATGGCGGGATTCTTGGTGCTATGGGGGGAGCCTGGGGTTTGGTGACAGGTGAAAGGACAGGTGAAAGACACATGGTCATTCTCTTTTCTCACCCCCATCTCCTGCTCTCTCTTAAAGGTGTTGCCAGCCCACCTTGGACAGTGCCACTGCTCGTGGTTTGGGTGGTGGGTGTAATCAAGAGCACGTATGTGTGACAGTTGTAGGTCAAGAGGAAGAAGGTCTTCAGGTTTGCAGTCAGTGCCGGGCTCATTCCCAGGTAGTGCTGGCACATAGTGGGTGAGCAGTGAGTTGATTGAAGGAATTTGTGCGGGAATGGATAAAGTAAACGGAAGCATTTGCTTATGTTTTTCATGTAGTCGAGTTACTTTCTTCTAGGCTCGAGGAATTTCCTGTAAGGAATAGCTTCTCAATGAAGACTCTGCCCATGCGCTGGGAGGTCTTTCTTCTAAAACTGTGCTGGTACTCTTAGGACCCCAAAGGAGCTTGGTCCATGATAAGTGCAATCATACTGCACTTTTATCCTTACCTGTTTATTCTGTCTTCTGCCCTGGATGTCAGTATTTATAAGTTGATTGAAACGTTTAGTCCTTAGAGATGATGACTATTACACAATCCTTTTCTTTTTTTGGCTAAATATGAAGTCTTCATTATTCTCCATGTATGATTTGAGGGCATTGGCAGTCGTCCAGGTCAAGTTAGAGCTGGAGATGAAAATGAAAACTCTGCAGCATCCCGTTCCTAATAATTTTTGTGTTTACATATTTTTGTTCTCTTCCTGTCAAGTTTATTTTATGTGTCCTTACAACACATCTCTTCATTCTTACAAATGGCCTTGTGTGTTTGGAGCACCCTAGGGCTTCTCATTCATCAAATCTACACTCCTTAACTCTACCTAGACTCCTCCTTACGTGCTAGTGTAGATTCCAGAAATACAGCTTAAGAAGTTCAAGGACAAGTCTCTGTGAAATTGCACATCGTTCACTCCCTTACTCATTTTCTGAATTATGTTTAGATTTCAATCTGATGGGAAATCAAATTAGTGCTCAATGATAGGATCACTGATTCATAATTTTATAACTAATCTGGCCTTTGCTCACAGAATCCAGACCCTCTTTTATATCACTGGTCAGTGCTAAACAGGACTCCAGGCAGAAATATTCTCTGCCATTGTACGTTGCCACCCCCTGTTGCTGCCACAGCGGCACCTTTCTGGTTCACTTGATTGATGGATTCATCCCTTCCTTTCTCCTTCCTTCCTCCCCTTCCTGAAAGCTTGAAAACTTGATAAGGCATCAGATTTACAGGATGAAAGATCATCTGGAATCAATGAACGTATACTGTCAAATAACTCCAGATTCCATTAAATGAGAACCACCTTTCATTCTTTAAGACTGCAAGAGATCAAGAAAGTCTGGTTCACTTATGTCAGGTAGCAGGGCATGTGGATATGGTGGGGTCTGCACTTGGGTCAGAGAGCCTGATTTCAAATCCATCTTAAACCCTTGGACTGTTAGTTTTTTCATCTGTAAAATCATACCTTACAAAAATGGTGGGGAGGATTCAATGAAATAATGTCTATAAAGCACTTAGCATAAAATAAGATATCAAAAATGTTAACTTGTTATCATTATAACTCAAGTGAATTCTTAACTGAATGGCTGCATTTCCTTGCTTAGATTTGTAATACTACATATTGAAGAACTTAATGTCATCATGTATAAAATCAAGAGAATATTATTATAAAAGCTGTATTGTCTTTAATCAGCTTGTCGAATGTATTGTTAAACTTATTTTGCATATTCACTATGGTTCAGAAAGAACCTGGTTTGTTTAATTTGGTGCTTTTAGTTAGAGCTGTGCTTCTTCCTGAAAGTAGAACTGAAAATGTAGCTTCTGTTATTATTTTATTAATGCAAAACAGAAAATGAAAAAGAAAGTGAGGGGGAAAAGAAAGAAGCATGGTGTATTTGAAAGTGAAACTACTACTGTACTATGAATTTGATTCTTTTTCTCTCTAGATCTTTTAGAGAAATCTCGTGTTGTTAAGCAGCCAAGAGGTGAAAGAAACTTCCACGTGTTCTATCAGCTGCTTTCTGGTGCCTCTGAAGAGCTCCTCAGTAAGTCCCTGTTTCTTTTTTTCTTTTTTCTTTTTTTTTTTAAGAATTTTATTTTATTTTATTTATTTTTGGCTGCATTGGGTCTTTGTTGCGCTGTGCAGTCTCCTCATTGTGGTGGCTTCTCTTGTTGCAGAGCATGGGCTCTAGGTGTGCGGGCTCAGTAGTTGTGGCTCACGGGCTTAGTTGCTCCACAGCATGTGGGATCTTCCTGGACCAGGGCTCGAACCCATCTCCCCTGCATTGGCAGGCGGATTCTTAACCACTGTGCCACTGGGGAAGCCCCAGTCCCTGTTTCTATGTTTTAATTTTTACTCTTGCAACATTTTCCAAAGCAGAAGCATTCCATACACTTTTCTTCTTCTTAAAATTTTCCCATGATTCTGGCTGAAGGGAAGAACAAGATGTGTTGGCTTCTGCCACCTTGCAGTCTTTGTTTGATATCTGTCCCCAGAGTACCTCACCAGGTACTGGGACATGTCTCAGATGGTTTGCTAAAAGAGCTAAAAGTTGAGGGAGGGTCTCATCATCAATTTAAAAAATAAAACGGAAGAATATAATTAGTCCAGTTGGGGAGAAAAAATTAGCAGGGAGTAGTAGATGAATACAATTCTATAAGAACAAATTGCTCAGTGACGATTTAAAAATAGTGGGAAGACATTTGCAACTGATACAAGAGATCAAAGTCTGACCTATGTATATTTTAGAGAATTAATATAAGTCCATCAGGATAGGCAATAGCTAAGTGATGAAAAGTTTTGAGCAAGTAGTTCAAACAAGAAGAGCTATGGAAAGTCAACACACTGGGGGGGAAAAAATCATCCTTACTAATTATTGACAAATGTAAATTGAAACAGCACTGAAGTGTTCACCACACATGTATTAGCAAAAGTTATTAAAGAGGATAAAGCTGGCAGAGTTGTCAGGCACTGATCTGCTTAGAGCTTGTGGGTGTCACTTCAAAGTGAGGACTTCTTCCTGGGGGGACTAATTGGCAAAGCAGAATAAGTCATAAAATGATCAGAGCCTACCGCCCAGGTGCACCACTTTTTGGAATATACCCAATGAAATAATTCAAAAGAATCCAAAGAAACATTCTGTGTGAAGACATTTATCACTGTCCTTTATTTGTTATTATAAACTGGAGAAAATCCAAACGTCCAGCAGTGGGGGAATCCCTGGGCAGACATCGTACGTTATAAGGAAATAGTACGTTGAAGATACTTTATATTATCAAAGTTTGGAAAGAACCTGTCTCGATAAGAATACATGTAAAAACAAGCAGAGTTTGAAATATGTACAATGGTGATAAAGGTGATTTTAGAAAAATACTGATCTTTGGGTATCAATTTTTGTTCTATTGCTTGAATGCATAGTGTGAAATCTTTTTATCTGAAGCGTTAAGGGGATGAGATATTGAAGATGATTAGATTGGTTGAAGTACCTTATAAACTTGTATGTGTGATTCAATAGATAAGCTTAAACTTGAGCGGGATTTCAGCAGATACAATTACCTGAGTCTGGACTCTGCCAAAGTTAATGGAGTGGACGACGCAGCAAATTTCAGAACCGTTAGGGTAAGATGTAACCCTCTTATTACTCTTTAAAATGGGTAACACTATATTGCTCAATCAGAATTGGTAATAATTCTGAGTTTTCTTTGATGTATAACTCATGCTCCCTGAGGTTTTAGAATTATAGAAGAATTTGTTTTATTTTTATTAGTTTGATTTTTTATTAGCTCAAAAATCCTGTAGTATCGAGAGGGCCATGCTTTACTGGAGCACGCAGTTTTACTGTTTGTCAAAAGGAGCTTTCTTATTATATTATCTTGGGGTTTAACTTTTAGTATTGTACTGAAATTCCAAATGTCTTTATAGCCAAACTCAGTAGTTAAATTCCACATGTAAACCTGTCCTACAGTCATGTTAAGTCAAATCTGTTTTTCAGACAGAAAGTCATGTTTATATACAGTTTTCAAAAAATCATGCATAAACCAGAATAATTAGCATTTGTGTTCATTAGAAAAGAAATTATTTTAAATTATACTCTACATTCTATGTTTATGAGACACTTGGAAAATTACTTCTATAGGACGTGATCTGATAACTGTTATTTACTTCTAAATGAGAGAGCTGTGATAGTGGTGATGGGGGGGATAGGTTAGATTATAGGTAAAATAAGACTGGAATCGGTTCATCTTTGGGGGTGAGTGAAAATAACATGGGGTTCTTTTCCTGCTCTTTAGACTTTTATATACGTTTGACATTTTCTAGAACAAAAAATCTTACAGCACTCCCATTACTATGTAACCTAGTCACTGTAAATAGTTAGATAGACAGATAGGTAGGTAGATAGAGAGACACAGAGAGATAAAGTAAATAAGGAAGCGAGCAAGCTGGGCTATTCTTAACAAGAAAGCATTTCTTAAGAGTATCATTTTTTAAAATTGTCTCAACATTCTCTTACGGAAACCTGTTGACTCCTGGACATGATTTTAAGACTTGAGTTCAGGACCAGTTCCATAACTGCTTTGCCTGGCAAATCATTGGCACTCAATAAAAATTTATGACTGGACGACTGTTCTGTGTTATCCATAGTTTGTGGAATCAGGCACTTCACCTTTGCAAACTACAGTTTTTCTCGTACGTAAAATAAACGAAGAGGTTTTTTTTTGTAGGGGGTCATGAAAGCTGTTTGTTTGGAGTCAGAGTGGGAACCCAGGGCTCAGCTCTCAGCCTTCTCTCCCTCTGTCTTCCTCTTTACATGCCCCCTTTGCCACAGCCCGTGAAGTACCCCAGGGCTCCTTGAATCAGAGCTTGAAGCCACTGAACAAGATAGAGCCCCACATTGGTGCTATTTCAGGTCTCTTAATAGGTTTGTCTTTTGGAAAGTTTATTCCAGGACACTTTGTCTTTTTGTTGTTGTTGTTATTTTTGTTTTTTTTCAGAGCCGAATCTGTTGTATGATTTATTTTTAAAAAATAATAAAGAGCTACAGAAAGAAAACAGGTGCTTTCCCCCCCTCCCCAGAATGCCATGCAGATTGTGGGTTTCATGGACCACGAAGTTGAGTCCGTGTTGGAGGTGGTGGCCGCGGTGTTGAAGCTGGGGAACATCGAGTTCAAGCCCGAATCACGAGTGAATGGCTTAGATGAAAGCAAGATCAAAGATAAAAATGGTAAGTCAGCAGAGGACAGACCCTGTTTAGCAAAACTGGCTTTGAACTTCTGCCCAGTTTTTAATATAGAAAGTAAAACTTGCTTTTCACTGAGTTGAAAAGGCTTTCTAGTGAAATCGAGCAGAAACATAATTACAGCTCAGTCTGAAGTCTTTTGATTTATATATTTTACACTGTTGGGTTTGAAAACGATTTAGAAAGAACAGTGTAAGCCTTGAAAGTGATTATGAACAGCAGATATGCAGTCACTGTTTGTCCATTCCCGCACAACAGAGTTAAAAGAAATTTGCGAGCTGACCGGCATTGACCAGTCAGTCCTAGAGCGAGCCTTCAGTTTCCGAACAGTTGAGGCCAAGCAAGAGAAAGTTTCAACTACACTGAACGTGGCTCAGGTGGGTGAAACATAATGTCTGGAAGGGAGTTTTTAAAGTCTGTGGTATTTTTATATAAGTGGAAACAAAAATTTTATTTTTTAGATTATTATCTTAACTGTCATGCTGTTTTCTAGGCATCGTTCTAGGCACTAGGGACACAGGGTAACCTAAACAGATAAAGATCCCTGCCCATATGGAGCTTAAAATTTTGGCAGAAGGAGCCAAAGCAGTAGACCTAATAAATAAATGTATATAGCAAGCTAGCAGGTGGTAAGTGCAGGCGGCAAAGAGAAAACAGTAGAGCAGAGCAAGGGACATCCATAGTGTTGGGGGCAGAGAAGTCGAGGGAGCTGAGAAGTGGCTGGAGAGTTTTGAGCATGGGTGGTATGATCTGCATTGTATTTTAAGGAGTCATTCTGGCTGCAACGTAGAGAGCA
The DNA here is from genome assembly GCF_963455315.2 of Globicephala melas. NCBI lineage: Eukaryota > Metazoa > Chordata > Mammalia > Artiodactyla > Delphinidae > Globicephala > Globicephala melas. Next base: position 42,833,612 of record NC_083320.1, on the reverse strand, counting down.
GAGTGTAGGGGACAGACGGGCATCTTAGTCACTTTGGCTGCTATAACAGCGTACCGTAGACTGGGTGGCTTAAGCAAAAAACATTTATTTCTCTCAGTTCTGGAGGCTAGATGCCTGGGATCAGGGTGCCAACAGGGTCGAATTCTTGGTAAGGGCCGTCTTCTTGATTTACAGACAGCTCCCTTCTTACTGTGTCCTCACATGGCAGAGAGAGAGAGCAAGCAAGTGAGCTTTGATGTCTTCATCCCTTTATAAGGGTACCAGTCCCATCATGGGGACTTCACCCTCATGACCACATCTAAATCTAATCTAATCTAAATCTAAAGGCCCCACCTCCAAATACCACTGCATTAGGGAGTAGGGCTTCAGCAATATGGGTTTGGGGGTGAGAGGACACAGACATTCATAGCACAGGGGAGCACACAGTTGTGTGCTAACCCAGAGATGATGGTGGCTTTTGAACCAGGTGGTGGCAGTGGAACAAGAAGTGGTCACCTCTGGATATGTTTTGAAAGTGGAGACAACAGGACTTGCTGATGCCTTGATATGTGTGATATGAAAGAAAGAGAAGAGTCAAGGATGACCCTCAACATTTTTGGCCCAAGCAACTAGGAAAATGGAATTGCCACTTACTGATTTGCAGAAGGCAGTGGGGGAAGCTGGCTGTGGTCAAGAGGCCAAACTGGCTTCGCTGCCTTTCTGACTGTTCCCCCTCCAGCCTCCACACTTAGGCCAATGAAATCTTTCTAAGACACAAATCTGAGTTGCTTGTGTCTTCTCTCCTTTGGTTCAAAATGGATGAACAGGTGTATACATGCATGCATGTATACCTAGGAGCTTGTGGAGACCCTTTCAGTGTAAACCCTTTGTTCTATGGTTTAGACATTGTCCCACCAGTCAGTGCTCATCTGGCCTAGAATTAAATGACTAATTCCGGACTTTTCCCACTCAGGCCTATTTTGTCCAACTGTATTCTCATCCTCCTTGCAAGTAGCCTTAAGCTTAAGACAGTAGATTGGGTTTAATCTTCCTCTCTACTGCTCTGGCCTAGTCTTTCCTAGTAACCCAAGAATGCCTACACACCTTTAACTTTCTTTCAACTTTGATTTCTTGTTTTAGGTGAGGGATTTGGGTTATGGAAATACTGTACCTTTATGCATATGTTAGTTTGATGTATACATAAAGTTTCTAGCTATAACTGTCATGTGTCCTTCTTTCTAAGTTACTACTACTGCCGTCACGTCTGTCCCCGTCCCCCTCACTCACTCAAAGTCAGATGGTGAGTCACTTACCTCATCAAGGAAAGTTTGTTGAGAGCCTGCACGGCACAAGCCCCCCCGTAGACTGTTAGTAGGGACGTAAGGGATTAAAAAGGACTTTCGCAGAAAATAGTTTCTGAGCCAGACTTTGAAAGATTTAGATGTATAAAGAATGGGTGAAACAGCATTTCAAAAAGAAAACAGTGAGAGGAGCCAGGTTTGGAGTACATATCAGGAAAAGGGTTGATCAGGCTTGGCTATGGCTTTAGATATGTGAAGAGGATTCAAAGCAACGTGGCTGGAAAGGTTACGTTTGGTGTCCAAGTGGCGCGTCTGCAGCAGTGGTTCTCAAACTTGAGGGTGCATCGGAATCACCTGGAGGGTTTCTTAAACACGGTTTGCAGGCCATACCCCCAGAGTGTTTGGTTCAGTAGGTTTGTGGTAGGCCCGAAGAACTGGCATTTCTGACAAGTTCAGAGGTGATGCTGCTGCCATGGTGGTCCATCCAGAAGTCACATTTTGAGAACATTTCAGTAGCCAGAGTGGAGATTGTGAAGTACATAGTGATGCGATGAGAAAACATCTAAGAGGCCCTTTAGGAATATTTCATACATATATGGAATATATGTGGATATATATGGGATATGTACATGGATATATTTTTGTCTGTTTTTATTGTGTGTTTTACTCTTGCTTTTTAATCATCCTCTACAGAAACCAGGCCCAGGTGCCTCTTACTTTGGTAAGCTTGAGTCACCTTGCATCACTCGGTAAAACTTTTCCACATTCTTTTAACCTTTGGCATAAAAGAGTTTGGCTTCAGATCTTTGATTATTCAGCTCCTTTTTCAAGTTTTTTTTTTTAATGTAGGGTTCAGAGTATTTGTTTCTACCGATCTTATTGCCTAGAAGATTTTGATTCTACGAGATGTGATTTGTTCTATTAACTTTTCCTCATAGCTTCAATTCTTGGGCCCCATTATCATCTTTATTGCCCCATGCCTCATTTTCCTCAAGGCATTTAGATCTTTCCCCAGATAGAATGACTAATATTGAAATAACAGAAACTCCAGGCAGAGTTACTATTCAGCTTCTACCACATACTCCCTCCTTGGCTTCCAAGGTCCTCTGTCATCTGACCCAAAATGACTTTTCTCAGTTGATTCCCTGCTGGTTCTCTAAATGCCATGCTTATTGTTACCTTATTTTACCTAGCCCTAACCCTTTGCTTATCCCCCGTGCTGCTCATGTCATTGCTAATTCCTTCTGCTGTCTAAATGGTCCTTTAATTGCACCTCATCCAGAAAGCCTTCCTTGATCACATAGGCCCCAGAGTCTTCCTTCTCTGAACTCCTTTTTCTCCTGCAAACTCCCTTGGAACCTGCCCTTTGATTGTTTGACTGCTTGGTTTGACCTCCCGCATTCTGCTGTAAGCTCCCGGAGGGCGGACCCCACATGTGTGCATCTCCGTGTCTCCAGTTACCATACTGACCTGGGCTTGCCTGAGAGTGGTCATCACGGAAGCAATTCCACCTGGGATCTTTCTCTAAGAGCTTCATCAGCTGCAGAAACTCAGTCTTTTCATTTGTGCTTAGAATCTGAGATGGCAAGTCAGCATCCTCGGTGTCTTCCCTCATTTCTACGCACCTTGTCCGTGATCCTTAAATGGGAGTAACCCTTCCTGCCCTTACTTTGGAGGATATTATTGTGGAGATGAGGTGGCACGAATCAGACTCAAGAAGTTACAGGTAGCCAAGTGACAGCCCCTGCAGCCAGATGTAGCTCAATAGGCATATTTTATTTGATGAATATTTGAGGAAAGGGTAGTTTTTTGTTTTTTCTGTTTTGTTGTTAGCTTGCTTTTTAAATTTTGAATTTGAGTGCCTTTAACCTGAAATGCAGTCTCCAGCCCCCAAAGATCCCACTATTTCCCGTTCATTTCTGTTGTTCAGTCCCTGAAAGCATCTGAATTTGAGACTTCTGGAATAAGTATTTGAAGGAAAGCAAGGAAGATTAATATTGTCTGTGGATACACTTTAAAAATTATAAAGCCATTTACCAGAATAAGTGGTCACTGTTAGTTCAGTTGCATACTGAAATGGTGGTTTGTTGGAAGCAGATAGCACACAAGTAAGAAGGCTGGATGACGTGATGATGAAATAGGGTCTGTTTACAAATAAGTAGTGTTTGGAGATAACTTGAATTTACAAGAAGAAAAGGGAAAGGATTAAGAAAGAATTATTTAGGCTCATGAGGCAGTAGTAGAGAATGAGGATACTTCAAAAATCATAATTATAAGCATACCTGTAGACTTACTATGTGCCAGGTACTGCTCTAGGCACTTAAATTTTCTATTTCAAGAAAATAAAAACTAGAAGAAAGGGTATTGGAGAAAAGATATCCATCTTAATTAAGGCTTCTTTCTTTGTGTCAGCATTTTACATACATTTTCTGCTGTGGAATTATTTACCCACCCTCCCACCCCCCTCCATGTCCATGTTTAGCATTGGACAGTCAGGCTCTATTTTTTACCAACTTCTGGGTGGATTTTCTAACCTTCATTGGAGTAGCTGCCTGAGACTTAGCGAGCAAGGTTTGGGATTAGCACGGAAGTATCAGATGAAGGGAAAAGGTACTCTCTTTCCAGCTGCAGTACATTGCCTGCAACAGGGAGTGAATCTGTTTTTTAAATTGTTACACTTCATTTAGGAAGAATTGCAGAGAAAGAATTTTCACATAATCCAGTAAATTGTGTTCTTTATAAAATAAAAATATAATGGTTTACTTTAACTGTAATGCCCAACTTTCTACTTATAAGCAATGAAACACACACATATGTCCAGTGTTGAAGACAGCAGCAAAACCTCTTCTTTCCTCCCCTGGGGCCCGTTACTTCTCAGGCTGCTGCCGCCCATCTCCAGGCCTCCCCCGGAGCACTGGTTTCAGACATATAATTAGTACTTCCTGCACACCCTCGGCACCCAATATGTTTAAGGGCTATTAGGTTCTCCTGACCAAACCCAACTTTTCTCCAGCCTTTGCACTCTAAGTCAAGGTCAGAGAGACATATATGTCTTCTACCTCTTCTTTGTCAAGTAGCTATGAACAGCCTTCAAACAAATAGATAAGCAAGTAAAAGGACTTTATTTTTATTATACAAAGTATTATCCAACAATGTATTGTTTTACTGCTTATTACAAAAGATTTTTTTTGAATGCTCAGAAGATTGAATGATGAAAAATATTTACAGGTCCCATCAGTCAAAACCATTTTAATGTATATCCTTTTGAGTTTCCTACATGTAGTAGCTTAAAGAAAATAGTTGTTATTATAATAAATATATAATTTTTTATTGTCACAAAACATAACAAGGATTTTTTTCATTTCATTATCTAATTTTTATAACTATCATTCTGTGGTGACTGTGTAACTTCCCGCCCAATAGGTGCTTCTTTATTTATTTTACTCTGCCCCTGTTGTTGGACTTCTAAATTGCCTGTGATTTTTCTCTGTTCCATAACATTGAGATTAATATCTTTGTGGTGAAAGCTTTTGCAATATTTAAAATTAATTTCCTGGGATGTGGAAAAGTATAATAACTGGGTATAAACAATTTGCCCAATTTTCTTAATGGCTTGACTGTTCATCCACAGTACAATAAAAACGCTCTTGAAAAGAAATTTGAAATAAAAGAGCTTTCAGTATCTTTTTAAAAACTTCATTATTTTATTGAAATTAAGCATTGTGGTAATTGCAGATATTGCGTTTTTCTTTTTCTTTTTAATAGGCTTATTATGCCCGTGATGCTCTGGCTAAAAACCTCTACAGCAGGTTGTTTTCATGGTTGGTAAATCGAATCAATGAAAGCATTAAGGTACTGAATCTCTATAAACAAATAACTCAGTTATAATAAATGGTATTCAGAGTATACACATTAAAGATACTTTAATTTTATAATCAGGTAATTGATTACCACTTACAGAGATTGTTCCTTGAAAAGAATTTACCTTGTTTAGGATTGAAATTTGTCAGTGATTCTACCTATTTTGTTTTGCCGTGTGTGTTATAAGAAATCTCACTGGTGAATAGTTTAATGGTATTTACAGAGTAACTGTGAGAGACAGCATCCCAGGTCCTGGTTGTGACTGATCTACTAACTAGTTGTACACACTTGGCTGAAGAGGTCACTTCACCTCTCTAGCTACTAATATGTTCTTCAGTAAATGAGGGTATTGGACTAGGGGATTTTGAAAGACCCTACCTGTTATAAGATTCAGTGATCTCTTTTTTATAATTAAGCATCTAATAAAGAAGGCCTTAGTCATGCCTTCTTTAAATAAGTCATCTATTAAGATTTCTGGAAGATTCCATACCAGCGTCCTCTCTCATACATTTAAAAACAACTAAATTATATTCTTCTAGGTCTGAAACACAATTAACTTGTAATATATGTCTATATTCCTTGGTATGCTTTTAGTGTTATATTTCATGCTTAAGTTAACCCTTCAATTTGAAACTATTTTTAAGGCACAAACAAAAGTGAGAAAGAAGGTCATGGGTGTTTTGGACATTTATGGCTTCGAAATTTTTGAGGTGAGCTGCTTTTTTTTTTTTTTTTTTTTGGTATTATCTTTGTTAATGTAGAACAGTTTGGAGATTAAATCATGCATTCTATAGACAACATTTAATATAATTAAATGTTTGAATCTACAAATAACTTTTGTAAAGATGTAACAAAGTGTGTGTGTGTGTGTGTGTGTGTGTGTGTGTGTTTTAAGTGCTGAGATCCAGCATTTTGGAGACAGGGCTATTTAAAAAGACTTCCTTGTATTAGTACTTGACTTTTAGAATGCAGATTCAAAATTCTTACTGTGAAATTTCCAACAAGGTATACGGACATTATGTCTGTAGTCATTTGTTCATTTGTAGGTTGCTTGAAAGTGAAGTAGGCTGGTGCCATGAAAAAAGCCAGGAGTTGGGAGAACCAGAGCTTATGGCCTGGCCAGAGCTGGTCACTTCACCTCTGTTGGACTCAGGCAGAGAGGTTCTGTATTAGATGATTTGTTGGGTCTTATCCAGGTGTCATACAACTGTGATCTTATGAGTTCTGCTGCAAAGCTTGAAAAAAAATTTCTGCTGAGGTTCATAATGAAATTTTAAAAAAGACTCCATGCTTATTTCAAGTTAAATATTTAAACATTGTAGACTTATATTAGAATTTCCTGTTCACCCCCTTGCTAACTCTGACATTTAGAAGCCGTTTTAAGGAGCTTTTAAAACTCTTATTCTCACTTTTAGCAGTGGTACTTCAGTTTGGTTCAGGAAAATAACGAGTAGATCAGGCTTCTCCTTTCTTAACTCTCCCCGTAAGTAATTTGTGAATTCCTTTAAACAACCAGGCCCTACCCAGAATGACCACCCAAAGGATTGACATGTTTCAAGTTATCAGGTTCACAGAGTCATAGAAAAAACATCAGCCCATTTCCTGCAGCTCAGCCAGGCCTTTCTAGTAAATGCCTTTTTCTTAGAACATTTGTTTTGGGGATAGCGCCTGTGCCTTGCTTTATCATGTCCCATATTTAATAGCTAGTGGTAAATAATTATTGAGGGCTGACTATATGCAAGGATTGTGGTGTTATGTATGTTGTCTGATTTAATTGCCATCACAGTCTCATGAATTAGCTGCTATTATTATTTTTATTTTATAGAAGAAGTGAGGCTTTGAAGGTCAAGTAACTATCTCAAGGTTACATGGCTACTAAATGTCAGACTCAGGATCTAAAGCTTAGACCTCCTTGATAAATAATAAAAGGTCTTCTACAGGGCTTTTCCTCACTTTTCTCCCCAAACTCACATGGTTCCCGGTATCTGGAAATAAGGAAAAAAACCAAATGCTTTAAGTCTCTGATGCTCCCTATTTCTGCACCTTTGGCATCATTCTAAGCTCCTGGGCAGCACGGGGAGCCTTCCCGGAGTTCATCTGTGTGCTGGTAGCAGAGTGTGCGGGACACGTGTGCTTCGGGCTGCCCTGGAAAACTCCCCTTCAGCACAATGTCTGCTTATATTGGTGTCCCTTTAGCAGACTCTGGAAAGGAAAGCTTCCAGTCCCTTGGTAAGAGGAAGAATTTGAGATTTGTGAGTTAGGAGGATTGCTGGAGTAGACTCAGAAGTCATGGTGCTAAAATTAGTTTCTTTCTAGCAAGACCTCAGGTTACTGTCACTAAATGGGCACTAAATGCTAAAGTCATTCTTTACAGTTGGCAGGGAAAGAGATTTCTTACCTGGCACATTGCTGATCTTTATTTAGGTGTTTCATGAATAGGGCAAAAGCAGAGATCTCACTAGAAAGTTGCGGGGGGGGGAGATGTATTCAATGATATTTCTAAAATCAAAGAAACTGATTTTATTTTTATTTTGCCAGAAAAAAATGTGTTGATCCTTGTCAGTGGGCAGGTGCTTAATATCATGTCACAATACATGGAAACGTTTTTTTTTTGTTTTTTTTTTTTGCGGTACGCGGGCCTCTCACTGTTGTGGCCTCTCCCATTGTGGAGCACAGGCTCCAGACGCGCAGGCTCAGCGGCCATGGCTCACGGGCCCAGCCGCTCCGCAGCATGTGGGATCTTCCCGGACCGGGGCACGAACCCGTGTCCCCTGCATCGGCAGGCGGACTCTCAACCACTGCGCCACCAGGGAAGCCCGGAAACTTTTTCTTTTTTTATAGGATAATGGGTCATGATGGGACATTGGCTTGGCTTCATCTTCCAGTAAGATCTAATTAGCCATGGGAAAAGAGACACGCACAGCCCTCAGGGAACTGAGTTAAACCTCATGAGCAATTTGACCATGTATAAGTGAGGGAGTCATTTCCCCAGTATTTATTCAGTGCCTACTGTGAGCCAGATGCCAGTGGTAAGCAAGGCAAAGATGTTCCTTGCCTGCATGGAGCTTATGGTCTTGGACCTAAGATGGTGGTTCTGTTGCTAGCTGAGGACACATCCTATTTGGTAGGAAGCTCTAATCAGGAAACTAGATTACTTTTAAAAAGTGTTTGCTACAGACCTAATCAGAACAGAATTTAGATGTTCCAAGTGGAAACATCCTGTAACCTGCACTAAGCGAAACACCCTTTAGCAATCCAGGAATATTTTTCACTTATGGTTAATTCAAGTTTCTCTACAAATGTGTCTTTCTGAACATCCTTTCCTTCTGCAAGTTATATCACCATTTTTCTCAACCTTGTTACAGTTATGGACTTCATGAAAATGCTTGCATTATGTTTCTAAACAGTCTTCCTCCTTTCTTCAGAAGAATACACTCCAGTTCAGTACTTCTCAAACTTAGCTGCATGTTGGAATCACCTGGGGAACTTTTGAAAATTCAGCTGTCTGGGCCACACCCCAGACCGATAAATCAGAACCTCAGGATGTGCAGCCAGAGCGGCGGTATTTTAAAGCTCCCAGGTAGTTCCAGTGTGCCGTCAAGGTTGAGACCAGCTGCTCTTGTAAATGGGAATCTTCAGCGTGAACTGTAAATTCCAAACATATGTGGTGTTCTTGCCGTTTGACCTCTGCATGAGATGCCCTTGTAAAACATCCTACATCACCCACACTTCATTCTTAACCTAAACCTAATCTGTGTATATGTAATATTCCTAAAACCAAGCAGGTTACATTTTTACTCTTTTTAAGCAGACCTTTCAGCCAAGGCCAAATCCAACCATTCATATGTCTACAGCAAATCTTATGATGGCCATAAAATCTTTAGAAGTTAGTTTTCCTTCTCCATGCAATAAATGCTTTGGGGTTCTTTTTCCCCAGTTTCTTGCGAGAATTCGGATTTGTTTTTCATGATAGTTAACTGTTCTCTCCATTTTCCTGTCTAAACCTCCTCAGTTAATCTTCCAAACATCTTGATTTTCAATAATCTATTTATGTATTATTTATTTTATAAATAAACTTATTTGGGGGGAAGGCAGAGTAGAGATTTGGTTGGGCACTTTTAAGATACTTTTACCTGGTTTTTGATACAGAAGTAGAAAGGTTTTTTTTCTTTTAATTTATTCACATAAATACCCCAGATGCTATCATACATTTTCCTGGATTCTCAGCAAAATTGGAACACATGGAAATGTCAAAGCTCGTAGGGTTGAACATTAGGAATGCATATAATTAAGGACTTAAAAGTACCATAAGCTGAAGTGCAAGGGCTCAGAGTGTGACTCAAGAGGAGGTATTCAAATCAGTGCAAAAATGAAAATTTCTATGATATTGTCCACTCAAGTGAAAATAAACTGATAGATCATAGAGAAAATTCTGCCTTTCTTCTTCAGCGAAAATTGACTGCAGGAATTAAGATCCTGCCTTTTGGAGAGCCCTGGGCATCACTTTAAAAATGGGACAGGACACTAGAAGAAATTTTTTTGAATGTTTCTAATTCTGCCTCTTGACCCGACTGACAGTTCCCATGAGAACGTTTTTCAGCTGAGCTGGTGAAAACCTTTCATTTACTTTCGTCTCTCTCTAAACGGAAGAGGGAAACTGATGCATTAAACCATGGGATGATGACACATGCATTTGACTGCAAAACATTCCAGTGCCAGCTGGGTGAATAGCTCTGCCTTGCTGGCCGCGTGTAATCTGATGTCAGTTTGGAAAACAGATTAGAGTGGAACATTGATACCGAAAATAAGGTGAAAGTGAATTAAAGTTCATTGAGGAGAAAAATCTAGCTATGAATCCTGGTAGAACATATCTAGTTTTGCAAAGGCAGAGAATTATAATCCAGATACTCCCAATTCTACACAATTCAGTTTGGATATTCTTATAACTGCAAACATGGCCTTAGATCTCTGAGGAATATTTATAGCATCTCCATGAAATAACAAGTGCTATTCTTTTAAAAAATGAGATTAAATTCAAAACGGTGTTGGGCAATCTGATTCAACTTTTTTCTAAGTACTTATCTGATAGGTCTTAGAATGGATAGGTGGTTTACTGGGGAAACCTATTAGTGTGCTGTAGACCAAAGCAGGACAGCAGTGGCTGAGTATTTCACTTTTCGTATGATCGAGCTAGTTTTGTACAGGCCAAATGCTAGTTATTTGGATTCAGGCACTCTTATTCATCTTGCCCTTACAACCTCGTTGAAAGTGGCCATATACAGTAAGGGTGTGATAGGCAAGGTGCAACGATTGTTTCAAATAAAACAATCTGTTAGTTGGGGAAGGGTCAGTGTAAGACCAACTGGTAGGTTCGTCTCATGATTATAGGATTCGTTTTCTAAAATATTGTTTTAAAAGAAAATTGATTCTAGTTACAGGCAACACTTTTTGTTCCAGTTTTTTGCCTTTAATTTTGTCCTTTATTTGCTAGGGAACTTGTAGTTGAAGAGAAAGGAGACAATTTAAAGTAGATTTTAGAACGAAAATGGTGAGAATTAATATGGTTCATAAGATGTATATGCTCGTTCATCAGTGTTGTTGCTTTAACTTTTTAAATCAAAGGCTATTTAAAAATATTTAAGAGCACTATAATGGTATTGATATTTTTCTAAAATTGACCATAATTGAGTATGTACCTAGAAGAAAAATGTTACATATTTAAAGGAAAGTTTTTTGTAACTTCAGCCAGTCATTCAATTTTGTGACTGTCTTAAAAGGAAAATATTTAATATTAAATGTTTTTCTCTGATTTTGAGGATTTTTTTTTTTTTTTTTTTTTTTTTTTTTTGCGGTACGTGGGCCTTTCACTGTTGTGGCCTCTCCCGCTGCGGAGCACAGGCTCCGGACATGCAGGATCAGCGGCCATGGCTCACGGGCCCAGCCGCTCCGCAGCCTATGGGATCTTCCCGGACCGGGGCACGAACCCATGTCCCCTGCATCGGCAGGCGGACTCTCAACCACTGCGCCACCAGGGAAGCCCGAGGATTATTTTTTTTAAGTTTACTTTCTTAAAAAAAAAAAAAAAAAAATGTGGTTCCTGTTTTGGGGCCCATTTCTTGAAATTGTGAATTTTTAAAAATGGATTGTTAATTGCACTGTATTTTTCTGTAGGAACAGCATTATAAATGGGGACTGCCCAAGGGCTTTCCACCGAGTAAATCTTTGCTAAGACCAACAGCACATTTTAAAGCAGTAATATAGCCCACCTCCTCTGAAACAGTGCTGTTACAAAGTTTTATAACTTTTGGATAAATGTACCATTTCATTTATTATGCAACAGACACAATACATTAAATAAAATATTATGTATTTTACATTGTATGTAAAATATGGAACCCCCCCACCCAACTTGTTATATCCAAAATTTGACCTCAGACGAAAGTGTTGAGCTATGAGAAACATCAGTTAAATATGTAATTAATAGTACTTTTTGCTGAAATAAGTCACGATCTTAGTGTTTGAACTGCCACACCCCGCCCCACCCGTTTCCTACATGATATTCACCTGCAAATTCCTTCCCATCCACCATCCTAATGATGGCGGTGATGGAGCTGCCTCCTTTATTTTACATCTTCCTTTCAATATACATTATTTTTAAAGAGTATAAGATTTAAATATCTCTCTTAAAGAGCGTAAGATGTCATTAGCCTTCTTTGCTGAGAATATACGAATATGGTAACAGGCCAGTACTTTTGATCCCTCTTTCAAAATCACTCCAAGTGGAAAGCTCATGGTTGACACTTAAGGGTATAAACTAGTTATGAACTTTATTGGGAGTATGAGTTTATCCCTCAGTCTTGAGGGATAAATGTTCTTTAGACAATGGAGAAAAATTCCATGCATGGAGCATGGGTAGCAGACTGGAGGGAGAGGAGGTGAGTCATTCATGGGAGCACTCAGCTCCTGCCTACTTCCTCCTTTGGAGACTTTTTTTTTTTTTTTTTTGCGGTACGCGGACCTCTCCCGTTGCGGAGCACAGGCTCCGGACGCGCAGGCTCAGCAGCCATGGCTTACGGGCCCAGCCGCTCCGCGGCATTGTGGGATCTTCCCGGACCGGGGCATGAACCCGTGTTCCCTGCACTGGCAGGCAGACTCTCAACCACTGCGCCACCAGGGAAGCCCTCCTTTGGAGACTTTGATTCATGGGACTGCTGTGTGCAAGAGCGAGCCCGGCTCGGGGATTGCTTGCCACCCACAGAGTTCTTGACAAACCAAAAAAGCACCCAAATATCAAGTTGCTTTGGTGCCTTCATATTCAAGTGACGGTTCCTAGACCCAGTTTAGCTGTTTTATAAAGGGGAGTGGGAAAACCGCGTGATATTTAATGCCTGTATAAATGAAGAAATTGGACCTGTGCAGGTTGCAGTTTATGGACTGTCACCAGACATTTCCTTAATTTTCTGCAAATTATAAATTTTTGCAATTTATTTTTAACGATTTGTGAAGTCTCATTTCCCAAACATTTGGGCACGATCAACAACTTAAACGTTAATCAGAGGAAATGTGATTGCCTTCATTTTCAGCAATAATGAATCGCTCTGACGATTCATGACATATTTGGGGGCTGTGAGGTAGGTTTGCAGTAGAGACTGAGGTATTTCTGTGGGGAAGTCAGCTGGTTTGGGCCTTAATGATTGTGCTGTTGATTTTGGTTTTTGCTCTTTAAGCAGCAGGATCAGGTCAGAGAGTCAAGTTTTTGTTCTTAGGCTGTCTTCAGAACACTCTCATTTCCCTCTTTTGTGTTTGAAGGGGGGATACAGCTCATGCAGCACAGGCGTGGGTCGCTGTGGTGAGAAAGGGGGATGCCCTGGATCTTGCTGAATCTCTTCACTCTTTCGGTGACCTGCCAACTGCCTTTGTTCCTGAGTCTTTGGGTGGATGTGTCAGACACATTTTATTTTCCTGATAATTTAGCATTAGAAGTATTTGATTCTGAAGCCTTAGGACTTCCAGCGAGTTATATGGTATATTATTTCAGTCAGACTGTTTTTTATCCTGAATAGCTCTCACCTAGCAGAACCCCAATTCAGATACCACACGTAGGTATCGTGTTCCTGTCTTTTGAGATGATGGGACACGTATCTCGATCTAAAGTTTTGTGCAAGTCAGAAATATAGCCTGGGGAATTCCCTGGTGGTCCAGCGGTTAGGACTCCACACTTTCACTGCCGAGGGTCTGGGTTCAATCTCTGGTCGAGGAACTAAGATCCCACAAGCTGTGGGGCACAGCCAAAAAAATAAAGAAAAAAAAAGAAATACAGCCTGGATGATAAAATGTGTCATTTGCGCCGATGAATAACTGTCAATGAGTGTTTACTTTTAGAAGTTTATTGCAAATTGAGAACTGACTGCATTTTGTGTAATCTGTCCCTTTGTGCACCAGAATGCAGTAAGTATGAACTGTTTGCAGTGCCGGTCTGTTGCATGCTCCTGTGTTAATAGCTTCTCCAACTGTGTGAAGTTTGCAGTAAATGACCATTGATTAACTGTGTGTGGATATGAAATACAGAATTCATACAAGAACTTATAAAAATTGAGAGGATATTTACTTTAGCTCAGACTTACTCCTTAGGTTGTGTTGTAATTGTGAAGCTTTGCCTCTGGTTTCTAATCTGCTTGTGTGTATTTCATAGTCCCGTTCTGGAAGTGTACCTCCAGCTATTCACAGCCATAGACTGTGTCAGAGACACCAGTTGTTCTCCCCTCCCTTCTCCTCATTAGTTGCCATTTGAAAATTTAGCATAATTTTGTCTAAATAGCTCCATAGGCACAGCCCTATTAAATAGCAGAAAGGATTTACTCCATGAATTTGTTTTCTAAAAACAACCAAAGATCTCCTATAAGTCACTAAAATTTTAATTTTATTTATAAGTTTTAATTTGGGGTAGTAGCACTATATAGGGATATATTTTACCAAACTGAGAAAGCCAGACTTCCTCATAAAGAAATGGCCTTATACTGATTATAAGGCATCTATATCAGACTGACTTCAGCCTCTGGTCAAAATTGTTAAGCTCTGAGGATTGGAACACATGGTTTTTAAAACGTAACATGAAAATGGGGACTGGGGAATGACCTTTGTGTCCAGGACTATATTTGTTGAACGTTTTGGTGATAAATGTGTGCCTTTTAAGTAAGAACCTTCAGGATTTAAAACAAAGAAAGAAACTTTTATCTTCGACTACATTTAACATTAAAAGATTAGTCAGTGATAATGTATTTTATGTGTCACTTATGGTTTTGAGTTTAAAATTTCCCCGGATTAATTAGTTCACTAGTGATTAGAAATCCTCAGCCACCTTCCAGGAAGGCATGTGGTGAGATGCTGCGTCCTAGGTATCCTTTTACAATTTGTCCTGGTTGCACCAAACTTGATTTTGAAAGATCAACTTTCAAAAAAGTCTTTGACTTTGGATTTCATCATTTATGGAAAGATTTGAAGGCAGCTGCTCTGTATTCACAGGGAGTGGCAAGCTTCTGCCGTTACAGGTGAACCCTCATAGCCAGTTAGGCCAGGACTGGCCACCTCAGTGGGAAAAGAGTCTGGTTTATCAGTGGTGGGGTCACCATCTCTCACTCCCACTGCCACCATCGCCTCTCTCTGCAGAGAGGGGGAGAGAGGTGAAAATAACAAGTTTTATTGCTAGATCTACCTCTTTTTGGATGGTGTGGTTCTTGGTGAAGTATATTCATCCAACAGACCTGCATTTGTGCCCTCAATATGTACAGCAATACGTTAAGCCCTGCAGATCGTTCAGAAATGATGTAGGCATAGATCTTCACAGGCAATAACTCTGATATGAAGAAGACACTGCTGAGAATCATAAGAGTGATAAATGTGTGACCCTTCTGAGAGGAGAGAGTTTCTAGCTAGGAGATGATTTTGATGTGCTGATTCCCTTGAGTCTGTATTTTGTGGACACTTCATTCGTGTAGTTAGCCAATACATGCTGAGTGCTTGCTAGGTGCAAGGTGCTGCAGGCATGGGCTTCCATTGGTGAACAAGAGATGTATGGTCAACCCTTGCCCTTAAGAAATGTGCAATCTAGAGAGACAGATAAATATGACACTAATCAATACATGTGAATGCACATGTACACGCATGTATACACATAGCATGATTTTTCAAAAGTGCTGGTATGTAAGTGTCAGAATGAGGGATCTGACCCTGGGTAGGGGAGTAAGAGGTCAGGTCAGAAAGACTTTCTTGAGCTCCAGAGTTGAGAATGGAAGATTGAGAACTTGGGTGACAGAGATGATGAATCTCACTGTTTCTTTGCTGATCCTCTAGGGGGAAATGTATTTCTTTCCCATTTTTTTACCACGTTTGTGGGCTGCTTATTTGTCAACTAAAATTCTTCATTCTCCAAATAGTGTGTAACTTGTATATCCTTCATTCATTCACTTGACTCATGAATCGTTTCTTGGGTGCCTGTGATGTGCCAGCCTCTGGGTGTGTGCTGGGCCGCAGTTAAGTCTGCAAGACTGTGTGTGGCGTTTCTTGTGGAGTGAGATGTTAGAGTGGCATGGTCATGGGAGTGCCAGTGGCTTGCTTTATAAGGCTGTCTTCATTTTTCTCCATATAGGACAACAGCTTTGAGCAGTTCATTATTAATTATTGTAATGAAAAGCTGCAACAAATCTTCATTGAGTTGACTCTTAAAGAAGAGCAGGAGGAATATATACGGGAGGTAATATTGAAAAAAATTTTACGTATTCCTTTACTCATAATACAAATTCTGGATTCAGAAGACTGTACAAACATGACCCTAAAATCAGATTTTTCAAAGTTTAGCCATATTGTACCTTTTAAAAATTTGTTTGGTATGACATCTAAGCTAACTGGGATTTTCTTTGCTGCTAGTGCCCAGGACAGTGCTCAGCACATAGTAGGTGCTCAGTGAACATCAGCTGACCAACTTGAGTCTCACTGGATTCAAGTAGAGTGAAGTAAAATAATACCCTGTTAAAAAACTAGTCTGAGATGAATGGACAAAAAAACAGCGGTGCATCCGTACAAGGTTCTAGTACTCAGCAATAAGAAGGAGCAAACAGCTGATACACACAATGGCATGAAGGAATCTCAGATGCATTTTGCTAAATGAAAGAAGCCAGACTCAAAAGGCTCCATATGTATGAGTTAATTTATATGTCATTCTACAAAAGTCAAAGCTATAGAGTCAAAGTGTCTAATAGTCAGTAGTGGCCAGAGGATAGGAGTGTGACTGCCAAGGGGGAGCACAAGGGAATTTTGGAGGCTGGCTGTGGTGGTGGTTACCTGATGCTACGCATCTGACAAAACCTAAGAGAACTGTATACCAAAGAAGTCAATTATCACCGTATATAAATTTGAAAATACTTTACTATTTCAGTATTTAACAATATTTTAATATTTTGTTCAATCTTGAAAAGCATTGATTTTTAAAAATTTTATAATAAAAACAGGTAACATTTGTTGAGTGCTTACTATATGCCAGGTATTATACTAGTGCTGTGGATGGATTATCTCACTGAATGTCGTTGGAAAATAATCAGAAGTAATATTTACAGAGTCCTTTCATCCTTAATTGTAAAACACATACTTGGTTTTCACCCTTTCAGTTTTTAAATAGCCAGTGTTTTTCTAAGTATAAATTTATTTATATCAGACAAAAAGGAGAAATTTTTTTGTATATATCGTATTATATTTTTGTTTCCCTTTCATTTATTTGCTTTAATATTTTAGTAATATTACTTCCTTCTCTTCATTTTCTATAGTGTCATTTTAAGTCATTAAGGACACAGAATCCTCTTTTTTTGGCTTCTCAGTATAGATTTTTCTAAAGTGATTATTATTCCCAGTGACTTAGTAAAATAACTCATCTACTCAAAAACTAAATCATGAATGTTTCATCTTTCATTTGAAATGATTATCATGCTTTAGAAACATTTTATACTTGAATGGCACCTTTTGTAACGTAAACATCCTAAAAGCCAGATTCATTCTCTTCCTGTCTTATCATCATAAAGAGAATGCGCAAACTTTGATCTGTAACTTAAAACAGTTTGTACAGATTGTCTAAAACACTTCTAAGAGTATATAGGAAGATCCTTAGCTTGCCGTATGAATTAACTTTCTTCCCCTTAGAAGAAAAATAAATGTTTACACTTATGGAGAGTGTAAGCAGATACAGAATGATTACACTTGGCCTCCCAGATTTGGCTTTGTAGCTAGTGTTAGAACCAGTGGATAGGTTTTCATGTCTTTCCTTATGTTGAAAATACTTATCTTAGCACTGTTCTGTTTTTACATTTGAAATAGTTAACGGCCCTACAATATGGGGTTGACTCTAAAATTAATTTCTTCCTTGTGATTACAAATTAAGAACAGAAAAATCTGGGGATCAAGTTCTGACTTATTTCCTTGTAAACATTGTAAATATACAAAAAGTAATATTGACCCAAGGGCCTGTTGAAGAAATGACCCGGGGCCAGCGAAGTGCATGGGAAATTGCCACAGATGGGAGGGTGGAAGGGGAGACAGCCTCAGCACAGGTCAAGGGCGGTTGTTTCAGTCGGATCGTGTCAGTGCTAGACTGCTGCATTATGAAAGTTTTGGGAACCGGAAGATGACATTTGCAGCACTGATTTTTATAAAGGAAATTTTCAGAGAGGAAGTGGAGTATAGTAAGATGGGCAAAGTCTTATGTTAGAGATGGTAGTGTTGTAGCATCATCATATGGGATTTGATTTTGTTCTGTTTTCTTTTTCAGGACATAGAATGGACTCACATTGAGTACTTCAATAATGCTATCATTTGTGACCTAATAGAAAATGTGAGTATTAGGTACAGTTTCCCAAAGAAGTTCTTGGTAGTGTAATTCACTACTTACGAACGATCTCACTGCCTTCAGTGTTGTCAAGCTTTTGTATTTTCACTATTTCGACACTTCAGAGAAATACAGAGTTCTGGAAACTTTATTACAACCTTAAGAACTCACACATGGTTCTCGAACACATACATAGACAGCTGGACTTTTTGATACTTAGCCAGGTTCCCCCATGCTAATCCTGTTGCCGTATCACAGAGCCCATTCATGACGCTCAGATGCCATGCCCTTAGGTGCACCATTCTTTCTTGTGTGCTGGGAACCCAGGTCCAATCCACAGCTCGTGGAAATATGAGCACTGATCAGAGGAGACTCAAAAAAAAGAAGGTGTTTGCCAAGTCAAAATATCCATTTCATTTCTAAAATTCTAGCGACCTCTTAACATAGTATTCAGTGCTTACTATCAAAAAGATAATTGTTCGTGAGGATGTGGGGAGATATGGTAACCCTTGTGTACTGATGGTAGGAATGTAAATTGGTGCAATCGATATAGAAATTGGTATAGAAAAAAAAAAGAAAACAGTATAGAGGTTCCTATAAAAAATTAAAATTAGATCTGTTATGTGACCCAACAATCCCACTCCTGGGTATATATCCAAAAGAAACAGGATCAGGATCTCAAAGAGATATCTTCACTCCCACGTTCACTGCAGCTTTATTCACAATAACCAAGATAGGGAAACCACCTAAGCGTCCGTCTACAGATGAATGGATAAAGAAGATGTGATGTATATGTACAATGGAATATTGTTCAGCCATGAGAAGGAAGGAAATCCTGCCATTTGTGACAACAAAGATGGACTTTGAGGGCATTATGTTAAGTGAAATATGTCAGAGAAAGACAAATACTGTATGATATCACTTATATGTAGAATCTTAAAAAAAAACAAACTCAGAAACAAAATAAAATGAATAGTGGTTGCCAGGGGCTAAAGTTTGGGGGAAATGGGGAGATGTAGGCCAATGGGTACAAACTTCCGCTTGAAAGATGAGTGAGTTCTGGGCTTTAATGTACAGTGTGGAGATTATAGTTAGCAATACTGTGTTATATATTATATACTTGAAAGTGGTTAAGAAGTAGGTCTTAAATGTTCTCATCACAAAAAAGAAATGGTAATTACGTGATGTGATAGAGGTAACTAACACTATGGTAGTGTATCAAATCAACATGTTGTATACCTTAAACTTGCACAGTATTTTATGTCAATTATATCTCAGTAAAGCTGGAAAAATTTTCTTAAAAAGTAACAACGACAACAAAACTCCATGCTGTTCAAGTAAAAATAAAGGAGGGTAAAGGGACCATCTCAGGAGCCAAGTTAAGTAGGATCCCAGGAGTGGCTGGTATGGACCATAGATTGCTTCAGGGACGTGAGAGATGGTGTGTGTGTGACTTGACAGGTGCCAAGGGCCGTGGGATTTTTCAGGTTACAAATTATGTACGTGAAAAGGCTTAACGTGTGAAAAATTACTGCATAATTTTTAGTAACCTTTCTGAATCTGAGATTTTTGTTTTTACATCATATTTATCATGTAGTTTATCATGAACGAATTGATTGCAAGAAGACTGATTTGTGTGTAAAAGCTTAGTCTTACTAAATCTTCCTGGCCTTAATAACAAAGTAGTTTGAAACAATGCATAAACTTTGTTTTCTACAGTCTTTTTAGCTCTCAGTGTAGGTGAGTGCTCTGCTTCAGCAATAGACTCACAGGCTCCAAATGTCCAGCAAATCATTTTCTCTTCATCTTTAACAAGACGTTTTGGATATTATTAATTAGCCAGTATCTTATCCCTCAGTATTCAAGATATTCTTGAAAGCCACCTCTTTGATTAAATTGAACTTTTAAAAAAATATTCTGAAGCATTACTATTTTTCAATTAAAAAATAAACTTTGTTTTGAAAAATGTAAACAGTGTTGGATTGTGAACACTAATATTCCACCTAAGCAATTTAAAACTCTAGTCTAAAATTTAGAAAATCAGTGGATTTCCTGAAAATTTTTTCTGGTAAATTTTGTGACCAAAGTAGTTTGCTGGGGAGGTTTTAACTTTCAGAAGTCGTGACTATCACGTTTTTCTTCATAAAGGTAACATTGCACTTAATTATTTACCTTTAAGAAGGGAGAAAAAAAAAAACAGTGGTAATACACTTAATTTAACTAGATTATCTCAGCCAAAAATCCCCTTGCATATATGATTGAAGAAACTCATGTTCACGTAGGAGCCTGGATACATAAAGGAAATGTTTCCTTCCAGCATCGCCTAACAATAATGTTTACTCCGGGGATGTTATGAACACACTTGACTCCTGAGAATCCACACTTCCCCCAGATTTTGTGTGGAATGAATAAGTGCTGGTCAGAGGATGTCATGGCCTTGTAAGGAGAAGGGGAGAGGAGCCAAGGGGGACTTTGCCCTGGCGGAAGCCGGTGGGGCTCATGGTCAGTGGATTGTTCTCTGTGGAATGGAGATGTGTGGGCCTGTAGGGGCAATCAAAGGAACAACAGCCTTTATTTAGCAAAGTAGAAGATTCCTGACTTTTGATTCTCTTTAGCTGGGCTGACTGCTCTTGGGGTAAATATGATCACAGGGTCTGAATACCCAACAAACGAATTCTCACCCATGTTTAACATCCATTTCGAAATTTTATAGGGAAGGAGAATTTTATTCTAAACAGATATTCTTGAAACACAGCTTGATTGCATTGATCATTAAAAGCAGCCTCCCGAATCACACCACTTTTTTTCCTCGAGAAAATAAACTTTATTTTGAACATAGGAACAATTTGGAAACATGTGAAACCAATTTCCTTCTCAAGCTGTGAGTCAAATAATGGCCTTAAGAGACTATGCTTTGTGATTTATGACCACATTATATAAGGAGACAGAATTGTCACATTAGTTTCTGACTTTTAGATTTGTTTATGAATCTTTGAGGTCTGACTTGCCTTTTGCTAAACAACATGAATTTCAGTTATCAACCCGTGGCTGAGGTGATACCTAAGTCCTGTTCTGCCGTCGGGGAGGCATCGTGGGCTGCGGGGGGGGGGGGGGGGAGACTCATGCAGATACTTCCTCCCTCCCCACCCCCCAGAGCACCTGGGACCCCGCTGGAAGAGGGCTGATTTCTATGGGGGGCGTTTTGTTACTTGTTTTGATTCTCTGCTCTTTGTTGTGCCTGAACGGAATTTTCTTGTGACTAAGTCGATTGTGTTTAATGGCATAATTAGGAATAATTATTAATACAGCGAGGAAGGAAGGAAACCCTTTTATCTCCTTTCGCCCAGAACACAAACGGAATCCTGGCCATGCTGGATGAGGAGTGCCTGAGGCCAGGCACGGTCACCGACGAGACCTTCTTGGAAAAGCTGAACCAAGTGTGCGCCACTCACCAGCACTTTGAGAGCAGGATGAGCAAGTGTTCCCGGTTCCTCAACGATACGTCCCTGCCTCACAGCTGCTTCAGAATCCAGCATTACGCCGGCAAGGTGCGGGAGCCCGGGCCCCCCTGGAGGACCCCGAGCCTCAGCCTCAGAGATGGCGTTCTGACCAGCGCCAGCTCCAGAGGATAAATGGAGCTGCTGAAAGCATGGAGTCAGTAAATGTTCAGTGGGAATAGAATATGGACCATATTGAGCAAAATCTTACTGAGAGCTGAAAGGAAAGCCAGTGGCTTTAATGAAAGAGTTCAAGTATATATTAAAAATCGATTTTATTATTTTCAAGCTCTGAAAGCTAGCCTATAAAAAAGATCTATCAACACTGATAAAAGATTTGCCAGTAAAGAATTAGCATTCACTAAAGACTTACAGTAACACCATTGTAAAGCAATTATACTCCAATAAAGATGTTAAAAAATAAAAAAGACTTACAGTAAGATTTTAAAAGCACCAACCATTTAGCAAAATAATGAATTCTTAGATTGAATTTTGAAACGACACTGGAGAAAACATCTGCTTTTTTTTTTAAGCATTTATTAATTTGGTTAGTATTTGGGGTAATTAATTTTATGTCATCAACTATATAAAGATAATATTAAAAACAATTGGGACAATAGATTGATTTTGGGGGTCCTGAATGATTATTGATTGGAGTTAATACCTCCTTTCTTATAAATAAGCTTGCAAACTTCAAAGGGGAAAAAATCTGATTATGGCTTTAGTAAAAATGAAGTATATAGTACCTTTTCCTTTAATTTCAAAATGCTGGAACTTGGTACTTCATTTTTTTTCACTAGCCCATGTTATTAAGAGATACTTTCCTGGTCAGTTTCTCTGCTGGTTTAGGATGTCTATGAAAATATCTGTGTTATCTCAATTTCCCCCGTCTCCTTTTAAACACACTAGAATTGGCACATGTAAACTAAAAAATACAAGTAAAACCTCAAAAATATGCTTGAACACCAAAAAAATCCTAAAATCCTTTGAAAATGTTATAATAACATTTTTGGAGTTTATTCTTGCAAATCCTGAAGGGTAATAGAATTTATTTTGAACTCTTCTGTGATTTAGACAGATGGAATTTAAACTTGGAGGCTAATTTGGTATTAGAGTGTGACTAACTTGTTGGAGATTTTTTGATGGAGAAAGAAGAGGCTGCAGTATAGATAGTCTCGGGATATTTTTAACAGTTGTTTGATGTTCTAGCGTGCAGTGTGTCAGCCACTGAGTCCCATGTGCTGCTGCTCATAGGTGCTGTACCAAGTGGAAGGATTTGTGGATAAGAACAACGACCTTCTCTATAGAGACCTGTCCCAAGCCATGTGGAAGGCCGGCCATGCCCTCATCAAGTCTTTGTTCCCCGAAGGGAACCCTGCCAAGATCAACCTAAAAAGGCCTCCTACAGCCGGCTCACAGTTCAAGGCATCGGTGGCCACTCTGATGAAAAACCTACAGACCAAGAATCCAAACTACATTAGGTATTTCTGGCACATAAAATTCTTTGACCATTCAATTATGAAGGCACTCTCAAGGAAGATCATTTACCTGTTTGCTTAAATCTGAGCGTAACCCAAGGAGAGGATAACTAAAGTACTTAGGGGTCAAATAATACGGTGTCTTGGGTTTGCTTAAAAAATACTCCAGTGGCCTCAAAATAGGGAATTTTAAAAAGGGAAAAGAAAAAAATTGTGGCGGGGGATGGGAATAGATACTTAATGAAATTGGGTTGTTGGCACATAGGAGTTCTCAACTTTGGGTTTTTTGGGGGTTTTTTTTAATGACAAGTTAAGAAACAAAATGTAAATTTTTTTCTGGTAAGCGTTTTGCATAAACTGTTTTGGTGGATTCATTTTGGATTCTTGTTATATTGACTTGGAGCATTGAAGCGCCTGGGGCTTCAGTTGCACGTCTGGTGTGAGGAAGTATGTGCCTCTTTCTTCCCTGTGAGAGTTATAGGCCCAGAGAAACTAATGATTTCTGAAACAATCTAAATAATTTTTTCAAAACAGTAGAAAGAACTCCTTAAAAAGCATCTGGTCTCTGTCTCTCTCTCTCTTTTTTTTTTTTTTTTTTGGTTTGCTTCTAGGGCATCTTAGTTCTCAAAATTCAGTAAAGACCAACTAGGATTAGAGTTTGTGATGTGTATATTTGGTGAACTAGGTAATAGAAGGTGTGTATCTGATGGGTCAGATTTCATGTGGCAGGTGCACACCCACATGTACCTTCTACAGTTGTCTTTGAAAATTCAGTTATGAGGAAGTTAGAGTGAAGAACATTTTTGTGTTTAACTTGTTGACCTAGTATTTATATTCATAACAAATGTAAATAGGTAAAATCCCCTGGTTTGATTGCAAACAGGTTAGAACATATATTAGGTTAAGGATCCTAGTTTCAAAAAAAATTAACCAAGAAACTTTGTGTGATCAGTTGCTTTTGTTATTCTCATTTGAGTAAACTTTTTTTTTTTTAACCTTAAGATTCTGTTTTACTGAGGTATAATTTGCATGGAGTGATATGTACAGATCCTAGGTGAATGGCTCCATTGTTTTTTCGCCATTGTATACACTTTGGTAACCACCACTCAGGTCAAAACATGGAACATTCCCGTCACCCCAGAAAGTTCCTTTATTCCCCTTCCCTTTCAGTGGTTTTAATGTATCTCTAAGAAGTCTTAATTAATAAACTCCAAAGTTGTGAATATATTATTATATATATATTTTTAGAGTCTTTACAGTTTCAGATTTATTTTAAGGTCTATTTTTTCCATATAGTTATCCTGTTGTTTTGGCACTACATATTGAAAAGAAAAAAAATCTCCATTTTCATTCATTTGCCCTGATGCCTTTATCGAAAATCAATTGAATGTATGTGTAGGAGTCTAGATCCAAACTCACTAGTTTGTTCCATTGATCTGTTTGTCCTTAAGCCAAGAAGTAGACATTACTTTTCTAAATGTAAAAGAAAAACCATAAAAACACCAAGGTCAAACTAGGTAAGATTTAGTTGTCCATATATTACATGTATGTGTGGAATTTGACAGTTGAAGTGAGGCAGACATAACTGTAAATGTTTAACAATATATTAATTAGGATATAGAGATTGCTCCAACAAGATCTGGAAATAATAGAGGCTTAAACAAGATTGACAGTTATTTCTTGTGTACTTCTAAGTGTATAGACTCCAGTGCTAATAGAGCAACGCCTTCTATGTTGTGGCTCTGCAGTTGCCAGGGTATTTCCTCTTATCTATATAGTCAAAGATAGCTCTCCACCTCGTCAACATTCCTGCCAGCATTTAGCAGAAGAGCAAAGGGAGAACAAGTCCCTTCCTTCTAAGGACACACTGGAAGTAGCAAACATTACTTATGCTCTGGCTAGAATTTTGGTCACATAGCCACACCTACTTGCAAAGGAAGCTGGGAAATGTAGTCTTTCCTTGGGCAGCAAAGTGCCCTATTGAAAAGGAGGGAGGTAATAGGGATTTAGCGAGACAGCAGTGTTTTTAACCTTTTCATTGAGGTATGTAATGTATGTACAATACAATAGAGTATATAAATCTTAATTGTACAGGTTGTTGAATTTTTACCTATGTATACACCTGTATAGCCTCATCCAAGCCAAGATATAAAACAAGTCTATCAACCCAGAAGGTTCCCTTGTGCCCTTTCCCTGTCGATCTCCACCCCTACCTCTCCCCAGAGGTAAAGCAACACTGAGTTCTCACTAGGAATTAGTTTTTCTAGAACTTCATATAAATGTAATCAAAATATGTACTCTTTTACATCAGACTTCTTTCATTAAACAGAATGTCAGTGATATTTACCCATGTTATTGTATGCATTATTCTTTTTTATTGCTGTATCTGCAGTGTAGTTATCTTCAGGTTTTCGTAAAACGATTTGAAATAATTTCAAAAGAAATGACTAGGTTTTCCAAGAATAATAAATAATTATCTCACCTTGAAATAATTATATATGATGCTTTGTAAAACATGGACAGATAAATCCGTAAGAGAAGGAGTTTAAAACCTAAAATTTGTGTCATCTTTTAGGTGTATCAAACCGAATGATAAAAAGGCAGCACACATCTTCAACGAGGGTCTAGTATGTCATCAGGTCAGGTATCTGGGTCTTTTGGAGAATGTCCGCGTGAGGAGAGCAGGCTACGCCTTCAGGCAGGCCTATGAACCTTGCTTAGAAAGATACAAAATGCTTTGTAAACAAACATGGCCTCATTGGAAAGGACCAGCAAGGTAAGACATTCATTGATCATATTTAATTATGAAGTTTTAAAGCATACAGATACCATGTTGTTTTCTTCACGTGCTGTTTAGGCAAAACAGAATTCTATGAAAAGTTGGCTGTAACCTCTGTTTTGGACCATCTTCCAGCAGGATACCACTTTGTGCTAATTCTTATTAATTATTAGAAGTCTTGGTTTTCTTTAAGGTTTAAACACGGCTTATCAAATCCACATTTGGAACTTGTATGTCAATAAAACTTCTAAACTATGTCGTGGCAAGTTAGCAGGAGGAGAATTTGTAATTGATGGGTATATTTGTGTAGACTCATACAAGGGTAGAGCTACAGGCATCTTGGATCACTGCTCTCAGCTCTTCGGGGTTTTTTTTTTCTGGGGAATTAACCCCAGAGAGAGTGAATGAAGGGTGGGGGTCCCACTCTTTGATCAAGTCTATACCAACCGAGAAATAGATACAGGAGCAGATAGGGTTCACAGTGTCAGTGTTATTGTGAGTAAAGCTGGATTGGAGAATATGGCAGAACTTGGGGCCATGTGGCGTTCAGCTCATCTGCCCTAAATTGCACTCATCCATCCAGTCACAGACAGAGTGCTGGACCACTGCAGACTCATCCCATGGAGCAGCCCCTGTGAGCTCTACATGCAGAGAGAACTTGTGTACTGGCAGGGGGCTGCTGCAGAAGAGAAACCAGGCCTTGTCTGTGCAGTGACCTTCCTTCTGCTCTCACCAGTCCCAGAAGTTGCCCCTTTTCTGCAGGCCACAGAAGCTCTCCCAGCTACTACAGCAGGGCAGACGTGCCTGTTTTATGGGGATTTTTCTTTCACTATACTGGTGTTGACTCCACATTGTCACTGGACCTGGCCTTTCACAGGAAAATCAGTAGGATTAGACACTTCACCGTGTATTACAAGAAGATAAACTCCAGACATATGGTGTGGTCCCTGATGCATAATTCAATACCCAAATAATGTAGGGTCTGGGTACTATTTCATTTCCCACTGCTAATTTCCAGGGTATTATGGTCAGCATCTACTATAATACACAGAACAAGGATTCACTCCCAGCCTGGCATCCAGTCCACAGGTTGGTGGGACGAAGTTTAGTACTAAAGTCTGACATTAAATCCACGGTCCAGGATGGAGAGGTCAGAGTCAAGTCCAGGCCTTGCTCCCACCCTGTGTTCTTTTGCATCCCATTGGCCTGGCACTTAGCACTCTTGGGACCTGCCCACAATCTGAGTAGCAGGAGCAGTGTTTAAAATGTTTGCAAGAAGTAACTGAGTGGGTTCAAAATAGATGTGAGTTTCTTGCATACCCTTCTGGCTCTGGTTGGTCCATTGTTACAAGTATATTTGATCACCTCTGCTAATGAAATCAAGAAATTGTCTTTAATACCATATTTTCTTAGAATACGTAGTTCTAAACCCAAAATGCTTTTTGAGCATTTACTAGATTTGGTTAAATTTGTGGAATTCACTCTGGAAATTCTTTGATGGAAGGATGCTTACTTGAAAGATCATTTATACTTGGAATTGAAGGGTTTTTTTATAATAATAAAAACTGAGAACCTAATACCATGTTTTAAGATAAGATAGCCTACTTTTGTAACTCAGAAAATTTGTTGTTTTTATTTATTTTTATAGAGCTGGTGTGGAGGTTTTGTTTAATGAATTGGAGATTCCTGTGGAAGAGTACTCCTTTGGTAGATCAAAGATATTCATTCGAAACCCAAGAACAGTATGTAATCGAAACGTTACACTCTGAATTTGTGTTATAATCATATGGGCAAATTCTTAAAGGATATTTAACTTTATAATGTTACCCAAGATGCTACCACGAATGTCACATTTTTGTGTTTTTCTGCAAATATCCAAAGGGGTGGCTTAATAAGGGATAATGGAAAAACATTTGTATTTTTTATGAAACACCAAAACTTTTGAGCTGATAGATTGTACAGCATTTAAGAAATCATAAAGAAACTGGTATTACAATAAAACCTCCCTAACTCGTAAAAATTGGAGGTTACTTCAGTCTGTATTTGTAATATCTGAATTATACAGTAATTTTAGGAAAGACAACACTGCTATTCAGAGGTACACGAAGGCACCCAAATTAAATTTTTTTTTAAGTTAAAAAGAACACTTAAAATTCTACTTAGTGAAGAACTCCATTGGAGCCTTTTTATAACTGAATAGACTAGCATGAAGTATAATTTACATAGCAGTTTATTGGAAATTTGGAGAATTAGGAAAGTGTTCAAATCGTCTGAGAGAGACCTTGCCGTCACCTCCCTTCCGGTAATTTCATCCTCACAGATAGTGTGAAGGTACATCTAGAGCTCAGTTCAGCCCTTACATGATTCGTCATAAATTCTAAAACACTGTACTCTAAATTGTGTATCTTGCGTGAATTCATCCCAATAGTTTTCTTCTGGACTACTATTCATAATATCTGTAATTAAGTAATTTTTTTTTCCTCAATGTGGTTCACACCAACATTGTGACATTTTATTTCCTGAGAATGATGTTCACATATGCCACGAGTTTTTGTGGATTTTTGATAAATCCATCTATTATTTATTAGTTATTCAAATTAGAAGACCTGAGGAAGCAGCGTCTTGAGGACCTGGCCACTCTCATTCAGAAGATTTATCGGGGGTGGAAATGTCGCACACACTTCCTGCTGATGAGAAAAAGCCAAATCGTGATTGCTGCCTGGTACAGGAGATACGCGGTGAGAGCCCCTGACATTTTTTTGAGCTGTAATCACGATGCTTTTTTTTGCAAATATTTGTTACGTATTTAACTGTGTAGGTATTTTTTTTTTACATACTTCATCCTCCGAATGACCTCGTGAAATGGGTGCTTTTCTGGTCCCTTTTTTAAAGATGAGAAAACTAAGTCATTGAGCTGTTAAGTAACAGCTACTATGAGGCAGAGATGGGGTTTGAATCCAGGACAACGTCAAAGCTCTAGTTTATCTTGCTGTCTTCCACTGATGGAGATACATGTAGTGGGAGATCTACATCTTGAATTTGGTTATCAGATTGGAAGAGATAATGTCATTTAACCCTTTGCTATTCAAAGTAGTAGGGTCAATTTTCCCAAATAATTGGCTGTTTTCCATTTATTGTAGGAAGACTGAAAGTGGCTTTAATTCCAGAAAGCTAATGCCACATTTTAGTAGAATTCTGGGTTTGGGTTAAAGGGTTGGATCTCCTTTAGTCCTCAGATATCTGGTCCTTTGGGAAAAGACTCCAAAATAAAGTATGTTTATTTAATTGATATGGAATTTCTCTGGGGAGTTTTCTTTCTCACTCAATTATAGATGTTTCATTGGAGGCATAACAGGTTTGAGGGGAACCTGAAGGTTTACCTCTAGGCTAGCTTGAACTTGGCATTGCGTTCTCACAAAATGAATTTTAATGATAAGAGCACTGCTTCCAAACACATTTTCATTCTCTGCTTTTTCACTAGAGAGTGAGTTGGAAAATGAATTAAAATTGCAATCAAATCTCCTTTAGCGTGTTCTTCCTCTTTTTCAGCTGTAGAGAAGTTTTGCTTTAAGGGTGTGTATAATCAGGACATAATTTATGCTGACCTGTTCTCATATAATACATTTTAGTGTATAATTTCCAAGTTTTAGAAATTAATGAGTTACTTAAATGAAAAGTAAGGAAAAATTATGTGATCTTTAAAAGAATATCTTTAAAATTGCTTCCTCAAGTTAAAAGAGTGTAACCAACAGTACAAGTGTTAAAGTATGACCCTAGCCAGCCACGTTAACGATGGGTTCATTAACATGTATCCTGCAAAGGCCCAGAAGACTGGTGTCACCAACCTGGCTGCACATAGCAGTGGTACTTGGCCCTTCGGCAGATTCATAATGCTCTGTTTTCTGTTTGCCTGAGAAAGGGAGGACCCACAAATAGGCAGTCCTCAAGGAACCCCTTTTATTATTTCTTATTTTGAGGTCATTAAGAAAAACCAAGTTTTGAAGCATCCTGAATTCATCTGTATTGAATTCTACCAATAGTTTTGAAACCCTTATTCTGCCAGGTTCAGGGGATAGCAAGGTGAACCAAACAACCTGATTCCTGACCTCATACAGTTCATGGCTAGTGAGGGACAATATGCGTTTAAGCAAATAAATAGAACAATGACAGATTGTAGAGTAAGTGCTAGGAAGGAACTAGAGAACTGAGATAAAGAGTAATGAGGAGACTGGCGATTAGATAGGGTGGTCAAGGAAGACCTTCTGGAAGGGGCCATTTCATCAGAAGGATGAGGAGTAAAGGCAAGGAACCAAAAATAGCAAGTGTTGTTTCCACCCTCCCTCCCAATAAGGAGCTTTTGTATCTCGAGATTTTTAAAAAGTCACCATATGTATCATTAATTTGTGATTCTGAGAGTTAGAATGATAAATAATAGCCCAAACTTTAGAGGAAGTATTAATTTTGCTCTAGTGTTATTTCTGTTTTAGAATTTGAACTACAGGCACACCTCAGAGACTTTGTGGGTTTGGTCCTAGACCTCTCCAATAAAGCAAACATTGCAATAAAGCGAGTCACACAAATCTTTTGGTTTCCCAGTGCACATGAAAGTCATGTTTAGGCTATACTGTAATCCATTAGGTGTGCAGTAGCATTATATCTTTTAAAAAAAGTACATACCTTAATTAAAAAATATTTCGTTGCTAAAAAATGCTAACCATCATTTGACAACGCAGGGTTGCCACAAACCTTCAATTTGTAAAAAAAAAAAAAAAAAAAAAAACCCGCAATATCTGCAAAGTACAATAAAACAAGGTATGCTTGTAAATACCTCCACCAGTTAACTACAGTTATCCAAGCCAGTGATTTTCCCTTGACCAAATAACTCAAAGATTTTCTGAATGACCATTTTCAGTTATTACTTATCTTAAAATCCATATTCTGTGATATTTCATGGCTCCTTGAGGTGAATTTTAAAGACAGTTATTTTCAAGCCATGTAGGAATTTTAAAAGAAGACATTGAGGTACCAAATGAATGTCAGAAGTGATGGTCGGATATTGTAGGTACAGTTTAGACCCTACAGCCGTAGACTATCACTCCGTGTGGAATCTTAGAGATTTTCCAGCTCCTCAGTTGACTGATGAAGAGACTGAGGTCCAGAGAAGGTGGTGACTTGTACAGGGTCCCAGGGTTCTCTTTACCTTTCTCTCTGGCACCCTTTTTTGTTCTGCTGCTCATTTTCTCTGAGCTTCCAGAACATAGCCTAGAGTCTTGGGAGCATCTGTTCCCCCTCAGAGAAAGGGAGCTGGGCAGTCTGCCATTTCCAGGGTCTGAGTCACAGCCTGGCTTCAGTATTTTGTTTGAAAAGCTGTGAAATTTCATCACAGATGCCCACGTTGTAGTGAATATTCCCCGCTAAATACAGTAAGCGCTCACTTATCTAGGGATAGTGTTCTAGCAGCCTCCACTCTCCAAGGCATTGGCCCTGGAAGTAAGGGCCTCTGGGCATCGCGCTTGCGAGCCGACTCTTGGGAAGATCTCCCTGGGTCTTCCTTAACCTTCCCCACCTGGAAATAACCTCTGCTGCAGTTGAACATCCTCACGGGTTCTGCTCTATGGCGAGTAGGAGCTCAATAAATAAAGTTTAGTCGATGGATAGGAGTTGACTTCAATTTGTTAGCTGGTTTCCCAGCTTGAGGCAGTAAAAGCAGCAAACCTAGAAAGAACTGGGGCCGTTAGAGGCTGACCCAGTGAGTAGCACGCTGAGAAATGGCACCAAGAAGAGAGAAGGCTTAGGAGCAGATGCAGAACTCAGCATGTATTCATTCATGTGTGTTCACTGGGTATCTGCTATGCGCTCGACGTTGTATTATAACAGCATGACACAAAGAACAGATGTTAATAATGGTGGGTCCTGAGTCACTTTGAAATTAATTATATTTACCATCCTTGAAGCAAACTTTGAATTAATCATAATAATTTTGGATTGTTGGATATTTTGATTTCTGTACTTATTGGTTCCCGGAAAGAATATGGGTGATCGAGAGTTCCTTGCACTAAGTGAGCAAATTCTCTTTCTCAGTATGCATGTTATGGATATGTACATAGAATTGCTGATATCTTCCCCTTTTCATCCGACAGCAACAAAAGAGGTATCAACAGATAAAGAGCTCTACCTTGGTAATTCAGTCTTACATCCGGGGTTGGAAGGTGAGTTTAAAAGAAGTGATCCTTATTTATGTGAGGTTTTCACGTTCTTTACAAAGGATGATGTCTCCGGGCTCACCCTGCAGGGGAGGGTTCCTCATCTCCTGCCTACCCTGTAAACAGTCAGATGGAAAAAATAAATATTATGGGCCAAGCTCCGGCCCTACAACATGTCTTGGCTGCTTCCTGCTTTCTTTTCAAGAGCTTTGTTCTCTGAGCAGGAAGTCCTTGAAATAATACCGTACATGATTTCAATATCCTCTTGCCCCCTGTTTGCGAGGGAAGCTGTAGCGCAAAAGGCTGTCTCACACTGTTGCCTCCATACCTGTGAGCCCTGCCATACGTCAGCACCCCAGCACAGTGCCTTCCATACCTTCCCTGTGACCATCTTGCAGGCTGCCCCATCATGATTGAAAGATCCTAAGCGCTGGCTGTCCTAGTGCCCCCACCACCTGGTTCTGGGTCCTTCCTGCCAAAGTGTGATTCAGAGTCAGCACACTATAGCCCACAAGCCAGATCTTGGTTCAGGAGTCCTGCCGTTCCCATTGCCCTTTGTCTAGGCCCGTGGGCGGCCCAGGTGCTTAGTGGTTGTCCCACAGCAATTGCCAAATACAAGTCTGGTGTGCTCAGAGTAAGTGAGATTGCTGCACACAGGTTTTTCTTTGACCTACTACCGAGTCCTGGGTCCAGGCATCCCGTCTAGAGACTTCAGAGGCAGAACTCAGGGTTTGCCTCCAAACCGGCTGTCCTCCTGGCCCCCACTAAATCATTTTCAAGCAACTGCTGGAAGAAGCCACTAGTACTGAACCAGTGAGATAATTTTATTTTATAGCAAGCTTTTAGCCATCTCTTTTGAAAAAAAAGTACAGCTACAGTTCCTTCCAGACAATAATAATAAAAGTGATCAAGTGGATTTTGGTGGATCATTGGAGATCCGCTGACCACCTTCTGAGAACTGTTCCTTCCATCTGCCGTGTCCAGTTTGTATTGCTGTGGTCAGATTTTTTCCTGTCACGTGTCAGGGCATGGGAGGCTGCTGTCTATCTGAGTGGGGCTACACTGTCATGCTTGATAATGTCTTCATTTACCACCTTCTCATGGTCCATTTTGGGCTAATAGAGCAACCTTCCCTTTTCCTTTCTTTAAGCTACTGATTTTTCCCTTGAGAAGGGGGATTATGGTTATCTCTTCAGGTAGGTTTTTTCAAGTCACTATGGATATAGTTTTTTGGTGTTGATTTTCTATCTTTCTGGGTCATTCTGTGCTTTAGGCCCGAAAAATCCTGAGGGAACTGAAGCATCAGAAGCGCTGTGAGGAAGCAGCCACCACCATTGCAGCGTATTGGCATGGTACCCAGGTAGGCCAGAGACGCCCAGGAAGGCAGCGGGTCAGGAGTGATGTGTGGAGCAACGGACCCTCCCATTCGGGATTCACTGGCTTAAGCTCCTGAGCACGTGTTTGCCTCTTGCTCTGTCCAACGTTTCGGTGTGGGGTGGTGGCACACGCTTCTGTGTTTACTGTTTGATGGTGACCGGTGTCTCTCTTCCTCTTTCTCCATTGGGAATCAGCAGTAACCTTTCTTGCCTTAAACTTTTCTGTAACTCCTTTTCAAATGCATCACAGGCGCGAAGGGAACTGAGCCGGCTGAAGGCGGAGGCTAGGAATAAACATGCTATTGCAGTTATTTGGGCTTACTGGCTTGGATCTAAGGTACTTGAAATGCACATCCCATCACTCCCATCCTGGAATCCGCAATAATCAATCCGTATCTCTAGCATCTCAGGGGGTGAAGACCCATGGTTAACAGTGGCTCACACTGGCGCATGTCCTAGTAGCCACATTTAATAACCCTGGAGATGTTCGTGCCAAGAGAGCACGTTAGGAAGCTTAAGCATGCGTAGGCAAAAAAGACTAATTAATTGCTTACTAAAGAGGTACTAGCATAGTTGCTCTTTTTTTTAAACTCTCGAGTAACATGCATGTTTAGTTTTGGGGGGGTTTTTGTTTGTTTTTTACCCCCCTAATATATCCTGGCAGTTTTCTGAAGGTGTTTTTATGCGCTATGGGGGCATGATGGGAATGTTAAAGTTTGGGTTTCGATTGGTCTTCTGCAACATGTTAATAATAGAAACACCTTTAACGCATGCTCGACAAAAATATTAATCCATGAATGAAATTGTTTTTTAGGCTCACTGTGGCAGCTGTTGATTATTATAAGCAAAATATTATATGTGAAAAGAAATATCATCTGTGATTTAGCAGAAAGCTCTGTTCATGCAAAGCTAGCTGTCATTGCCCCTGAAGAATCCCAGGAATTTCGGCATCAGCTGTTTGTGATCAGAAACAAAGGCCTCCTGAAATACTCTCACTAATCCCCAGGCAGAGTCGTGGGCTCTGTGAACGTTTCACATATCCCAAGGGAGGGAGCACTTTAGATGTATTTGTCACTTAGAAAATCAAAGATCATCTCTGCTAAGCATGTGTATCCCAGTTAGAAACTCAAATATCATTACAGTCCTGTTTTTAAGTCTACCTTGTCAACATTATAAACCCGTCTTGTGAGAAAAATGAGAAAAGTCAACATTTGCCTGTATAAAGATGTTAACTTGCCACAAACTAACCAAAGTTGTTCATTTGTGTTCTCCCCTGAAAATCTGTGTGGAACAGACTAGTTCCCTTTTATAAACTGAGGGAGCTGTCTTAGCAGAGGCAGAGGGACTCCTAGACAGTTACTCTGGGCTTTCTCCACTGAATGAGAGAAATCCATTTCCCAGCCTGAGTACTGTAATGTAATGAAACCTTAGTGCCTGTCTGTTCCTGTCTTTTAAAATAGCATGCCTCAGATTAATTTTTCCCTAAGATTGATTTAAACCTACGAGTTATTTCACTTTTTTAATCTTGCTTCCATATATTTCACTGTTTAGGGCCTTACCTAATATTGAATTTTGATACATGCTACTTCTAATTTTCCAACTGGAAAAAGTTGGGAGTTTTGTTGTTTTTGTTCAAAACTTCAGAGAGGCAACCTTTATTCCTTCCAGTTTTCTAAATGGTTGTTCACAAGAGTTATCTTTTTATACATCCAAATGCATGAACTCAGGAATTCACAGCCTCTTTAGCCCAGTGGGCTGGCAGCAAAGGGAAGTCTATGTAAATCGTTAGGTGCCACTCACAGATCTAAGGCTTTGATGAGGGAGGGGAGTGAGAGAGTGTGGAGAAGGGAGTGAAGAGGGAGAGAGAACAGGGGACAGAAAAGAAACAGAATGGAAGTAAGGGGGAGGGCAGGGGAGTGCTTCCCTCAGGTACCCTCCTCTGGGACAGAGTCTCAATGCACCGAAAATACAAGGGACTACGCTAGCCTGACACTGATGCTTTGGGTTTAAATGATTGTGCACCATTTCTCTTTCATTCTGAAATCCTGATACATAAATTGGCTCTTCTGTTTGGTGGGGTGTCTTTTTCTGGTCATTTGTGCTGTCTGCATTGGGCTGTCTCTTTTATTTACCATCTAAAACATTCTAGGCTCGAAGGGAATTGAAACGCTTGAAGGAGGAGGCTAGGCGTAAGCATGCAGTTGCTGTCATTTGGGCTTACTGGCTTGGACTGAAGGTACTTCCTCAACCTCTTCTTTCTGTCCACGGTGAACTCAGTGAAGCCTAGCACCTACTAACTCTGACCAAACGATTGATTATGCTTGCTCATGGTCTGCACAGTCTTTTACAATGTCATCTTGCCTAATTTGGTTTCCTTTTGAGAACAATCCTGTACACCAAAATTTTCTGATTTTATTGCATTGTCTTTCTTTAAATAATAAGTTAAAAGTAATAGCATATTACTTTAAATAGTAATGTAGCATATTTTATTCTTTGTTATCCAAGTTCTGTTTAATGTTCTCTTTATGAGGATGAAGATTTTTTTTCATTTATGAGACAGAGTTACAGCAGTTGAGCTTAGAAGCTGACCTACCATTGCAGTGACCAGCCTGGGAATATTGGGCTTTTGTTTCCCTTTACCCATCTATTCTGTCCCATTGACGGCTTCTGGAGCAGAGCTTTCTTCAAAGTGCCCATCGTTCTAATTGTTCAGCATAGAAACGAAAGGGTTTTGCATAAATATACAGATTTTGACAAATAAGACTAGCAGTAGATCATTCAGGTTAAAGAGAACTTTAGATTCAAATGCCCTCTAATTTAGGGCGGAGTTTATTTTAAAGCAATACTTCCTACTTGAGGTAAGCTTGCATGTTAGCGAATATGACTCTGAGCTCTGGAAAACCTTGAGAACGACCTTTAGGCAATATAAGGATTTTGTCTTCCTAATATTCAGTTACTCCTCACTGTAGGGAGCCATCCATATTGTCATTTGGGGATAATTAGGCCTTTTTTTGACATTTCCTCTTTGTTATTTTTACTATAATACTATAATTCATTTTTTTAAAATATTTGAATATTCTCCAGGAAACCATTGACTCTGAACCTGAACTGTTTTAGCAGTATCTGTAAACTCTGCTTTGAACAATCTGCGTTTTTCCCTGAAAGTTTAGCCTATAAACTTTTAGTAAATTAACTTTTTTATTATAATGAATATTCATCAAGTAATTGTTGAGGTAATTAAGAAGTAACTTAAATATGAATTTAAGATGTTCTATTTCAAGAATTCTGAGCAAGTTCTGTTACTGCTTTTTTAAAGTTAAAACGGAGGATTTTATTTCCCATTTTATTCACATTCTAATTTGCATTCTAATTTTCATAAAAGGAAGGAACAAACAACATTGAGTCGGGATTTTTACTCTCTATAATGATTTCTACCAGCAACATCATGTTTATCTTCAGTTTTCTGGATTTAACTAATTGCATATGATTTAAAAAGTACTTTTAGGTTAGAGTGTATGCTTGCATCCTATAACACAAATTCAGTTCACAGGTGAATACTGTTTTAGCTGAAGTTAACTGGGCTTACTCTATAGACATAACTGTCTTTTTTTTTCCAGTTTCCACAAAACAGGAGTATTTTAATATGTTACCATTATTGTTATAAGATTAAACATCTTTGAAGTCCAAGAATGTAATAATTTTGTATTTTTTTAAAAAAAGAAGTATGTTGATATGAACAGTAATTTTGCCCTTTTAAATGATTTGATTCTTGTGGAATTGATTACAAAGTTCAGTGGACCCTTTTTAAGACCCCAGGCCCCATGAAGGGAACCCATTCTGTATGCCAGCATGTTGTCACCAGGCCTCTTCTGTGTGTAGCTGTTTTTCAGGAGAAAGGGCCTGTCCTGTGAGTATCAAAAAGAACGTTGCATTGAGCTCAGTTACAATGAAATTCAAGTAAATATAGGACTTCTAGTATATTTCTAAGGATATGTTTTCATGAAACTCACTTTAACTTCTCTGCTTTTGTACACTCTTACAATTTCAGGGGCTAATTAATAGGTATCATTTTTCTTCTTGTTCCTTCTAACCTTGTAAGTGAGATTTGAAATAGTTATAGACAACTCCATGGCTAAAAGAGAAATGATAATCAGTAACATAAGATATGAATTAAAGGAAGAACTGCCTATGTGGTGTATGGGAGAATTTTTAACCCTTAATAATCCACAGATGTAGAGAATAGGTCTGGTGCTCAAATGCCCAGAGGGACCAGGCAGGTCACATGGACAAGGGAAGTAGCAGATGGAAGGTAGGGTAGGAACCGCGGGCCTCCTGCGGGCCTCCTGCAGTTTGGAGGTTACAGCTCTCTTCCAAAGGCAGCAATGGCTGCTCTGGTCCACTCAGTCCTTGTCACATGGGAATAGGACTCACTGTTGCTAGATCTTAGAAAATTGTAAGAGAAACCTGCAGCCTGAATTCCTGTGTGAAGGTCTTAATTTTAAAATGTGCATATAAAACATTTTTCGACAATTGGTTACTAGTTTGCTAGTTTACGTAAAGCCCCTAATGTAGAAATATTTTGAACATGTGCAGTTGAACCCAGAAAGCTAAAGATATAAGAAAAACATACATAATGTCTGAATTATTCAAGTAGGCTAATATTTTGCTAAATTCTAACTCTCCCATTTATAACTGAATGATGATAAACATTTTAAATGTTTTCCGTTTCCAAATTTAGCTATCATTCATTCATTTAGCAAACACCTCAGTTATTTTATTTGTTAGACACTAGTATACAAGGTAAATACGACAATATAGCAAGGAAGAAATGGTAAACTAAAACTGTAATATGAGGTCTTAAGTGCTGTGATTAGTATTAGTAGACAGTTTGATGGGAGTAGAGGTAAGAGAAAAAGTAATGCAATTAAATGGGAGATAATGATCATTCAATAGCTTCCTTTTAAATTCTTACTTTTAGTCACATTCACTTCTCCGTATGCAGTACTAAAGTCCTGTCTTCATATGCAAGGCTTTTGGAAACTGCCATATATTTCTTCAGGCATTTTTTTGCCTTCTAAGAACAATTTGAAGTGAAAATTACCTTATATAATTTTTTCTGGAATGTATTTCGATTTGTGTAGGGTTTGCAGCTATGCCTATAAAGCGTTTCTCATCAGATTGTCAGGCTCTTTAAAAACTAGTTAAGAGGATTAAAAACATCAAAACACTCTGGTATTATCTTGCATCTCTGAATTTCTTTTTCTCCAATTTAAAACCCACTGTCTCAGTATGCTTCAATTATTTTACTGTATCCAGAAAGACACTCATAAATTTACTTGTTCCATCTATGTTCGATTTTAACAGAGGTGTTATCACCTTTATGGGCATCTGCTGGCCGCGCATTAACCTCTGTATTCTGCTGCTTCGTTTTAAAGGTCCGCAGGGAGTACAGGAAATTCTTCAGAGCCAATGCTGGAAAGAAAATTTATGAATTTACACTTCAGAGAATTGTAAGTTTATACTTTACATATGGCTAATTAGCATTACTGCATTAACTAGTTAATAGCATCAACTCAGTAATATGTGACTTGTTTGGTAACGATTAAATCATAACTGTGCCACTGAGAGTTTGTGACCTTTTTTATCATCGGTTCTAAAATTCAAGTAGAATTGTGTCAGAAAGAGGCCTGTACGTGATTAATCAAATATTCTTCTTCTTTGACAGAGAGAACATACTTCGGGGAAAGTGAACCCAAGAAAGCCAGGTGTCTTAGTTCAGGCTGCTATAACAAAAATGCCATAGACTGTGTGCCTTAAACAATAAACATTTATTTCTCACAGTACTGGAGGCTGGACAGTCCAAGATCAGGGTGCCAGCATGGACTGGTTCTGGTGAGGGCCTCTTCCTGGTCTCCTCCCATGACAAAGAGAAGGAGAAGCTAACTCTTTTCCTGTCTCTTCTAAGGGCACTAATCCCATCTAGGAAGCTCTGCCCTTATGACCTCCTCTCAACCTCATTACCTCCCCAAGGCCCCACCTCCTAACACTATCCCTTTGGGGGTTAGGGTTTCAGCATAGGAATTTGAGGGGAATGCCAAGAGCTTGCCCTGCTAAACTGCCACGAGCGGCTGCAAAGTAAGGTTGGCAAACAAGCTAGTGGGTGGAGGGGTGAGGGAGAACAAGGCTATGCCCCTCTCCCGGGATGGATTCTGAAGTTCCCTTCCATCTTTCCAAAAAGGCGTAGATGTAGTGGTGAAGAGCGCACACTCTGGAGACAGCTTGCTCCACCGCTCACAGACTTGCGAGCCTCATTTTGTCATCTGTAAAATGGGGATAATAATAGCATTAAACTTGTAGAGGTATGGTAAGGATTAAGATGAAGTAACACTATAAAGCTCCCACAGTGCCTGGCCCATGTTAAGTGCTCTAGAGCAGGGGTCCCCAACACCCAGGCCGCCGACTGGTACTGGTCTGAGGCCTGTTAGGAACCGAGCTGCACAGCAGGAGGTGAGCATCAGGCAAGCGAGCAAAGCTTCATCTGCCGCTCCCCATGGCTTGCATGACTGCCTGAAACATCCCCCTCCTCCGTGGAAAAACAGTCTTCCACAAAACCAGTCCCTGGCGCCAAAAAGGTTGGGGACCACTGCTCTAGAGCGGTGCTGTCCAGTAGAACTTTCTGCAGTGACGAAAATGTTCTGTATCTTTGCTGTCCAGTAGAGTAGCCACTGGCCACGTGTGGCTAGTGAGCAGTTGAAATGTAACTAGTGTGACTGACGAACTGGATTTTTAATTTTTTTAATTACTTAAAATTTAAGTATAAATAACCACCTGTGCCTACTGGCTACCTGTTAAACACTGCAGCTCTCTAATGTTGACCGGTATTAGTATTAATGTTAATATTAAAATTAGTATGCGCGTTAGGATTCTTCTTTTCTCTTAACCATTTGGTGGAGCTCAGCTTTCTCCAACCAATGCGAAGAGTGGAATAGAGACTTTCCAGAAGCGTTACAAAGTCTTATGGACTAAAACTTGGTAAATTCCACTAAAGACTGGTTTCTTTGAGTCTGGTTTATGTCAAACAGTGTTTTTTTTTTCTGGTGTATTTTACTCATCTGGTATTTTCTGTCAAACCCAACACAGGTGCAAAAATACTTCTTGGAAATGAAAAATAAGGTGCCTTCCTTATCTCCGATAGATAAGAATTGGCCATCAAGACCTTACCTATTCTTGGATTCTACTCACAAGGAGCTGAAAAGGATTTTCCACTTGTGGAGGGTAAAAATTGTCTTGCTATGTTTTTTCAGAGACTTCTTTTCGTATATTTTGAGTGTTTGAGGAGTGTTACGTAAAAGCAGAATCTTCCTCTAGCCTCAAGGAGAATTAGTTGAGGAAGTTGGTGTTTTTGAAGCGGGCACCGTGCTTGGCTTTCTGTGAGAATTCCTAGAGCCCCAGGTGCTCCTGTGACATCTTCTCTCATCCGTGGTTGGGAAGGAAAGAGCAAGGCTGCATTGTCTTTCCCGTCCAGATTCCAGTTGCTTTCAAGTAGTTGAGTTTTTTGGTTTTGTTTTCCTCTTTAGTTGAAGGAATATTTGCTGGAGGTAGAAGTAATAAAATTTGAACATCTTCATGTGAGTAGTGAAGTCTCGACAATTGTATGAGTTTACTTTCTATGAAGACGTACATAGACACACATGAGAACACACACATTTTAATGGACTGGGGGGAAGAAGCTCTAAAGTCACCCAAAGGACATTAAAGAGATTAAAATTTCCCTACCTGAGTGAAAGGGAAGCTGAAAATCTACTTGATTTGGCCTTATATTTTGGCTCACTTAATTTTATATGAGAGCATAACATGTAATTTAGGTGGTGCTCTGTGTGGAATACATGGGGTACTTGTACAGAGGTTGACTTCATTTCAGTAACTTAGTTGATATATGGAATGCTAAATATATGTCATTCAGATAGAATGGAATCATTAGGTTGAAGGGCTTGTATTTAGTAAGTGAACGATTGATGGATACGTCTTCTGGGAAACTTTCCTGCCCAGTACTATGGGCTTCTTCTTAACTGAAATCAATTATGTATAGAGACATTATCACTGATCAGTGATACCAACACAGCATATAGAACTGGATTCTGAGTTCTGTTCCCTAACTTAGTGAGTCAGTTTGGCAAGATTGACCAATGTCTTCAATGTTCATCTCCCCCTTTGAGTCTGATATGGAAACTATTTTCAGAAGTAATGACGGGGAGCTTCTAATGCTGCCTGTCCTCTTCCCCCAGCCCCTGAGCCTTGCCTTTACCTCCATTGAACTGGGGGTGGAGAATGGGAGGGATGAGTTTATTCCAGGGGTGGGCAGCAATGCTAGCATTCCTTTATATGATTATGTGGGTGGTTCTCAACCACCCCTGAACTGAATTTCTTAGAGAGTTCATCTACAGAACCTGGTCCTGTCCCTCCCACCACCCCCGTCTCCTTTCAGTGCAATCTCAGAATCGGGTGAAGGGAAGATTTCTCAGGTCCCGTGTCCACGTTATAAAATGGTAATGGAGGATTCGGAACAGTGCTTTTCAAACCATAGGTGATAGCATACTTGTGGGTCATGAAATCAATTTAGTTGATTACTACCAGCATTTTAAAATGAAATACAGTACGATAGAAAATAACGGAATATACGACATTGTAGAAAGGATAAGTATTGTTTTGTGAAGCTTTTGTGTAAGTTGTCTATATGTGTGTCTATGAATATGTGCACTGGGTTGTGATGTACCATGTTTTCCTTACTGTGAGTCTCTGAAAGAGTATGATAGCTCAGGACTGTGGATGTCCAAGGGCTGACGTCACAGTGGGAGGAAACGGTACTCCCAGGGGACCCAGGCCAGATGTTTTGAAATAGCATCGCAAGTTCTGCCATACAAACAGTAGTTTTTATGACATTTTCTAAGACCAACCTTTTAAAGCTCAGGAAGGAAAAATCCTCTTGGCCTTTGAAATGAATATTTCATACACATTTACGATTATTCTTACTGCTGTTAAACTGGCTTAGCATATTTAAGGATGAGTAATGATTTATTTATATAAGTGATGTCCTTCTGTTTTTCTTCTTTTCATATCTCACAGTGTAAAAAATACAGGGACCAATTCACAGACCAACAGAAACTTATTTATGAAGAGAAACTAGAAGCCAGTGAACTCTTCAAAGACAAGAAGGCTTTATACCCATCTAGGTATTACGGCTTTGCTTTACCCATAAAAGTCAATATTTTAAAAGTTTCTCAGATATATTCGTAGGCATTTTCTAGTGGGTTTTGATTTTAGTACTACACAGGTTTTTAATTTCATGAATTACTTTATGATCAGCTGGATATGAATGTAACACATTTGAGCGAGGGCTTCCATAGTATACGTAGAGAAGTGAGATCACATTTGTTGGTTTTACTCTATTGGCATTACCTGAACACTTCCTAAATAATTAGAGGTTGTCATTTAAAATAAAAATTGTCTAGGCTGTTAAGATAAATTTACACTGTAAATTCCCGTTAGTTTTCTATAGTTTTTGGACGCTAGCTGGTTTCTGATGGCAATCTACTGTAATCACCACTCCAATCTTCCTGCTTTAACAAGCTGGGTCAGAATCTCACTTGTAAGATAAATGAAGAATGAGCCAGTCTGTCACTTTCTGAGGCACTGGCCCCTGGTGGCCTTTGGTCGGCTAACTTATTGGCTGTGAGTTCACTGGCCTCTGCAGCAAGTTCAGTTCCTTTATTGTAGACACCAAGTACTCAGTAAAAGAAGGAACACCAACGGCAAGTTTGCCAAGCGAAGTTCTTGGTAAAAACTGCTTATCAGAGTATTCTTACATCTCCCAAGTTCATCGTTTTCCCCCCTAGGATTCCTATCCCCTTTACATCTGGT
This sequence comes from Globicephala melas, assembly GCF_963455315.2. NCBI lineage: Eukaryota > Metazoa > Chordata > Mammalia > Artiodactyla > Delphinidae > Globicephala > Globicephala melas. The sequence goes on along the minus strand of NC_083320.1, from coordinate 42,790,352 downwards.
GTTTCTAAAAAAGTAGATTGTACAATTTCAAGCCAAATCTGTAACAACTTTTAGCTTTTCCCAAAGAAGGTCTTAGAAATAAAAATACATTATATGCTAAGTATATTCACACATACTGCGTGTGGGGTGTCTATATTCTCTACGTCTACACATATTTGAAAGCGCTTCTTCCTAAAGGATTAAATGAGCAATAAGTTGTCAAACTCATTTGCTTTAGATATTTTAAATGGCACAGCTTCCTTGGTCAGCTGACTTGGCTGCTTGAGGGGGTGTGTACACTCCCCTCAATCAAACACAGCGTCTAAATCCAACATTGTTCAAAGTGCCTGCTCTGTAAAGCATATTCAGACAGGTAGATTGTCTATATTCTTTCTCCACCAACTTAATTCATTCAACTTTTTCTTTGTATGTCTTTAAATTATAGAGTGACCTTCTTAATTAACATTCCCTATGGATGACTCTTTAGAAACTGGAAGGAGAAAAAAAATGCATTTTTGAAGAGACAAATTCAAAGACTGTTAGCACTTTGTATTATTAAAACTGTGTTTGAATATGAACAACAACCAAAAAATGTTCATATCAAGCCAAGTCCTCTTGGGTAGTTATATTAGTTTTCGGGGATGGTAGCGTGCTCACCCTCTAGCATTGAGAGAGGTCGAATCGTTTACCCTCCCACCGCTGTGTGAAGTGGCAGCCCTTAGGGGTGCTGGCCTTTTCTGTCCTGGGAGCTGTGAAACACTGACCACCTACGTGGATTTTCTTCCCTGATCCTCCACACACAGCACAAGCATTTAAAGTTGTATTTGCAACTTGCGAGAACGTTATAGCTCAAAATGAAGCCGTGGTTTTTCCTTGACGTCTTTGAAGAAGCCTCCCCGTCACCCCGCAGGTCTTTAGGGAAAGCCACCTTGGTGCCGTGTGCGTGATCACGCCTCTTACAAGAAGTAGTTTGGAAGAAAACTGCTCTGATTCTGAATGTTTGCCTTGGCCACCTCTGTCCATTTAGGGGCATATCCTAAGAGGAAAGACCCGATTTTTCTTTCATATATGACCTACTTAGAGCCAGAGTTACACGGTAATATTAAGTGCTCTGCAGTTTTCTTCTCAAGTGGTTGCTCTGGATCTGTTCTTCCCCAGAAGGCTTACTCACTTCCTTACTCTCTGTGAGAAAATGAAAATTTTCTCTGGAGCAGGTGATGGTAATGATTTGTGTTCTTTTTACCATTGCTACGTATTGTTTAAAGATATTAATGAATCCTGTGTAGGCAGCTGTTAACCTTATAATAACAGATTAAAAGGAATGACCTATTCCTTCCTGTGAGTCCATGCACATGGGTCTTGGCTCTCCTACTTGTGAGTGATTTCTTTCTTATCAAAGTCTTACCAACCAAATGCCATGATCACATCAAAAATATATTTGAGGTGATTCCTCACTGTAGTTTTGATTTGCATTTCTCTAATGTTGTTGCTGGAGAGGGTGTGGAAAAAAGGGAACCCTCTTGTACTGTTGGTGGGGATCTAAATGGATACAGCCACTCTGGAGAACAGTATGGAGGTCCCTTAAAAAACTAAAAATAGAATTACCATATGATCCAGCAATCCCACTACTGGGCATATACCCTGAGAAAACTATAATTCAAAAAGAGTCACGTACCACAATGTTCATTGCAGCACTATTTACAATAGCCAAGACGTGGAAGCAACCTAAGTGTCCGTCGACAGATGAATGGATAAAGAAGATGTGGTACATATATACAATGGAATATTACTCGGCCATAAAAAGGAACGAAATAGAGTTATTTGTAGTGAGGTAGATGGACCTAGAGTCTGTCATACAGAGTGAAGTAAGTCAGAAAGAGAAAAATACCGTATGCTAACACATATGGAATCCAAAAAAAAAAAAATATTGGTTCTGATGATCCTAGGGGCAGGACAGGAATAAAAACACAGACGTAGAGAATGGACTTGAGGACACGGGGAAGGGGCAGGGTAAACTGGGACAAAGTGAGAGAGTAACATTGACATATACACACCACCAAATGTAAAATAGATAGCTAGTGGGAAGCAGCTGCATTGCATGGGGAGATCAGCGGGGAGATCAGCTCGGTGCTTTGTGACCACCTAGAGGGGTGGGATAGGGAGGGTGGGAGGGAGATGCAAGAAGGAGGGGATATGGGGATATATGTATACGTATAGTTGATTCACTTTGTTATACAGCAGAAACTAACACAACATTGTAAAGCAGTTATACTCCAATAAAGATGTTAAAAAAAGAAAAGAAAAAAAAAATATATATTTGAAATTTGAATTTCAAAATCAACTGACCTGTTACCTTTTTCTAGTTAGTAGTACTTCCATGTGAAACCATTTCTTACGTGAGGAACTTTTTTCCTTTAGTGTTGGGCAGCCATTCCAAGGGCCTTACCTGGAAATCAACAAGAATCCCAAGTATAAGAAACTCAAAGATGCCATTGAAGAAAAGATTATCATTGCTGAAGTGGTGAACAAAATTAACCGTGCTAATGGGAAGGTAAAAACGCTAACCCTGAAGACCTGTAAGAAGTGTTTATCAGTTGGGACAGTTTTCTGAATGTTAAAGTTTGCATTTCGGAAACAGACTCACAGACATAGAAAACAAATTTATGGTTACCAAAAGGGAAAGGAGTGGGGAGGGGTAAATTAGGAATTTGGGGTTAACAGATACCCACTACTAAATATAAAATAGATAAACAATAAGGTCCTACTGTATAGCGCAGGGAACTATATTCATTATCTTGTAATAATCTATAACAGAAAAGAATCTAAATATATATGTGTGTGTGTGTGTGTGTGTGTGTCTGTGTGCATATGTATAACTGAATCACTTTGCTCTGTGCTGAAACTGACACAACATTGTAAATCAACTATACTTCAAAAAAATTTGCATTTCGTATACTCTACAGAGTGATTGTGAATGGAGCTGTTTTCTCTTACCTTTAAGCTTAGGTGGAATTTTCCTTGTTCTCTGAAATTTTTGTGAGTTAAAATAGATTATCTGTGTTCTTTAGTGTGTTCTCGTTTACGTAGGTGTGCATGCTGAAAAATATTAGGATAATATTTTCTACATTTCTACAAATAACAGTGCTTTAAACTCATGAACTCTTTTGGGGGGATTTTTGATCATTGGTTTTACATCCTTTTTTGTTTTGGTTTCTTGTAGAGTACATCCCGGATTTTCCTCTTAACAAATAATAATCTCCTTCTTGCTGATCAAAAGTCTGGACAGATCAAGTCAGAGGTTCCCCTGGTGGATGTAACCAAAGTATCGATGAGCTCACAAAATGATGGCTTCTTTGCCGTCCACCTCAAAGAGGTAAAGCTTTAACTATTTGACTGAAAGATTTCTGCATTGGTCCAATCTCTCAGAGATTGATCTAAAAGTTTCCACATGTGAATAATCCTATTACTTGAAGTTTATATATTCTGTTTACCGACCTGCAAATTTGGTCTATATTCACGCATGTAAAATCTCAGGCTTGGTTTTTCAGTAACTAAATAAGATTAATGACTCTTTTTGACTCGTTCACTTGAGTTCTCATTTCACTGAGTAGCATTTTGTTTACACCCACCATGATGTGCCTTATTTTGAGACTAATTCCTAGAACTATCAAGACATTCAAAATTATACTTCCTTCTTTTGTTTCTTCTATCTATTAAATTAGTAAATGTCTTCTTGTTCATCATTAATTTGGGGGTTTTTAATTAAAGGATGCAACTATAATAACACAACTGCCTAGTAGTTTTGACCTAAAGATTTTTTAATGTCAGCTTAACTAAGACCTACTGACTTCAACTGAGTGGTTAAGAGTGTAGGCTCTGGTATTGGTGTCACTAACTTTACAGTGACCTTGGCCAAGTCATTTAACTTTAATATGCCTACCTAATTTTCCTTTTCTTAAAATAGGGAAAATATTAGTACCTACTTCATAGTGTTGTTGTAAGGGTTAAAAGAAACTATGTAACGTGCTTTTAGCGTAGGGCCTATCACATAACAAATAGTCACTGAATAAACAGATGTCAGCAAATATTAATCATATATAGGTACATATACCTAGCTAATAGATAGTAACCTATCTAGCTGATTCTAAACATAAGAAAATCCCATAAGCTTAGTTCAGCCTGTTTTCCCCACTCTGGATTTTAGCCTAAAGGAGCATATTAAATCGGTGATTCCGAGCCTCAATTATATATTAAAACATGCTGGTCCCCAGGCCATTTCCCCAGTCCAACCGAATCAGAGTTTCTTGGAATGGGGCAAAAGCATCCTGTATTTTGAAAGCTCCCCAGCTGAGTGCCTTGTGCAGCTAAGGTTGAAAGCCACTGCCTGAGAGTATTTGTTGGAAGTCTTTTTGTTGTTGTTGTTCTTATTTTTTTAACCAAATCATGGAGGAGCTTTTAGAACAGGCCTTTCAGAATGAGTTATAGGTTAGGTCAGCGCTTCTCGAGCCTGAGTTCACCCAGGGGTCTTCTTGTGGAACCATCTGCCGTGGGCCTGCGGTCAGGCCTGAGCGTCTGCTTTTCTAACAAGCTCCCAGGTGATGTGGATGGTGCTTCTGGTCCGTCGACCGACGTGGGGTGGCAAGGGCTTAGGTAACCTTACTAAAGTGCTCGGAGCAACTTGGAAGAAATACTGCTTTTGTCATTATTGTTTCTTCGGGAGGATGGACTCCAGGAGCTGATATTTTTAAAGAGACTATAAATGTGTTTTCAGACAAACCTGTAAACACGTATCTCCCGAGCTGTCTTTAATGATGATAACCTGACTCTCGGTTTGTCCTTTCAGGGCTCGGAAGCAGCTAGTAAAGGAGACTTTCTCTTCAGCAGTGATCACCTGATTGAAATGGCCACCAAGCTCTATCGGACGACTCTCAGCCAGACCAAACAGAAGCTCAATATTGAAATTTCTGATGAGTATGTTCATGAATGGTGTGACTATGCCTTCTTTTAACTTGATTGTTTTAGTTGAGCGATCTGGTCTCATTCATTTTTACAACTACTACTTATTAAGTACCAAGTGTGTGTCTGGCGTGTGTTCTAGCTGATGGATGGGCAGCGAGGGACACTGACCAAGTCCCCACGTTCACGTACCTGACATCCTAGTGGAGGAGATGAAATAATACATAGGTGGTGTGACTTTGGTTAGTGTCAAGTGCTTGTGGAGAAAAAAAAAAGGCAGGTTAAAGGTCAAATGGTGTTAATTTTGATATGGAGATCCGGGAGGCCTCTTTGATGCGGTGACATTTGAATCGAAACTGGAATCTAGGGAGATGCCTTCCGGGGGAGGCAGCAGGTACAGAGGCCCTGAAGCAGGAGTGGACGTGGTGGCAGAGTGAAATGGGGAGGAAAGACCCTGGAGCAAGAGGGAGAGGGACCCGGCTGTGCAGAGCCTGGTAGCTGAGGTCAGGAATTGAGATTTTGCTGCTGATGAAAAGTCACTGTGGGTTATGGGCAAGAATGTGGCGTGATCCGATTTATGATTTTTGAAGAGCTCTCTGGCTGCAGGGTGGGGAATGACTGTTAGGGAGGCAAGAGTGAAAGCAGAGAAGATAGTTGGGAGCTTCTGTGAGCTCTTGAGGGTAAGGACGTTGAGGCTTAGGCTAGGATGTGAGTAGGGGAAGTAGTGAGAAGTAGTCAGGTTCTGAGTGTGATTTGAAGGAAAACGAGAACTTATTACCATACTGGGTGTTAGGTTTTGGGCCTGAGCCTCCATGGTACCATTTACTGCAGTAGCTGACACTGAAGAAAGAGGGGTTTGGGGGTGGCTGAGGCGTGGGGAGTCAGGAGTGCCGGTTTGGGATGTGTTAGGTACTTGAGATACCTTTTCTCACATGTAAACGAGAGCTATAGAGTAAGTGTTCCATGTTGACAACGGTTCACTAGTGTCAAGACGGCTATGAGTTTGAAATTCGCTTTTTTGGCTTCACATTAGGGCTCTGATTGTGGAGACGTGTGATTTGTATGCAGATTGGGGCATCCGTCTATTTATTAAATCGGTCAATATGAGATCATGGACATGAATTTTAGTTACTATGTGGATTGCCACTTACTTGATTACTTTTTAATAGATTGTTTACTATCTCTGTATCTACTTCCTTGCACGCAGAGTAAAAATTTGCAACACCATATCGCTCAGGAAATGATTTTATTTACTCATGAAGATTTTGCCAGCCTATTCTATCTCAAGTCTTTATAAAAGTCTCTCTAAAATAAATTCATACCCATTCCTGTCCCCTTGTAAACCAAACCAACTCTCCTTGATGTGTTAGGATTGACAGAACCTTAGGTTCATTGTCTGTTCTAAGAATGGTGTTTAGATGGGGCGCGGGGGTGTGGGGATATTGGCCTTTATGTATACTCTATATTGGAAAATGCAATTTACACAAAATAACTTTCCTTATGATTGAGTCCTTTCTCATAAAACAAAGAAATTAGGAAAAAAGATAAGGGCTTGTTGGGTTCCAGGCAATTAAGGTTTTAACCTGTGAGGGCTGTTAGATCTTTAAACTCTCTTTAGTTGAAGTTTTTCATAACTCAGGAAACTACACTTCTTGTTTTGGTGGGACTGGTCATTCCCACTCATCGTGGAAAGATTCTGTGTGTTCAGATGGAGAAGCTCCTTGATATATGGATGAAGCAGCCTCGCATTTGGTCTGCTACATTAATAAGGCCATCTTTGCAGAGAAAATCGCGCCAGCATCCAGACCACAAAGGATTGCTGCCTTTAAGCACCTCCCAAACTGGCATTCTGAGAACACTGCCTTTGCAGGATGTTAGTAGTGATGTGCTGTGAAGAAGTGTACAGTCCTTCTTCACTATAGCACCTCCCAGAGCCTCTGCAGTCCTGTTGCACGTTGTGACTCTCCTGAGGGGCTCCGGGGGGTGCCATGTGCTGTATCAACCACAGGACCCCTCCAGTGGCTCTCACAATTTCTGTTCGAGGCACATGATCTCGGAACACTGATGGGGATAGTTTGCTTCAGGGCGGCAGGGACCCTGCTTGTCACAGGAGAGGGGTGTGATGTTCTAGCTGTGTAGGCTTTTAATAAACAGGCTTGACTGTGCGAAGATTCTGTGTGGCCACGTGAAGAAAACAAACATTTATTAGCATTATAAACCAGTCCAGAACACCTTTCCTTCCCCTATTCCTAATTATTAGTTGGTCTCATAAAAATAAAATAGCTGATGGAAGCTTGCCTAGCACCGTGGTCCCTTCCTGGGCAGTGCAGGAAGCCACGTGGCAGAGCAAGGCTCCCATGTAGCCTCTGATTCATAATCTCTGGGAGCTCTTAAGCAGGGATTATACTCCTTTTTGGAGAGGATTTTAAACAAAATTTTGCATTTTAAACAAAATTTTACAGAGTCATGGGGAGGAGTGCCCATGACGTATTTTTGCAGACTATACAGACCAGTGTTGTAAACAGCATACTGTTCTGTGACCAGGACCTTCCTCAGTAGATCCTTTTCAGAAGTAGAAGTAGTTATTCTAACAAACCCAGTCTCCACAATCCCTATATGTCAGTTTATAGGAGGAAAGTCAAAGGCCTGTTACTTCCTTAGAGCAGTTTTAACCTGCACATGTAGAAGTGAGAATTGAATTCAGTGAGACACTCAACTGCCTTATAATCCCCAGTCCTTAAACTCCCAAACTATTCAGTCTGTAAATAGATTGCATTTTAAGGATAACCTTAAATAAGATCTATAGTATTTCTAAAAATGAATCTATAGTAATAGAAACTAAAGTGAATTTTTCTATTCAGTATTTTAAATATGCATGTGTATATGCATACATGTGATACACACATACATGTAATACACACATACACATATATTATTTAAGTTATACAGTTGTTTTTCTGAATATTTCAAATCCAAACAACTAATGTATGTTCCTTTTATTGTGACGTTCTGTTATTGGTGCTGTGAAATCATGCATCTGACATGATTATTTGCTGTAGGATGATTCTCTGTCCTTACTGTGGGCCAGGCTTCAGTTTTCTCTTCTATGAAATAGAGATAAATAATGGTACTTACCTCATAGGATTGTTTTAAAGTTGAGTTAATATGTGTAACTTACTAAGAACAGTGTGGTCCGTAGTAAATACTCGGTGAAGTTTAGTTACCGTTATCTCTAGAGTGAATCACGGTCATGAATTGCGAACACAGAGACAGCCGGTGTATGCTAAAGTTATTGGGAAAAGAACTCCCCGTGCATTTATTACTACAAGTGGCCTTTAAAAATTAAAATGTAAAAATATTTGATTATTTATGTTCAACTTGAAAGGTTTTGTTTTTCCTTTGAGGCACATAGATATAAGTATACATGCTGGAGAGAGATCTCAGGCGAATTTGGAACTAGAGCTTCTTTTTTAGTGCTTTCAAGTTGAAAAGAAACAGCCCATTTGAAAGCTCAGAAGTACCACCGATGAGTACAAACTTATGTGTCACGTTTCACTCCAGTAGCTAATGTTTGCAAAATGTGGCCTCTTTAGACCTTGAAACAGAGACTAACATGTACAGAGCAGAGCTGTCATCGTGGGTGCCAGGGAGCGTGTGACCCATCACATGGTTTTTAGAGTGACTCACTTAATTGTATGCCAGTGACTCAGAAAACAGTTCCCTGAGAAACATAACCGAAAGCATGGTAACATTACACTGATTCTGATGGTGGAGAGAAAAGAGCACAGGCCTTGAGCTGGGAAGGGCTGGGTTCTGGTTCAGCCATACTGCCCTCATGCCTCCTTGGTGATGCCGTCCTGGAGGGCAGAGACCTCAATTTATACATCTGGATGTCTGTCCCTCACAGCACCCAGCCCAGGGGGAAGCCAGTCATATGTCTATTGTAGGAAGGAGTGACAGATAATCTTGTGGGCAGGCACTCGATCCATGAAAGGAAAGATTTGAACTAGAATATGGTTTCCCACAGTGTACCACATATACCACTGGTAGCATAAGAGGTGGCTTTAGGTGTACACTGATAGATTTTTATGTATGTGTGGATATTAAAAATATAACTGGCAGATCAGACTCATGATTTCATCATTTTTATTCAGTAGGTCACAGCTATTTTGAAACATTTATTTAGTGTGTAGATATGAAAAAAGATGTGTAGGGTATATGTAAATATCCAACATTTGGAAACCATAGTCTGGAGTGTCTCTAGACCCCTTTTCTTTTTTTAAATTTATTTATTTAATTTGTTTATTTTTGGCTGCATCGGGTCTTCGTTGCTGTGCGCGGGCTTTCTCTAGTTGTGGAGAGCGGGGTCTACTCTTCGTTGCGGTGCGCGGGCTTCTCATTGCGGTGGCTTCTCTTATTGTGGAGCACGGGCTCTAGAGCGCAGGCTCAGTAGTTGTGGCGCACGGGCTTTGTTGCTCCGCGGCGTGTGGGATCTTCCCGGACCAGGGCTCGAACCCGTGTCCCCTGCATTGGCAGGTGGATTCCCAACCACTGCACCACCAGGGAAGCCCTAGGCCCCTTTTCTGAAATTCTGTATTGCATTTTCTCAATTTGTTGATAATATTTTTGCTATGCAGAAATGGAGAAAAATGGAAAATAGCACGTTCATCTTTCCGTCTGAAACATGGAAATAATTATTCATAGCCCTTCTTACGGTATAGGAATATAATGAGCTAATGAACTTGAGTTTACTTAGGGCTAAATTATGGCCACTGGAAGCAAAATGCAGTGTAATACCTGTTGGTGTGATCCTGTGGCTAGAAGGGCTGATGGAAAGGGGAATACTTGTCAAGGTAAATATCCATTAAAAAACAAAAGCTGATGTTAGTGTAATCATCAGCTGTTTAATGTGTACTTTTCTTCAGTTTGTCTTATTCTTTCCTCCTAGGTTCCTGGTGCAGTTCAGACAAGACAAAGTATGTGTGAAGTTTATTCAGGGCAACCAGAAAAATGGGAGTGTCCCAACATGCAAGCGAAAAAACAACCGTCTTCTTGAAGTCGCTGTCCCTTAACTGGCGCCTCCCCTCTGCTTCCATGGACTCGTTTCTTTGTAATAGTGCAATTTGGTTTTGCTTTGTTTGGGGTTCTTTGTATGTTCGGGAATTGCCAAAGGTTAATACTGTTAGAGTCCCTTGGCAAAATAAAAATATTTGACTAATCAGTTTTTACTATTGGAATAGTTTTAACCCTTAAAGTACACATTCTGTCCTGGGACAAGATTGTAGAAACTAACAATAACTATGCCATGTCGTGCGTGTTCCTTGTTTAGTCATCATGTTAGATCTTTGTGCCCTAAAGCAATATATTACTCATAAATCATTAATACATCTAAGTGTAGGAAACGGTCTTAACAGATAGTGCATCCGTTCATCAACTATTTATTGAATGCCTGCTCTGTGCTAGGCATTGTACTAGGTGATACGAAAACTTATTAGGAACCTTTTTTTTTTTGTTTTAAGGCCATTGCATTCTGGCTGGTTTGTGCTGGCTGTACCAGGGCTAAGAGAGTTTGAAAATGTTGAGACCAAAACAGTAACTGTTGATGATGGACAGCATTTGTTAGGAACCCTGTAGTATGATCTTTAACAATATATACTTCAAGAAGGGCTGGTCCTAGGAAGTAGATACATTGATATATGACTCGGTAAAATTGCCTCTACGTGTGGTTTCTGTTTGAAAAGAGAAAACTGACATTTGAACAGGACTTTTAAAGTGTTCAGATCTCTTGTAATTGCTTTTAACGGTAGAAAAGACTCTTTCTTATTTTAGAAAAAGTGACAGAAGCAGTCCAGTAAGGTTATACTTTCCTGTTTCTGGTAAACATCATATATGATCCTAGATATGCTAATATCTGCAGAGTGTTGTTTTCACCCAAATTACAGTGAAAGGCTGAAAGCCTTTCAGATGGTGGCAAGCATTCTATATGATGTGCAATAGACATCCGAGATCTTTTTTGAAAGTTTTATTTATAATATACATTTTGTATGAGAGAGATGATTAGTACAGGGTACATATTTTAGCCAAGGATCAAAATGGTGTGTGTTAATTTGCAGAATTTTCCCCCCCAAATTCACAGTAAGGATTCACTTTGGAAACTATCTTTTAAACTTCGGAATCAAATCGTTTCTCATTTGGGAGGATAATGTATATACATTGGTATGTTAAATAATAAAACTGTTCGAATTTGGTGCCATTTCCTGGATCACAACTGTATTTTTGTATTTCAAGCTATTTTCTTACGTTGTATGTCAATGTATTGTTGCACAGAAAGGCTTTACAATCCAAACGTTACGCGTTCTCTGTGTAATTGAATTTCACTTAGCTTTTGTAAACCAGAAACATTCGTTGAAAGTATTTTCTGGGGATTTTCTTTTAACTTTTGTACTTTAAAAAGTTGCTCCCATAAAGAAATTCTCAGAAGCCTTTGTGTTTATTGGCTCAGGTAGAGGATATAATTACTTTCTTTGTCTTTTCCAACATGTATATAAAGTGGTAGATTGATGATTACTGAAATAGGTGAGTAGAAATTTGGAATTGAGAGGTGTTTTATTAAAATGTTTTTAAAAATATGTAATACATTCACACTGTTCAACATACAAATAAATGTAAAAAGATATGTAATACAAATTCTCCATCCCATCAGTCACCCATCTGCTCAGTTCCTGTGCCTCCCTGCAAAGTTAACCATTGTTTTTAATTGGTTTTACTTTATGCATATGCTTACAAGAAGAAATAAAAAGAGATTCTTATCTTCCTCCTGCTTTACAAAAGCTATTATAGATACTGTTCTTTACTTTGCCTTTTTCGCTCTTCATTCTTTGTACCGTATAGTCTTCCGTTGTATGGGTGCACTATAATGTATTTATCCAGTCCCCTACTGATCATCATTGGGTTGTTTCCTGAACGGAAGTTCACAGGGGCACGGCACTGTTGGCCAGACCTGCCTGTGCTGCCCACCCACCCCCATGCCTGACTAGAGGTTACTGATAAGCTGTAATGTTGCTTACTACAGCGGGTGTGCGTCCAGTACTTCTGTATCTTTGAATTTCTGTCACTCTCCTGCAGTGGAGAATTAAAGTATTGGTGTACCTTAGTGACACAGCCCTAACTTGTTCCCAACCACCACTTAGTTGCCCAGCCCCTGGAGTGGCTTGTAGATGTTGTGCTTGAAAAAAGTAACCAGGCAGTGAGGACCAACATCAGACCATGGTAGTCGCCAAGTTTGCAGTGCTGTTGATGCCGTTACCCTTGACTTTGACATCCATCTACCACAAGGTAAGAAGCGAACGTGGGAAAGTTACTGTCTTAAAGACTGGTTACGGTTTTGTATTTCACACTCTTGGAATAATAACTTGGACCCAGTACTTAGATGTAAGACCTTCAGCTGTAGTTTGAGTACCTTTGCTCATACCCCAGGGGTTACAGGTATGTCTGTAATGGCAAAGCACCAGGGCCAAGGGTTCTGAGAATCAGGGACATCCTTAGTATTGAAGATTTGGCTGAAATCTAAGAGAATAAACAGTTTTATTATCATGTCATTTCAATAATATGCTGAGTGAGAACTCTGAAGTTCATGTAACTGAGTGTAATTATGATAATTACAGCATGGTTTAAAATTCTTTTGAGGCTAAATATAATAGACAACAGCTTTTTTGTTTGTTTGTTTTTATACGCTATTTTTCATGTACTAGGTAAGGTAATTTAGGCCCTAAGATATTCAAATAAGAAGCACTTTTTAAAATGGTGTATGTTGCTGGTAAATTCCATAATCGTCTATTATATTAGGCTCTTGCCAAAAGGCATTGTAGTAAGAGCCTTTGTTTTTAAGCTGGGCATTGTTTTTCCATTAATACTGCAGTACTCAAATTCACAAAAAAGTGCAGTGGAACGAAGGGCAGTAGTTCTGCTTTTTTTTTTTTTTTTTTTGGCGGTATGCGGGCCTCTCACTGTTGTGGCCTCTCCCGTTGCGGAGCACAGGCTCCGGACGTGCAGGCTCAGCGGCCATGGCTCACGGGCCTAGCCACTCCGCCGCATGTGGGATCTTCCCGGACCAGGACACGAACCCGTGTCCCCTGCATCGGCAGGCGGGCTCTCCACCACTGCACCATCAGGGAAGCCCAGTAGTTCTGCTTTTCTTTCCTCCTGGTAAGAGTAGCAGCTGTGAGTTTTCATTGTCCGTTTGAAGATTCAATGTTGAGGAGCTGAGGTGCTCTTTCTTTGGATATCATTTTAACAATTCCCATTCCGTGCGCTTTCATTCTCAGGGTTTGCTTAGCTAAACCCTAGGAAGCTGCGGTCTTGACCAGCTGGCACTTGCTTTCTGGTCTCATCAGCTTCTATTCCAATAGCCACTCAGTAGAAAATTAGTTTTTCAGTTGTTTTCTTCCAAATCTTGGAATCATTTGCTTCGTTCTCTTTGGTTTGAAGATCATTTTCAGAATCTGGAGTTAATCACAGTACAGCGTAAACCACAATCTCTTCCTCATTAACTTTTTTTTGCTGGCATGGTGGCCAGATCCCTCTGCTCAGTTACATAAAATTCAACAAAAATCTGAGGTTGTGAGGAAAATAGTCTCAGCTTCTCAGCGTTTAAGGAGGAAACTGGGAACAGAATTTAATTCCATGTTCACCAAAAGGCCTGGCAGTACTGAGAGAAAGAAATATCAATAGATCAGCCAGCTTACCTTATCATTTCACTTAGTTTTTTAATGTTTTTTTTAATCCAGTTTTGAGACATAATTGACATTTAGTTTTAGGTATACAACATAATGATTTGCTATGGGTGTATTATTGTGAAATGATTATCACAATAAGTTAACATCCATCACCTCTCATAGTTAATTTTTGTGATGAGGACTTTTAAGAGTATTCTCTTAGGTCATTTCACTTATACTCATCCCAACTTTCTTTTTTCTTTTCCTTTCTTTCTTTCTCTCACCAATTAATGGTTCTGGCATATTCTCTTTTAAAATATTTTTGTTTAACGACATATACATCTGAAATGTACACAAACCAGAAATGGACCTATCAAAGAATTTTTACAGAGTGAACACATCCATGTAACTAGCACCGAAAAAAGAAGCACCCCAAAGATAGCACCCAGGAGCCCCCTTCTCCATCCCAGACATAATTCCTTATAAAAGTAACTTTTCTCTTGTTTTCTAGTACTATATATTAATTTTGCCCTTTTGTTTTACTTCCTATAAGTAGAATCATCCAGTATATACTCCTCCTTCTGGCCTCTTTCATTCAAACTGCTTCAAATTTTGGATTTTGATCTTTTCCTGGGCTAGCAATATGATACTCTCGTGATGGTGGCCAGTGGCTGCAGCCGCAGCACCCAGTCAGCTCCGTGATCACAAGGGGAAACAGCTGATACACTTACAACCATTCTGTACCCATATAACCTTCTGTTTTTCACTTGCAGTATAGTATTCAATAAATCACATGAGATATTCAACATTTATTATGAAACAGGCTTTGTGTTAGGTGATGTTGCCCAACTGTAGCCTAATGTAAGTGTTCTGAGCATGTTTAAGGTAGTCCAAGCTACGCTATGATGTTCCATAGATTAGGTGTATTAGATGCATTTTCTACTTGTGATATGTTCAACTTACAATGGGTTTATCAGGAACGTAACCCCATCGTAAGTTGAGGAAGATCTGTAATTGTGAAATTCATTCATATTATTGCATGTAGCTAAAGTTTGTTCTCCTGGCTGCGTGATACGTCATCATGTGGGTAGATGGCACTTTTGTAATCCACGTTGCTGTTGATGGGCGTTTGGCTATTGTGCATAGTGCTTCTGCAAACATTCTTGTGCACATCACTTGGTGAATATCTGTACACATTTCTGCTGGATATACACCTAGGGATAGAGCTGCTGGGTCATAGGGTAAGATATGTTCAGCTTTAGTAGATTCCATCAAACTGACTTCCAAAGAATCTGTACCAGTTTACACTCACCCCAGCAGTGTATGGGGTCGCAGTTGCCACACCTGGTATTGTCAGTCGTTTTGTCAGTCGTTTCCATTTTGATCCTTCTGATGGCTCTTTAATTTGCATTTTCCTGGTGACTAATGAGCTCAAGTACCTTTTCAATATTGGCCATTTGCTTATCATCTCTTGTGAAGTGCCTATTCAAGTATTTTGCCATTTTTTCTGTTGGGGTTGTCTGTCTTTTTGATTTGCACACGTGTGTTTTGGATATGAGACCTTTATTGGATGTGTGTGAGGTCAGCATCTTCTCACAGTCTGGTTTCCTTTCTACTCTCTTACCAGTGTCTTTTGATGAATAGACATTCCATTTTAGTGTAGTCCAGTTTGCCCATTCTTTCCTTTATGGTTGGTACTTTTTAGTTTCCAGTTTACAAAATATTTGTTTACCCAAGGTTATGAATAGATTTGTCTATGATTTCTTTTAGAAGCTTTATTGTTTTGCCTTTCACATTTAGCTCTTTAGTTTACTGGAATTTTTGTTTGTTTTTGAATGGTGTGAGCTAGGGAGTCAAGATTCTTTTTTTTTCCATATGGATACCCAGTGGACCCGGCACTTTTCATTGAAAAGGTCATCCTTGCCCTACTGCACTGTTTATTCTCTCTTCTATTACATTGATTATGTATCTTTGTGTCAATAGTAAACTGTGTCGGTTATTATAGCTTTGTGAAATGTTGTCATAGTCACTTAGAAGGGAAATTCATAACTCTTAGAGGTCCTACGTTCTTGTGATAGGAGGGGGGAAAGCATTAAAACTAATAAATACACATTTTCAGGTATTTTGAGTAGTGATAGAGTTCAAAAGATAGAAGTCCAAAAATTTGGACTTCTAAAATTAGCCCTTCACTAGCCACAGGGATTGGGCATGGGAGTTCCTAATGGGATCATATGGGGAAAATATTCAAGGTTTCCTTGAAGTAAATTAACAACTTCTAATTTTATGTGATATTTTGGTTTTCCATTAACTCATTGGTTCCTATCCATATTACTAATCATCCCCATTTACAATTTTCCATAAAGTCTTCATAAAATTATCATGTAAGTGCATGTGAGTATTTTCTTTTGTTTCTAGGTGTTTCCCTCTTCGATTAAGTTCTTTGATGGTAGATAATGAGAGACCTCTGAGGGTTTTTCTAGTTCTTTAACAATCTTCTGCAATATTTTTTCAGTCTGTTACAACAGCTTACATTGTGCAGTGATAATAGAGATAGATAATATCTATCTATAGAAATAGATAATATTTGTAGATGAGTCCAGGCGGTGTTGCAGGTGGATTCTGCATCTGTGGCTTCTCTGGTACTCCCACACTTTTTTTAATTAGAAAAAAATGATTTTTCTAAATCATTTCCTAGTAATCACCCAGTCCATTCTCTTGTGTGCAGTTCTGAGCTAGTTAAATTCAGAATTGCCTTCTCTAAAATGATCACTGCAAACTCAGCTTTCCTGAGGTCGAGATTTTAATTGACAGAGTGGAGCAGTAAAGGCATATGGATCCTTTTTTTTTTTTCTCCCCCATGAGGGGCAAATTGTAGGCAAACAATATGTTTAATATTGATTTTATATGCAACAATAATAATTTCCCAGAAAGGTACGCATTATCTGTAAGTCAAATAAGGAAGAAGCTCGTATGGGTCTCAGCTCATACACAGAAGGGAGAGGGATGGAGTTGTTGAGGCACTGCATAGAAGAAAATAAAACTTTCTTCCATTTAGAAACCTGAAAGTAGTCCTTCAGCTACAAGGTCATCTTCATTGTTTATTCAGTAATATAATGTATATGGTAATATTGCCATTCTGTTGTCTCTTAGAATATATTCTATCTTCTGAAAGGGGATAGTGTTATATTTAAGCAGAGTAATTATAATGACTCATTCTCCTTGTTATAGCCCCTAAAAATGACCTGAAATGAATTTCCTAAAGTTTGAAAACTGCTTTTAGAATAGAGCTCACGGAAGATAGAACTGTATCTATTAGATAGGACTCAGCACCATTTTATTCAGTTGAAACTACTGAATACTTTTTTGATGGGGGAAAATCAGCAAGTTTCTATTCAGATGTCCCAGCTGGCATTTTTGAGATTCAAGTTCAAAAAGGGCTTGACAAGTTTAATGCTGCCCAGGCATACCATTTACTCAGGAGGGGAGACAACTTATTTCTATCATTGTTTTGTAAAATTTGGGTGACTATAAACAAAAATAAAAAGAGAGATGTTCATAGATGTCTTTTTGTTGGAAAACATGGTCACTTTACTATAGCTTTGAATATAAATGGGGGAAAAGTTCTTGTGTCTGGGTATTATGGACTCACTCGGCACAAATTAAGGTAGGGATTCAGGAAGTGTCAGTAGTTGGAACCTAGTCTTTCTGATCATCTCGGAGGCTGTTTGGTAACAGCTTTCTTTACTTCCTTGCACAAGCTGGACTTGGATCTGAAAAAAAAAAAAGGGATCTGGTAACATTAAAGGAAAAGCAGTTGGGAGCTGTCGCTGAAACATTATGAAAAGGAAATCCACCCCCCAATTTGTTCCTTCCACTAGAAAAGAAACCCCACAGATGAAGATGTCATGTGGTGTCTTGAACTGCCCACACCAGACACACAAAGTCTGTTGAAATAATTTATTTCACAAGTGTGGTTTGATATGTACAGATGCAGACACCATTCATATCCCTGTCTAAGGATGCCATTTCTGATGGGCATTTGTGGCTAGTTAGGAAAATTGGTACAGGTCTGCTCTACTCGTCCTGGATTCCTTAGAAGTCATCGTTAGTCACATGGTTGCCACTTACCTCCCAAACAAACCCATCTTTGAATACTTTGGGGCAACCACTTCAGGATTTCATTATACCATTGACCCTTGAACAACATGGGTTTGAACTTCGCAGGTCCACTTACACGTAGATTTTTTTCCAACAGCAAATACTATAGTGCTACACGATCCACAGTTGGTGGAATCCCTGGGTGCTGAACCACAGGTACGGAGGAACCACGTATATGGAGAGCCAGCTATAAATTATACATGGATTTTCGACTGTGCAGAGGATTGGTTCCCCTAACCCCCGCATTGTTCAAGGGTCAATTATATTTTCTGCTGAGACATGGTACATTCTGTAATGGGAACTGCTTTACGTTGAGTGTAAAAATTTAAATTCTTCCAGTTTTGACGTTGAGTCCTATTTTGATGTGATCACCTCACTTATTTTTCAATAATTGCATTACCACTTGTTCTTTTCATGAAGCTAATAAAATGTCTTGAAACCAGAATCAGATCCCTGAATGGGCCATTTTGCTTTATCTTAGACTTCACCTCAACAAGTCTTGCCAAATGTGTGTCACTAGACAAAAATGCCAGCTGATTGCTTGGTAGAAACCCGACGCTGCTGTTCAAATGAAGGTACATTGAGAGTGTCTCCCAGGTTGCCACCTTGATTTAGAATGTGGCTGCCGAGGATTAAAAGTGTTAGTGAAGGAAAAGCACTTTCAACTCTTACCTAAAAAGAGAATCTTTCCTTTACACATTGGAGTTTCAAGAATAGCCGTGAAACAATATTGAGAACGTCTGTCATCTAGTTGGGTGGATCCCAATGTTTTCTAGTATGAAGACCCCTTCTTAATTTATGCATGACGGCCTGCATGATGGTGGTCATGCTTTTAGCATCTTCTGATTGGGTAGGTACATAATTTTTCTAAGTTGATTACTTAAGTAAATTTGCACTTGCTTAATCATAGAACATCTCAGCACATTTGCAAAAAGGAACTACATACATTTGCAGTCATCAGTACGATCAACAGACAGAGCTTCATGTGGAATCATGGACCCCTTGCAAATACTCCATACTTTGAGAATTGCCAATCTGTATCTTCCGGTTCCTTTACATCACAGATAAGAAAAGTCAGGGCCCAGAGAGATTCAGTGATTGGTCCAAGTTTTTATGGTCTCTGGCAGAACTAGATTGCAATTCATGTCTCCTGGTTTTTCTACTCCCCACCACAGGCTCCCTTAGTTGGATTAGAAAAGGATGATCAAACTCCTGAATTTTCATTTATGAATTTATAGTGCTGGGTATTAATGGGAGATGCCACAATATAAAAAATCATGCAGGAAAGATGGAACCCCAGTGTAGAAGCTCAAACTGGCAGTGCCCAGTACATGGTAATTGTTCAGCAGATAGAGCAGATGGAAGCACAACTTCTCCATTTCTAACCCTCTGTCCCTCCACCTCCACCCTGCCCGAGTGTTCCAGTCCCCTTAAACATGAAGATTTCACTTGTCCTTGTTCGTTCAGTTTATACAATTGAATGTTCAAACCTGCTTTTCCCAAAGATATTTATTTATAATAATTCAACTCCCAGGCTTCCCTGGTGGCGCAGTGGTTGAGAGTCCGCCTGCCGATGCAGGGGACACGGGTTCGTGCCCAGGTCCAGGAAGATCCCAGATGCCGTGGAGCAGCTGGGCCCATGAGCCATGGCTGCTGAGCCTGCACGTCTGCAGCCTGGGCTCCACAATGGGAGAGGCCACAACAGTGAGAGGCCCGCATACCGCAAAAATAAAAAAATAAAAACTCAACTCCCACCTCTGTCCACTCCCCACCACCAATAATTTTGTGTCATAACTTTGTGAGACCATCCCACTGGCAGGAAGTGGCACAAGCAGACGGGTTGTTCTAAATTCCCAGGCAAATATTTCAGAAAGAAATTTTCTCTCTTGCGATCCTGGAAAGTAACATTTATATGAATACTTAAATAAGTCTTCCCCTGGTCTTCATTCTTTCTGGTGTTATAGAAGCTATCTCTAAGCGAATTAAGATGGTGTATATTCCAAAAACAAACCTTATCTTTAATATAAGTATCAACTATCCTGCAGCAGGAACACCCATTTCAGAAATATATTTGCATCTTCCCAAGTCCATGAAATTGTTACTTGAATCCTACTGGACTTAGCCTTTTGTGCTTCGTGCCAGGCAGAGTCAGACGTTAACTCAGATGATCCTTTCCTTGGGTTCAGGGCTCTTTCAGACAAGTCGATAGTAGACTCTTTTGATTTCCCCAAAGGAAAGAGGAGAGAACAGATACCCCCAGCTGTCTGAGAAGACATAGAGCAGTTAGGTATTTTATCTCTTAGGGGAAATTGTTACTTTAAGTTTATTTGATAGTGACCATGTGTAAAGTAACAATATTAAGTCTGTAGGAGACTTGGCACTTCATTTTTTTTTTTTTTTAGAACAATGTGGCTGCTTGCAACACACCATTTATTTAATGGGAAGGATCAGGGAAACATTGAGTTCCATGAGGCTGCAGTAAGCCAATGCCTGCAACCTCAGATAAACAAAGTAAAGATGGGTGTTTGTACACATTTGCACTGCTTAGACTCTGGGGGCCCTCACATCTTTTAGGAAGAGCCTTTTAGAGCAGATTGGAAGCTCCTTCTACAGTCGGTCAGCTCCATTTGTTTGATTTGTTTTGTTTTTGGCAGCGTTGGGTCTTTGTTGCTGTGCGTGGGTTTTCTATAGTTGCAGCGAGCAGGGGCTACTCTTCGTTGCGGTGCAGTGGCTTCTCTTGTTGCGGAGCACAGGCCAGCTTCAGTAGTTGTGGCGCATGGGCTCTAGAGCACAGACTCAGTAGTTGTGGCGCACAGCCTTAGTTGCTCCACGGCATGTGGGATCTTCCCGGACCAGGGATCAAACCCGTGTTCCCTGCATTGGCAGGCGGATTCTTAACCACTGTGCCACCAGGGAAGTCCCGCTCCATTAGTTCTTAATCCTGGTTTACAGACACACACAGCCCAGGGCTTCTGTAGCACACACTGGGCTCATGTTTATTTTTTTTAAGGACAAACCTTTCACTAATGCTCACTTTGCCCTGTTATTCTCCTTGCTTATCTCAATCTCTCTAATCCCTCCATCTCGAAACCTCCTCAAGACAAGTGCAAAGCAGAAGCCCAAATTATTGCCGTTGGAGTGTGGCCCTGAAGATATCTGGGGAGGATTGCTCACAAGTTTCTCTTAACAAATTAGTAACTGAAAGTCAATGCTTTTGATAAATTGATATTAAATTGATGAAGATTAAAATGACCCACAGTAAATTGTGTTCCAGTTGAAGATATGATTAGAGAACACCTGTATAAAGCCTGTGACTGTGATCTCCACCTTGGTTCTCCTCTGAAGCAGATCTGGAGAAGTCTGCTCTCTTCAAAATGACAGCAGCATCTGGTCCTCGCTTAAAAAGTAGAGGTTTGACACCCTCCTTTTCTTCACCTGCATATGGTACTTATCCCGGCCCTAGGAGCCCTACACGCAGGGTAGTCAGCAGCCCTCCAAAGACACAGCCCCAGAGCTACATACGCTGCTTCAGTGTGGCAGCCTGGCACTTTGCCACTTCTGAGGAGCTGATATGTTGGAAGCCACTTCCAGTCAGAGAAAAATTCAAAAACAAGTTATCAGAAAGAAATGTAAAAAGTAAAATGATGAGAGGCAGAATTTACAAAAATGCTAAACTTTTCAGAATATGCCTAAGACAGACATATTTGTATTATTCCACTGGGGATAGATTTTGTTGTTCATGGGTATATTCTGTATAGCACATGTTTCTTTAAAAAAAAAAAAAAAGTAAGCTATTACTTTTTATGTTGCCTCTCTTATTTTCTAGGCCCTCAAATAGAATAATTCTGTTACTGAAGAGAATTAGAATAATATGATCAGGTATGTTACAAGCAAAAATGGCTACAGTTTTGAAAGTAGTTTTTCAACTACCGAAGTACGGAGTAATAGGGTGGTGGTTTCAGCATCTTAAGCATGTCCTTCAGCACTTGGTGTGAGTGACAGCTAATAGAGTAGAGACAGCCTGCAGACTGTGGCTCTTGAGTCTGCACAGCTGGTGCTCTGGACCGTAAAGAGAAATAATTATATCTGCATAGTTTAATGTGTGCTTCATTGAAGTTTTGTAGGGAATAGCTTACTACTTTTCCCCTTGAAAACCTTGGGGATTATATGCTAAGAAGCTAACATATAGACTCTTCCTCCTTCTATTTCTGTCACGTATTCAACATGGGGAGCCTTATTTGCATTTAAATTTTAGATATGGGGCCTCTCTTGACCTAACAGTCATAAGATTTCCATGTGCTTGTGACTGACAGACGGATATTTAAAATAATCAAACGTATGTTATTCTTTGAAACCATATGATTCAGTCTCTCTTGTGGCTAAATTTTTCTCCAAAACTGAAGGTGTTCAGAATCCTCCGCTCTGAAGGTGGTGTGTGTGCGCGCGCATGTGCATATGGGTAGACATCAAAAAGAAAAAGGAAAAATACCTCATTATGCACTTGCTTCTTTGAACTTTAACCTCATCTTGCAAATAGGCAGATTTCCTTATCTGTGATGCATCTCATCAGGAAGTACTGGATATATTTTTGTAACTATTTTGCAACATAATCCTGCATCTTTCTGCCTCCCTTGAAAACAATATGTTCTGTCCCTCAAAGACCATAACGCTTGGGTTAAAAGTTTGAAAAAGCAAATAACAAAATAGAATTCCATGCTCTGTAACTACCATGCTCCACCATGCAAAGTCCCAGATGCCAGCCCCCTAAACACCACTGTTAATTCCTTCCCTACTGGAAAAATATTGCTTCCCTTCATGCCATCAGGAAGATGCTCCATCTCTCTCTGCAGGGTGGACTAGTGTGTTGGCTCTAGGCTATTCTGACAGACTGTTGGGGAAAAAGGGTGAGAGAGATAGGAGGACTGATGACGACGTCGTGGAGACGGGGATGTAGCCAAGCAGTCTGAACAGAGCAGCGGTCAAGGCACAGCTACCAGGGCTAAGGATGGAGGTTTGGGCTGGATGATAAGTGGGAGGAAACTGGCTGTGTAGATGGAAAATGGCCGTGTGTAGAGGCAGTTCGAGTTAGATGGCTTACCAACTAATAAAGTGTCTATTATACCCTTAACACTTCTCTTGCCACTTAGTCTGCCAGAGCTCAGTTATAAAAATAATCTCATTAAATCAAGTTATTATCTAAATCATAAAATTAACTTTTCAGAAAGACAACGTAGGAACTTTCTAAGGACGAAACATCTTGTGTATTTGAATGACGTGGCATTTTAGCTCCCTCATTTCCCCACGACTCCACTCTCATTGACCTGCTCTGGACAGTATCGCTTCTTGCCCGCGGAGGACATCGCCTCCCCACGCTTCCTTCCTTCTACCCCACCTTCTCCTAGGGGTGCTGTGCTTCATCTCTGTCTTTCTGTTCTCTCAGCTTGGTTCACTGCATCTCTGGAAAGTTTATCCTTTTCTGCTTACACATACTCTTTATAATCTCCTTCCTTCTTGCCCTTTAGCCTCTCAGTTTTCTCAGGAGAATTTTATTTCTTCTTCATCTTCGTGGCATTTTTGAGCCAAAAAATGTGTGCTAATCATGGCAAAGTAACACTTTCCTTTAGAGCACTTGGCTTACTTTGAATGTTTACATTCATTAGTGAGATTCTTTTGTGAATTTCTCTCTCCCCTGCAGGAGAATAACTCCATGAAGGTGGTGACTTTGGTTTTTCTCACTTCTTTTATTATATTCCCAGCTTCTATATATTTGCAGGCACAAGGCAGACATTCAATGAATATTTGCTGAATTATTGAATGAATGAATGCAGTATTTATTGAGCACCTACTATATATCAGATACTATCCTAGGTACTGGGATATAATGACAAATAAAATTGACAAGTCCCTAGACTCCTGGAGCTTACATTCAATTAATAAATGCATCAAATTATCCTCATTTAAATAAAAGAAAAAGCAACTGAAAGTAGACATCATAAAAAAACCAGTATGATCAAGCTCTAAAATCCTTGAAAGTAAACATAAGATTCTATCTCCTTATCTTTTTCTAGTTAAAACTTTTCCTTAAGTGCTGCTTTCCAGTGAAAATATTTTTTATTTTACCTCATTATTTTTCTCTCTTAATGACTAATATTTTATAGTATTATTTTCAACTATATGTCATTGCAAACATAATGTTACAGCCACATTATAATATGAATAAGCTTTGGATATGAGCATAGGATCCCAACTATCTTTTACAACAACTTTTAAAGGAAAAGATATTCATGTGTCTAACAATGAACTTAATTAACTCTTGGAATACAGCCTATCTGTGTGGTTAGAGGGGATTTCAGCATGGGCAAAACCCAATGAAATGTTGGAGGAAGCATTACAGTGTTAATAACCTGGCTTTTTTTAAATAGTCATAAATATTTTATCTACTCATTACTCCAACATCATCATTATTAAGAGGAAGAACTTGATCACGGCCCTGCAATGTAGGTCTTAGTGCTGGTTCTCCTTCCCCGGTTGTGGTCTATCTAAACATCACTCAAACTTTTCTTCTTCCAAAGGGAAAAATCAAACGAGAGGTTGTCGCACTGTTGATGTGGAAGACCATTCACCAACTAGATAAGGTGGTTAACCTTTTCCACAAGTTGCATGAATTCTCATTAGACATTAAAATTAAAAGGCATATTGTGTGAACATCCTCCCAATGAAAATGCTATATATATACATATATATATATTTTTTTTGCGGTACGCGGGCCTCTCACTGTTGTGGCCTCTCCCATTGTGGAGCACAGGCTCCAGACACGCAGGCTCAGTGGCCATGGCTCACGTGGCTAGCCGCTCCGCGGCATGTGGGATCCTCCCGGACCGGAGCATGAACCTGTGTCCCCTGCATCGGCAGGCGGACTCTCAACCACTGTGCCACCAGGGAAGCCCGAAAATACTATATTGATTTTGCAGAATTTCTTTTATTTTCCTGCATTATTGCTTCCCTTTCATTTATTCATTCACCCATTAAATACTCACAAAGATGAATACTATGATGACTGTGTAATGACATAAAAAGTATATAATACTCCCTGTAAAAGTCTGGAAATAAAAATTGTGCCCTATGTACAAAATATATACATATGCTACATGTAACATTGTCATTGCAGTTAAAAGACTGAATTTAAAAGTTATTGTAGCAGTGACTTTAATTTGAGTCTAACTCAAGTTGAATCTTTTGCTATCTTCTCTGTCATTTATTTCATACAATTATGAGTATGGCAAAAAGGAACAAGCATACTAATATTTAATATTAATAACAATAAAAAAGGAATGGCATATATTCATTCAAATATATTTCATCTTACAGTAAAATTTTTATTCATATCAAGTCTGCTTAAATATTTTCAACTACTTTGATAATAACCATCCTAAAAATGAAATCTGTTTCCTGCTGAGGCAAATGCTTTCTTGTGAGTCTTGTTATCATTGCTGAGAACAACTAAGTGTGTATTTTCTCATGTGAGTCATGGAGTAGTGAGAGGTGTAATGTGTTTACCTATTGCATAGGGGTGAGCTGAAGTGTCAAACAAGCATTTACTTGTAAATACATGCTATCCCAAAGACTCTACCTCTCCTATGAACTAGAATTTTCTACGTGTGCGCTCATTTAAAGAAAAACTGGTATAGAGATCTGTACTTGGAAAACATAATTTGGGGATAGTTTTGCTTCACCAAAGATTTTTTTCTTTTAGGAAAGCACTCACCATGGAACTTGTTTAGATAGCCAACAACATCAGTGAGGTTTTTTGTTGTTTTTCTTGGTTTTTTTTTTTTTTGTGGTACGCGGGCCTCTCACTGTTGTGGCCTCTCCCGTTGCGGAGCACAGGCTCCGGACGCGCAGGCTCAGCGGCCATGGCTCAGGGGCCCAGCCGCTCCGCGGCATGTGGGATCTTCCCAGACCGGGGCACGAACCCGTGTCCCCTGCATCGGCAGGCGGACGCTCAACCACTGCGCCACCAGGGAAGTCCCATCAGTGAGTTTTTAATTCTGAGTGTCTAACTTCAAAAAGACTGATATTGTTTAAAGGGGAGGTAAGATTCCTGGATTCCCTTTACATAATTCTCCACATCCCACTAGATCACCCTCTTTTGGCTTCAGAACCCCTAACTGAATGAGCACATTTTCTTTTTTCATTTTTCCAGTCATGAGCCTTTTCTTCATTACCTGAGGGTATAGTCTCCTAAGAATGTGCACCTCCTGCTTAAAGCATTCTGCTCAGGGCAGGTATGATGAGCTCCTCAGCTAAGAGGTGCTGGTTGGATTTTTTTCTAGATCAAAGCTTTCATCTTGACTCATTAGGGAAAATGCCACATAAATCACTGAGTCAGTGATATCCCTGGAGTGCAGCACTTGCCTCCATCACAAAGGGTCTGCAGTCTGCAGTCTACAGTGAGGGGAAGCGAAGGACTTGCTTAAGGTTGGCTCTTTAGAAGATGGTTTTCACCCTGTCTCATGTCCAGTGTGGGAAGTAGGACAAAGGATTTTAGGAGAGTAAGAATCAAAGGCAGACCAGCTCTCTCCTGATATGGACGGTACTCGAGCAGGACAGATGTTCCAAGTCACATGTGGAGAAGTATTTGTGGTTGGATTCTGTTTGAAACTGATTGTTGATACTCTCATGAGACAGCCTGTGACAAATTGTATAATAAAAATGTTAAAAATAGCATATTTATTCCCTGGAAAAGCTGAGTTCCCACAATTCAGTGAGCTGGGAAAATTGCTAAACTTTTTGGACACAAAGTGCTGATTCTCTGCTCTTATAACCCTTTCATTACAGATAGGATTTTTTCATTATAATTTTTGTTTTTCTGAACTGTTTCAGCTAGCCTTTTTAAAAAATAATAAAACAAATAAG
Source organism: Globicephala melas (assembly GCF_963455315.2). Lineage (NCBI taxonomy): Eukaryota > Metazoa > Chordata > Mammalia > Artiodactyla > Delphinidae > Globicephala > Globicephala melas. The sequence goes on along the minus strand of NC_083320.1, from coordinate 42,763,629 downwards.
TCAACTTATATAGTTGAATAAAAATTTTAAATTGAAGTAAAATGTACATGCAATATTAATAAATTACAAAATGACAGTAAATTTTTCAGAAAATTCTATGCATATACCAGCCCTGCCCATTAGAAATATAATGTGAGCCACAAATGCAGTTCACATATGTAATTTAAAATTTTCTAGTAGTCACATTAAAAAAGTAAAAGCAATCAAATAAAATTAATTTTAATCATATATTTAGTATACTTTACTTGACCCCATATATCCAAAAATTTTATCGTTTCACCATGCAATCAATGTAAAAAAGTTATTGAGGTATTTTATATCTTTTTATTGAATTAAATTTTCAAAATTCAATGTATATTTTATACTTACCACACAGCTCAATTCAAACCACCCACATTTCAAATGCTCAGTTACCACATGTAGCTAGTGGCTACCGTATTAAAGGTCATAGGTCTATACCATAACAAACATTTGAGTAAAAGTTTGAAAAAAATAATTATCTATCTAAAAATATGTAGATATTTACCAGTGTTTCCTAGGGCCTTTCATGTACAATGGATGCATAGATCTTGGTTGAGAATGTAGGAGATGAAGCATACATAAAGACAGAGTAGGCAAGTACTTTGTGTGGTATGACTGAGGTGAACTAGAATGAGAAATGTTTGGACTATCTAAGTAGTTTCATATTGGGTTTGCCAAAAAGTTTGTCTGGGTTTTCGTAATGTCTTACGGGAAAACATGAACGAACTTTTTGGCCAACCCATAGATTTCAAATAGCACTATGTATCAGAAATGCTTTTGGCTGCAAGTAACACAAACTGAATTACAGTGACTGTGATGGTTAATTTTATGTGTCAACTTGGCTGGGCCATAGTACTCGGACATTTGGTCAAATATTATTCTGGATGTTTCTGTGAGGGTGTTTCTGGATGAGATTAACATTTAAACAGGTGGACTTTGAGTAAAGCAGATTGCCCTTCATAATGTGAGTGGGCTTCATCCTATCAATTGAAGGCTTTAATAGAACAAAGACTGACCTCCCCCAAGCATCTGTCAGCAAATGGCCTTTGGACTTGAACTGCAGCATCAACTTTTCCTTGGGTCTTCAGTCGCTGGCCCACCCTGCAGTTTTGGACTTGCCAACCCTATAAATCATGTGAACCAATTCCTTAAAATAAATCTCTTTCTATATATAGACACATCTTATTAGTTCTGTTTCTCTGTATAGTGAATTAAACCAAGAAGGGTTTATTTTGTCACAGAAGAAGATATCTGGAGACAAATAGGTGCTGACAGCCTGTTGATGGTTCAGCAGCCTGTTGATGTCATGGCAGTGTCTCTGATTTTCTTGGCCTTTCCCTCATGCTTACTGCCACATTTTTGCAAAATGGATGCTGCATCTCCAGACACCACATCTGCATTCAAGGAAGGGAGGGAGGGAGGAGGGAAGGAAGGAAGGAAGGGAGGGAGGGAGGGAGAAAGAGAGGAGGGAAGGAAGGAAGGAAGGAAGAGAGGGAGGGAGGGAGGGAGGGAGGAAGGAAGAAAGAAAGAAAATAAAAAAAGAAAGAAAAAACTAGGATGATGTTAAAAAAACAAAACTTTCAGAATCCTCCCCTGTAATCTTCTATTGTATCACATTGTATCACAAAGTCACTACTAGCGCAAAGGTGGCAGGAAAACCAAGTGCTTTGTTTTTCCAGCCTCTATAGTAGAAAATAGCAAGAGAGGAGGAGATTGAAATTTACTGTTGGATCAACCAATCCACAGTGTCAAAGACTAAGTGGAAATTGGTACAATCCTTTGGAAGGGAGTATATAAATATATACACTATAAGCCATAACAATTCCAAGCATTCTATAACTGAAGCATTAAGATATTCCTTTCATCATTGTCTATAATTTTGGATTATGCACCCATTATTTTGGCTGCCCAGCCTCTAATACCTTTTCTATTTAGAAGGGAATACAAGAATGGCAGTGAGGCAGAACCCACCACAGAAGTTAAAAGCAGCAGATATTTTTCCTCCCTGGGTCATGGGACCTTCATACTGACTCAGACACTTGTGGAATGTTGGGTCTCTGGGGAGTGATGCAGGGCTCAAGGTCCATTAGAGATTATTTGAATCTGCTGCTCTAAAGTCCAGGGTGCCGGGCCAAACATCAGAGGCGGCCATGCTTGGTGAGGATGCTGATAGTACTGACCTCACAGGTTTCTTAGGAAGAGAGGGTGAGATGATGCTTAGCAGAGCACCTGGCATATAGTCAGCCCTCCATGCACATTTCCTCTGTGTATTACGTGATGTCACAGATCTTTCTTCCTTGCACCAGAGCAGTAGCACCTCCATTCTCTTAAAATAACCCGCCCTCCCTGTCTTCACTGGTCCTGCTAGAGTGTTGTTGCCTTACCTGCCTCCAGCCTCCAAACTTCAGACTGTATCAGAACCATGTTTTCTTATTTGCAGTCCTGATCAGCTGGCTCCTGCCTTTTCTTTTCCTTCCTTCCTTCCTTCCTTCCTTCCTTCCTTCCTTCCTTCCTTCCTTCCTTCCTTCCTTCCTTCCTTCCTTCCTTCCTTCCTTTCTTTCTTTCTTTCCTTCCTTCCTTCCTTTCTTTCTTTCTTTCGACGCATCATCACCTACTGAATAAAGTCCAAATCTCATAGCCTGGAAGTAGGACACCTCTGGAATGCCCAAATGGGAGAGACTTGGGGTCAGCAATATGATGAAGGAGATTGAAAAATTATCTTATTTTTTTACTTAGATTGCTTTTTAAAAAAATATTTATTTATTTATTTTATTATTTTTTGGCTGCGTTGGGTCTTAGTTGCGGCACGTGGGATCTTTCCTTGCGGCGTGCAGGCTTCTCTCTAGTTGTGGCACGCAGCTCCAGAGCACGTGGGCTTTGTAGTTGCAGCGTGCAGGCTCCAGAGTGCGTGGGCTCTGTAGTTGCGGCATGCGGGCTTAGTTTCCCCGCGGCATGTGGGATCTTATTTCCCCAACCAGGGATCAAACCGGCATCCCCTGCATTGCAAGATGGATTCTTAACCATTGGACCACCAGGGAAGTCCCCAGATTGCTTTTTATACATCAATAAATTAGCAAAGTTTTTTTAAAATCCAACTTCAAGGCACTCCCAATGGCCATATCTGGGACAATTTGAACAACAAAATGAATAATGATAGTAATGGATTATAACCTATAAAATAGGAATATATGAGTCCTTGTCCATCAATGGATGAATGGATAAGTGGAATACTACTTACCCATAAAAAAGAATGAAATCCTGCCATTCATGATAACATGGATGGACCTTGAGGGTATTATGTTAAGTGGAATAAGTCAGATGGAGAAAGACAAATACCATACAATTTCACTCATATGTGGAATCTAAAAATAAAACAAAAAAATGAGCAAACAAACTAAATTCATAGCTACAGAGAACAGATTAGTGGTTATCAGAGGGGAAGGGAGTAGGAGGGTGAGTGAAATGGGTAAAGGGGGTCAATTGTATGGTGGTGGATGGCAGCTATAGTTGTGGTGGTGATCACTCTGTAGCGTATACATATGTTGAACTATAATGCTGTACACCTGAAACTTACATAATAAAAAAGAATGCGAGTCCATACTGATATAAATAATTGAATGAAGAAATAAATGGGGGCTTCCCTGGTGGCGCAGTGGTTGAGAGTCTGCCTGCCGATGCAGGGGACACGGGTTTGTGCCCCGGTCCGGGAAGATCCCACATGCCGCGGAGCGGCTGGGCCCGTGGGCCATGGCCACTGAGCCTGCGTGTCCAGAGCCTGTGCTCCGCAACGGGAGAGGCCACAACAGTGAGAGGCCCGCGTACCGCAAAAAAAAAAAAAAACACTGCTCAGGTTGTGTCTAAAGGACCCTGGAGTCAACCTGAGGAGGCTCTCACTAGCCAAAGATGGAAAATTTTGAGTTAATATTGATAATTGCAATGGATTGAAATTCATCAAATATCTTTAATCCATGATTTCACAAAAATACGGAAAGTAATTATTACTTTTGGCAGATGATAGAAAATCAAATAATTATCTTGAAAACTGGCAGGTAGAGCTAAATAACCAAATATTTATCCCTCCTTTCCTATATGAACTGTATCACAGTACAACCAAATAATGGATGAGGGGGAGTGATTCTTTATGAAAGTATTCTAATGAATAAATTTAAAAAATTTATAGAACTAGAAAATCACAATTTGTGGTAGGTATTAAGTGTCAGCAGTTTCTAAAAACACAAAATGAATGACAATCAGATGTTATGTGCCTCCAAAGTCTTCATAATACCACCTACAGATTTGTCAAGGGGATGAACCAGAGTCTAACCTTGTCTCTGGACTCACCTTCTAGTTTGCAGGAAATATAGAGAACAGAAGACTAAGTCAGGATAGTGGTTACTTATGGGGAAGGGAGGGTTTGCGGTTGGGTTGGGACCCATTGAAGGGCTTCTGGCGTGACTGGTGAAGTGCTATTTCAGGACCTTGGAGACATTTGCCTTATAGTAATTCAGTAAGCCATACATTTAATTCATGTAGTTGTCTATATTAGTGTTTTATTTTACAGTAAAATTAAAGAGGATATGAAGAAAAAGAAAGAAGATAAAACCACCAAAAAATTGAGTGAATTTTTCCATAACTTAGCTTGGGAAGGCAATGTCTCACAGAGGTCATGGGTTGATTTGACATAGCAAACTTACTTCTAGAGGAGTTTGGGTTAAGTTTCCTCCAATTTACTGTAATCTTTCATGAACAGGTTTATTTTTAAAAAATAAGTAAACAAAACAGTGATAAGCTTTGTTCCCTGCTCTCCCAGAAGTGGTGAGAAAATAGAGTTATGTGTTTTCTCTTGCAAAAGCGTGCTTGATATTACCTAAAACATGTTTGTAATTTATCAGGGCAATAAATTTCTATGGATCAGTTAGGCAGCATGATAAGATACGTGACTCTGGATTGTTTACTTATGCTGTCTACTAAGTCCTATTATTAGGTGGAATCCTTTAGACATGTTGATGCTTATGCTATAGGCACATCAAGACAGTGCCTTGCATACTGAAGATACTCAATAAATGCTTGTTTTATAAAATTTCAATGAATAAATTAGAAGAACATATTAAATTGTACCATGAGTATGCAAATAGCTAAATCTAGACTGTAGACTTTTATGCCGTTTATAGATTAAAGCAGGAAGGTCTTCATCAGGAGTATCCCAGAATTCTGCCTTCTATTGATATGTTAATTCCTACATCCTCTTGTGGCTTTAAATAAACTGATGACTCCCAAATGTATATCTGCAGCCCAGACCCCTCCCGTGAACTCCGGATATATATTCTAATACCCTACTGGACAGCTCCACTTGGCTGGCTAATAGGCATCTCAAACTTACTATGTGCCCGACCAAATTCCTGATTTCCACCTCCCCAGACTTTCTCTACCCACATTTTTCCTATCTCAGTAAATGTCTACTTCTTCCTTCCACTTGCCTTAGTCCCAAATCTTGGGGTCATCTTTGGTACCTCCGTCTTTCACACCCTACAGCCAACCCATCATCAAATCCTTCCAACTCTACTTTCAAACAGGAATCTGTTTCTTATGGCATGCACCACCCCAATCTGGTTCAAGGTGCCATCATTTCCTTTTATTTCAATACAATTTCAAACATGTAAAAAAGTTGCCAAAATAGTATAAAGAGCTCCCATATGCCCATTATCCAGATTTTCCAATGTTTTACATTTTTCTTCAATTTCTTTGTCATTCACTCATCTCTCTTTTCTTCCTTCTCTCAAACACACAAATGTAACACACACAAACAGATACACACACACAAATAAACATACATATATTTTATTCTGAACTTTGGTCACTTGATTAAAATGGTATCTACCTGGTTTTTCAGTGTTAAATTATAATTAACTTTAAGACTATGTAAAGATGCTATTCCTCATCAAATTTTCAACCACTAGTTTTAGTTTCCATTGATACTTTTCAAATTCCAGCATTCCGTCTAAATTTATTAGTTGTCATTATTCTGTGAAAAGGAGATTTTCCATCTCCCATTTATTTATGTATTATGTATTTGTTTATATCAGTATGAACTCAGGGACATATTTTATTGAATGCATTATATTCCATTACTTTTATTATATATTTTGATATCCAATTGAATTACCCTTCTTCTGTATTTTATATCTACATATGTTATAAATCTCATAATACAATAATATAATATTATATTCTTTGCTTTAAAAAGTGAGCAATCTTTAAAATAAAGAGAGGAAAAATGCGATCTTTAATTTTTGCCATTTTGGTGCTCTTCATTTGTTCCTGTAAATCTGTATTTCCATCTGGTGTCCTTTGTCTTCATTTTGAAAACAGTTCTTCTCTTGTCATTTTAGTAGTGCAGGTCTGCTATTCTATATTCTCTCTGTTGCCCTGCTGGAACTCCAAGTACACAGATAATATATTACTTGATGTTGTTCCACAGGTCACTTAACTCTATTCTTTTTTTTTTTTTTTTTTGCCGTACGCGGGCCTCTCACTGCTGTGGCCTCTCCTGTTGCAGAGCACAGGCTCTGGACACGCAGGATCAGTGGCCATGGCTCACGGGCCCAGCCACTCCACGGCATGTGGGATCCTCCCAGACCAGGGCACGAACCCGTGTCCCCTGCATCGGCAGGCGGACTCTCAACCACTGCGCCACCAGGGAAGCCCTCTATTCATTTTTTAAAAACTTTTCTTTCTATTCTGTGGATTAGATCATTTCTGTTGATCTATCTTGAAGGTCACAGACTCCTCCTTCTGCTATTTCCAGTCTGTTGTTAAGCCCATCTAGTGAATTTTTCATTTGTGGTATTGTACTTTTCAGTTCTAGAACTTTAACCTTTTTCATAGTTTCCATTTTTTCTGTTGAGATTCATCAATAATTATGGCTACCTTTTTCTTTAAGTCATTGAACACATTTATAATACTTGCTTTAAAGGTCTTGCTTGTTAATTCCACTATCTGGTCATCTTGGGGTTAGCTTCTATTGATTGCTTTTTCTCTTGACCATGGGTCACATTTTTCTCTTTCTTCACATGTCTAGTGATTTGGATGTCAAACTGGGCATTTTGGATGGTATATTGTGGAGAATCTTGGATTCTGTTATCCACTTGTTCTAGCAAACAATTTACTTGGCTGAACTTAAACTCCAAACTCTGCCTCCCCTTCTGTGAGCAGCAGTTAAAATTTCTGGTCAGTTCTTATAGTCTTCTTCCTATTGTTTTCTTCTGGACTTTTGTTACCCCAGGTGTTTGCAGTTCAGGGGTCCACCAAGGAGTTGAATGGAATTTACATGCAGAATTTTGGGGTCCCCACTCTGTGGAATCTTTTTTTCTGAGACTTCTTTGCTCAATTTCCAGCTGCTCTTACAGCCTCTAAATTCTATCTGTCTCTTCAAATTGGTAAGACTGCTTTCTGAGAGAGTTCTAGCTGCCCCATGTTACATGGACTGGAGCCTGCTATCCAGTGAAAACCCACAATCTCACTTAGTGTGATTCCTTTCTTCCAAGGGTTGAATTCTCTCCAGTTTTTACCTGCTTCTGATCACTTGACAGTGCCTTAAAATTCTTAAAAAACATTTTGTTCAGAGTTTATAACTGTTATTTGTGAGAGGTTTAATTGATACATGTTACTCTACCATTCTCGGAACCAGAACCCACCATCGTTTCTTACCTAGAGTATAGCAATGGCCACCTAATGGGTCTCCTTGCTCCCAGGCTTGCCCTTTCAGTTTTCTACCCAGCAGTCTGAAGTATCCTTTTAGCATTAAAGTCATATCATTTCACTTTTCTGGTCAGAACCCTCTATTTCTCACCTCATTTAGAGTAAAAGCCAAATTCTTTGCAATGAGTTACAAGGCCCTCTGCCATCTAGCCTCTCATTATCTCTCTAACTACCTCTCATGTTCTGCTCCAGGAATACTTGCCTCTGTGCTGTGCTAACACACAGTAGATATACTCCTATCTCAGGGCATTAGTTCTGGCTGTTCCCCCTGCCTAAAATGCTGTTCCTTCAGGTATCCACCTTGCTCACTCCTTCACTTACTTCAGGTCTGGCTCAAATGTCACCTTCTCAGTGAGGCCTTCCCTGACCATTCTATTAAAAATGCAAACTCCCCTCCTCCCCCTCCCCATTTCTTATCTCCTTTCCTTAATATAGGTTTCTTTATAATACTTACTGCCATCTAAAATATTATCATTTTACTCTTTTGTTTATTTTCTACTTCTACTAGAAAAAATGAGCTCCATGAAGGCAAGAGTTTTTGCCTCTTTGTTCATTGCTGTCTCCTCAGTGTCAGAACAGTGCCCGGCAGTTAAGAGATGCTCATTAGACATTTGTTCACAGAAGATTGAATAAATTCAGATCGTCCTCTTTGTCAGGCAGGTCTATACTTAAACCATAGATACAAATTCAGTGATGAAGTCTGACCTCTCCTAATTAGGGATCAGGCAATACAATAGGTCTACCAAACACTTACTGTAAGATAAACCTATATTCTTTCTGTCCCAGATATGAAGAGCAGCAGTAATAAGATTCATTCTACCTAGACCTGTCTAAATTTATATGGTAGTTTAGCTGCAGTATAATACAAAGCACATAGGCTTTGGCATTGGACAAAGGGCACTTCAAACTTTGGACTGTTTAATACCTCTGAGCCTCAATTTCCTCATCTGGAAAGGAGGTTAATGGCCTTTACCTAGGTTTATTAGCTGAGACTGGATAAGTTTGAGTGACAGAAAAATCTGAAATAACAAAGGATCAAACAAGATAGAAGTTTATTTATCTCTCATATATAAATCTGGAGGTTGGTCCAGAGTGGGTATGGCACTCCATGCTGTTAGGGACTCATTTCATCTTGTGGCTCTGTCCATAGCAGCCTACATTACCAAGTTGACCTGAAGTCCCAAGGTGGTTGCTTCTGTTCCAGCTTCTGCGGCATATAACGTAGTGTTTATTTTGGAGGCTATCAGCCCACTTGAAAATGTTATTACCATGGCAAAAGGAAAGAATGAATGTTACAGGGCAAATGGTAGCATTACACTCTAGCTTATTGTAAAGATTAAATGACTCTAAGATGTTATCTAGAAACTACCTTCTCCTTTTTCTGCACTAAATCATCTCTTGGCCTCTCCCTTTCAAGAAAATGAACATTCTTTAATCCTTTCCTTCTGGTTCTTATTTCTTACATACTTCTTTTTCTTTTTGCTTTTATCAGTAGTTACTTCATTCATTTATTTTTTTAAATTTTTTTTTATTTTTTATTTTTTGCGATACGCGGACCTCTCACTGTTGTGGCCTCTCCCGTTGTGGAGCACAGGCTCCGGACGCACAGGCTCAGCAGCCATGGCTCACAGGCCCAGCCGCTCTGTGGCATGTGGGATCTTCCCGGACCAGGGCACGAACCCGTGTCCCCTGCATTGGCAGGCGGACTCTCAACCACTGTACCACCAGGGAAGCCCCATTCATTTATTTTTAATTGAAGTATAGTTGATTTACAATATTATATTAATTTCAGGTGTACGATTTCTTACACATTTCTGCTGTACTTCCCTAAGCCTTCTCAGTCTTCTCCAACTCTCACAGGTAGAGATGAAATCTAATCATACCAATCTAAATAGGGCTATTCCAGGTCATGTTAAGCCATTGTTGCCCATCCTTGGTGGGACCTGTCATCACTATAGGGGTTCCTTAACAACAAAACTATATCAATTGCTGGTTTTCAAGGGGTGTCCCGCAGATCCTCAGAACTCCTTGGAATCAGATATAATAAGGCAGAGGTACAGTATTTTATTTGTGTTTGTTCTGATACCTTTAGCTCTTTTCTCAGCACTCTATGTAAAATGCACTTCTAGGATGTCACTCACCACCTCTAAATGATCAATGTTTTTAAGTAGAAGAATTCTTTTTTCGAATAAGATCTTATGAATACACTCCAAACAGACTGAAGCACAATTGTACTGATTGAAGCAAGGGTGGGGCCACAGGCAAATTACTGGTCTAGATCATCTCTTAACTCGTTTAGAATCAATTAGTAGAGGATGAGTGCTACTGATTATGAAAAGGGGTTTGTCAAGGAAGTCAAGATTCTTTTTTTTCCCATAAATTTATTTATTTTATTTTTGGCTGCGTTGGGTCTTCGTTGCTGTGCGCTCGCTTTTCTCTGGTTGCGGACAGCGGGAGCTACTCTTCGTTGCGGTGCACGGGCTTCTCATTGTGGTGGCTTCTCTTGTTGTGGAGCATGGGCTCTAGGTACGCAGGCTTTGGTAGTTGTGGTACGTGGGCTCAGTAGTTGTGGCTCGCAGGCTCTAGAGCACAGGCTCAGTAGTTGTGGCGTACGGGCGTAGTTGCTCCGCGGCATGTGGGATCTTCCTGGACCAGGACTCGAACCCGTGTCCCCTGCATTGGCAGGCAGATTCTTTTTTTTGCCGAACATGGGCCTCTCACTGATGTGGCCTCTCCCGTTGCAGAGCACAGGCTCTGGACGCGCGGGCCCAGCCGCTCCGTGGCATGTGGGATCCTCCCGGACCGGGGCACGAACCCGTGTCCCCCGCATCGGCAGGCGGACTCTCAACCACTGTGCCACCAGGGAAGGCCTGGCAGGCAGATTTTTAAGCACTGCGCCACCAGGGAAGCCCCAGGGAAGTCAAAATTCTTGTTCACTTTGGTAACTCTAGCTATAAACTGAGGCCGGTTGCCTAGCAACTCAACCCAAATCCAGAACAAGCCCTGCCAACTCTTCCCCTAGACTTCACAAAAAGAAGCAGAACTAATGATTTAAAACATCAAAAAACTGATCCACAGAGTTATAAATAAAAGATAAGCATACAGGCTACCATCAGGCCCTCAAAGTGTTGGGAGCCCGAGGGCAGACGGGGCAGAACGGGTGAGGGGAGTGAGATCAGAGAGCTGTCCTCCAGGACAAATAATAAATAGGTCTGATTTCCCAACCGTTCCCTTTCCCATGCCCCCACATAGCATTGCCTTTTGCACTTCACTTTTCTCACTATTGTCTTCTGCATCAGACCTTCTAGTTCCTAGATTTCCTTGAGTTCTTTCTTTAAAAGTTGTCTTTCCTGCATTTTGTCAAAAATGCTGTTCTGACTCTTGCTGCACATTGACACACCTCCTACTTGTTCATATGTCTAAAGCAGTGGTTCTCAAATGGGGGCACTTTTGTCCCCCAGGGGACATTGGGCAATGTCTGGAGATATTTTTGGTGGTCACACTGGGGCAGGGGAGTGGGGTACCACTGGCATCTAGTGGGTGGAGCCAGAGATGCTCTAAACATCCTTCTGTAAACATTCTACTCTGTGTGGTGAGCCTCCACAACAAAGAATTATCTCGCCTTAGGTGTCAGTAGTGCCAAAGCTGAGCAGCCCTGGTCTAATGCATATTTTCTCAACAAGGACAGTAAATTACATGTTACAGCGGCTCAACCCTACCTGGCAAAATCTTCTTCCTTAGTTCCTTAGTATTTAATTTTCCAGGAAGAGGGGTAGCAATTAATAATAATGTTTTAAAAGAACCCTTATGAGAACAATAATGGAAAAAGCATTGAGAAACACTAGCCTAACGTTGGGAACATTTCAGGGTGAAGAATCAGTGTATCAAGCCTTTATACAAAGCACAGAGTTGCAATTCAGCAGAAGCTGGCTCCTGGCATTGATATATAGCAACCTCCTAGAATTAAACATGAGTTTGAGATGGATTGGTTCTGATTTTCCTGGGAAGAAGGGCAGGCAGGCCAACCATCAGTGATCTAGTCCTTCTTTGAGAAAAGCACATATTCTTTCAGGTCTCAAAGGCACCTTAAAATGTTTTGGGCCAGTAATTTACTTAATGACACCCAGTGACCTAGAAGAACTAATGTGCCTTTAAATGAGTTCTTATGGCTTCCCCAAAGACTCTAATAGGAAACAAAGGCAAGAGTTTTAAGAGCATCCCATTCCCACCACTGAAAAACAATCTGCTCTCTCAACTTAGCGTATTTCTTTTTGCTTAAAGGTATTTCAACTATTGAAAAGGCTTGAAATCACATTCCTCCTCTGAAGGTCGAAAGCAAACATATCTTGCTGGGACATTTTTTTTCCTGCCCAGGGTATTAGAAATGTTGTAAAACGACTCATATATATAACTCCAGATTCTGGGTCAATAACTTCTGTTTCCTCTAGCCAGTTACTATTTTTTTTATTATGAATACAAATTTTCGTCAGATCTGGTTGGAATCCCCTGAGATATTACACTTTTACTAAGAGAAAATGGAGGATGTGTAAAATCCAACAGACTGTCAGTCTGCTATTCTTCCTTTTAAGGCTGTTTGGTTTCACCCAGCTCTTGTACCTTGTGCCTGGGAATAGTCCCAGGAGAAGAGGAGGCCCCGAGGCACTTCCAGGGGGTGGAGCCCGGCAGTGGCTGGCCTAGGAGAGGTGAGGAGTCAAAGCCACTTTTATTTATTTTTCTTTTTTTTTTTTTTTGCGGTACGCGGGCCTCTCACTGTTGTGGCCTCTCCCGTTGCGGGTCACAGGCTCCGGACGCGCAGGCTCAGCGGCCATGGCTCACGGGCCCAGCCGCTCCGCGGCATGTGGGATCTTCCCGGACCTGGGCACGAACCCGTGTCCCCTGCATCGGCAGGCGGAGTGTCAACCACTGCGCCACCAGGGAAGCCCCAAAGCTACTTTTCAAATCAGGACATACTCTCACAACTTTGAGGTCAAAGTCTGGGGCTTTGCTGGTCAGGGTAATTGAGTAGAGGTCGGTGCAGGAATGTGGCCTTCTCAGTGGACACAGCTGCAGAAGACTCTGGGAAGAGAGGCCCCTCACTTCCTGTAACCGTGCGTTGTTCCTTTGGGACTTCCTGTAACCGTGGGTTGTTCCTTTGGGACTTCCTATCACTGGCAGTCCTGAGGGCTCCGACCATTCCCCCGCCCCCCCCAAGTTTTTCCTCCTACCAGTTTCTATCATTTTTAAACATAAGAATGAGGGGGAGAGTGAGCTCATTGAAACTGATGCCAAAAAGATATTTTACAGCAGAACTACTTTGTAAATGAATTCATATGTCTCAAAACATTTTTTTACTAAGTAATTTTAGTTATAGCTTAAAAAATAAAAAGAGACAGGAATAGGAAAGAGAGAAAGGCCTTTACAAAGCCAAAATAGAAGTCTTATTGGAATCAGTTTCCAAAACAGAGTCCCTGGGTTCAACTCTTACTGTGACAATATAGGACAAAACAATTTAGTTTTATGTTCACACAATATTTTCATTTTAAACCTGGTCTGATATTCCAACAGAAGAAATTATTTTGGCACTGTGAAAGTTTGCTTTTCAGAGTCCTTTGAGAACAATTTAATTGAGTTTCATGGTCCTTTATAGTTTTAATTTTAGTGTCACAATTTCTTTTAATAGTACACAGAACATGTATTGCCTTTGTTAAACAAACAAATGATCTAAGGACCTAGAACGACCATTCCACAAGCCAAATGCAATGACATGAGTCAAGTGAACATGCAGTTTTGTAGGCTTAGCCCTTCTCACTGCCAAGTGAAGTGCATCCAAGAGACGTTTAATGTTTTCTATGGATCCAACACAGAAAGAAGTGTTCTGGCCCCAAAGCACAAAGCTGTTGATAATAATGCCTCCAGCATACGTGCATGTCACCAGTTTTCAAGCACTTTCTTCACACATGTTACCTCATTTGATTTGCTCAGCCATCCATCAGGTAGGCCTGGCACACGTGTAGTGGCTGTGGATCCCATCCACAGTTCAGGTGTGGAAGAATAGAACTCTCTAGAATTCATTCATTTCTGACTCTGGGTTGGTGGAAGTCAACTTTCAGGGCTCCACTAACACTCGGTTTCCAAAACGCACCTCTTCCAGGTGGTAGAATCACAAAACACACCTCAGGTGAGCAAATCACAAAAAGCCTCTTCCTCTAGGTACAGAGCTTGGGGCACAGGAAACACATAGGTTTCACCCAGCCTGTACCCGCACCCCTCAGCCAGGTACTTTTGTGTTGGCCACCAACACATGCATGTGCAGTAGTCCTGACAACCTTTGGCTGTCTTTCCTGGGCTTCTCCCCGATCCCATCCGGGTAGGTGTCAGAGTTCTTGTATACTCTGAACTTCCAAGACCTCGGGTGGGGAGGTGGGAGAGCAGGGAGGCAACTTCTGGTTGTCCACACACGTTGCCACTGTGATATCCATCATCTTATCTGTACATCGCCTGCAGGGCTGGTGGCTCTCTACTGTTTCCATTACATCTTTGGAGCATGGGGATGCTTGCTCAGAAGCCTGTGGTCCCTTCCCCAGATGCACCATGCAGTCATTTCCCCTCAGAGCTTCTGGAGAGAGCAACACTTGTGGCCTCTGCTTGTGGCTTTCTCTCTCAGAACTCACCTGTTCCCATCTCTCATTCTCACTTGTTTTCTCTCTCTCACTTTCTCCTCTTCCTCTCCACAAGCAGGCCAAGAGATCCTCTTCGAGAGGGAGGAACAGGAGAGAAGGTTTTTGTAAGACAAAGCCAGATCTTTCTCTAAGCTACTTCTGATCCATCCCTGTTACAAACCTACCCAGAGACCATGAGAACAAGGCTGATTTCCTGACCTCCTTGAATAGAAGGAAGGAAAAAGGAAAGAATACAGGTGGAGAAAATTATCCACCCACAATTACTAGTTTTTTTAATGGAAAATAAACTGCTGTAAAGGATGGAACCATGGTAAAACTGAGGCCAGGCTCTGTTGGATCTTGTACATCATAGCATGGTAAAGCGAGCTGGGTATTAAATTACCAGCGAAAAAGGATAGGCTGAGCCTGCCTATGTTTTTGTTTTTGTTTTGTTTTGGTTTTGGTTTTTTTTCTGCCTATGTTTTGAATCGGCTCTCAGATCAGTGTGGTAGAGGATATGAACTACATTGCTCCATTTTTTGGTCTCTACTCTGTTGGGTAAAAGATCTTCCCTCGGGAGTAAAGGAATCCAGCACTTGACGAGATCTCTTGACAGTCTGTCAGGCAGAGAGGCTCTCTGGGAAAGAGCAAAGCTAGACGGTTAACCTGGATGTGTAAACCTTGCTACCACACTGTGTTTCTCCCATATGTTGAGCATATTGAAAGGCATGATGTTCTTAAAAGAGCCCCTTTGATGTGCTGTTTTTCTTATGGAGAGAATAACGTGTGCTTTGGAATTCATAGGAAGGCTTAAAATCTGGACAGGGGTCAGCGATGGTGGGAGGGGGCAGGAAAGTGACACCTTCAAGGAGGAAGTGCCCCTGTGGGGAGGCATAAGGTTGAACAGGAATTAACCAGGGAAGGGTTTGAGGGAGAGAGAGAAAGAGGCCTGTAGGTAAGAAGACATGGCTTGTTGAAAGAACTGAAAGTATTTTGCTCTTGTTGGAGCAGAAAATACATGAGCAGGATAAGGAAAGAGTATGGGGGAAAATAGAAACTTAAAATTGGAAAATTAAGGAAGAGAAGTTAGCAGAGGCGAAATTGACTGTATATAGCAGAAAACCCAAATACCAGTGGCTAAAACAAGGTAAGCAATTGTTTCTCTCGTGGAACTAGTAAGAAATGGGCAGTTATCCGCTGATGTTCATTGGGTGGCTCAAAATCATCGAGGCCAAGATGTCAGTAAGGCTCTTGCCTTTTAAAATTTTTTTTTCTGGCCGACCGCGAGGCATGTGGGAACTTAGTCTCCCGACCAGGGATAGAACCCATGGCCCCCTGCAGTGGAAGCGCAGAGTCCTAACCGCTGGACTGCCGAGGAATTCCCCCCTTGCCCTTCTTTTTCGTGGCTCTAGTCAGCACTTCCAATTTTCAGGAATTAAGGAAAAGCAAAAAAGGCAAAATAGTGCGTGTTTATTGAATCTGACCTTTGAAAGAGTTATCCTGGAAGCCCCTCTCCAAAACTTCAACTTACATCTCATTGTCCAGAACTATATCACAACAGAGGCCTATTTGTCTTCCAGACGTCCCACAAAAATGTTAGGATTCACTTTAAATGGATACATGTGATACTATTTTCACTTTCCTGAACCAATCACTGTGGCCCATGCACCCAATCCAGGCCCTTGTTTTATTATACCTCAACTACAGCAGGAATTTCTTTTGTAATTTCATCCTTCCAGGCCCCTGCTCAAGAGGCTTCAAAGGCTTTCCTTTACCTGTAGGCCAGCATTGAAAACTCTCCTCCAATGTGCCATCAGTTAAACTCAACAAAAATATTTTGGCAGCTACCGCAGGTAGACTGGTCCATCCTGCTAAACGAGCACGGTCATTTCCATGCCGGTACCTCATCCTCCCCTCTCCCTAGTTCATCCTGTGCATTTCGTTTCCTTGTTTCCAGCGTATCCTCCAGGACCCTGCTCAAGTCCTGGCTTGTTCTGGATGTCATCCTGCACATTAACTCATGAGAGTTTCTTCCTCCTTTTAATTCACAACATGCATTGTCCAACACCACTTCACTAGCAATTAGAAATGGACTATCTTGTTGCTACTTGGTTTTTATGTTATTGAGCACCTGTTAATAACATTTAAGTTTCCATATAACCATGTCCTATCTCACCTTTACATTTTCCACATAAAACCTTCAGATATGTTTAATGTGAAGGAAGAAAACCAATGAACAAATGAAAGATTACAACTTGACTGCTCCAAAAACGTTCAATTGCAGTTTTAAGATCATTATGAAGCTTCCTTGGATTGAATTTGTCACTTGACCTCAGACCTATGTGGCCAGATTTCCACCGAGAATTGAATCCAAATACATTGGGGGGACTTAGTCTGTTACATCTCCAGATCCTTCCACATATTTATTATGAATACTTTCTTCTGTAGATGGAGAAATTGACTTTACAGAGCCTTAAAATAAATTTTAGCCAGGGTACGAAACAGGCATTGATCACATAGGAGGCTCAGCAGGTTACCGTCTGTCCAAGCAATTGAAACATATGTAATTGATGAGTTGTTTGAAGTAAAAGAAATTCAGATCGTACAGTTACTGTTTAATTCTGATGCACAGCAAGATGTCTTCATCTTGTCTTCTGAGAAAGCCTCATAAAACTCTGGAGACTTAATCTTGAATATAGCAAAAAATTCAAGTTAGACTTTATGTTGTATCAGTAATCAATCCAGCTTTACAGTATGTTCTCAAAATACATAAAGGGGCCTTTGGCTTTTCAGTAAAAGTGATGAAGACTTAAAGCCTGTGACTGTATTTGATTTATCTGTGGAAACTGATTAAGTGCAGGGTGGGTACGTGAGGTTTGCTCTTTTGATATGGCATTTGAAGAGGAATTAAAATTCTTTCCTAGGCCTGCTGGCATTGAGGATATATGCACTTGTCTTTAAGTACAAAAAAATCTCAGTCATGAGTAATGCCTGGAATAATCTTTTCAAAATAGAAAGTATTTTGCCTTCCTACTTCAAATAACTTTGTTCAATAAGACTAGCCTACACACTAAAAATTAATGTCAAAATCTTTCATAATGTGAAGTAATCTCAGCATCTCTAGCTCTTTCTCGAATTGGGTTGAGATTCACCTTGAGGCTGTTTGACATCCTTCTGGCTCTGGATAGCAGTTTGAGGCCCAGGATTACCAGGCCCTATTAGCAGCATAAGGTGGTACAGACAGCCCAAAACCTCTCCCTTAGGGTCAGTGCTCACCTCCACTCCTGCTTTTTGCTTGCATGACTTGTGAATCCTGCCTCTAGACTGATTGCCTCTCTCATCACCCCCCATACGTGCCTGGAAACACTTATCCTCCTGCTCTAGTTAAATTCCCATAAACTGTTTTCTTTTCCATTTAGATCTGTGGGGGCATCAAGGAACACCCCAAAACCAATTTAAGCTGGACTCCTGATCAGACCTTGGCCCAAGCCCCCCTTCCCCATTCAGTGCCTGCTCTTGCATGCCACTTATCTAATGGAACCCTCCACTGTCTATATTTTGCCTCCTAGTAAATTTGGAACATAGAGCTTTCAAAAACTGCTATAGAATTATTCTTATCTTATGGGATCAGGTCTGGGAGTTGGTAGGTAAATTTTTAAAAATTGATTACAGTATAAAATTTAAAAAATGATACTCATTCATCTTAAACATTCTATTTTAACCTAAAACATTTTAAGGTGCATTTATTCATCGATTTTTGGATGAAGGGCCGAGCTCTCTCTGACTACAGTTCTAAGTGACCTTTCTTGCATAAGCCATTCCGTTGTGTATTATTTATCATTTCTATTTTTGCTTTCTTTACTGTGGAGGGAGAACTTCAAGATGCTTTTAAATCTCAATTTTTATGATTCTGTCAATCTTTTAAAGTTTTCTTGCCTACACTTAAATTGATAGCAACTTTATTCTGTGTAGTGCTTTGCTTTTATCAAGTCTTTCCAAAGACTTTGACTTTGTTTTCATAGGCACAACTCTCTTTACACACATAGATATCATTGATTTATACAGTATACATTACATTATACATTTATAGTCAAGAACAGGTGTTATAAATAGGTTTGGAACAAATGCAACCAACTCTCGGTAAGTATATAACTCAACCAATAGGAGCAGAAATGAGAAAACACGAGCGTCCCCTAGAAGCAGTGAGTGAGTATGCAAAGTGCTGTGGGCATCATGCAGTGTGTTCTAAAGAAGGAATGGAGATGCACCAGCAATCAGTTGAAAGCATCAACTGGACAACAATATGGAGCATCTCCCAGTTTAGGCAACCCAAGAGAAAGAAAATTCTCTCTTTCTCTCTCAACTTTATATAGCAATATAGGGAAAGAATCTGACTGGGTCATGTGCCTACCATGCAATGGACTACTGTTACCAGAGACATAGGGTTCTAAGATAGCTCAATTTGGGTCACATTTGGGAGTGAATGACACTCCCAGAGTTGCCTGTATAATCGTCACAGCAGCCTAGAGTAAGTGACTGAATTGGTAGACAAACTCTGATCTAGTTAAAAGCAAGGCCTTGTGGTGGGCAATAGTAATGGAAAATTCTTGTAAGGAGGCTACATTAAATGTTCAATATTAAATCCCTCTTCCCTCTTTTTAAGATTGCTTCAAGTTTCTTAAGAGTAAAGAGTGTGAGATGATGATGATGATGATGATAACAAATGGCTACCAATGAGTTAATTATGATGATGTGCTAGGCAATGTTCCAAACACTTTATATGATTATTACTTAATCATCTCATGAACCCTAATCTTGCTTCTTATTTCACTGAGGAAAAAGAAGCTATTACAAGAACTCCCACCACCTCATGTACATACCTACCTATATGTGTACCGTGTTCTCTGCCTTCCCTCTTGTTACCACAGATCAACTGTCCACACCCCATCTGCCGCCAACCCCTCCACTTGGGCACAGAATCCCATCCATCCCCTCTCACATACGGAATGTCTTCTCTCCTTTAATTATTTCTTCCCCCAGGGCATCAGTAATTTTTCCTTTTCCCCTCCCCATTTCTGTCAGTATACAAGACTGCCATTCCTCCCATCTTTGGGGAAAAAAAATCTCTAAAATCTCTTTTGACCTCATATCTCATACTAGTTATGGACAAATTCTCTGCTCTCCTTGATGGAGCACAACTCTTGGTGGAGGTACCTATACTTACTGTCTCCAATATCTCTCCTGCCTTTCTCTCCTGAACCCTCTGCAGTGAAGCTTTGGCTCCTACCATTCCATCAGTTATTAACCTCCAGTCGTCATCTTGTTCGATTTGCCAGCAGAATTGAACAAAGCTGATCGTTCTCTTCTCCTTGGAATACATTCCTCCCTTTGTTTCTAGAACAGTCATTAGTTTTGCTCCTATGTCACAGGCTGCTCTTTCTTCGGCTCTCTTGCTAGTTGTTCCTCATCTCTCTAATCCCTAAATGTTGGAATACCTCAGTCTGACTCCCTTCTCCATCTATACTCGATCCCTGGATGATCTTGTAGATTTAGATATATGTATAAACTCATGGTTCCTTGATGTATATATCCTGCTTTGGTCTCTTCCTTGAATTCTAGATAAATGCCTGTTCAACAGCTCCACTTGCCTGACAATAGGCATCTCAAGCTCAGTACAATATAGTCAGTTCTGCTATAACACTTATTTTGAAATTGTGAATTTGTTCTAACATGATCAATGCATTAGGGAGTAATTTGAGCATAACACTAATTTTGCCTTTGCTTATGTGCCATTTTGTTTGTGAGAAACACTATGTGAATGCAGAAAAGGGCACGCAGGTGAGCCCACAGGAAGACGCAAAATGCAGACACTCACACAATATCTACCAGCTACCTCAGTTCTGGTTATCCCACGAGGGATAATTGTGTGTTATCCCACGAGGTTGTGTTTGACTATTCTTCCACCTCTGTGAACTTTTCTCTACTAGAAAACACTCATTCAACATCCCAAACATTTAAGCGTCCTGGATCAAACATGCCAAGCAGTGCATGCAAAGGAGAGGTATTTAAGTACTGAGGAGAGGCTTGAAATAATAACGTGGGGTTTTTTGTTGTTGTTGTTGTTGTTTTAACATCTTTATTGGGCTATAGTTGCTTTACAATGGTGTGTTAGTTTCTGCTTTATAAAAAAGTGAATCAGTTATGCATATACATATGTTCCCATATCTCTTCCCTCTTGCATCTTCCTGCCTCCCACCCTCCCTATCCCACCCCTCCAGGTGGTCACAAAGCACCGAGCTGATCTCCCTGTGCTATGCAGCTGCTTCCCACTAGCTATCTACCTTACGTTTGGTAGTGTATATATGTCCATGCCACTCTCTCGCTTTGTCACAGCTCACCCTTCCCCCTCCCCATATCCTCAAGTCCGTTCTCCAGTAGGTCTGTGTCTTTATTCCTGTCTTACCCCTAGGTTCTTCATGACATTTTTTTTCTTAAATTCCATATATATGGGTTAGCATACGGTATTTGTCTTTCTCTTTCTGACTTACTTCACTCTGTATGACAGACTCTAGGTCTATCCACCTCATTACAAATAGCTCAATTTCGTTTCTTTTTATGGCTGAGTAATATTCCATTGAGAATACAGGCAGTCTTTGCTTTGCACAGCACCACATTAACTGAAACTCATGCAAATAGGAAGGGACTGTGTGCTCCCTTTCCTGGTTCCGTAGTAACTGACACCTCTCACCTCTTAGCAAGGACACAGTTTCTTCTTCCCTTTTTTTTTTTTTTTTTGGCCACACTGCGAGGCATGCAGGATCTTAGTTCTCCAACCAGGGAACGAACCTGCGCCCCCTGCAATGAAAGTGCAGAGTCTTAACCACTGGACTGCCAGGGAAGTCCCAAGGACAGTTTTGAAATGCAGGAGTTTCCATTTACACAGTGTCATGCAAACAAGGATTGCTTATATGTGATATCTCCTGAGCAATAGGCAGGGGGAATCCACATTGCAGACTCTGACAGACGATGCCATAAAAATAAAAGTTTAAAAGTCCATGGTTGGAACAACTTTAAGTGCTGTGAAGTCAATAAGAATAAGGCCTAAACACACAGAAGGAATGGAAAGATAGTTGAACATATGGATTAAAGATTAAGTAGGGAAAAGTATTTGCTCAAATGCCATCTTATCAGTGAGGCCTTCTCTGAACATCCTATCTAGAACTTCACCCCCAATTCCTCAAGTCACTGTACTTTCTACCCCCCTTTAAAATTTCATTCTTCTTTGTAACATTTATCACCACTAGACATACTGTCTAGTATTTTATGTATTTATTAGTTTATTTTCTGTCCACCTGTGGTAGTTTTAAAACATGACTGCAAATTCTTTGACATTTCTCTCATAGAGAGGTAGGGTCTGTGCCCTTCCCCTTGAATCTTGGCAGGCATGGTGGGAATCACACCGTGTGACTTCTGAAGCAAGGTCATAAAAGGTTATGCAGCTTCTGCCTTGTTCACGGGAACACTTGCTCGTGGAGCCTGACTAACCCTGAGGCAGCCGCGCTGTGGGGAAGCCCTGGTCAAATGGAGAGGTCACATGGGGTGCTGGGCAACAGTGTCAGCCAGGCTGAGTCTTTGAGTCATGTTAGGCCAGATGCTCAGAATCTAGTGGAAAGATGAACATACACATAATTGCAATACATAATTACAATTCAATGTGAAAGATGCTACAGTGAGATATTAACAGAGAGCCATGGCACCTAAGAGGAGGGAGTAACTAATTTTCAGTGGAGGACCGTGAGGGCTCAGTCAAGTGGTGACATCTGACCCGTCTTGAAGGATGAGTAGGAATTTGTCAGGCAAAGGATGGAAGAGGAATTAGACTCCTGGTCTCCTCTTCTTTCTACTACTTTGAGGGCAGGGAAGGTCTATCCTTCTGACAACTGGAATCAACCAAATGACCGGACGCATAAGCTGAGCTATATAGTGAGTACTGGGGTTAGGTAACCTGATGATACAGGAATAAAACTGCCAGGTTGAGGCAAGACTATAGATGGAGATGAGCAAGGCATTCCCTTTTCTGGGCCTGTTTTTGCATCTGTAAGAGACAGCGATTAGCGTAAAAGATGTAGAAGAGGTCATTCTCAGTTCTGTGATTCTAGTTCTTTCCTAAATTGGATCTTCTCAAGGTTCAACAGTCTCCATTCTGTCAACTGTTCCTCAGATGACGTATTTTCCAAGCTGGAAAACCACACGTGTGCCTCCCTTTGCGTGGATTCTGCTCTGTCAATGTTTACTTTAAAATGTAGTGTAGTGCGTGTAATGCCCAGAATAAATGTAATATTCCAGACATGGTCCCACCAGAGAGGAGGCTCTGAGGCCACGCCCACTTTGACCTATTGTAAAAGGTATTGTATCTCACATCACGGGGAATAGAGCCAATATTTTACAATAACTGTAAATGGAGTATAACCTTTAAAAATTGTGAATCACTGTATTATACACCTGTAACATATAATATTATACACCAACTATACTTCAATTAAAAAAAAAAGGTATCGTACCTCAATTGGAGCAGCCCAAGGCTTCACCAGCTGTTTTCCATTCATATCAGAGGTTCAAGGCCTTTTTCACATGGAACTCCTAATTGATTCATCCATGTTCCATGTATTGTGAGTTTATGTAATTGATTGAACCTAAATGTTGGACTTGACGTTCATTCATGTTAAATTTATCTTTGACTCCCAGAAGCATCTAGCATAGTCAATAAATATTTGCTGAATTGATTTTCATTTTGCTTTAGGCTGTCAATACAACTTAACAAAAGATTTTTGAATTTTTATTAATTTTATAACCCCTAAGCCTTTCTACTTTAAAGAGTGATTTGAGATCTGTTAAAAAAAAAAAAAACCAAGACAACAAGCCCAAACTGAGTCTTAATTACAGTGTCAGCTCTCCCTGAAATGGAATCTTAAACCAGTCAATCAGGAATCACCTAATCAGCACTAGTGAGGTCATCTGCCTGATAGACCCCTGCCATCCCCTAAAGGAAAGTGACCTTGCAATAACCAACCACTTTTTTGCTTAGTATAACTTCCTTGTTCCTGCTCCCTTCTGGCTCTAACAGTCTCTCCTTTTGTACAGCTCCTTGGAGCTCCTTTCTTTCTGCTAAATTGGATGCTATCTGATTTGAATTGATTTTTGCTCAAACGCTTAAAATTGTTGATATGCCTCAGTTTATCTCTTAACAGATGAGTGTGTTGATTCTGCATTTCCTCTCGTCTGGGTACTTTCTCTAAATCAGGCAAAGATCCCATTTCTGCATCCATAATGAATATGACCTGGAAAAGACATGAATCTGGTGTTTGCTACCAGCCTTCTCCATTAATGAGTTAAGATGTGCCCGGCTAACAACTGTGCTAACCCTGTGAAGATCGCAAAGCACAAGAAAAGCAAAAATGAGGTCTTCAGTGTGTAGATTGTTACAACAAAACAAAATAATAACATAGTCCTTTAAATGAAGGACTCAAAGGTGCAAATCCTCTAATGGATGGAGCTGGAGATGTAAAATTCTCAAAGCTCCCTGTCAGTACCTCTCTGGCCCAGGACTCTTATTGATTTAAAGTACAAGCACAAGGTTGAATCTGAAATTTCAAATCAGGCCATCTCGGGGTTTTTTTGTAAAGAATTTTAGATGTTTTTCTGAATCAGATTGTTCAAGAGAGTTTCTATGAGCGCCGGAGGAAAAGACCCTCAGATCCAGCAGCAGCGGAATGGAAAACGGTAAGAACCAGGAGTCTCACAGTCTTCATCGGTCCTCGCTGTCCTTTTCACCCCAGAAGCCACGCCCACCCTCCCAATTCAATCCCGTGGAAGTGACTCGGTGCCTTCCCCTCCCCCATAGCAGGTGGAGGGGTATGAAGAGGAATATCCAGGAGGGACAAAGGACTCTAATGATTGTATTTTCCAGCAATTTTTTCTTTTAATTCTGTGCTTTTCAAAAACTGCAGGAGTGACTGCATGTAAATAGTCCTCTCTAATGGATGTCTGGTTACCATTGACTCTTTTCAGATTTAATGCATTAAGTGCCTTCCATAGAAAAAGGACACAATACCCCACAATGCACAGGGTCAACCATAAAAAATAAGACACAACCTGAATGGGGCAGTGCCAGAAGAGAAATCCAAACAGCCTCAGATGGTAAAGGGCTCTTTGTAAATTTTTTTTTTTTTTCAGAAAGAAAGCTAAATCAGGAGCCTGATGCTGTGCTAATCTTTTTCTCTCCTTTTCTTCTCCCCCCTCAGGAAGGAAGCCATTCAGGCGACAAGCAGGCTCTTATCCTGGGCTTCTTATCATTAACCAGATGAGCCTGTGCTGGAAATGAGATTCAGAGCCAAGACCAGGAAAGGCTGTGTCCTTAATTGAGCGTGTCTCTTTTGAAGTCCTGTCTCCCTGACGGAGCCTAGAGCTGGCTGGGTCCCTCTGGCAGAGATCACGCATGTATAATCTCCCGCACACCAGAAGCAGATGCTCCACGACGTGGAGCTTTTTTGAAAGGCCTTTAATAAGATTTCTCAGTCCTGCACGTGTCGGGCAGGCCGAGGAAGAAACAGTTTTCAGAAAAGCCACTGATCAAAGGGTTCAAGATTTTAGGCGTTTTGGGGCTTCCTGCCAGATACACCTCAGTTAAGAATCTGCAGTTCTGGGGGGTTCTCAGCACTTTCAGGGTACTCCCCATCATCCTTACCCTTCCCCTGCTTCCCCTGCCCTTTACCCATGGGCTTAAGGACCACTTCTCTTCCAATTCATACAGTTTATGGAAATAAAAATGAGTATTCTTTGATATTTCTTGATCTACTTTGGGTTATCTGGTTATATATGAGGCTGTCAGGAACTCTGGTAGAATGTTCAATAGATGAAGCTAACACCCCATTTGGAGCTGATTTGGGGGAAGGGGTTATTTTTAAAAATCAACCAAGCTCACATGTTGTTGGAGTTGATTAGACCCTGAATCCAAATGTCCTCTGTAAATGAGGGTACTACCAGACATCAGGACAAAATTTGTCATGGGAATTAGATGACGTAAAACTTGAGAAGCCACTAGCACAAATGTTCCGAAGAGCTCAGAAATGTTTATTATTAGCTTATTATTAGTTTGTTATTACCACTGTGGGTAGGAAAGCCCTTGACTAAGGGCCAGACTGTCTAAGCCTAACACAGAGTGACAACATCAAAGCACAAAAGAGTCAAGGCTTTGTCAGCAGTGGCCATACAATCCCACCTGGTGGAGAAACTAGATCATTTTCCATCACATAATGCTGTACTCCTGCTGTCACACCTTGGCCCTGGCCACTCCTCCTTTCCCACTTCCTACTCCATCTTCTCTATGTCCTCCAGCCCTTCCCTTTTGCCATTCTGTCCCCCACTTTCAGCCAAAACCCCAAACCAGATCAGCCTAACCATGAGCATTCTTTCTCTTCAGCCCCAGCTGCCGAGTTTGACAGAGAAGTCCCCACTGCTCAGACTAAGGTCACCACAGCATCATGGATTCCGGTATCAGCGGGAAATGTCTCTATTATATTTCCAATTCACACAGCAAAAAGTTCATATGCTCCTCTAGCCCTATCCCACCTCCTCCCACCTTCTCAGGCGATGACCTGTTCTATCTGGTTACTGAGAAAAAGGAGGCCACCAGGCAGAGATCTCTCAGCCCGCTGCTTCTCTGTCTACACACTGCCCGCCACCCAGACTCACCCCTCACTCTTCTCTGTCTAAGGCACTGGTACGTCTTTTTCTCTTGTCCTCAGGGTTCCTTTTGTCTCCTGCATCTTACTCTTTATTAGACTTCCTAAAGGCACTTAGCCACATTCTTCTCTCCCTTTCCCTCTTCCTCTCTCTTTGTCTTATACACACACACACACACACACACACACACACACACACACTGTCATCTGTCCATATTTCTTTTATTCTGGCTTCTGCCCTTACCCTCTCTTCTTCCCTTAATGGCCAAGCTTCCTGAAAGTCCTTGCACATGGTCTCTGTTCTCACTATGTGATCATTCCTGCAGCCTGGCTTCACCCTCTACCCCTCCCCACGCTGAACCCACCTTGCTGCTAGGTTGAACAGGCTCTCTCTAGGCTCTGTGACATTGGATTGGTCTGCAGCATTTCCCGTCAGCTTTTCCGACAATACTCTCTGCTGATTTCCATGACAGCACTCCATGCTGGTACTCCTACCCTTCTGCCACCCCTTCGCAGCCTCCTAATTGACCTGTCCCTTATCCATTAACAGCCTTCTCTGGGTTCTGTCCTCAGCCTTCTTCTCACTCTACACATTCTCCCTGATTATCTTATCCTCACCCCCCACCCCCCACCCCAGGCTAGAACCGCCACCTCACTCCAACCCAGATCACTCTCCTAAGCTCTGACTGCTCACAACTGCCTATGGGACACATCTGCTTAGATATCCCACAGGCATCTCAAAATCATGATCTTGTTAACCGATTTTCTTATCCTCTT
Source organism: Globicephala melas (assembly GCF_963455315.2). Classification (NCBI taxonomy): domain Eukaryota; kingdom Metazoa; phylum Chordata; class Mammalia; order Artiodactyla; family Delphinidae; genus Globicephala; species Globicephala melas. The sequence goes on along the minus strand of NC_083320.1, from coordinate 42,736,673 downwards.
ACCTAAACCCACTCTCATCTCCCATATCAAATCAGTCACCAAAGGCAATTGGTTCTCCCTCCTAATTTTCTCTGAGTTCCTTCTTCAGCTCTCCATCCCATAGCCACTACTTAGTTCAGGAGCCCTTTTTTTCTCACCTAGATCACTGCAACAGCCCCCAATTCATCTCTCTGTTTCTGGTCCTGCTGCACCCCAACCCTGCCCCCGCCCCACACTGCCTTCAGAGAGAGCCTTCCACAACCAGATTTCATAGCCTCTGGGGTCCTTGATGATATCCTTCTCTAAAAATCAAAAGGGGTGGGTCTCTGCAACTCCAATATCACTGTATAATCCTAACCCTCCTGGCTACAGGTGATTGGATTGAGGAACATATATGATCCAAGCTGAACCAATCAGATTCTCCTAAGAATTTACAATGAGGACCCAGAAGATTCTAGACAGGTATGTCAGCACTTAAGCTGAATGAGTATTCTCTAGGTGATTTTTGTTTTTTTCTATTTTCTTCTCTGTGTTTTCTAAATTAAACAAACAAAAAAACACACAACGTTTTCGCAAGAGGAAAACAAAAGGCTTGCTGCTGGTTTTACAGTAAAAACTCCAGGATTTCATCTCTGTACTCTCAAGTCAATTCTCATTCGATTGCTTACTTATGTGAAATAAGAAGAACAGATTGACCATAGGCAGGAATATTTACTTATGTTTTTAAAACATTCTCGGGTCAAAGGAATTAAGGAATTCTTCCTGTTAAATTCCTTCACTGCTTTCCTCCTTTTCCTCCTGTTCTTCTGGTGGGCCTCCTGTTAAATCTTTGAGCTTCTATGGGGTAGTGTAGTGGTCAGTTAAAAGTCTGGGCTTTGGGACCAAACAGATGTAGATTAAAATCCTAGCTCTACCACCAACAGGGCGACGGTGGACGACTTACTTAACCTTTTTGTGTCTCAGTTTCCTTCTGTGTAAAATAGGATAGTAATGCCTGTGTCACAGGGTTGTGGTCAAGTTTAAATGGTGTTGTGTATATAAAGGCTTTGACATAGATTAAGTGTACAGTAAGTAATATTCCAATAAATCTATCTGTCGACTTGCTGGGGCCCTACCATTGTTAGTGACCATCACTGATCTCTAACCCTCAGCTCTGTGCCTCCTGTTCCCCAGTCAATCTGGCCCTCACTCTTGACTGTAACAGTTCTCAGTTTCAAGAACAGGGACTCTGAGGCCTGCATATAAAAATTTCCCTTCTTTCACTGGACAGATTGGGCCTGGGTAGAGGATGAGGGAGGATTTGGGTATTTCAAGAAGTACTCCCAGACAGACATCCCAAGGAGAGACAGGGCACACCAATATGGCCCTACACAACGGAGCTCCCTCCCCCTGCTCCTCCAAACCCACCTCCTACTCTTTTCCTACTGGTTTACTGGACTCCTATCACTCTGTCCTTTTTGCTTTTCTCTAGACCCACCATGAATGCCTCAAGGCTTTCACCCCTGCTGTTTCCCCTGCTTTCACCCCTGCTGTTTCACCCCTGCTGTTTCCCCTGCCTTTTTTTTTTTTTAACATCTTTACTGGAGTATAATTGCTTTAAAATGTTGTGTTAGTTTCTGCTGTATAACAAAGTGAATCAGCTATATGTATACATATATCCCCATATCCCCTCCCTCCTGTGTCTCCCTCCCACCCTCCCTATCCCACCCCTCTAGGTGGTCACAAAGCACTGAGCTGATCTCCCTGTGCCATGCGGCTGCTTCCCACTAGCTATCTACCTTACATTTGGTAGTGTATATATGTCCGTGCCACTCTCTCACTCCTTGCTCTTAACCTGGCTGGCTCCTTGTCTTCAATATCAGCCAGACCCTCTCTGGACGCTATCTAAAACAGCTGTCCTCCCTCAGGTAAACTCTGTCACACTGCTTTATATTCACATAGCACCTGTTGCTATCTAAAATTATGCTATTTATTTGCGTATTGTGTGTAGGCTAATGAAGGCAAGGTCTTTGTCTTATTGTTTGCTGGTGCTAAGTAAGATGCCTGAAACATAATAGGCATTCAATAAATATTTGTTAGATATCTAAATGAAATATTAAAACAACAAAGAAAAAGCATGTCAGCAATATATATAATTAGATAAAAAATACATGGGCTTGGGAACTTGGGAGAAATGATGGGTTTGTAACTAATAAAAAGAAACCAGAAGGGTAAGCCAAGAATAAGAGATGTCAAGGGAAAAGACTTGTGCTAGAATGACTTAAGACAAGTTCAGATAACAGCTTAGACTGAACTGATTAGAGCAGAGTTGCTCTTTTGAAGAAGAAAAAGGGATGAAGCGATGTGATGGTGGTGATGACTGTGGTGGTAAATTCAGACTGCCATGTACAGTTGCACAAGTTGTGTGTCACATAAAAAGCATCACATCTAAAGTGCTGTCATTCACAACGGGAAGTTTTCAGCCATTATTTCTTCTGCTCCTTTTTCTCTCCTTTCTTCCTGATACTCCAGTTATGCGTATGTTGCTGTACTTAAAGGTGTGTCCCATTTCTCTAAGGCTCTGTCAATTTTTTTGCATTATTTTCTCTTCTTCAGATTGAACAGTCTCTATCCATCTATCTTCAGGTTTGCTGATTCATTATTCTGCTAGCTCACTTTTACTGTTGAGCCCTCTAGTGAATTTTTCATTTCAGTTATTGTATTTTCAACTTGAGCATTTCCATTTAGTTCTTTTTTAAAAAAATAATTGCTATCCCGTTATTAATATTTTCTACTTGATAGACATTATCATCATATCTTCCTTTTCTTGTTAAAGTATGGTTTCCTTTAGTTCTTTGAACATCTTTATAATGATTGCTTTGAAGTCTTTGTCTGTTAAATCCAACATCTGGGCCCTGTCAAGGCAGTTCTTGTTGCCTGCTTTCCCCGCCCCCCCATGTATGGGTCCCACTTTCCTCTTTCTATGCCTGTCTTGTAACTTTTTGTTGAAAATTGTGTATTTTAGGTAACATATTGTAGCAACTCTGGATTCCAATTTCCCTCCCTTGTCTCTGGAGTTTGTGTTGTTTGCTTGTTTATTTATTTAGTGACTAGGTTAGACTATTTTAGTGAAGGCTGTTTCCCTTGCTGTCTCACCCTCTGGGAGTGTTTCTCCTCAGAGGGTGGAAACTTGGGTCTGTACAGCACCACCCTGGAATGACAGTGATTTTAGCAGGCTGAATGAAGCCTATTTCCTGCAAACAAGAAATGGGGGACACAGAAGGGACTTGTACCCAGGAGGGCCCCACAGGGTTCCGCTCCGTTTCACACTTTGTTTTAAATAAAGTCAATTTTGGGACTTCCCTGGTGGTGCAGTGGTTAAGAATCCGCCTGCCAATGCAGGGGACACGGGTTCGAGCCCTGGTCCGGGAAGATCCCACAGGCCGTGGAGCAACTAAGCCTGTGCGCCACAACTACTGAGCCTGTGCTCTACAGCCTGCAAGCCACAACTACTGAGCTCGTGTGCCACAATTACTGAAGCCTGCACGCCTAGAGCCCATGCTCCACAACAAGAGAAGCCACCGCACCGTGGCGAAGCGTAGCCCCTGCTCACCGCAACTAGAGCAAAGCCCATGCACAGCAACGAAGACCCAACACAGCCAAAGATAAATAAATTAAATAAATAAATAAATAAATAAGTCAATTTCTTTAGGAAGAGCATTGGAGCTCCCTTTTCTTGTGGACTTTGTCTCCCCCGGGTCAAAATCTCTAAGCCACTATTCTGGGTGCTCCATAGGGCAAGAGTCTCTCGTCTTCTCAGCCTGTCTCGTCTAGGGTAGAACCTATACCCTATCAGTGAGTTGAGGTGAAAGTGACCACATTCCAGGATTCTTGTTCCATGCCTGGGGCAGAGCCCCCTCTTATGAGTGGTAGCTGAGTTGCAGAAGAGATCCCCAACCTCTCAGCCACACTCAGAAGGACTTCAGCCTCTTTAACTCAGAGTTGTAGGGGTAAGGCATGCTGGTTGCGTCCTCCCCTGGTGAGGTATATTAACTCTTGATAGGGAGCCAAGGGGGGAAGGAAGCCCCAGTTTTGTGGCTACCCCTGCCTGGAGTGGAATTTCCATGCCGCTGAGCTGCAGGGGAAGCAGGGGGAAGGGAGGAAATGGGCTGTGGTTCAAATGCCACAGGATCTCTCTGACTTTGGTAGATTTTCTTGAAAAAATGTTTCTTCATTTGCCTTATTCCCTCAGGACAATTTCCGAGACTTTAAATGTGGTTTTCACCAGTTTTGCTTGTTTCTCTGGGGAGTGGGTCTGTGGGCCTCCTCGAGCTGCCATCCCGAAGTCATAGACCTCATTCGCATTGCAGACTTGTATCTTTATAATAATAAACACTTTCTGACAGATGACTGTACGACATCTTATTCTAACCAGCTCAGTATGTTCCAAAACCTTTCCATCAAATAAAAGTCAAATGTCTTGGGGAAGGGATACCTTCTTCTAATTTGTACAGAGGCTCCCTCCGGCCAAGCCTCTGCCTTGGTGGGGAAGGCTCAGGGGTGGGAGTGTGGTTGGAGGTGGAGGTAGTTCTGGTCATAGTGTGGTGTCAGGGCTGCTGCATTCGGCTGTGCAGATTATTTACTGTGCAACTGTACGGTCATCATAGATTTCTGTTTGTTATTATAACTCTGCTGAGCATCTCCCATCTGTTCCTCCCGTTCCACTCTTGCACTTCTTCACCTTGCTCTGTGTCCAAGAAATTGACCTGTATGAGCTATCTCAATGGCTTCTGGTTGGATTCAGAGAAAATCAGAGGGTAAGAGGAATGTGGGGTGGGAGCATGTCTTCCCCTGGTTCTCTTTACCGGGTCACCATAGGTTGCCCACATCCCTATACTGAAGGCCACAATTCTTGTCAAACAGCCCTTTCCATACAGCTACCTTTCTCTGGGTTGTGATAACCACACCCTGCCCTCCAGGCCTAGTGCGTGATAATGGCTCCTGACTGTTGCAAGCCCTGGGGCACTACACTCTCCATTATTTGTTTCCCTAAATCCTACCCAAAGCTTTGTAAATAGTCCTTTATTAACTGTACCTAAATTATCCAGTTCCAATGTACCATCTGTTTCCTGATGAGACCCTGGCTTATAACAGATGGCAGTCAAATATCTTGAGGACAGGGTACCTTTTTCTACCTTGCACCTGAGCTAGCCATCCTGGAGGGGTAGGAGAGGTGTAGGATAGTAGTGGTGATGGTTGAGGTGGCAGGGCTTATGAAGTTATTCTGCATGCCAGGATGAGGCTAACATGTACAACAGACAATATAGATTCTTAAACACGTGGACGATGCTCTTTAAGATTTTAATGGCAGCTCTGTGAAAAACGGACTGGGATAAAGGATGGCTTCAGAAAAAGAAGCCAACTAGAAAACTGCTGCTCTGTTGTTGGAACAAAGCAGTGAGGGCCTAGACTAGAAAAGAAACCCTAGGAGAAAAAGGAAGCATCCCAGAGACCCAATGAAGGGAAAAGGCAGAGCTTCCTGGCAAGTTATGTTGGAGATAGAAGGAAAGAAAAACAATGAGAAGGATAAAACATGACTGTAGCACCTATGGGTAAACTAGAGAGTTGAGGAAGATGACAGAAATAATAATAATGAGAATGACTAATTATAGCTTAGATTTATTAGATGCTCCCTGAGTTGCGATCACAAGGTTTTAAGAGCTAACAAGTATTAAGCTCCTTAATCCTCCATCGACTTTGTGAAATAGATCTCATTACTGCAGTTTACAGTGAGGAAACAGAGGCACAGAGAACTCCAGTTACTTATCCAAGGTCACATAGTAAGCAAGTTAGTGAACAACTGAGCTGAGATTCAAACTTTAGAGCCTGAACACTGCTGCCTCTGAAGATGTGTAGGAAGTGCTGAGGGCTCAGGGAGCTGGAGTCCTAAATCAACTCTCCAACTTTATCTTTACCCCTGGTACCCACCAAGGTGGCCATAATTAACTTCATGCTGTTTCCATATTCACCACATCCTTCCCACCTCTGACTGGAATGCCCTCGCCTCCTTGCCCACCTAACAATTAAAATAATAATAATAATAACATTGTTGAGCATCTGTTACATATGCTGTCACTGTTTTGTGTGCTTGATATGTATTTGCTCCTTAATCTTCATGACAACCCCTTGACTTGGGTATTATTATTCTTACTATCATTATTCTCATCCATTAAAAGGTAAGCTGTAGGGAGCAAAGATTTCTGTCTGTTTTATTCACCAGAATGCTGCCTAGTACACTGTAGGGCTCAGCAAAGACTTGTTGAATGAATGAACTTTACAGATGAGAAAACTGAGGCACAGCTAAGGCTAAGATGACACAACTAGCATGCAGTAGGGCTGGGCTGGAGCCCAGCTGTCTGGGTTCCTAGTCTGTGCAGTATCACTAACTCATTCCAACACAGTCTTTAAGACCAGCACAGATGTCACCTCCCCTGGAAGTTGGAAGGGAAATGGATCTTCTGGGAACACTTTCCCACTCCCCTCCCCTTCCCATGGGAGGTCTTAGAAGAAACAGCACGTCTTGGGTTTTCAGCTTGCTTGATCTTTAAATTCTGCACTGCTTCTTCGTGGTCTTCCTCGCTTCTCCTCAGCCTCTTCGCTTGTATTCTGTGCTTCTATCCTCTCATGTACTCATTTTGGATTCCCAGGATCACACTCCCACCCTCAGCCTTGCCCTTTATCTCCCTTGGCCAAATTCTGGCAGTAACACTGTCCACACAGCCACTCCCCGCCATTCCCTGGGGCCCAGTGTGCTAGCTCTGCAGAAGACACTTGGGTTTCCATTTCTATCCAACCTTTGATCCTCTCCAAGACTCTTTTTATAGTCCACAAATTGCATTTCCTGTTTCCTCTCAAACTTTGAAATTAGGCAGTGAAGGCTGCCCTGCATGTGGTACTCTAAAAGCAGGACTGGCATCACCTCCTTCTTATTTCTCATAACGTAGCAGCAGGGAGAGGACTGACAGTGAGTATTTATTAGATACCTAGTAGAAGCCCAGCAAGGAGCTCAGGTGAGCATACCTATGGGGAGGGGGGTGGGCAGGATGGCCTTAGAAGGACACTGCTATCACAAAGCCATGCTTTGAACCCATGCCCTAAAATTAAGTAAAGCGAAAATGCCAAAAGAACAAGTAGCCTCATCAGACTTCCCAGATAGGAGCAGATTGTGTCAATGATCGTGTTCGGTTAAGCACTGCATTTGCTGTGACCTAATGTCCCATGAAGGAGCTCTGGATCCAACAACCGACAATAACTAAAACCAAAATCTTGGTTTTTCCAATTGGAGATTAAAATTCATATCTGGAGCTATGTGTCTAGGAGGAAATAGGACACGATATTTCATAAGCCACAAATACTATTATTTTCTTTTGGGAAGAAACCAGTTCTTTTTTTTTTTTTTTTCTTTTGCGGTACGCGGGCCTCTCACCGCCGCGGCCTCTCCCGCTGCGGAGCACAGGCTCCGGACGCGCAGGCCCAGCGGCCACGGCTCACGGGCGCAGCCGCTCCGCAGCACGCGGGATCCTCCCGGACCGGGGCACGAACCCGCGCCCCCTGCATTGGCAGGCGGACTCCCAACCACTGCGCCACCAGGGAAGCCCCTGCCAGTTCTTAGGACACCAGTTATGGAAGGCAAATTGCCTTTCGTGGTCTCGTTTCGATTCCTGGATCTAAGAGTTTGTGACTCATAACCACAGACTTCAGCCTGAGCCTGGGCAGCAGCGTGGAGCTGGGAGTGGAGGTTATTACTGGAGGTGACTAACCAGCATCCAGCTGAGGTAGCGGAATCTGGTGCTGCTAATGAGAATTGATGACTACTGCTTTTTCTTTTCCATAAGCTGGAGGTTTTCTCTGGCAGATTTTCATCCTCTGCATGAAATGGCAAACTCACCTCTCCAGATATAAAGTTTCCATAGATGTAGAATTTTAGAATTAGAAACTTCCTTAGGGATTATCTCCTCCATCTTCTCAAGTTATATAGAGAGAAACTCCCACACTTGAGTAAGGTCTAATTCCTGTAAGAAGTCCTTTATCCTGTAACACACAGAGGGACTCTGCCTCTCTGACTGAGCCCTGATTGATTCATGCTGGATCTCCAGGAAAGATAAGCCTGGGGCATCCAGGGCTCCTGCCTCTCCCTGCATTTGGTAATCCGCCAGGAAGCCCAGGTGGCAAAGGAGGAAGCAGGAAGTGCTCTTACTGTGTGCAGGCAAGTATATGTTGTCAGCACCTCCCTGCAAGACTCCTCAGGTGAAGAAAGAAGGTCCCTGACTCTGTCAGCAAAGGACTGTCGAGGACGATGGAGGAAGCTGAAAGCCACACATCCTAGTGGGCCCTCCCATGGGGGCAGTGCTTCCATCAGGCAAAAGCCTTTCCTAAGCCTTAGCAGCCTTCCAACCTCTCCCATTCCTCTCCTCCCCCCAAAGAACTGAGCTGTATTATGAGATTTTTGGCTGTCTAATTGATCTACAGAGCTGAAGACTGGCTTTCTTAATCTATTTTGACAATTCCTATTTCCAGACCCTTCTGGGACGAGATAAGTTGTGAAAATCAATCTTAAAAGGATTATGATTAACTGAACTTTTCCAACCCCCACAAAATACATAATTTGTAGCTTTTCACATTATTGTTTTTCACCCTGTCATTTAAAAACATGACATGATAGTGGTAAAAAGTCAGAATATCATTTGAATGAACTTCCTGAGGCCTAAGAAAAAAAGCCCCCAAATTAGAAAACTGCTAAACTCACCACATTTTAGCTAAACTCTAAACAGCAAAGGAAGGACATGACTATATCTGACAGTAGGGCCTCAAGTGATTTTTTAATAAAAATTTTCCTCTATTCTCCTTTATTGAGCAATGCAAATTTTCCTTTTAAATTTCTTCATTGATTTTTAAAAATAGCTAACTCAGAAGTTCCTGAAAACACCGATATGCAGGTTGTTGAACAGATGTTATAAAAGAAAGTTGTTTTAACCATGCTTCTGGTTAAAGCATGGGAAGTACTGGCTTCATTCAAAAAAAGAGACAAAGTGCCTCCTTGTCTCAGGAGCTGTGCTGGACACTGGGCAAAATACACCCGGTCGAGCACAGGCTTGCTTCCTGGAAGCTTGCTTCCTGGAAGATTCTTTAGGACCAATGTGCATTGTGAATACTAAGGGGAAATGCTGTGCCACATTTTCCCAACTGATTTGACTGCACTTCTTCCTCTTCCTTTCTCTTTTGTGAAGCTTACAGAGGAGAACTACTTTTCCTTAGTATATTTGTTTGTGACTAGCTGAACTAAATCAAATAAAATGCTGAACCTAACTAATTTGTAGAAAGAGTATTTCTAAAGAGCAGCACTGAACTCTTCTCCAAGTTGAACCCTGCATCATTTAAAAAAGTAAAATTAAAAGATGCTATTCAGGGCTTCCCTGGTGGCGCAGTGGTTGAGAGTCCGCCTGCCGTTGCAGGGGACACGGGTTCATGCCCCGGTCCGGGAAAATCCCACATGCCGCGGAGCGGCTGGGCCCGTGAGCCATGGCCGCTGGGCCTGCGCGTCCGGAGCCTGTGCTCCGCAACGGGAGAGGCCACAACAGTGAGAGGCCCGCGTATCACAAAAAAAAAAAAAAAAAAAAGATGCTATTCATTCTTCATAAAATGAAGAGTCTTGACATCATATTTGTTAGCAATGCAAAGATGGATTTTGATGTTTTTATAGCTTTAAGTGGGACTAATATTTAATGTATCTGTTATAGTGGTGATAATTCACAAAGCAGAAAAACAAGCAAATCCTTGACGCAGGGCTGTGTTTATACTTCTGTTGTAAAAGATTGAGCCAATACAACTTGATGATAGGCAGTAGAAGAAAAAAATTAAGTCTGGATTGTTTTCTGAATTATAATCCAAGTGTCTGCCTGTGTCCATTCAAGGATCATCTTCTTTGGTGCCTCTGGAGAAAAGGGAAGCTTGTCTCCTTTCTGCTCCAGGGTCGGTCCACACCAGCCCACTTCTCTGTTACGCTCTGGCTGAAGCTCCCACTTAGACCTCCCTTTACCTGAATCCCGGTCCTCGTGGACTCTGTTGTCCCCCCTTGATAACATGCTGCTGTGATTCATGCTGTCGGCCTCAGCTGAGCAAGGCTGCAAACACATTTGCCTACGTCATTCTGTTCCTGAACTTCCCACGATGCTGTTGGTGGTAAAAGGTTTATTTTTTTAAGTAAAAGTAGCTGAGGATGGAAATGAAATTTAGATATTACTCTCTTAAAATCCCTTAGCCATTTCATCATGGTGAATTTCTAACCTCCTCAATGCCCTGGCTTACCTGCATCTTCTTTTCCCTCTCCCTCTCTCCTCCCCACCCCATTTCTCATTCTTTTAAAAGTCGGGTATATGGAGGTATAATTTATATAATATATAAAATTCACCCTGTTTAGTGTACAGCAGTTTTATGACTTCGGACAAATGCTACAGTTGTATGACCACCACCATAATCAAGATACAGAACATCTTCATTAACCCCCAAAATTCCTTTGTGCTCCTTTCTAGTCACCCCTCACCTTACCACCAGCCCTCAGCCACCACTGATCTGTTTTCTGTCTATATCTTTGCCTTTTCAAGAATGTCATAAAAAAGGAGTCACACCGTGTATAGCTTTATTTACTAAGCATAATGCATTTGAGATTTATTCACATTTTTTCCATGAATCATTGGTTTGTTCATCCTTACTGGTGAGTAGTACTCCATTATACGGGTGTACATTTTTTTTTAAATCAATTTGTCAGTTGAAAGACTTTTGAGCTCTTTCCCATTTTTGGTGTTTATTAGTAAAACCACTCTAAACATATGCTTACAGGTTTTCATGTGACTATAAGTCTTCATTTCTCTTCGGAAACGAGATAAGTGAATCATGGGGTAAGTATATGTTTAACTTTATAAGAAACTGACAGCTTTCAAAAGTGGCTGTATGTCATATTGCATTCCCACCAGCAATGAATAAATTTCCAGTGGATTTGCATCTTCATCAGCACTTGGTATTGTGCTGAGGAAGCAGTTCTAATAAGTGTATAGTGATATCTCATTGCAGTTTTAATTTGCCTAATGACTAATAATATTGCACATCTTTTCATGTCCTTGTGTGCCACCCATATATCTTTTTTGGTGAAGTGTCTGTTCAAATCTTCTGCCCATTTTTTAAAATTGGATAGTTTGTTTTCTTAATATTGCATTTTTAAGGTTCTTTATAAATTTATAAATGCTTCATCAAACATGTTTTACAAATATTTCTCCCAGTCAGTGGTTTGTGTCTATTAACTTCCTTAATTGTGTCTCTCAAAGAGCAGAAGTTTTGAATTTTGATTAATTCCAATTTATCAATTTTTTTTCTTTTATGGATCATGCTTTTAGTGTGGTATATAAAAATGTTTTGGCTAACTCAAAGTCACAAAAATTTTCTCTTATGTCTTCTAAGAAATTTATAGTTTTAGATTTAACATTTAGGTTTAGATTCATTTTTGTATATAGTGCAAAATATGGGTCAAATTTGCTTTTTCTTTCCATATAAATGTCCAATAGTCCACCACAATTTGTTGAAAACACTATTCTTTCTCAACTAAATTACTGTATTAGGGTTCTTCAGAGACACAAAACCAATAAGATATTTATATATCTTTATATTAATGTTATATGTATTTATTATATTTATATTATATATAAAATACATATAATTGTTTATTATGAGGAATTGGCTAATGCAATTATGCAGGCTAAGAAGTTCTGTCATCTGCAATCTGCAAGCTGGAGCCCCAGGGAATCTGCTGGTGTAATTCCAGTCCAAGTCCAAAGGCCTGAGAACCAAGAACACAGCTGTTTTAAGCCCCAGTTCAAGAGCAGAAGACCAATGTTTTAACTCAAGCAGTCAGGCAAAGAGAGAGAAAATTCCCCCTTCCTCTGCCTTTTTGTTTTATTCATGCCCTCAGTGGTTTAGATGATGCCCACCTGCATTGGGGAGCGCCATCTGCTCTGCCAATACAAATTCTAATCTCTTCCAGAAATACTCTCACAGACACACCTAGAAATAACGTTTAACAAGATTTCTGGACATCCTGTGGTCCAGTCAAGTTAACACAAAACATGAATCATACCAATTACCTTGGAATCTTTCCAGTAATCAATTGACCATATATATTGGCTCCATATCTGAACTCCCTATTCTGTTCCATTGATCTCTCCTTTCACTAATACCACATAGTCTTGATTCATATTGCTTTATAATAATTCTTAAAATCAGGTAGTATAAGGTCTTACAATCTTGTCCTTCATTTTCAAAATTGTTTTGGCTTGTCTAGTTTCTTGGCTTTTCCGTATAAGTTTTAGTATCAGCTTGTCTATTTCTATAAAATATCCTGCTGTGATTTTGGCTTAGGTTGAATCTTTAGATAAATTTGGGGACAGTTAATAACTTAACAATATTGAGTCTTTGGATCTGTGAGTACAATAACCTTTCCATTTATTTATGTATTCTTTGGTTTCTTTCATCAATGTTCTGTAGTTTCCACTATACAAATAAATGTTCCACATATTTTTTTGGATTTATACCTAAGTATTTTTGTTTTTCAATGCTATTATAAATGGTACATTTGAAAAACTCAATTTTCAATTGTTTATTATTAGTGTATACAAATACATTGATTTTTTTTTTGATACCAAGCTTGTATAAAATACGACCTTCCTAAACTCATTCATTACTTCTAGTACGTATAGGGAGACTTCTTGGAGTTTTCTATGTAGACAATCCTGTCTGCAAATAGAGATAGCTTTATTTCTTCCTTTCCAATCTATATGCCACTTTTTCCCTTGCCTCATTACAGTGGCTGGAATCTCCAGAAGGATCTTGGTAGGAGTAATGAGAGCAAATAGCCTTGCCTTATTTCTTGATCTTAGGGGGAAAGCAATCAGTCTGACACCATTAAGTACGATGTTAGCTGTAGGTTTTTAAATGACTTCCTTCATCAAATTAAGGACATTCCCCTCTATTCCTAGCTTGCTGAGAGTTTTAACACGAATAGTAATTTTGTCAGACGCTTTTTCTGAATCTATTGAAATGATCATATAATTTTTCTTCCTTAGTCTTTTGATATGGTGAATAATATGATTGTTTTTCAAATATTGAGCCACCATTGTATTCCTGGGATTAACCCCATTTGATGTGATGTATTATTCTTATTGCTGGATTCAATTTTTTATTGTTATGAGGATTTTTACATCCACGTTCCAATATTCATGTGGGATGTTGGTCTTTAACTTCCTTTTCTCATGATGTTTTCGTCTGGTTTTGGTATCAAGCAATGCTTGCCTCATAAAATTATTTGGGAAGTATTCTCTTCTATTTTCTGGAAGAATTGGGAATTACTGGAATTATTTCTTCTTTAAATATTTGGTAGAACTTGACAGAAAAGACATATGGACCTGAAGTTATCTTTGGTAGAAGGTACTTAACTGTGAGTTCAATTTCTTTAATAGATATAGAGTTATTCAGGTTATCTATAATTTTTTGAGCAAGCTTTGGTCTATATCATCTAAATTGTCAAATTTATGGGTACAAAATTGTTAGTAATATTTCCTAGTTATCCTTATAATATATGGAGGATCTGTAGCAAGTTCCCATAATTTGTTCCAGATATTAGTATATTACGTTTACTTTTTTTTTCTTGATCTTTGTTGATCTTTTCAAAGAACCAGTTTTTGATTTCATTGATTTTCTTTATTGTTTTCCTTTAACTTTTCTTGTGGGCAGAGCTGTTAGTCATGAATTCTCTAAGCTTGTTTGTCTGAAAAGTTTTTATTTCACCTTCATTTTTTTATCGAGTGTGAAATTCTGTGTTGACAGTTTTCTTTTAGAACATTCAAAATATCACTTAATTTTCTTCTGGCTTGTATACCTGTCTTCAAGATTTTCTCTTTACCTTTGGATTTTAGCAGTTTGAATAGGTTTTCGTTGTTGTTATTTATCAGCATTCTCTAAGCTCTTAGATCTGTGGTTGATGTCTTTTGTTATTTTAAGAAATTCTCATCCTGAATCTCTTCAAGTATTTCTTCTTCCTAGTTTATACTCTCTTCTCCTGGGATTCCAATGACATGCTTTTATGTCCATTTAGATTGGCCCATAACTCTTGCATGTTCTGACACTTTTTTTTTCAGTCTTTTTGTGTTTCAATTTGGGTAATTTCTGTTGACCTCTCTTCAAATTCACTGATTCTTTCCTTAGTTGTGCTGAGTCTACTGATAGCCCATTAAATTTATTCTCCATTTTTGATACTGTGTTTTCTATTTCTCATATATCCATTTGAGTCTTTCAAATAGATTTCTCCTCTCTACTGAAGTTCTATTTATTCACGTTGTCCATCTTTACCACTAGACACTTTGATATTAATCACGGTTATTTTAAATGCCCCGTCTGATATTCTGTGTCATTTCTGAGTCTGGCTTTGATGATTACTTTGCCTTGTGGTTTGTTTCCTCTTGCTTTTTTTCCCCCTTTGTAATTTTTGCTTGAATTCTAGATATAAAGTATAGCACAGGAGAGACTGAGGTGAATTGAATTCACCCCTGAAAATGAACACGCCTCTTCTGCTAGGCCATTCATGTGGGGAGTTGAGGCAGTCTAGTCAGAGTTTGACTGGGGTTGGATCATATTGTTGCTGTGGTTACCTTTAGTATACCACCAACTTTAAATTCCTTTAGCATTACCCTGTGCTAAGGGTGGAGATTGGGTAGCTGGAGGGTATCTCTCAATGCTCTTTTTCTCCCCCTCCTCTTATGTCTTTCTCCATCTCCATTCCCTTATCCTCCATCATCAGTAAACGGCTGTTGCTTGTTATTGGGCAGTTGATAGTCTGGTGGTGGTGGGGAGCAGAGCGTGGTCCTCTATTGCCTTGATCCAACCTCAGTCTTAGGTAAACTGTGTCTCACTGGATCTTGGGGGTCAGTATTTTTCAGTGCTCCTTCCTGTCCTCCCACTGGCACCCAAACTCTACCTTGTATTTTTGGAGAGGGCATTATGAAGGCGTTTCCTGCCCCTCCACCAGTAATAGAAGGCCTCTAATGCTCTGGACCCAGAATACATCACTGGGAGAGGGCTTGTCTCTTCCCTTCCCCCATCCCCATGAGTCTTCGTCTGTGATCCGGGAGTGACAGGCTTTCTTCTATTCCCCCAGCAGCTTATGACTTTGGTTCCATAGAGCAGATGGTCCAGGCAGGGTTTGTGATTTTTCCACCGTGGCAGACAGCCACTCCTCTCCTCCCGAAGTCCACCACCAAATGAGGTGTGGTCAGGCCCCCAGTCTTTCTCCAGAGTATGTGGGAGTAGGGTGGAGGAGTGTGGAGAATAGCCTGTGAGCGGGTGCAATCTTCCTTGGTGTCTGCGGAATTCCTGGGAGTCACACTTGGCAATTAGTAATCCATTAAACATCTTAGCTGAATTCATCGTACCTGCATGTGTGGCATCCAGTGTCTCTTCCTTACTCTGGCTTGAGCCAGTGCTTGCATCCTGTCTCCTTGGAGGGGCCTGTTTTTCTTAGATTTTAGGTTAATTGGTTTCCTGTGAATTCAGCTCTCTGATAGGTCCTAGAGGGTTATGATTTTGCAGCCTATGCAGCTTTTTCTTGTTACTATGGTGGGAGTGATGCTCTTCTTAGCTTTCTATAATCCAGATGGAAGTACCATCTCCTTTCTCTTTATATAACTTCCACACATCTCTCACTTCTTTCCAGTGTTTTTCCCTCTCTCTCACTCCAAGCTCTCAACAGAAATACCAAGTCCTAATTTCACTAGGCAGAGAAATCCAGCTCTTTTTCTGTCCCATCCTCACACATCCAGGCCATGCTTAGGGGCCCTTATTTTTTTTTAATCAAAAAACAAAACAAAACAAGAACACATGAAGATCTTTCATAGAACTAAAGAATGTGTACAACTTACAATAGTATGTGTTCAGCTGAATATAGGAACTATTAAATCACTATCATGCTGATTATTACATTGCAAGAAATCTGGAGGTAATCAGTCCCAGGGTTAATTTGATGGCTTAATGATGTCCTCAATAGCAGTAACCTCAGAGTCTGGCTCTCTTCCTCAAGCAGATCACCTCACAGTTACTAGACAGCTGCCACATCACTGGATATTATATCCTTACAAAACAGTGTTCAAAGGAGGAAAAGTAATAAGGCAAGAAAGGAAAAAAGAAAGCTTGTATCAATCACATTTCTTAGATGCAGACATCAAAATCCACTCTAGTTAATGTAAGCAGAAAAGGATGCATTAAAGAAGAGTAAATAGTTCATAGAATTTCTTGGAAATGAGAAAAACAGGTTTTCTAACCAGGAACAATACAACTGGGGACAATGCCCTACCAAACCTTAGGGCTGCTGTAGATGAACAGGCAGGTAGACTCCCGGCCATGCAGCACCTATGAAAACAGAGCTCTACCATAGCTGACTGATAAGAATCAGATACTTTCATCCCCCTGGAGGCCAGAATATCAACCATGGTGCTCACTTACACAATCCAAGTCTAATACCAGTACATCTACTTGGTCAAACCAGGATCATATGCCTCTCTTCTAACTGCAAAAGCATCTTTTATTTTTTCCTTGTTTTTGCGGTATGCGGGCCTCTCACTGTTGTGGCCTCTCCCTTTGCGGAGCACAGGCTCCAGACGCGCAGGCTCACCAGCCATGGCTCACGGGCCCAGCCGCTCCGTGGCACGTGAGATCTTCCCAGACCGGGGCACGAACCTGTGTCCCCTGCATCGGCAGGCGGACTCTCAACCACTGCGCCACCAGGGAAGCCCTGCAAAAGCATCTTTGCAGTGTAACCTTTCAGGTTTACAAAACTGGGGCCACATGCGTATGTCAAGACCAGTTATTGACAAGGAGACTGTGATTCATTATTTAGGGTGCGTATATTCTTAGTATGGAAGGGATGAGGGGAAAGGCTGTTGGGCAGGGAAACTATGCATTCCTTCAAACAGTTGGGCACTAGCTACTGTATATGCTGACACTGTTCTAGCTGCTTGGATGCCTCAGTGAACAAGACAAAAAGTATTCCTGCCCTTGAGGGGCTTACATTCTAGTTGAGGGGAGACAGGCATTATTTATTAAGTATGGAGTATTAATATATGTCATGCTAGAATGTGATAAGTAGTATGGAAAAGAGAAAAATTACAGCAGAGCAGGGAACTTGGAATATAGGAGTCTGAGGTGGAGGGAGGACTTAGGACAAACTTCTTGAAAAGGTAAGATCTCAGCAAAGACCTGAAGGAGCAGAGGAAGTGAGGCTTGTGGCTCTATGGGGAGCAGTTATCCAGATGCAGAGAAGAGAAAGAGCAAAGGCCCTGAGGCAGGAGTGCCCTTGGCCTGTGCAAGGGACAGCCAGGGGACCAGTGAGGGGGCAGTAGAGGAGATGAGCTCGATCTTGTGGGGCCATTTTGAGGACTGGTTTCTAGACCGAGTGAAATGGAGAGCCATTGCAGGCTTTTGAGCAGAAGAGGAACATAATCTGAGCTGTAAGAGCATCACCCTGACTGCTGTGTTGAGAACAGACTATTGGAGTCAAGGGAATAGCAGGAGTACCTAAGAGACTAACGCAGAGATGGGGTGATAGGACCAGGGTGATACACTGAAGGGTCATAGCAGTGGCGCAGCCTGGCGTGTATTGTTAAGACCCAGCCAGTGTGATATAATGAGGGGAAAGGATGTGAAATGGGAAAGAAAGAGCACAGTAAAGGTGACTCCAAGGTTTTTGTTCTGAGCAGCTAGAAGGATGGAGCTGTCATCAACCGGGATGGGAAGGCTGTGGGTGGAATGGATTGGGGGCCAGGGAATGAGGATTGGAAGTTCACTGTTGGAGAGGCAAGTCTGAGATGTCTTTTAGACATCAAGAAAAGTTATCTCCTAGGCAGTTGGGTGTGTAAGCCTACAATTCAGGTGAAAAGCATGGGTTACAAATATAAATGGTCTCTAGAGGAAGCAGCAACTAGCAACAGCTTTTGTTTTAAACGGGAGTTTTAGGATTTTCTTCCCCTTCCTGGTACAAGGCCTCCAAATTAATAAAATCCTTTAATGCTTTCCAAAAGCAAATGTACTTTCACACATTAAAACACTTTTTTTCTTTTTTGAGAGAGACAGAGAGATTTAGTCAAGGTAAAGTACCTTAGTTAAGACAAAGAAGTTTTAACAGAATTAAGGGTCCTTAATATATTTGTTCATTATTCTTCTGTTTTCCTGGCTGAATTTTGAAGGGAGGCAGGATGTTGAAATATTAAGGACGTGAGCACTGACATGAGACCACGGTGTAAGTCTAGGTTCTACCATTTATTAGTTGTGTGGAATTGGCAAATCATTTAACCTCCATGAACCTCAAGGTCAGGAGTAATTACAGCACCAACTGTCATTAAAATTAAAAAAACAAAAACAAACTTCTACTAGCATCTATCAGAATGCTTAGTAATTCATTCATTCAGCAAATAATTATGACTACCTATTTTGTGCTAGGTGATAAGTATTCTGCTATGAATGATAGACTGCTTTGCCCTTATGGAATTTTCAGTATAGGAAGCGAGCAGTTTATAAAAGAAGAAGCTAGAATGTCCAGAAACTTGTGAAAACCTGCTCAATCTCACTGATGGGGGAATACAGATTAAACTCAGAATGAGATATCACTTCACACCCATTAGATTAAGAGAAAAAAAAGTAATGATACCCAAGTTTGGTGAGGGCAATGGGGGAAACAAAATGTCTTTTTTTCAATGAAGGTGGGAATTCCGTTGTACAACCACTTTGGAGATCAACTTGACAACATCCAATAAAGTGGAAAATGCACATCCCGTACAACTTTAAAGAAAGTTTAACTGCTAGGAATGTGCACAAGAGAAACTCTTACACGTGTGCTCAGGGCAACATGCTCAGGATATGATAGCAAAAAAGCGGAAGCAAGCTAAATGTCCATCAGTGTGGGATTGAAGCAACACAGTAATATTCAGGACTTTAAAATGCATGGACTCCATAGACCCATGTGTATAAATCTCCCCAAGAAGATGGGTAAAAAAGCAAGTTGCAAAAGACATTATCCCTCGGTCTAATTTAAACACCACACAAAACAATATTATATGTTATGTAGTAAAATGTTAAAGTGTTCACGGAAGGATACATGCAAAGGTGGTTACCTCTGTGGAGGATAAAGAGGAATGAAACAGATGGAGTGAAGAGGGGCAATTTAGCCGCATCCGTGGTGATTTATTGCTTAGAAATAAAAAAGAAGCAAACAGGGCAAAATTATTAAATCCAGGAGCTTAACACAATTGGCTGTTATTATATGGTCTTTTCTGTATGTTTGACATATTTCATAGTTAAACATTTTTAAAATGTTATTGTGGTAAAATATATATAACATAAAAGTTACAATTTTAACTTTTTTTTTTTTTTTTTTTTTTTGCGGTACGCGGGCCTCTCACCGCTGTGGCCTCTCCCGTTGCGGAGCACAGGCTCCAGACGCACAGGCTCAGCAGCCATGGCTCACGGGCCCAGCCGCTCCGCGGCATGTGGGATCCTCCTGGACCGGGGCACGAACCCATGTCCCCTGCATCGGCAGGCGGACTCTCAACCACTGCGCCACCAGGGAAGCCCTAACCATTTTTGAGTGTACAGTTCAGTGGTAGTAAGTACATTCACATTGTACAGCCATCACCACCATCCATCTCCAGCACTTTTTTCATCTTCCTAAACTGAAACTCTAGCCATTAAACACTAACTCCCCATTCTCCCTCCCCTCAGCCCCTGGCAACCACCATTCTACTTTCTGTCTTTATGAATTTGACTGTTCTAGGTACCTCGTATAGGTAGAATCGTATTGTATTTGTCCTTTTGTGACTGGCTTAAAATAATGTCCTCAAGGTTCATCCACATCATAGCATGTGTCAGAATGTCCTTCCTTTTTAGGGCTGAATACTATTCCATTGTGTGTATACACCATATTTTATTTAACCATTCATCCCTCGATAGATACTTGGGTTGCCTCCACCTTTTGACTATTGTGACATAAACACTTTAAATCAAAATAAAATTTAAAAATAACCGGGAAGTTATAGAGAAGGCAAAAATAAAACAAATTTTTACTCAATAAGAGTACCCAGAGATACACTTTTACCACACTAAGTCCGTACTCACTGATCTAGGTAGGCTCATGGGAACATGTGGCACAATGCGAATGTTGTGTGTGTGTGTGTGTGTGTGTGTGTGTGTGTGTGTGTGTGTCTCGTGTTTCAAGTTGAGAAGGAGCCTCTGTCATTCACAGGGCACGTGGCACGGACAATCCACACCAGCGGACTGTCTCCCCCGTCAGAGGCAGGGCTGGCTGTGGGCGGCGGCTGTGCTCTGCAACCCTGGCTTCTGCAACTGCCCCTCCTGGAGCTGCTTCAAGCCAAACAACTTCCTTCTCAAGAAAGCTGGCACAAGCCAAAAAAGAAAAGAGTCCCTGGCAATCGGCAAGTGGTAAGTATTCGGACTGAGAAGTATTTTGAGCTTCCTGTGCCAGGAAGCTGATTGCAGTCGATGCAGACCGGAACCCACCCAATTCTTGCGCACAGCCCCATACCTTTTGAGCATCGCACCCCATCCCTACAGCTCATCTGAGTGCTTCCAGATGCACTCTGCCGGGGGATTCTTAGACTGTTTGAAAGCATTCGACTGTTTTCTCCTCACCAATATTACTCAGGATTGCTTTAAGTTACATAGGACAGATGAAAATGGAGCTGCTCTGGTTAAGGGGTGGGGGTCGGGTGGCTGTGAATCTGGAGGATCCAAACCCCAGTGTAGCTGCAGGGAAGCTCTGCACAAGACTAGTGACTAGAAACTCCAGTCTGCAAGCCCGTTGGCATATGGGGACACAGGAAGGCAGAGGATTCTAATCCAGAGAGGGTCAAACTCTTGTACATCAGGCCAACCAGATGTTCTGGTTACAGTGTGTGTAGAAGTGTGTGTGTGCCTGTGCAGGCATAAGAGGGTGAGATGTGATTGCCAGACCCCCCTCTGTATTGCCAGAGTGGTCTCTTTGATATGTCCTCCGGACACTTAGGGCTCCTCAGGGAGGGATTTGAAAATCCCTGACTTGTCTGACCTCACTTCACCGTTGATACTCTGCAGACTGAGTGTTACCATCCCCATGTAACATGGCAAAACTGAGGCCAAAACCCCACAGGCTGGAAGTAATGGAGCTAGAAGTCTCCATCCCGAGACCTGAACTGCCTTTCAACAGAGGCACATACACTGCAGCAGCTTACAGAGTGGAGGTTTCTGGGAACTGTGGGACTGCCCCCAAATGAATCATCCCCGGGATAGGGGAAGCCCACTCTGGCTGGCAGAAACAGAGTGAATTTCTAGCTGCTGGGGAAGCAGGCCAAGCTGAGCGAGGTGGAGCCTGAACTGGGGTTACTGCTCATCTCCTGGGGAATCCCCCTGCGTTCAGGTCTCTCTTCCTCCAGTTCCTGATCTCCAGGCTCCTCTCCCCTTTCCAGCAGGGAGATCCAGGCTGCCCGGTGTCTGGTAGAAAACGCATGATACATGGCAGAGCAGCAGTAGCCTCGATTCCTCTTCCCAGCCCTCCAGGTGCCCAGGTGCTGAGCTCTTGCCCAAGGGGAAGGGGAGGGGCCGGCAGTGTGGGTACTGGGGAGAGCCCCGGAGAGCAGGAAAGAGTGAGAGACAAGGGAACTGCATGCGACGGGGCTTGGTGGGATGGGGGGGTGCCACATGTCCAGCCGGAGGAGTGAAGGCCGTGTTGGGAGATGGCTGTGGCCTTTGTTAAAAGCTCTGCTTGGGAACCAGGTTTCAGTTTAAGTCTCTCTGTTACTGAATGCAAGTTCATGTGCCTGATGCACAGTGAGGCCAAACTACCCACAATGTCAGAGTTTAGAGCAGAGAAAAAGCCCAGCAATGAGAAAGGGTGGCTTGTGCCCCCCAAAGCCCCACACTCCCTGAAGGGTTTCAGCAAAGCATTTTTTCTGGGGTGGGGGGAGCCACACCATGCGGCTTGCAGGAGCCCCGACCAGAGATTGAACCCGGGACATGGCACTGAAAGCACCAAATCCTAATCACTAGATAGCAAGGGAACTCCCTCAGTAAAGCATTTTAAAAGCTAAGTGTCCATCATCGGATGAATGGATAAAGAAAATGTGGCACATATACACAATGGAATATTACTCAGCCATAAAAAGTAACGAAATTGAGATATTTGTAGTGAGGTGGATGGACCTAGAGTCTGTCATACAGAGTGAAGTAAGTCAGAAAGAGAAAAACAAATACCGTATGCTAACACATATGTATGGAATCTAAGGGAAAAAAAAAAGGTCATGAAGAACCTAGGGGTAAGACGGGAATAAACATGCAGACCTACTAGAGAATGGACTTGAGGATATGGGGAGGGGGAAGGGTAAGCTGTGACAAAGTGAGAGAGTGGCATGGACATATATACACTACCAAATGTAAAATAGATAGCTAGTGGGAAGCAACTGCATAGCACAGGGAAATCAGCTAGGTGCTTTGTGACCACCTAGAGGGGTGGGATAGGGAGGGTGGGAGGGAGGGAGACGCAAGAGGGAGGAGATATGGGGATATATGTATATGCATAACTGATTCACTTTGTTATAAAGCAGAAACTAACACACCATTGTAAAGCAATTATACTCCAATAAAGATGTTAAAAAAAAAAAAGGTAAGGTGAGGGAGGAGAGCCCCAGGATAGGTGATCAGCTCTGTGCACAATTCTCTGGCTGATGTTGAGATAACAGGGTGGTTGACATTATCAAGCCTCAGGCACCAGTAGGTCTGGAGGCTATGTGCTCCTAATCATCAGACAGTTAATTCTTCCATTTGGAGGTGGTTTTTAGCATCTGAAAAACTCAGGAAATATGCAAGAGGCTATTATCTAGGTGCTTCAGAGAGGAGATACAGCAGAGGATATGGGGAAGGCCCCATATGGTCCTGCTCCATTATATCGCTAGACAGGACCCTTTTCTCCAAGGGCCAATCGAGAAGTAAGCTGTAAAGGGAAAAGCACAGAGGATCTCAAGTGTAGGACCAGAAAGAAAACCAGGAGCTATCTCAGACCCGGAGGTAGCTGTCTCCACCTTTGGGGAGTAGAAAGAGATGGTGATGGGCCAGCAGCGGGGACTTCAGTTCTGGAGGCAAGGGCGACCCTGCAGACTAGCCCAGGGAAATGAGGTGCAGGAAGGGAGGACACACAGGTCTAGCATCTCCTGAGTGCCAAGCCAGTTAAATGGAGGAGCTTGCATAGCTCACTGCCAGATGGGGCCAGAAACGGGCCAGGCTGCCAAGCCTGCCCTGGGACTGCAGCTCCTCAGCCCTGCAGACTGGGTTTGTTAAAGGACTTTTACCTTCTCCTTAACCCACCCCCCTTTCTTCTTTTTTTCCCTTTTTTTCCTTTTTTTCTCTTTTCTTTTGTAAACTGAATCACCCAACAGAAATTTGAGTGTGTAGGTGTGTACGCACATTCAAAGGTTTGCCAACTTGTCTTAAGATATTATTTTGTTTCATGGAATAGAAAACTACACCCTTAAAAAAATGACTAAACCTAAAATGCCTTTGGAAATTTCAAGAAGTCCTTGAACAGAATTATAGTTTTACTCTTTTTTTTTTTTTTTTTTTAAACTTTCCCTGAGGAAATTGAGCATGAACCTGTTTCCCTCTTGTGGATTTAATCTTATCTCTTGGTTGTGCTGTGTGTCATAAAATCAGAGTGAAATTTACTGGGGACTTCTTGTTGCCTTGTCTTTCTTTGCAAAAGAAAAAGAAGCATTATAATTGTCAAAGAAAAAGTTTACTTTTCTGAATATAATAAGTGTTTTGAAATAAACTTTAATCCACACATTATAATGCAAAAATTCTGCCTGTAAAATCTAATGCTTAAAGATTTAACATTAGATTAAAATTACTTAATCCTTCAATATTAGGCTGAATCTATTCTCCATTTTTAGTTAAGGAAGGAAAAGAAAAACCATAACAAAACTAAATTTATGCCTCCTAGGCCAAACTAAAGTTCTTCGCAGAATTGTTAGCAGTAATGACACAATACAACAATACTTAATATTTTATTTATTGATCATTTGCTTTTTGCCAAGCATTAGGCAAAGCACGTCACCTAAATTATATCACTTACTCTTGGCAATGAAATTATTAGTCTAATTTTGCTAGGAAACTGAGGCTTAAAGAGGTTAAAAACTTGCTTAAAATCACATAGCCCTTGCTGAGGTTTAAATTGGATTAATATCAATAATCCTAAATGGAGACAGAGGAATGAAGAATAACAGAAGCACACATTAAACCTCTTCCAAATTTTGGTCTTTGGGAGATGAGCCGAAAGATATGTGAATAATCCATAGGGTTTTTTTTTTCATCCTCTGCAATATTTCGAAGGATAGTGGGCTTGCAAATAATGTAGGTTGATCATATTTTATATTTGCAAGGTTAAATTAAACTTTAAAACATGGAATACTTATGATTAATAATGGAGAAACAGCACTCCTGCCACAAAGAGGGGTCGAGACCCAGATGTCAGGAGGTGGAGATGGCTGCCTCCTGCCATCCCGCCACACCCACCCCCCTGATTGTGTGAGACGGAGATTACAAACCACCCAGAACACAACCTGACAAGGCTGCATCGCTGAGCCGGAAACCCCCGGGGCTGGACAGCAAGAAAGGGTAGGGTAACAGAGGCTCTTTTGAAACAAGTCAGTCTTTTAAATATTCACTATGGTGTCTTTGTCTATGACACGTCTTTCTGCTATCTTTGAACTGAATTTAGGTCTACATAAAAGAGACAGAACAAATAGATGCTGTTAGTGGCCTCCATCAGATTATGGAAACTTGATTGCCTTGGTGATTCCTTTTCTCATAAATTTGGCTGTGAGCAACTAACCTATCACCTCAACAGCACCCTTCTCCTTCCTGAGACCATATGGTAAAAAAGGAAAAACAAAACAAAACCCGGGGGTCCAACAGTCATGTTTCTGTCCAGAAACAGCTGGTATTAATTGCCAAGAAGGCAACATAAACACAGAGCAATTCGAGAGTGGTGAATGAGATCAACCATCCTTAAACCTGAAGATGAAAATGGCAGTCCTTGCGATAGCAGCTCCCATTGACATAGTGTAAATATTGTATTCAAAGGGGTTTGATTTTAGTCAATGGGCTTGAACACAGGGTACAGGGATGCTTTCCATGCTAGAAGCCAGAAAACCCAAACTCAACTGGATAAATAAGGGGGCAATGTATTTTTTCTCAGAAAAAAATAAACGCTGAGGCAGCTCCAAGGTTGATTAATTCAAAGGTAAAATGATATCATCAAGGATTCAGGTTCTTTCTGTGTTTTCACTCTGCCATCTTATCCTCAGACTCATCCTCTAGCTTACTGTACTCATAGTCACAAGACGGTGACTGCAGTTCCAGGTATCATATGCAGTCATGAAAACATCCAGTATAAGAGATTATATCTTCCTTGAGCTTTTTTTTTTTTTTTTTTTGCTGTACGCGGGCCTCTCACTGTTGTGGCCTCTCCCGTTGCAGAGCACAGGCTCCGGACGCGCAGGCTCAGTGGCCATGGCTCATGGGCCCAGCCGCTCCGCAGCATCTGGGATCTTCCCAGACCGGGGCACGAACCCGTGTCCCCTGCATCGGCAGGCGGACTCTCAACCACTGCACCACCAGGGAAGCCCGAGGTTTTTTTTTTTCCCTTTAAGAGTGAAGGGAATGCTTCCCAACATTCCCCAGTAGATATTTGCCCATTATTATATGTTGTCCAGGACTAGATCACATGCCCATGTTTAAAACAATCACTGGCAAGAGAAATTGTGTTTCATGATTGGCTTACACCAATCAAGATTTATCCTTGAGTCACATGGGAGAGGAATCACCTCTGGAGTGAAATAGGGGCCCTGCTATGATAAAGGAAAGGAAAGGGAGATGACTGTTGTGTTAGCAACCAATGTTGGCTACATATGGTTTAGAATATGTGAGTACGTATACACATGTTTTCTTTTTTGAACATCATTTAAGGATTCTATTTATAGTCCAGACCCCATCTCAACCATTTGGAATGTTACTTGGCAGAAATAACCACACCCAACACCTATAGGAACTTTGAGTAAAAACACCTTTTAAAGAAAAGAAAGAAAGGAAGAAGGAAAAAAGAAAGGAAGGAAGGAAGAAAAGAAGGGGCCTTCTGAGTTCAACTCTCTTGACATGAGGGGACTATAAAGGAAAAACAGTGTTTAGCACTGTTACTTTACATTCCAGTCTGACAGTGGGCATTCCCCAAGTACCTCTGCCAGCAGTTTCCACACCAACACAGAGAAGAAAGCCTACCAAGTCATTATTTCTGCATGTTTTCTAACTATAAAAGTAAATTTATATAATAAATATTTTAAATATTTACCACACTACCTGTGTGTGCATGTGTGTGCATGTGCACGTGTGTGTGTGCATGCGTGGGGGGGGAGAAGGGGGAGTGCTAGAGAGGTAGAAGGAAATTGTAGTTTTAGTTGTTTAGGATAAGTGCTTAATAAGTCTCTCATATACAGAAAATGAGGCTCCAGGGCATGTTTAGAAGGAAATAGCCAAAGAGACAGTGAAATTGCCTTGCATGTGAAATGATCAGAAGTGTAGTTATGGGAAAAGAAAAGAGTGGAGGAAAGAGGAAATGAGAAGTGAGCAGGGCAACAAGTCAGGAAGCTACAAGCTGAAATGAAAAATTCCTGTGGCAGGGTGACCACAGGACTTTTATGAGCAAGGATGTCTAAGACTTCATTTGAGCTTGTATGATATATGATCCTCTTTGGTCACCCAAATCTGTGTCATCTTGCTTCACATCCTAATGCCTGGTGTGGGTGTTTTGGGGAAAATCAAAATGGCTGCATCCCACATCTGGATTAGTGCAGGGGAAGGTAGGGAAACACCATAACGGTGACGTTTGCAAGAGATCCAGAGTTTAGCAGAAGCCTGGCACCACAGGTGACTCAGAAAGTTAACCCCAAAACGCACAGAGATTTTGGAGATGGTTGCAAACTCCAATTGGGATTTAGAAAGGAGGCAAAAACAATTTTGTTTAAATCTTAAAGGAAGGATAGTGTCAACTGACACTTGGGTTGCATCAATATAATGAAATATATTTGCAAAGACACTGGGCATAGTTTTATGTCCTCCCTCGACCCATGTTCCATAAACATTTACATGTTTTTGAAAATATATCCTATTTAAATCTGAATTCTTAAAAATTTTATTATGAGTTATAGCCTATTCCAATTCAAAAATAGATAAAATTTTATAGGCCCACTATTACAGATGGATGGTGGAAGATATTTGTACAGTCCTTATAAATTCATTTTTGTAGATTTGGACAAGTATTTAACTTTTGTTGTGTTACCTACAAATAACTAAATGCTGAAATAGCGAGTAACGTGTCTCCTTGAATTTTAAATACTAAAATTACATAAAATGTGCTAAGACCTCAAAATATCAATAGATGTGTTGTGCTGACTTTAATTGATGTGAACAATTAAAACAGATTTATTGTGGTTGTTTCTTCTTCAAAATCTATTTTCTTCTTACTTCTACATTATCCTTTAACTTTTGGCTGTGAGTTGGGACACATGTTAAGAGTCTGCCTTATGCTAGGAGGCTAGTTTACCCTTTTTTTCTTCTTACTGGATATAGACAAATTTTCCTGGTAGGTACAAACTATTTAGTTTTTTTAAAATGAAAAATATTTCCTTGAATATCAGCTGTTAACACAAACGGATGCAGGGGCCTCTGATAACATATGTGAAAGCTATGTTATGATTTCTAGCCCTGAAGTTTAAGGATTTTTCTTAAATATTACATAAAACAAATAGAGACCACTGACAGCAAATTAATGTCTGCCTTTTATTTTAAGGGACCTTAAAAAAACCCTTAAAAAAGGGTTTTAAAATCTGAGGAAATGTTAATGCCACTTTTCTGTGCCTATTTCTGCAACATTCTTTGCAGATGGTGCTGTAATCAAATCTTTCCCATCTGTGGGCCAGAGACCCCTGATGAGCCTATGTAATTTTACAGGATATTAGAAAATCATACAGGAATTGGATAGTTTTTTTTTAACCTGTGTGTATATATGACAGCTTGTTAAATGTGTGCATAGTTACCATTGTGATTAATGAAATATAATACAAATTCACTGAAAAGTACTGCTAAAATTAATAGTTGCCTTTTGTTTCTGGAAATTTCTTCAGCCAGTGAGATACTATGACTGTTGTCATGTATCTATTTGATAATTTCTTTTTATATAATAGCAAAAAAAAAAAAAAGGAAACAACCTAAATGCCCAGCATTAGGGGGATGGTTAAATAAAAGATGGTACATTCTTATAATTGGAATATTAGGCAGCCATTAAAAATCATATTGTAGAATAAAATATTGAACGACAAGGAAAAGATGTTAGCAGAATATTATTATATGGAAAAAAGAAAGATGTAAACCAATATAATGGTATGACATTACTATTTAACAAATTACAGATAAAATATAGAATAAAAAGATATCATTATAAGGTTATTATTGTTTATCTCTGGGTAATGAAATTACAGCAATTTTTAATGTTCTATATCTTCAAATATAAGAGAAAATTTGAATTTATTTTTAAGGGTCCTCTTTTTAAAGAGTTTGCTATTGTCCTATAAGTAAACAGTGTTGGTGACCATTGGCTTTTCAGCCCACTAGAAATCCTAAAGTTGTTCAACTTTGGGTATGTGAGACAATGCCAGTTAGCTTTTGCTGGCAGCCCTCTCCCTCATCCCATCATCTGTGGCAGTCCTGCTAATGATGTGACGATGCCTGTCACCATTACTTGGGGAGAAAGCACAGCTGGGCACTTCTTTCTCAGGGAACAGGAGAGGCCTTCCCTGGATCATGAGAAGAAGGGGAGTCATTTAAAGGGTGTGTTGTGATGATAAAAAAATCCTCCTTATCTCTAAACAAATATATATGTGCATATGGGTGTGTATAGCATGTATGTATATAGTGTTTTGCAATAAGGGAAAATGTAATTAAAACCAAGTGTTGCTCTGGGCTATTGTGGGCCATTACTGCCCCTTTTGCTGAATTGCAGATGGACAGAATTATGTTGCCTTAATAACGTGACTCTTAAGTGCCAGCTGTCATACAGCATGGCAGCCCTGCATGCTAACAAAGCCCTCATTAAATGGTTTGCTCAGAATAATTTGCCTGCTCTCCCTGCCTTTCTAGCAACTGACAGCTCTGCTCCTTCTCCGGCTCCTCCGGACCTTCAGTGGACACCATTAATCACTGAAAGAGAAGTCTGTGCCATGTGTGATGGGATGGTAATTTTTTTAATAGTACATGTCTTCATATTATTTTTATGCCCTGTTTCAAAAGTTTTTAAACGAGGTTGGTAGCTAACATTCTGTGCTATCATTCATTCTGTGGCAAAATAATAATTGCTAATTTTCTTCTTCAGAGAACCAGGGCTTTATCAGGAATAACATTAAGCAAATGACTATGCAAATGTTAGACAGAGGAGTATCTGGGAAAAAAAAAGTTCAGATAAAAAACCTTCAGAACACGTCCAAAGTTGGCTGAAAAAATAACTGTGCATTTTAAACTATAAGGTCACCGTAGTAGCAAAGGGAATTTATTACGAATAAGAATTTTGTGAGAAAGCTCTGCCCTCAGAGGAGGTAGGGCATACATTAGTATTTATTCAAGCTTAATTTATTTATGATATTATGGTTGTCCTTGACAACCGTTAAATATCCTTGGGCTGGGTCTCTTCATCCTTTGTATGATGTCTAACAATCCAAAATTCTTAATGTTCAAACTTCTATTAGCATTAAGAATTAATCCTTTATTTTCTCCACTGTATGTAATTTTTCTTATCATCAATGTTTTTAGCTCTTTCGTGTTGAATACTATTGGAAGAAAGTGCATTGAAATACAGAGATATATGCTCAAATCTTTCAAAACATAACTTTTAGGATATTGGGAAAAAAGTGTGTCTTTAAAAGCTCTACATTATTCCTCAGAATACATCCTTTGGAGCAGTGGGGAAAGAAGCCTGATTAAAAGGAAGGATGAACTCCAATACTGTTTATTTCATATATATGATATATGTATATATAATGATCAAAAAGGGAAAAATGGTTATTTAGTAAGTTTCCTGATAATAAACCTGAGGTTTTATTTTTGTTCTTTTTTTTAAAAAGACCTATTCTTTGAATTTGATATGAGAAGAATATT
Organism: Globicephala melas; assembly: GCF_963455315.2. Taxonomy (NCBI): domain Eukaryota; kingdom Metazoa; phylum Chordata; class Mammalia; order Artiodactyla; family Delphinidae; genus Globicephala; species Globicephala melas. The sequence continues at coordinate 42,706,325 of NC_083320.1, read as the reverse complement.
TAAAAGATCCTTGCTTTAATATCTCTATGAAAAAAATCTGTATCCAAGAGTGACCTATATGATAGCAGGAGAAAAAACAAAGGCCTCTCTGATGTAAAATATCTCACCCACCCTGGCCTGAAAGTCCCACTGGAAAATCCCTCTCTACCGTGCAAATCTGTTGCCAAAAAATAATGAAATATTGGACTAATGTAAATGAAGCTGGGCTGCCTGGGTCTGAATCAGTTGCTTACTAGAAAGGCGGATGGGTATCTGGGCTGCACCCAGTTCTACCTCATCAGAGCCTGGGATTTGCATTTTCAGCAGACTCAGCACTCTAAAGTGCTACCTCAGACCATGAAAAATTAGAATGGGATAAATAAATTATTAGTTTCCTTATAAAGCCCCTCCCCCAAGGAGACAAAGGAGGGGCAGTTTTACGATGATGCCTTGGGGTTTGGTGGGCAGTGGGGAAGGTGGGCTGCAGTGAGAGTTCAGAGACAGAAAGAGGATAGAGAATGGAAAAGAGAGAAGGTGGCAGCTCTTCGAGAACACCTCAGACACCCACTTCAAGGCAGACACTTCAAGACCAGACACCCATTGAGATTTCTGGGGAAACAGAGTTCAATGCCCAGGAGCCAAGGCTTTGGAGTCCAAGGGATCTGAGGAGGACCCCAATTACTACCTGTATTAAATAACATCTCTGGACCTCAGTTTCCTCATCTGCTAACTGGGTATAAAAGTAGAATTTTTACAAGGATGAAAAGTGGCTGAACAGGGAAGATAAAATAAGATGGTTAAGGGTATGATTGTTGGGGCTTCCAGACATCATGTCCCAGCTCCAGCTTTTACTCCTTGTGTGACCTCGGCATGTTATTTAATCTGTCTGAACCTCAGTTTCCTTATACGTCCACTGGTGTTAAACATCTGTATCTACCTTAAACTTGCATTTTCTTATGTAAAGAATACATGTAAATGTAAATACATGTAAATTCTATTTACATGTAAATACATGTAAAGAACCTATAACAGTACCCAGCACATAACAGGCAACTCAATAAATGTTAACTTCTCATCATTATTTCAGATATAACAGCTGGCACCTGGTGGGAATTTAATAAATGATAGCTACTATTAGTAATAATAATCACTCCTGGCTTCAAGACAGGGTCTATTGCCAAAATCTTCTTGTGCAATCCTGGCTGAACCCCATACCTTATTCCTAGTTTTTCATAATCGTGCTATTGAGGTTATTTGAGATAACATCTGGTTAGGAGAGTGATAATTGCACAGTGGTTTATGCACAGATAATCGAGCAGAGAAATATCTGAATGTTTTATGAAGGTGCACGGGTGGAGGGGTCTGGGGTGAGCTGCAAGAAGACTCCCCTCAGTCCTTCTGTAGGGAGAGCCTGGCAGCTGTGTCAACAGCAAAGTGGCAGCTGGGTCAGTAAGAACTGATCTCTCAGAAGCTAATGGACATCACACTTAAAAAAAAAAAAGCCTTGAAAATCTAAAAATTGTACTCACTTGATTAAAAGCCTATCACATTCCCTCCTGTCCTGTGGTTGTTTGCTGCCTTGAGTTGAGCTCCCCAACAATCCCCACAGCGATGGCTACTTCTTTTTCAAGGCTGCAAAGTGCTGAAATATTTTTTTTCCTCTGGTGAATACTGTTTTTTAATCTCTTTGTTTTCAAATTTCTCAAATTTGAAATCGGTGCCCAGTTCAGCATCCTTTGTTGCCACATGCATCCTACAGTCTTTGTAGAAAAATAAAGAGTACAGGAGAGCTGTTAGACCCTGGCCTCCCGCTGGGCATTGATGTAATTTATAGTTAAATGGAAATCAGAGTGGGGGCAGTATGTTACTCACTGGTGAGAGAGACAGAAACAGAGAGGTGGAAGAACCCAGATAATTTCAAGAATCTCAAGTTGTGATTTCACTTTGGCCAAACGTAGCACTGGCAGCCCCTTGTGGGGAGGCTAAAAGGCACTCAGGTGAGAGAAATTTCTGGTGTAAACATTATAAGCTTGGTTGCCATGGGTCTACTAACTTTGTTTTGCTAAACTGACATGATTGGATGCTAGTTAATTTGTGTCTCTTACATTTAAGGCTTTAAAAAGACGTCATAGATTACATTATTAGCTAGAGACTCGGAAACAGGTAAATTCCTCCTGTGGCTCAAGTTAAGTCCTGGAGTGGGTAGAATGCTTACAGCCTAAAAAGCACATCTCTATGTTCCTATTGCCTAACTATTGATTTATCAGGGAGCAGGATGGGGGTCTGTCTAAAAACCTCCCAAGCATGGTTCTCTTTTTTATTAAAACCAACAGCCTACTTATTCTTGTGGAATGCACGAGAATAGCAAGCAAATATGAAAATGCACAGCCACAAGAAAACTTTTAGTTAGTAAGAGAAATGTAGAGAGAGGAAATAGGATCATTATTTCCATGTGAATAGTCTAAAAACAGTTGTTCTTTGGATCAGGATAAGATTAACATCACTGCTAAAGTTTCAGACAATCTAGATAATTCTAGTTAACAAATATTTATTGAACACAGGCTGTATGTTTGGGTACAGTGTGATGAACAACGAGAGGCTGCCTTCAAGAATCTTACATCTAGTGGGAAAGATGAAAAAAACAAAAGACTTATGCAAACACAGGATCTATAATGTAAGGTTATGTGACACCTAACAGCTGTCACTTCGTGGACTGTCTACTAATAGCTAAAGAGAACGTAAGATATTTTTCAAGAATTGGTGATTAGGACAATCATTTGAAGATGCATTTGAGTTGGACCTTAAAGGAAGCCTAATATTTTTGTAAAGATGTGGACAGAAAGTTCTTCTCAAATAAGGCACAGCAATGGGGGTAACTCGGCTTAGCTGGACTTAGCAGGGTCTCTGTATAAGAGAAGTGAGGTGTCAGCTGGTGTCATATTTAAGAGTCTGGACTTCATGGAGAATTGGTGAACCATTGACATGTTTGAGCAGGGAAGTGACATAAAGTGGTAATTAAGGAAGCGTAATCTGATGGAGTTGCAGGAAAGATTGCATCAGGAAGGGTCTGGAGGCTGGAGGGTAAGCAGAAGGATGTTGTAAGAAAGGGGCTAAGTGGGAAGGGATCCAGTCCAGAGCGAGGGTATAATCCAAAGACACAGAAAAGAAAAAAAAAAAAATTATGACTAGTCAAATTTTATGGTTTAGAAACTAACAGACTCATGAAAAAAGTGAGTACCAGCTAGAAAGCCTCTCAGAAGCTTTGTTAGAGTCTGAGGCAACATACTAGTTGCTTCAATCAACTCAGTAAATATAACTACATGCTCAATATTTTTATTGTTCAACTAGTTCCTTTGTGACTGCTTCTAGGAACAGCATAAAGTAAAACTTAAAAACACATACATGCAGGTTTCCCTGGTGGCGCAGTGGTTGAGAGCCCGCCTGCCAATGCAGGGAACAGGGGTTCGTGCCCCGGTCCGGGAAGATCCCACGTGCCGCGGAGCGGCTGGGCCCGTGAGCCATGGCCGCTGAGCCTGCGCGTCGGGAGCCTGTGTTCCGCAACGGGAGAGGCCACAACAGTGAGAGGCCCGCGTACTGCAGAAAAACCCCCCAAAAACACACATACCATTTAGTCTGTTTGTATGTATGTTTATCTGTTATTGTGTGTGTGTTCATACATTAATTTCTGAGTGGGGAGGAGATTTTGGCGGAGTAAGTTGATTTGAAAATGGCGGTTTTGGCCTCGCAAACGTTACAGTTTAAAGGGAAATTATGAACCATTATTTGGAATGTTCTTTTTCTCTTTTTCCTGAAGTACAACTTCTTATTCCAGAGAAAAATGATAAAAATTTTGATAATGAATCATGTGGCCGCTGAGGCTTAGCAAGTTGTTCTTTTGTAATTCCTGCCGCACAAGAGCCCTGTTACCTGGGACCAAGGTGACATCCACTGTAGTAAGAGCTTTTCTTAAGGCTCCTGAAGAGAGAAAGAGCAATTGGAAAATGAGGTTTAACTATTGGCCTCAATGTACGATAATAATGGGTACTCAAAGTAGAAAAAAAAACTTGTAATTTTGAGAGGTGTGGGAGGGAGAGGTTGAGCATATATATGATACAGATTATGTCAATATATAGCATTCCTTTTTCCTAGAAGCTGTTTTCTCCCCTCTTTCTCCTACAAAAAAACTATAAATGAGAAAAATCAAAGAGCTGACAACAAGGGCTTAGTTCTTGGTCATAGTCCATTGTGGAAGCATATGTTCCATATAATATTTATGAGGGATGATCTTTGTAATTGGTAGGAAAGCAGTCTCTGGTGCTGATGTGAATTAGAAAGTGCATGTAATTACGGATCTACTTCCCTAAGCAATTACCATTTTATAGGTAAAGGTCCTGTTTGTAAGATCTTTAATATGATGCTGTTAAAGGAGTCAGAGCCTTCAGCTCTCAAAGAGGCTGTCTTGAATCTTTCATTTATATATGATTCTCCTGTTGCACTCTCTTTTTCGGAAGACCTCTTACTTATACTATTTGCTTAATATAATATTTCTCTCCTCTCATTAGTTAAGTTTCATGGGTATCTATATCTAGCCATCTAGCCCTGACCACTTCTTTGAGCTTCGGTTACCTCAACTCAGTTTTTCTACTTGAGTATTTAATAATCACCTCAAATTTATCAAGGCCAAAACAACTCCCCTCCCCTCCGAGAAAACCTGCTTCTCACTCAGGCTTCTCCATCACTAGATTTCTCAGCCAAAAACCCAGGAGCCCTTCATGACTCTGCTCTCTCCCTCACATGCTGTGGCCAATCCATCAGCAGTCCCTGTCGCCTCTAACTCTCAAATATGTTCTAAGTCTGTCGGCTTCCCATCAACCCCACTGCTCAATCCTAGTCCAACCACCATCCTATCTTTGTAATGGCCTCTGAACTTGCCTCCTTGACAGAATGATACTTTAAAAGGGTAAATCAGGTCAAAGCATATCCCCACTCAGAACGCTCCAGTGGCTTTCCATGGCAGTTAGAACAAATTCCAAGCCCCTTATCTGGCCTGCCAAGACCCTACGGCACCTGACAGCATTTATCAATTTCTCCTCTACTCACTATTCAGCGAGTCAGTCAAAATGGTCTTCTTTTAGACTCTCAGAAAACCAGAGACTTTGCAAGCCTCTGCCTAGGACTCCTTCCCCAGATCTAATCTGTCTTATTTGCCTTGATACCTCCGGTACCAGAAAGGGTGACTAGGATGTGGTGGACACTCTAAATACTTGTTGGCTGAAGGAATGAATACAGTTAGCGTTAAAGAAGTTGAATATTGTAATCAAGGTATCATCAAGACCAGGGCAAATCCACATCACCTGGAAAACTCAGCAAAATGGAGGAAGGAAATGTAGAAAACAAGCTCAGGTCTATTTATATAGAAGAAGGTTATTATACATAAAATATCATTTTAACATGGTAGAAATATATTATACTTCAAAGATCACAGCATCCCTAAGAAGCTGTATTAGTTTTCACAATTCTTTTATGACAATACTAAAATATCCCTAAAGATAAGAAGAGATAAGTTTTGAAAGTACATTCCAAGTACATTTATGCCTTGATTTTTCATGGATAACTCATATAACAAGTGTTTTGCTTATGAATTTGATTATGGAAAAATTACAGGGCATTACAAATGAGAAATAGAACTGTCTAGCTAATTTTTAAACATATGCTGTGATAGTGAGTGCATAGCAGACCACTTTCCAAATCAAGCCCCAAATCAAATGCATTTTTAAATGAAACGAAACATATACAAAATATTCGTTTCATATTGGACAAGAAAATAATACAATTAATCCTTCACCTTTGGTCTTTTTGTCAATAATACAATTTTCTCCTCTTTCACAAAGGGCTGACAATTGACTTCTTCCATGGTTGAATGCAATTACCAATGAACAAGCCTGTTTATCATTTAATTCAAGTTTCTCTCTTGCCCATTTAAAGACACATACCAAAAACTTTTCTAAAGAAACCTTTCAGCTTTTCTTCCCTCAGGATTGCTATTAATAAGCACATCAAAAGCAAGGGAGATTTGAGCTATTTTAAAATATGCAACCCACAGTAATGAATTAATCACCATATAATACTTAAAGCTTTGATTATTCGTACATGAGAGCTTCCATTATTAACGATTGCTTATGAAATTAATCTTCCTAATTTCCATTATGATTCAAATTAACTTGATTTGTTGGTCTCATGATTCACATTTCTATCAACCTCTACTTTTAATTTCTGAAGCATGAAATGACATAAAATGTCTTTGGGGGAAAAACACTTAAAATTAAGATTTTACTTTGATGTACTAAGTAAATGAATTGAGTTAGATGAATAGTAATTGAACTTTGTTTTCATTCACACACTGTCCTCTGGTGTTTAAATGTCTACATTGCACGTTAAAGTGAAAACCCAACAATGGAATGCAAAAAGTTAATCTTGCACTTGGGAAGGTACTTTTATCTTTATGTTTGGTCTAATAATTATCTGCCTTATTGAGACTGTAGGTAAATTGATGAAATATTCAAATAACATGATGAAAACTAAGCGCTTTCTAAAAACACAAACTAAAGGCTTATAGAACTCACATTAGTGATGATAGGATTTAGACTATCTTTTTGAGTGCACGTGGAGATTTCTTTTAAAGTAAAATCACTCAGTACTAAATAGTTTGCTTCATTTCCTTCCCTTCCCCTAGATTTTCTCATTAAGACGCTAGGGTTTTGCCTAGAGGTTTTGACAAAGAAGGATTTAGTGATGATCTAGTGCAGGCATGAGGAGCAATTAGCCTCAATCAGGGCTTTGTGCTTGTTTAGGAGTAATGTAATTCTAATAAATATCCCCCAATTGCTTTAACTGAACATTTTTTCCCCCAATATCTTCTGTCCCTTGATTTGAAGTGAAATCAGGGTTAAAACTTTCTAAATGCTCTTTGTTTCAGTTTATTGTAAATATCTTTTCGGGCTTCCCTGGTGGTGCAGTGGTTAAGTATCCGCCTGCCAATGCAGGGAACACAGGTTCGAGCCCTGGTGCGGGAAGATCCCACATACCGCGGAGCAACTAAGCCCGTGTGCCACAACTACTGAGCCTGCACTCTAGAGCCCAAGAGCCACAACTACTGAGCCCGTGTGCCACAACTACTGAAACCTGCACGCCTAGAGCCCGTGCTCCGCAACAAAAAAGCCACTGCAATGAGAAGCCCACGCACCACAATGAAGAGTAGCCCCCTCTCGCTGCAACTAGACAAAGCCTGTGTGAAGCAACGAAGACCCAATGCAGCCAAAAATAAGTAAGTAAATAAATAATTCATTAATTTAAAAAAATATCTTTTCAATTGGCTGGAAGCTGGACTTGTGGATTTAATTTTTTTTATTGTTGCCTTTCATTTTTTGAGCAGTCTTTCCCCCCATTTTCTTCTGAATGATGGTTATTATCATGTTGCTTTTTCAAAGGTCATGAATCTAATTTTATTTGTTTGGTAGAGCCGACTGACGAAGCTCAGTGAGGTCCATGACCAAGATATGGGAAATGATTAATGATAAATGTCTGCCTAAGGGAATTTATCTTTTTATTGCAGTATGTTCACGAAAAGCTAGTCATTCCAAGTAATTAGCATGATGCCATCAGGGAAAAGCTACTTTCTGGGAGCAATGTGTTTTGCTGATAAATCTATTTTCCTGAAGCTGGAAGAATGCTTCTCAGACATATCAATGGGAGCTTCCCTCCTCAGGAGCAAGGGTGAACCTGATGACCTCTTAAGTGATTGTTGACACTAAGAACCTGTGACTGAGAATGTCCTTTTGTAAACTTCCCACTATAGGGCAGTGATGGATGTTACCCAGCAAAACCCGATCTCCAAAACAGGAGTTTTCTCTTAGAGTGATTTATATTCTGGAGAATTAGGATAACAATCATTTGATGCCATTTCTTGCAGTAACATAAAAGGATTTATACATTTAGAAAGGAATGCATCTTACAGATCACCTGCTTAGATGTAGCACAGCCCTGCTGGGGTACATCCAGGGCACTCCCTTTTTGGAGGCTCATGAGGGCAGGGAGCATGCTTGGCTTTGCTCACTATCAAATCCCCTGCATCTAGTAAATATTTCACATGTGACAAACATTTAATAAATATTTGTTGGAGGGAATGAATGCATGAAAGTTGGCATGGTAAAATTCCAAGCAACCAAAGGATAATATTTTTAACATTGTACCATTGAGTGTCTATATCTATCTATCTATCTATCTACCTATCTATCATCTATCTATCATCTGTCTCTCGTATATGTGATCTATCTATATCTTATACCGAGGAAAAAGATTACCTTGAAATTTGTCAGGAATTAATATTAATGGCTTAATTTTTGTAAATAAGGAATCTGCTTTAGAGAGAGAGTCATCAAAGATGGTTAAGAGGTAAGTCTGCTGACTGGCATGGCATGGTGAGGTCTGGCCCTAAGCTTGACAGATTCAGAATCTGGCTAATGTGGCTCAATCACTGATGTAACTACTATCTCAAAAATTACTACTATTACTGCTGCTGCTGCTGCTACTACTATTAAGTAACATTTATTAAGGGTTAGTCGTGTGCCAGGCTCAATGTCTTAAATGCCTCATTTAGTCCTCATAACAACTACCTGATGTCAATACTATCATTGCTCCCATTTTTATAGATGAAGAAACTGACATTCAGAATGGCTAAGTAATTTTCTTTAAATCACACAGCCATAATCTCCTTTGTGAATGGGAAGTCCCAGTCCAGTGACTCCCTCCTGCTCTCCATACCCGTTGATAGGCCATGTGATATGAATCTCTGTCTGGGAAGGGGCAGGCCTGCCAAAAATTGAATCTTCCTTTTCTCCTGGACAGTCCCTGGCTTCTTCCCTGCCACTGCTGTAACTTCCCACCCAGTACTTCTGGGCAGAGCAGGTGGGGAGCCTGTCCTTTAGCAATGCTGTGGAGAATATGAGTTGGATAATTCGGATAATGTGGCTTGCCAGATACTGGGTATCTGACGCCTCAGCTTGGCATCCCTAGTAGGAATGTGGAGTGGCTTAAATCTGGATCTGCCTCTATCCTCTCTTTGTCTCCTACCACTCAGGAGTCCCCCGGGCATACCCACCCCAGGCCTACTGCATCAGGAGCTCCCCAGGTTCAGGCCCAGAATCTTTAAAAAAAATTCCCCCCAGGTATTCAGGTCAGCTAGATTGTGGAAACACAAGCTAAAGTCCTTGAAATCCAGGCCTGAAAGAATGGGGTCAAGGGAGAGTGGAGGTCTCCTCTGAAATCTCCACCTGGTCTCTGAAATCTCCTTTTGTGATGATGGACACCAGGAGGCTCCACTCCCTTCAGGGAGACCAGGCCTCTCCAGGCTTATTTGGTACAATGCCATTAACATAAACATTGCTTCAGAGGGTACCAATGGTCACTGAACACTTACTATGTGCCTGGCACATCTAAGTGTTTACAGGTGTTATCTTAATGAGTCCTACCTAATGCAATAGGCCTGGGGTGAATGTACTTGGGGCACTCCTGAGGGGTAGGGTTCAAAGAGAGGATAAAGGCAGACCCAGATTTAAGTATAGTAGAGTAATTATACTGAGATATAAAGACTATAGATAGGTTTGGTTAAGGAGAGAAATAGTTGTGAGACAATAAATAATGAAACAAAATACTATTGACTTATTTGCTTCTTCTTTAACTTATGCCCCCTGCCCCTCTGACTTTGAGAACTGTCAGGGCAGGGACCATGTCTGTCTTGCTCACCGTTCTGTGCCACGTGCATATTTTAGTGCACAGCACATAAGAGGCTCAAAAATATTTGTCAGATGCAAGAATGAAAGGGGAGTGAAATGCTCACTTCCACCGATAAAAGTTTATTTTCTGTGAGAACATGGGAAGCCAAATTACATTCAGATTCAGAGCAAAGAGTTATTTGGAAGGCATTGTTGACCGGTGGTACCACACCATGGTGCATTGTCTAGACTATTTCTGCTAAAAGGGATCATGACCCTCTTCCTTGAACGGAAGTGAGTTTTTGTTTTTTTTAAAAAAAATAAGTTTTAGGGACTTTCCTGGCAGTCCAGTGGTTAAGACTCCACGCTTTCACTGCAGGGGGGCACAGGTTCGATCCATGGTCGGGGAATTAAGATCCTACATGCCATGCAGTGTGGCCAGAAAATAGAAAAAAAAAGAAGTTTTATAGAAACATAATTTACATGTTATAAAATTCACCCCTTCAAAGTGTAAGATTTTAGTATATTCACAGAGTTGTGCAGCCATCACCATTATTTAATGGTAGAATATTTTCATCACTCGAAAAAAAAATCCCATACTCCTCAGCAGTCACTCCTTATTCCCCAGTCCCCTCAGCTTCAGGCAATTACTAATCTACTTTCTGTCTCTATGGATGTGCCTATTTTGGACATTTCATATAAATGAATTGATACATGTGATCCTTTTTGTCTGACTTCTTTCACTTAGAGCCATGTATTCAAGGTTCATCCATCTTGTGGCATGAATCAGTACTTCATTCCTTTTTATTGCCATATAATATTCCATTGTATGAATATATTGCATAAACATAGCCATTCTTTACTTGCTGGACATCTGAGTTGTTTCCACTTTTCACCTATTATAAATAACACTGCTATGAACATTCATGTATGAGTTTTTGTGTGGACATACATTTTCATTTCTCTTGAGAGTATATCTAAAGGGGAATTATTAGATCGTATGGTAACTATGTTTTACTTTTTGAGGAACTACTAGACTATTTTCCAAAATGACTGCAAATTCCTATAATCCCACCAGCAATGTATGAAGCTCCCAATTTCTCCACATACTCTCTAACACTTATTATTGTCTATCTTTTTAATTTTAGCCATCCTAGTGGTTGTGAAGTGGTATCCATTGTGGTTTTAATTTACATTTCCCTGATGACTAATTATGTTGAGCATTCGTGTGCTTATTGGACATTTGTATCTTTTTGGAAGAATGTCTATTAAGTCCTTTATCCATTTTTCAGTTGCATTATTTGTCTTTTTATTGTTGAGATGTAAGTGTTCTTTATATATTCTGTATACAGGTTCCTTATCAGATATATGATTTACAAATATTTTTTCCCATTTTGTGCATTACCTTTTTACTTCCTGGTGGTAACCTTTGAAGCACAATAGTTCTAAATTTTGATGATGTCCTATTTATCAAGTTTTTCTTCTGTTGCTTGTACTTTGGGGTTATATCTAAGAAACTATTGCCCAATCCAAGGTCATGAAAATTTACACTTGTTTTCTTCAAAGAGTTTTATAGTTTTATCTCATACTTTTAGGTCTATGATCAATTTTAAGTGAATTTTTATATATGGTGTGAACAGAAGTGATTTAATTCATGGAATTCTTTCTTTTCGAATCTTCTAGGCTCAAAGAAGACCATTCTTTTTAAAAGTTTACATGATCTTTCTTCAGATATTGAGAAGGCTGCAAATCTCTTATACCAAGCCCCAATTGTTCTTTCTGGGACCTGCCTTTCTGGTATGTTGACCAGAGAGGTAGCCTACCTTTTAGAGTGAGGTAGTCTGTCTTTTGCAGATTGATAATCATATTCACCATGTGTTGACTCTTTGAGAAAAACTGTGGGTCAGGTTCTTTGGGGGTGGGGTCATCTAACAGAGGTTTCCTATACATTGATCATATAGAATAGATTGTTCTGAACTTTTGGTCATGGTAAGAGTTTATAATTTAGTAAAATATATAGCTTTGCCTGAATTCAATCGAAAATCAAAATAAAGATTTTGGTAGCCCTTTACTTTTCAGGATCTTAGAAGAAAATTTTTTGTTAATGTCAACTCAAGTTTGTGGCTGATAGTTAGGGGTTTAACAGGATAACGTTTACCTTGGCACTTGCAGAAATGTGTGTGCTTTCTAACCAGGTTACAATTTTACTCCTGAGGCTAACTCATGGTGATATAATTATCTGGTGAAGGCTTCCAGGTCTGGGCTTCCCAAGACCCTTGGTGGCAAAGACGAGGCACGTGTTCCTTTTACTTGCTCCCTGAATTACAATCTAAAGAGCTAGAAGACGACAGTTCACGGTAGACAATTCTCATTTGGTAACTGAAGTTTCCCAAGTCAACAAAGCATAAGGTCATTAGTTCTTAGAGGATGGGAAAGGGACATTTTCAAAATGAAATCTTACTTGTTGGGAGTGGGTAGAAATCAGGGACCAAGTTAGCTTGTTTTCTAATTACAGTACTTGACTGATTTACATACACAATGGCACGGTGGTTTTGGCGTTGCGCTGAGGATCACTGAGAAGAACAGTTTTCTTCAACTAGGGTTAAAATAAGTTTCTTAAATTTATGAAAAGCCTTCCATCATCATTATTTTATGTTCCAGTATCCATACTAGTGTTCACATTGATAAATCATGTTGTCTTCTCTTATATAAGTAGATACAAATAGACGTCAAAACGGAAGCATGCAACATGATATATGGTTCAGAAAATAGTTCAAAAACACATCTGATGGTTTTCAGACAACCAACTTGTGATTACCTGAGCTAGGGATCGAAGTGGAAATATATCTTAAAAATTCGCAGTCTTTCTTTCAATTAATCACCTGATTTTTTAAAATGTGGCTTGCATGTGGATTTGCCATAAAACTAATGAAACTTAAGTTTTACAGTCCTTCGTTTGCCAGAGCCCTGTCTAGGCCCTGTACCAAATTTGCCTGTGGAATTTCATATTCTTTTCTTTAAAAGGAATCTCCAAAATGTTTGTTTCAGGTCTTACAAATCTGGATTCACCCTTGTCTAGGTTAGCTATGCCTCCTTTCTTTGTATAGGCTATTTTTTTAGTTGCAAAAACAAATGGCTAAATGCAGGTGATTCCTAAAATGAACTATTTCTTCAAGTCATATACAGAGATGGCAAAGAGAAAAACCCCAGATTCTTGTATCTTAAAAAATTATCTCTATTTATCCATTGACTTTTATTCTCTTTTGCTTCAAACCCACAATGTATCACTGAGTGAGCAGCTGAGGTCTAATGTGTTTAGTGGTTGAGAAGTTTGGTTCTATTCTTGACTTGGTGGGACTTGTGGAAAAGCCAGTTCTACTTTTCTTGGTGGCTCCACAGATCTGCTGTGTGGGATGCTGCATTAGAGAGATCTGGATTTGGCTTACCTAAATGCCATGTCATGTCTGGCTTGTAGTTTTTATGTGTGTAAAACAGGCATAAATGGCTTTCCTACTTCAGAGGTTTCAGATGAAGTTCAAGAGGACAGATGCTATTAAGAAGATAAGATGATTTGAAAATTAAGGGGCTTCTGTGTAAGCTCTGGGAGGGTTGGGCTATATCTGTTTTCTTTATCTTATAGCCCCCAGATTTAGTACAGGGCCTGGTATATAGTAGTTGCTCAATAAATATTGCAGAATGAATAATTATATGTAGCTGGCCTTGGTTATTTTCATTAATCTCATGCGTTAGTTAAGATACCACTAGCTGTTTCAATAGTAATCCCCCAAATCAATGGCACAACACAGAAAAAGTTTATTTTTTTTTTTATGGAAAAGTCAATGGTGGGAGAAAGAATGATAAGTGGTGGGGGGACTATGAAGGGGCCCAGGGCTTCAACATCCAGCCAGCTGAGGCAGAAAGTGAGAGCACAGAAGGAGTAGTGGGCCAGGTCTGGAAGTAGAGTGCATCCTCTCACATTCAAGATAAGAAGAACTCAGTCACTTGTCTTCAACTTAGTGCCAGGGAGGCTGGGAAATGAGGTCCCTGACTGGGTAGCTGCTCCTCAGAAACATCTCTGTCCCAGGGAAGAGCACCACAAGGGTGGCTGCTGCACTGTCATAGAGGATCTAATGAGAGAGCGAGGACAGGTGATCCCAGGCAGAAATGATGTGGCATGTGGCCAGGGAGGAACAAGGACAAAAAAAGTTCCCAGAACATCAGTTAGAGAGGAGGAATGGAAACACAGTAAGGATACAATTCAAAAATAGAAGCAATTAATGTGAGAAATGTCCTTTGATCCCTTTGTATAAAAACAAAACAGCATGCTTTAAAACCCCTCTCCATGTATATGTCTCTCGCCTACATTTTTCTCCTTGGACTAAACCTTCCATTCATTTTCCATGCTTCACGCTGCCAGAGAGACTATGAAAGCCGTTCAAAAGCAGTTTTCGGGCTAAACTTTGAGTAAGAATGCTACACAATACGAAATCTCCAACATTCGACTCATTCCAGTTTCACCTTAGTGATGTTACTCTGAAAAACTTTATGGCTATTAAAAAAAAAATACAAGCACCACTTAGTTTTTTAACAGCTTGTCATCCATTAGTGATAGATTTTTTTTTCTTTTTCTGTTACTCTGCCAGTGACCTAGAAGTCTCTGAAATGAAATGAATTCCTAAAGAAGGAGGTCCAAACACCAGAGCAAAGGTGGCAGTCTACCTCTTCGAAATCAAATTGTGCTGAAGTAGTTGCGAGTCAACCTCAGCGAGAAACGAACTATTTGAACAATAGACTTAATTGACTTGTGTTTATGTCTTTCATCTCAGCAGGTGTGAAGTCCCAGGGCATCTGCAGATACACCTGAGCTGAGAACCAGACCTGCTTCTAGAAGAGTGTGAAGAATGACTGAAGTGTTAAATAAGGCCATGATGGTACCGGTAGCTCTCCCCTGCTGCCTTCTGGGAAGGCTCCGAAGGGAGGGGAGATATAGGGCTGAGTCTCCTGAAGCTCTGTCTATAGTATTTCTTTTCATTTTAAAAGAGCATTTAACATTCATAGAAGTGCAGTTTGGGTTGACTTATAAGGAGGACTCTCAGATACATGCTGCTTCTAGATGATACAGGGAATGCCAGGAAGGTGAGGGCAAACTGGTATATATGGAAACCCAAATCAAATCGATCCCTTTCTTATTTCTAAACTGATTGAGAGAAATCCCTGCTCGTACAATAAGGCACATTTGGGAAAACGCTTCAAGAGCTTTCTCTGTTAAACAGAATTAAACACTCTTCTCTCTTCGGATATGTGTTAGCAGTTGGGCTTACCTTCATTAAATGTCCTTTTTCTTAGACTTTTAAAGTGTTTATTGTAATGTGTATTAAATATGGCAATAAGATACCTGGGGACAGATACTAGAGAGCACAGAAATAACTTTTTTTTTTTAATATGCCATTTTCTTTATTTTTACATCTTTTTTTAAAACTAATTTTTATTCATTTATTTAGTTTAACATCTTTTTTGGGGTATAATTGCTTTACAATGGTGTGTTAGTTTCTGCTTTATAAAAAAGTGAATCAGTTATACATATACATATGTTCCCATATCTCTTCCCTCTTGCATCTCCCTCCCTTCCACCCTCCCTATCCCACCCCTACAGGCAGTCACAAAGCACCGAGCTGATCTCCTTGTGCTATGCAGCTGCTTCCCACTAGCTGTCTACCTTGGTAGTGTATATATGTCCATGCCTCTCTCCCGCTTTGTCACAGCTTACCCTTCCCCCTCCCCATTACCTCAAGTCCATTCTCTAGTAGGTCTGTGTTTTTATTCCTGTCTTACCCCTAGGTTCTTCATGACACTTTTATTTTTCTTAAATTCCATATATATGTGTTAGCATATGGTATTTGTCTTTCTCTTTCTGACTTACTTCTCTCTGTATGACAGACTCTAGGTCTATCCACCTCATTACAAGTAGCTCAATTTCATTTCTTTTTATGGCTGAGTAATATTCCATTGTATATATGTGCCACATCTTTATCCATTCATCTGACGATGGACACTTAGGTTGTTTCCATCTCCGGGCTATTGTAAATAGAGCTGCAATGAACATTTTGGTACATGACTCTTTTTGAATTATGGTTTTCTCAGGGTATATGCCCAGTAGTGGGATTGCTGGGTCGTATGGTAGTTCTATTTGTAGTTTTTTAAGGAAACTCCATACTGTTCTCCACAGTGGCTGTATCAGTTTACATTCCCACCAACAGTGCAAGAGGGTTCCCTTTTCTCCACATCCTCTCCAGCATTTATTGTTTCTCGATTTTTTGATGATGGCCATTCTGACTGGTGTGAGATGATATCTCATTGTAGTTTTGATTTGCATTTCTCTAGTGATTAATGAAGTTGAGCATTCTTTCATGTGTTTGTTGGCAGTCTGTATATCTTCTTTGAAGAAATGTCTATTTAGGTCTTCTGCCCATTTTTGGATTGGGTTGTTTGTTTTTTTGTTATTGAGCTGCATGAGCTGCTTGTAAATTTTGGAGATTAATCCTTTGTCAGTTGCTTCATTTGCAAATATTTTCTCCCATTCTGAGGGTTGTCTTTTGGTCTTGTTTATGGTTTCCTTTGCTGTGCAAAAGCTTTGAAGTTTCATTAGGTCCCATTTGTTTATTTTTGTTTTTATTTCCCTTTCTCTAGGAGGTGGGTCAAAAAGGATCTTGCTGTGATTTATGTCATAGAGTGTTCTGCCCGTGTTTTCCTGTAAGAGTTTGATAGTTTCTGGCCTTACATTTAGGTCTTTAATCCATTTTGAGCTTATTTTTGTATATGGTGTTAGGGAGTGTTCTAATCTCATACTTTTACATGTAGCTGTCCAGTTTTCCCAGCACCACATACTGAAGAGGCTGTCCTTTCTCCACTGTACATTCCTGCCTCCTTTATCAGAGATAAGGTGACCATATGTGCGTGGATTTATCTCTGGGCTTTCTATCCTGTTCCATTGATCTATCTTTCTGTTTTTGTGCCAGTACCATACTGCCTTGATTACTGTAGCTTTGTAGTATAGTCTTTAGTCAGGGAGCCTGATTCCTCCAGCTCCATTTTTTGTTCTCAAGATTGCTTTGGCTATTCGGGGTCTTTTGTGTTTCCATACAAATTGTGAAATTTTTTGTTCTAGTTCTGTGAAAAATGCCAGTGGAAGTTTGATAGCGATTGCATTGAATCTGTAGATTGCTTTGGGTAGTAGAGTCATTTTCACAATGTGGATTCTTCCAATCCAAGAACATGGTATATCTCTCCATCTATTTGTATCATCTTTAATTTCTTTCATCAGTGTCTTATAATTTTCTGCATACAGGTCTTTTGTCTCTTTAGGTAGGTTTGTTCCTAGATATTTTATTCTTTTTGTTGCAGTGGTAAATGGGAGTGTTTTCTTGATTTCACTTTCAGATTTTTCATCATTAGTGTATAGGAATGCCAGAGATTTCTGTGCATTAATTTTGTATCCTGCTACTTTACCAAATTCATTTATTAGCTCTAGTAGTTTTCTGGTAGCATCTTTAGGATTCTCTATGTATAGTATCATGTCATCTGCAAACAGTGACAGTTTTAGTTCTTCTTTTCCAATTTGGATTCCTTTTCTTCTCTGATTGCTGTGGCTAAAACTTCCAAAACTATGTTGAATAAGAGTGGTGAGAGTGGGCAACCTTGTCCTGTTCCTGATCTTAGTGGAAATGCTTTCAGTTTTTCACCATTGAGGACGATGTTGGCTGTGGGTTTGTCATATATGGCCTTTATTATGTTGAGGAAATTTCCCTCTATGCCTACTTTCTGCAGGGTTTTTATCATAATTGGGTGTTGAATTTTGTTGAAAGCTTTCTCTGCATCTATTGAGATGATCATATGGTTTTTCTCCTTCAATTTGTTAATATGGTTTATCACATTGATTGTTTTGCGTATATTGAAGAATCCTTGCATTCCTGGAATAAACCCCACTTGATCATGGTGTATGATCCTTTTAATGTGCTGTTGGATTCTGTTTGCTAGTATTTTGTTGAGGATTTTTGCATCTATGTTCATCAGTGATATTGGCCGGTAGTTTTCTTTCTTTGTGACATCCTTGTCTGTTTTTGGTATCAAGATGATGGTGGCCTTGTAGAATGAGTTTGGGAGTGTTCCTCCCTCTGCTATATTTTGGAAGAGTTTGAGAAGGATAGGTGTTAGCTCTTCTCTAAATGTTTTATAGAATTCGCCTGTGAAGCCATCTGGTCCTGGGCTTTTGTTTATTGAAGATTTTTAATCACAGTTTCAATTTCAGTGCTTGTGATTGGTCTGTTCATATTTTCTGTTTCTTCCTGATTCAGTCTTGGCATGTTGTGCATTTCTAAGAATTTGTCCATTTCTTCCAGATTGTCCATTTTATTGGCATAGAATTGCTTGTAGTAATCTCTCATGATCTTTTGTATTTCTGCAGTGTCAGTTGTTACTTCTCCTTTTTCATTTCTAATTCTATTGATTTGAGTCTTCTCCCTTTTTTTCTTGATGAGTCTGGTTAATGGTTTATCAATTTTGTTTATCTTCTCAAAGAACCAGCTTTTAGTTTTATTGATCTTTGCTATCGTTTCTTTCATTTCTTTTTATTGTTATTGTTTTATTGTTATTCTTGTTATTGTAGGTCTTTTCCTTCTCTTGTGTTTCTTGCCTAGAGAAGATCCTTTAGCATTTGTTGTAAAGCTGGTTTGGTGGTGCTGAACTCTCTCAGCTTTTGCTTGTCTGTAAAGGTTTTAATTTCTCCATCAAATCTGAATGAGATCCTTGCAGGGTAGAGTAATCTTGGTTGTAGGTTTTTCTCCTTCATCACTTTAAATATGTCCTGCCAGTCCCTTCTGGCTTGCAGAGTTTCTGCTGAGAGATCAGCTGTTAACCTTATGGGGATTCCCTTGTGTGTTGTTGTTTTTCCCTTGCTGCTTTTAATATGTTTTCTTTGTATTTAATTTTTGACAGTTTGCTTAATATGTGTCTTGGCATGTTTCTCCTTGGATTTATCCTGTATGGGACTCTCTGTGCTTCCTGGACTTGATTAACTATTTCCTTTCCCATATTAGGGAAGTTTTCAACTCTTCAAATATTTTCTCAGTCCCTTTCTTTTTCTCTACTTCTTCTGGAACCCCTATAATTCGAATGTTGGTGTGTTTAATGTTGTCCCAGAGGTCTCTGAGACTCCTCAGTTCTCTTCATTCTTTTTTCTTTATTCTGCTCTGCAGTAGTTATTTCCACTATTTTATCTTCCAGGTCACTTATCCATCCTTCTGCCTCAGTTATTCTGCTAGTGATCCCATCTAGAGTATTTTTAATTTCATTTATTGTGTTGTTCATCATTGTTTGTTTCATCTTTAGTTCTTCTAGGACCTTGTTAAAATGTTTCTTGCATTTTGTCCATTCTATTTCCAAGATTTTGGATTATCTTTACTATCATCATTCTGAATTCTTTTTCAGGTAGACTGCCTATTTCCTCTTCATTTGTTAGGTCTGGTGTGTTTTTATCTTGCTCCTTCATCTGCTGTGTGTTTTTCTGTCTTCTCATTTTGCTTATCTTACTGTGTTTGGGGTCTCCTTTTTGCAGGCTGCAGGCTCGTAGTTCCCATTGTTTTTGGTGTCTGTCCTCAGTGGCTAAGGTTGGTTCAGTGGGTTGTGTAGGCTTCCTGGTGGAGGGGACTAGTGCCTGTGTTCTGGTGGATGAGGCTGGATCTTGTCTTTCTGGTGGGCAGGTCCACGTCTGGTGGTGTGTTTTGGGGTGTGTGTGGACTTATGATTTTAGGCAGCCTCTCTGCTAATGGGTGGGGTTGTGTTCCTGTCTTGCTAGTTGTTTGGCATAGGGTGTCCAGCACTGTAGCTTGCTGGTTGTTGAGTGAAGCTGGGTGCTGGTGTTGAGATGGAGACCTCTGGGAGATTTTCGCCATTTGATATTATGTGGAGCTGGGAGGTCTCTTGTGGACCAGTGTCCTGAAGGTGGCTCTCTCACTTCAGAGGCACAGCACTGACTCCTGGCTGCAGCACCAAGAGCCTTTCATCCACAGGGCTCAGAAAAAGAGAGAAAGTAGAAAGAAAGAATTAGTAGAAGAAGAAAGAAAGAAAGAAAAAGAAAGAAGGGAGGGAGGGAGGAGGGAGGAAGGAAGGAAGGAGGGAAGGAAGGAAAACAAGATAAAGTAATATAAAATAAAGTAAGATAAAATATAATAAAGTTATTAAAATAAAAAATTATTAAGAAAAAATATTAAAAACAGACAAACAAAAAACCGGATAGCACCCTAGGACAAATGGTGGAAGCAAAGCTATACAGCATAAATCTTGCTCTCAAAGCCCACCTCCTCAATGTGGGATGATTCGTTGTCTATTCATGTATTCCACAGACATCAAGTTGATTGTGGAGCTTTAATCCGCTGCTCCTGAGGCTGCTGGAGAGATTTCCCTTTCTCTTCTTTGTTCTCACAGCTCCCAGGGGCTCAGCTTTGGATTTGGCCCCGCCTCTGCGTGTAGGTCGCCGGAGGGCGTCTGTTCTTCGCTCAGACAGGACGGGGTTAAAGGAGCCGCTGATTCGGGGGCTCTGGCTCACTCAGGCCGGGTGGAGGGAGGGGCACGGAGTGCGGGGCGGGCCTGCGGCGGCAGAGGCCGACGGGACGTTGCACCAGCCTGAGGCGCACCGTACGTTCTCCGGAAGTTGCCCCTGGATCCTGGGACTCTGGCAGTGGCGGGCTGCACAGGCTCCATGGAAGCGGGTGTGGATAGTAACCTGTGCTCACACACAGGCTTCTTGGTGGCGGCAGCAGCAACCTTAGCGTCTCATGCCCGTCTCTGAGGTCTGCGCTTTTAGCCGCGGCTCGCGCCCGTCTCTGGCGCTCCTTTAAGCAGCGCTCTTAATCCCCTCTCCTCGCGCACCAGGAAACAAAGAGGCAAGAAAAAGTCTCTTGCCTCTTCGGCAGGTCCAGACTTTTCCCCGGACTCCCTCCCGGCTAGCCGTGGCGCACTAACCCCCTGCAGGATGTGTTCACGCCGCCAAACCCAGTCCTCTCCCGACGCTCCGACCGAAGCCAAGCCTCAGCTCCCAGCCCCGCCCGCCGGCGGGTGAGCAGACAAGCTTCTCGGGCTGGTGAGTGCCGGTCGGCTCTGATCCTCTGTGCGGGAATCTCTCCGCTTTGCCCTCCGCATCCCTGTTGCTGTGCTCTCCCCCGTGGCTCTGAAGCTTTCCCCCTCCGCCACCCGCAGTCTCCGCCCGCGAAGGGGCTTCCTAGTGTGTGGGAACCTTTCCTCCTTCACAGCTCCCTCCCACTGGTGCAGGTCCCGTCCCTATTCTTTTGTCTGTTTATTCTTTTTTCTTTTGCCCTACCCAGGTACGTGGGGAGTTTCTTCCCTTTTGGGAGGTCTGAGGTCTTCTGCCAGCGTTCAGTAGGTGTTCTGTAGGAGTTGTTCCACGTGTAGATGTATATCAGAAATAAATTCTTGTCTAGTTGTGTTTTCAAGCTTGGTTTCATCCACTAATGATTGGGTTGTGAAATTCACTTGGGTTTCCTACATATTAAAAAAAATCCAATCTACTTATTTTTAACCTTACTGATGAGATCAACTGCATTCTAGGTCAATGATGAAACACTCAACTAATAGAGAAATAGCTTCCCCCTCAAATTTTTATTTTCTGTCAGAAATTTTGCTACTAATTTATGATATAGTTTTGGGGAGAAAAATATATTTGATCGGTAGAACTTTTTTTTTAGTCATCAATTTTATACACATCAGTGTATACATGTCAATCCCAATTGCCCAATTCAGCACACCACCATCCCCACCCCACCGCGGTTTTCCCCCCTTGGTGTCCATACGTTTATTCTCTACATCTGTGTCTCAACTTCTGCCCTGCAAACCGGTTCATCTGTACAATTTTTCTACGTTCCATGTACATGCGTTAATATATGATATTTGTTTTTCTTTTTCTGACTTACTTCACTCTGTATGACAGTCTCTAGATCCATCCACGTCTCAACAAATGACCCAGTTTCGTTCTTTTTTATGGCTGAGTAATATTCCATTGTATATATGTGCCACATCTTCTTGATCCATTTGTCTGTTGATGGGCATTTAGGTTGTTTCCATGACCTGGCTATTGCAAATAGTGTGCTGCAATGAACACTGGGGTGCATGTGTCTTTTTGAATTAAGGTCTTCTCTGGGTATATGACCAGTAGTGGGATTGCTGGATCATATGGTAATTCTAATTTTAGTTTTTTAAGGAACCTCCATACTGTTCTCCATAGTGGCTGTATCAATTTCCATTCCCACCAACAGTGCAAGAGGGTTCCCTTTTCTCCACACCCTCTCCAGCATTTGTTGTTTGTAGATTTTCTGATGATGCCCATTCTAACTGGTGTGAGGTGATACCTCATTGTAGTTTTGATTTGCATTTCTCTAATAATTAGTGATGTTGAGCAGCTTTTCATGTGCTTCTTGGCCATCTGTATGTCTTCTTTGGAGAAATGTCTATTTAGGTCTTCTGCCCATTTTTGGATTGGGTTGTTTGTTTCTTTAGTATTGAGCTGCATGAGCTGTTTATATATTTTGGAGATTAATCTTTTGTCCATTGATTCTTTTGCGAATATTTTCTCCCATTCTGAGGGTTGTCTTTTCGTCTTGTTTATGGTTTCCTTTGCTGTGCAAAAGCTTTGAAGTTTCATTAGGTCCCATTTGTTTATTTTTGTTTTTATTTCCATTACTCTAGGAGGTGGATCAAAAAAGATCTTGCTGTGATTTATGTCAAGAAGTGTTCTTCCTATGTTTTCCTCTAAGAGTTTTAGAGTGTCCGGTCTTACATTTAAGTCTCTAATCCATTTTGAGTTTATTTTTGTGTATGGTGTTAGGGAGTGTTCTAATCTCATTCTTTTACATGTAGCTGTCCAGTTTTCCCATCACCACTTATTGAAGAGATTGTCTTTTCTCCATTGTATATCCTTGCCTCCTTTGTCATAGATTAGTTGACCATAGGTGCGTGGGTTTATCTTTGGGTTTTCTATCTTGTTCCATTGATCTAAATTTCTGTTTTTGTGCTAGTACCATATTGTCTTCATTACTGTAGCTTTGTAGTATAGTCTGAAGTCAGGGAGTCTGATTCCTCCAGCTCCGTTTTTTGTTTTTGGTTTTTTTTTGTGGTACGTGGGCCTCTCACTGCTGTGGCCTCTCCTGTTGCGGACCACAGACTCCGGACGCACAGGCTCAGCGGCCATGGTTCACGGGCCCAGCCGCCCCGCAGCATGTGGGATCCTCCCGGACCGGGGCATGAACCCACGCCCCCTGCATCAGCGGGCAGACTTTCAACCACTGCGCCACCAGGGAAGACCTCCAGCTCCGTTTTTTTCCCTCAAGACTGCTTTGGCTATTCGGGGTCTTTTGTGTCTCCATACAAATTTTAAGATGATTTGTTCTAGTTCTGTAAAAAATGCCATTGGTAATTTGGTAGGGATTGCATTGAATCTGTAGATTGCTTTGGGTGGTATAGTCATTTTCACAATATTGATTCTTCCAATCCAGTAACATGGTATATCTCTCCATCTGTTGGTATCACCTTTAATTTCTTTCATCAGTGTCTTATAGTTTTCTGCATACAGGTCTTTTGTCTCCCTAGGTAGGTTTATTCCTAGGTATTTTATTCTTTTTGTTGCAATGGTAAATGGGAGTGTTTTCTTAATTTCTCTTTCAGATTTTTCATCATTAGTGTATAGGAATGCCAGAGATTTCTGTGCATTAATTTTGTATCCTGCAACTTTAAATATTTTTAAATTTCCAGGGAGACAAAGTTACATCTGTCAGATACCCTACGAACTGTTGTTACTCATTCCTTGTTTGGACCTAAGTATTTAATAAATGGAACTGGGAGGCAATTTCTTTTGGCTTAGGGAGTGCCATGAAAAGATTACTGAGACTCTGAGGGTGCCATGAACTGAGAAGGCTTGAGGACTTCTGGGCTAGGCCCTCATACCTTGGGACCTCAAGAAGGATGTGAGCATGGCTGTCCCTGCCTTGCTCAGTCATTGACTGGGGCCACCTGAGAAGAGTGTGACCTCAGTCTGAAGGCTGGATGGTCCCTAGTGAAGCTGGTAGCTGTCTCACTAACCACAGCTAAGCTCACTCCCCCACAGACGAAATGTTCCACAAATGTTGGAAAAATGAATGACAACCCATCTGCAAGGCCAGGGGAGCATGGTCCCACGCTACACTGAAGGAACCACCCAGAACTGTTGCCCACATGGGCAGGGGCTGTGGGAGTAGTTCCCCAGAGGAAATGGCAATTTTAGAAAAAAGCAACAGTCAGCTGGTTGTTCCAGGCTGGAGGCAATATTGTTGTTCAGTTTGGCTAAGGCTGAACCTTGCCATGGGAGGCGGCCCAGCACCTTTTCCACCAGCCCAGCCATTCAGATGGGATTCAGTTCCTTTGATGCAGGCAGACATGGTAGTCAGAGGAATTGTTAGAGGGCCGCAGTTGGTGTTTCTAAACAATTTTATGGAGAAGGAGGAACCGTTATACAGTTCTAATACCTGTGATCCCCCAGAGCGCTCCCATTCTTTAACAATTCACTTCCCATTCGCAAATGTGTTACGTAGGTCTTAGTGTGACTATTCAGTCACCAGGCCCAGGCTTATGCATAAGCTTCTATGTGCCAAGTATTGTATCCCACTTGTGAACTGCCTCTTATCTAGATGATAAAAAGCAATTTCAGTAGCACTTGATTGGTTTGTGACCAGACAAGGACCCTGGGTCCCATTTACAGAGCTTGGGCTGTATGCGTTGGCAGTTCTAGAAAGCATGCATCCTATATGTTCAGTCACCACCTTCAGTCACCCATTATTTCTGAGCCTGAAGGTGGGCAAATTCTCTACATGTTAAACAAGGTTTGTGGAACTTAATCTAGCAAATAACTGAAAGAAATTTTAGACAGCCAGAAGGTTGAGCTGTATTTGAAAAAGGTGCCAGATTTCTCATCTGGCCTCCGGTTCTCATATTTTCATTCCCCCTACTTATGGAGCCACATTTATTCATGCTCACACTTGTGCCCTATTCCCAAGCTCCTGTTTGCAAATTTTTCAAAATACTATTCTTTTTTTTTAAATAGGCATGTTTCCTTGATTGTCAACTGGTCAGAGGAGACCTCATCCTTTCTTACTTTTGTGAACTGGGATGTGATAAAAAGAGCCCTTACACACACATTACATCAGCTGTGTCATCAACTCTTGGAAAGTCCCATTCCTCTCTCAGTTTCCTACCTGTAAAATGAGGAGCCAGGAAAGGCCCTTTAAGCTTCTGGGAGTCTGTAAATTCCAGAGCCCTACCCCTGGTGTACTTCCTGCTCCCAGGAGCGTCTTCCTGCCCCTGCCTGGGGCAGGGCTCCCTTCCATGATAAATGCAAACTAGCACAAGGGCCCTTTGCTCAGCTGGTGACACCTGACAGTGTTTTCTGTTGACTCTAGCCAGTGATACTCAAGCTGCCTGTGGAAAAAAATCTATTTTTATCTGAGATGATGGACAGTAAATCATATGCCTGGTTTACAGTAGCTCAAGGCCAAGAGGAACCCTGCCACTTAATAGGAGATATTAACCTAGGGCACACACACCAATCTTTTGAGAGGAAACAACCCATACAAAAGATGGGCAGGGCAGAGTTTGTGACTTTGGTTAGCTTTCACTAGAGGGAGAGACTAATTAACGTAAAAATTAATTTTATGTGGCTATCAACCAGCGCAGAGTTTATATGCTGTAAGAGAATTATGGTAATTAGTGCAGCCAGCACAACAATACAAATATTCAGTGGCATTTGTGATTTCCAGCGGTGCCTTTGCTACCTGGGCATTTCTCCTTCTGAGTATCTGTTTCTCAAGAACATGGTTTTTAATAGCTTTGACTTGACATTTATGTCTTGAGCAAAACTGAAATGGGCAGCTGAAGACTAATTATGCTAAATATTCCAACAAGCATAATTACCAGCAATACAGCAGGGGGCACCGAAAGCAATGTTTCAGTGTGTCTTTTTTTTTTCTTCTTCTTTTTTATTTATTAATTTTTTTTATCCTCCTCCCCCCCCCAGCTCCTTATTTTAGGCTTATTTAATGGAAACTGATTGCCTTATTGTAATGATTCCTTTTTTGCATAATCTACACCACAGTAACCTAGAAGCATTTTTATTTCAGCATAATTTAAAATTTTGGTTTCTGCTCTGTTAGATTCTTTTTTAATTAATTGGCAGTAATTAATTAATTTTTGGCTGCATTGGGTCTTTGTTGCTGCACGCGGGCTTTCTTTAGTTGCAGCAAGCGGGCGCTACTCTTCGTTGCGGTGCGCAGGCTTCTCATTGCGGTGGCTTCTCTGGTTGAGGAGCACGGTCTCTAGGTGTTCGGGCTTCAGTAGCTGTGGCACGCGGGCTCAGTAGCTGTGGCTCACGGGCTCTAGAGCGCAGGCTCAGTAGTTGTGGTGCACGGGCTTCGTTGCTCCACGGCATGTGGGATCTTCCCGGACCACGGCTCGAACCCATGCCTCCTGCATTAGGCAGGCGGATTCTTAACCACTGCGCCACCAGGGAAGCCCTCTGTTAGATTATTTCCAATCACAGAAGAAGCAAAATCTTGGCCTGAGCTCCAGCCTAGGAAGTTTTTGAGCAGAACCTCCTGATTTCATTTTAAGGGCCGCTATGCGGCATGCCACCCGGTGCCTTGCCCGGTACTGGAGTTAATTGCAGAGGGCCTGAGAGGGCGGGCACGTGTACTTGCAAATGTGGTTTCTATTAAGTCAACAGCGAAATTGAGAAACAAGCTTTTCACTAGCAAATGCTAATTATAATGAAAAACTCCTAACAATATACACAGGAGAAAAACATATATAAGTACAGCACTGTAATTTCCTGCAGATCATAGTTGGCAGCATTTGACTGAACAAGTCAAGGACCTTATAAGCAAGATTATCTAGAAAATCCCTTGCTTCGGAAGCCAAAATCCTTTAAGTCTTCAGTATTTAAATGCAGCTGTATTGCTGATTAGATGTCAGAACTAGAGCCCACTGAAGTGCCCTGTTTAGTGATTAACTCAATGGACCAATTTTGCTTTCAGATACTTCTACCAAAGGAAAAATTTGCATACAAATTCGGAAACGACTATCATCTTTCTGGGTTATGCATCTTTCTGGCTATGCATCTTTCTGGGACTGGGGGATGCAAAACTTGTGAATGCCACAATAATCCTGTTCCACAAGTGTCTTCTCTCTAATTTAATCTCTTAGTGAATTACCTTTATGACCAAGAGTGTGGCAGAGGAACAGGTGGCTTGCTAGAATCAATTCTTGTTTTTTTCAGTGCTTTATTGATTAGTATCCCCACTCTGCTCTGCAGGAATCAGCGCTCAGAGAATGCTTTCAACTCTGTCATGGATGAAAATCTTAGGCTGTATGTGGGAGTTCCCCAGTAGATATGTATGTGACTTTTTTACTTTTATGCTTATAACTAATCCACCTAGTGCATCATAAATTGGAGATATAATCTTAGCACTCCTCACCTTACAGGGAAATCCCTGTAAGTCTCAGCTTAAATTCTCCCTCCTTTCTGGATCCCTTGGCACAGGTAGACAGGGCCTCCTTTGCCATCCCACAGCACGTGGGCAGCTGAAGGGCAGGGATGGGGTGTGAAATGGTTTAACTGTGAAGCCCATACTGCGTCAGCCAACACGGGCATTCGTTAGCGACACCAGAACATGTTCCCTTGACTTTGGAGGCTCAGACTCAATTTGGAAACTGCATTTCCCACTAAAAAGACTGAGTTGAAAATAGAAGGAACCAAGAAAGAGACTAAACTCTAAGCTCTAAATCCCTGAATATATAAAAAGCCACAATAAGTGATAAGCAGCAGATGTTTATTAGAGGCATTAGAGGAAGCCAACACAGTTGATAAGGACTATATATAAAATCTGAACTGTGAGCAACTGCAGACACAGAGAATATTCTGGGGTTAGTAAAGAGGGGTCTGATACAAGGAAATAATCACGAGGTACACATAAGGGGTCAGAATGGCAGGTTCCCTCCTAACATTTCTAGGGTCCAGACAAGAGTACAATGGGAAGCTCACATACTAAATATTTTGAAACTATTAATCAGGTTTACAAGTTGATAAATAAAATATGTTATAGCTCCCTACTCTGATAAATAGGAAGGTCAGGTTGAAATCGAGACTTTGCATTGTCCTCAGGCCTATGACCTACTTCCTTTTCTTATTACTCAGGCTCCATCCCGCATAGCAGGAGCCCACCTGTATACACATGGCCAGCTTGCATATCCAAGCTCCAGCCACATCCCCTAACAAGAGTCACCCCTTGACCACACCACTGGCATTGGGGTTGTACACACACCATTAGCAAGGCCCTACCGTGGAGAGGACAGCCCAAGAAAGAAGTTTGTACAGCTTGGAAGTGGGCTCAGGGCAATTAGGAGGGGATTCCAGGGTCCTGGATACTGACAGAGGGACCTAGAAGGAGGCTTGGGCTCCAGATATGCCCCATGAGGTGGATAGGATGGGCTTTTCTAAAGTTCCGAGTCCAAGGCAGGGCCCTTTACCTGGGTCTAAGGCAGCATAGGCACGTAGAAGAGGATCTGTGGATCCCGGTGATGAAAGAACAAGAAGGATGTCTGGGCCAGATAAGAGTAGGGGCAGTTTCCTTATGGCTCCAGCAATTCCTGGTGAAAGGAAAATGGAATTTCATGCAGTAATAGTACTCTAAGCTGTGCTGTTTATAAATTGGTATACACGGTTGCACATTAGTTACCTGTATATGGTTCTAATCCATAGGGTGGGTTCAGTAATTTACACTTAATCTTACTTCCTTGAATCAAAGGGTTGGGCAGATAAACTCCAGTTGACAATGGCAGTACACATGCTGGTACCCAAAGTGGGAAGACCAAGTAATCAGTCTTCTCTTGCAGATTTTAAATGTTTAATCCTATCTGGGCATGCTACAATTACCACAATTCTATCACAGTTACAGTGTAGGAGAGGTGGTGGGAACAATAAGGAGACTAAAAAGAGTGATCTATAATACATACTGTCTCTATGCCATGCTCTTTTTTTTATCCCCTCAATAAACCTGAGAGATGAGGTATCATTATATCCACCCTGTCTCAGAGAGTTGGAATAATGCCACACAGCTCATGTCTCTCGTCCTCTATTATGACATTTAAACATTATTGTATTTTTGTTTGTTTGTTTATTATTTTTTCCTTATGGACTTCTTGTATGTGGGGTCCATGTTTCCACCTGGTGCATTAGAGGTACTCCATAAACATTCTTAAATACACATTAGTTTCTGATGTATTTAATATTAATTATGTCAGTTTTTGAAAGCCCAGAAGGTAATGTGGTATAAAGACCAAAGTGTGAGTTAACAGACTAAGGTGTCCAAGAAGTAGGCATGACCAAGGCTTGGGGCTGTTAACAATGTCATTTCTAGTCTCTGGAGTAGTTTGGCAAGTTAGGCTTGCAAAGGGGTTCAGCCCATGCTGTGTTCCTGAAATGCAACTGAACTCTCTTACAGGATGGGCTGCTTGGCACTGATCTGCATGGGACCACAGTAGAGGAGCACATGATATCCAATTCTGTGCCGAATGGCAAACAAAAATGGGCAGAAGCCAGGAGCCTGAGCAGAAGCAATGTTTTAAGTTGACCCAGGAAGACACAGGCATGGATACAGGGTGTGAACTAACATGTGCCCCTCAGCAAGGGGGATGTCCTTTCTCAGCAAAGGGTAAGATGCAGTGGGCCATGTCCTGGCCCATCTGTAGTGAGAGCAGTTACATCAAATTGCACCATTTTGCCTATAAAGGAAAAGGATGTGTTTGTATTTCTTAGCCGTTGTGGCAGTGGACAACCTGTCCTCCTCGGGAGAGACTTCGATGAAAACTATCTGCCTTTTTACAGGTAATGCTGATAAGTAAACAAGTGGAGATCTGTTGCCCAATAGGCTTCTTACCATTTCCTCACTCCAATTATAATTCCCACTCGCTCTGGCAGGCTGGAGGCACACAGAGTGGCCAAGTAGGAGACAGCAGAGAACGGGCTGCTCCCGAAAGGCTAAATACAGTGCTGGGCATGGTCATTTTCTCCTCCCAAGCTCTCACAGCAGATCTGTCACCTCTTGGGAGCAGTAAGTAGAGGGCAGCAGGACCTGGCACTGCTGGGGAATGGAAAGTTCCCAGCTCCCCCCAGTGGAAATTCCAGCAGTGATCTCTGAGTTATATCTTAACTGAATGACTTGGAAGAAGATTGGAATGCAGTGAGTTAACTAATGGCTTTAAGAAACATGTGTATCTCAGTCTGCCAATTTTTGCTCTGCAAAACAAAATATTTAAGAAGCAATGATCTCTTTCTAATGGGTTGTGTTCCTTATTAATATGATTGTAGGTCTTCTTTTTCATGACATTTCTCCTTCAGCCTCTTACCTCATGAGCTTGACATCATTTTTGCAGCAATTTGGGGCCCACTACCTGCTTCCAAATCTCATGGCATGTGATCAACTGATAGACTAAATAGAAATTACTAACTAAATTCTAAATAAATTTAGAATTTATTCTAAAAAGAATAAAACTATATAGACTCATCACCTAGGTCTTAACCATGAAACTAAATATAGCAGAGGGTACCGAAATAGAACAGAAAGTATCAACCTTGCTTTCCTTTTAAACTCATCACCTATTGCTTTTCACTGAGTGGTAGGGGCCAGCAGGGTCTTCCTGGTTCTCTTGAGATAACGTGCTATCCCTGAAACTCAGCTTGATGGATGAAACACTTTTCATGACATTTATTTTTTGAGAAAGTCCTGGGAGAGTTAAAGGGCCCCGTTCCAGGGCAAGCACCCCAATGCTTTGTTAGCTCAATTGATAGTAACCCTTTCCAGTTATTCAGTATTTTCCCACTCTTTCCCCAGGAGCAACACTGCCCGGAGAAGAAACCAATCATTTAGAAGGTAAGAATTCAAGATAAAATATTATCGTTGACTTGTAAAAAGTTGGAATGCATTTCTGCTTGACTTTCTGTCATCAAAAACAGCATGAAAGAAGTAAATTTTCCTTCCCAGTTGATCCATAAATATGTTTCTGTTTTTCCTCATAGTGACCAAGGGTCTAGAGAAGACAAATTCTCACTGTGGCAATACTTGGGCTAGTGGTTGAGACTGAAGGCATTGTTTCTGTTTTAAACTTGGCTTGGGACATTGGTGTGACTGTAGTTAAGTCATAAGATTCCCAGCTTTTATCTTCTTCAGATGTTCAGAAATTTTACACCTCATGCAAATATGTACCCGGGAGGGAAGTTGCTCTCTAGTAAATGTTCCTTTACAGTATTGGATTTGGCTTTGGCTCCCGTGGAGCTGTTTCTACCATCTTTACAAACAGACCAAAGCTCTTTAAGCCTGTGCTGCAGGCTTTTATTCATGATTGTGATGCCTGCCTGCGTCTCCCAAGCAAGCACACCTCTCAGCCTTTCGCTGAGATCCACGGACGATACTCTGTGTTCGTTCCTTCACAGGATCACCAGCTGGTGATGTGCTTGGGGTCCAGTTATGGGCCTTGTGTGCTGAAAACAGGCTTGAACTGAAAACCGTCTCCTTGGTTAGGCAGCAGGTTTTAAGAGGAATATGAGTCAGGCATTCTTCTTTATTTGCTTTACATCATGAGGGATTTCTAACTCAGAAGAGCAGGACGCAAATAGGTCAGTTTACGGATGCAAGATTTTCTCATAGGATGATTTCAGAAGGAGCAGCCGGGTTTGCATGAGCGCTAAAGCCTTCCTTTCGCAGTGGCAGCTGTTGTTTTCCTTCCTGCCCCTCATTCCTTCTCCTCTGTAGGTGTATGCCCCCATACCTCCCGTTTCCTAGGGGGAACTTCCTCTCCAGGAGGAAAAGTGATGAAGCAGTATTATCTCCGTTCATCCCTGCTCTGTAACTTTGGGCAAGACACTCAACCTGTCCAAGCGTCGGCTTTCTTACTTGTAATGTGAGTAATAATGCAGTTCACGGTGTGATGATGAGGGTCCCATTAACTTAATGCATAAACGGTAGCTCATATGTTAATAAGATTTAGTGTGATAAGCCAGTTTACTAACCTGCTGTTTAGCTGGTATTTGCCTGGGACAGGTGTCAGGAAAGGCCTGAGGAAGCAGGCTGTGTGGTTTCAGGGGTCAGCCTCATTGGCTGAGGGAGGTAGGCGTAGCTCAGGCCTGGGAAACCCGTCGCCTTTCCTGTTGGCGTCTGTGGGGAGTTGCCCTTGGCGGGTCCCTGAACTGGAGCCCATGCCTCCAGGGGCCTTGGTCCTTCAGTGGCTGCCCCTCAGGGTGCTGTCCTCCTTCACTTTTCAATGCCACCCCACGAGCAATGTTTCTTTCTCTTTCTGCAGCAAGGGAACATCATCCTCCCTTGTGGCTCCACTGCTGTCCTGCAACTTTTTAAAAAACTCAACTGGGATTTTGACTGTTTAATCTGTTCTTCGGCTGCTCAGGAAAAGGTCGGTCCCTTTTCCTTTCTCCATCTTGCACAGGGCTAGCACAGCTGGCTCCTTTCTTCTCCTTTGCTCTATGTCGTGTCAGCAGTTCTCAAAGTGTGGTCCCAGGACCAGCAGCCTCAGCATCACTTGGGAATTTGTTAAATATGCAAATCCTTGGGCCCCTCCCCACACTCTGTGGATCAGAAACTCTTGGGTGGGGCCCATCAGTCTGGGATTGAACAGGCGCTCCAGGTGATTCCAATGCTCATTTAGTGTGAGAGAACTACTGTTCTACATCTTTAGGTTCAGACTTTGTCTGTAACACACTTCTCAGGGAAGCCCCCAGAGCGACAGATACAAAGTCAGGGACTGTTGGGTCTGCCAAAAGCACCCATTGTTCCGCTCACTAGGCTGAGGTGTAGAATCCCATCTGGTAGGGATTCCCATTGGGCCACCATCTAAACTGGCCGGGACTCTACTTATTTCTGTCCTAACTGGCTTCTTGTCTTCCCTCTGCGTCCTCCCCACCTACATTCCCCCAAATCCCCCCTCTTGGTAACTTCGTCATCTCAAAATGAACCCAGCGATGCTACAAATGGGCTGCAAGGAACTTGCTGGACTTTCCTGATCAAATCTGTCCAGATTTTCTCTACATTGGAACAGATAACCCCAAACATTTTTCCTCCAGTTTTATTGAGATATATCTGGCATACAGCACTGTGTAAGTTGAAGGTATACAGCATAATGACCTGACAGACATATATTGCTGAGTGGTTACCATAGTAAGTTTAGTTAACATCCATTACCTCATATAGTTACAAAATACTTTTTCCATGTGATGAGAGCTTTTGGAATCTAAGACTAGCAACTTTCAAATATACCCTACAGCAGTGCTAACTATAGTCATCATGTTGTACATTCTATCCCCAGTACTTATTTATCTTGTAACTGGAAGTTTGTACCACAACTTCCCCAGTCTTTAACATGATATCCCAATTGCTCCAGTTATGGGTACCACCTGAAGCTTTTTTTTTTTTTTTGCGGTACGCGGGCCTCTCACTGCTGTGCCCTCTCCCGCTGCAGAGCACAGGCTCCGGACGCGCAGGCTCAGCGGCTGTGGCTCATGGGCCCAGCCGCTCCGCGGCATGTGGGATCTTCCCGGACCGGGGCACGAACCCGTGTGCCCTGCACCGGCAGGCGGACTCTCAACCACTGCGCCACCAGGGAAGCCCCACCTGAAGCTTTAAGAGGTTCTTATCGGTATTTTCCTGAGTGCTGAGTCCTTCACTCCTCATTGCTCTGGTCAGCATTGGAAATGTGGCTTCTCTTTCTCTGTTAGAAGTCTTCGGGTCCCAGGGAGCCCTCTTTTCTAGTCCCATCTCTAAGAAGAGTGGGACCTGGGAACATCTTCCTCTGGCCTTCTTATCTGTCTAGCCTGGCCTCCAAGATCTCATTCTCCTTTTTGCATGTGCCCAAGATGTCAGCCTCCCTCAAAGAAAACAGCACTTTTTCCCCACCCCCTGGCTTGCCTGCCTTCTCTCAGTTTCTTCCCTTCTTTCAGGGCACTGGCCCTGGTAGGAAGTCTGACACGTTTTCTTTCTTTTCTTTTTTTTTTTTTTTGGCTACGTTGGGTCTTCATTGCTATGCGCGGGCTTTCTCTAGTTGCAGCGAGCAGGGGCTACTCTTTATTGTGGTGCACGGGCTTCTCATTGTGGTGGCTTTTCCTGTTGTGGAGCACAGGCTCTAGGCACGTGGGCTTCAGTAGTTGTGGTTCGCAGCCTCTAGAGCACAGGCTCAGTAGTTGTGGCGCATGGGCTGAGTTGCTTCGCGGCATGTGGGATCTTCCCAGACCAGGGCTTGAACCCGTGTTCCCTGCACTGGTAGGCAGATTCTTAACCACTGTGCCACCAGGGAAGCCCTGACACATGTTTTTTATCCCAACTTTTAATTTTAGAAAATTTAAGACCCACGGAAAAGTGGATAGAATAGTACAACAAAAGTTTTTATACCTCTCCACTGGACTCACCAGTGGCTGACATTTTGCCACACTTACTTTATCCTTTCTCTCTCTCTCTACACACACACACACACACACACACACACACACACTTTTTTCCCTGAACCATTTGAGTGTGAGATACAGACACCATGACAGTTTACCCCTAAATATTTCAGCTTGTATTTTCTAAAACAAGGACATTCTCTTACATAACCACAATATCATTATTATATACTATGTAATATATGTAATTATATAGTGCATATATTTTAACTAATATATATATAGTCCCTAGTCAAATTACTCCAAGTATCCTCATAGTTGTATGTCATTGTGTCTCTTTTGTCTCTTTTAGTCTGGAACAATCCCTGTGACTTATTTTTAAATTTTTTTAACTTTTCCATATGGTGGCATTTTTGAAGAGTGCAGGCCAGTTGTTTTGTACTGTCTCAGAACTGGGATCGGTCTGATTGTTTCCTCATGATTAGATCCAAGTTAAAGGTTTTGGGTCAGAATATTATATAAGTAATATTGTGTTCTTTTCACACCCAAACATTGGTGCAATCTGGTGAAATTCAGGTTACACGCAAATAGGAATGTATATTATGATCCCAGAACTGTAGAGCAGAAAAGAACCTCACAGCCTCATGCAACTACCTCACGTTTCACATGAATACACTGAGGCACAAAGAAGTCACAGGCCCATCGCTGGACTCAGCTGGCCGTTAGCTGTGGCTGGTACATCACGTGCTAAACTCTCCTAAAATGTTAGTGTTCACTTTCTTCAACTTTTCAGGACCCCAGTGAGTGTGAGATGAATCCTGGAGATGTGGGGCAGTTGACATTTATACATACACAAGAGAGTGTTATCTCGAAGTGTTTTTCTTTTCCCTGCTTTGAAGTCCGGCAAATTCCCCTAGTGCCCTCTCTGAGATACTCAAGAAGCAACGAATGCCTGTTTTCAACAGGGAAGACAAGTTTTATGTAAAGAGTGGCCTTCTACAAAGCTTCAGAAACGCTTCTAGGTTAAGAGAAGCAGCAGCCCAGCGCTTTTGAGCTATTTGTATCGATTTAAAAGGCAGGTCTCTCCATTGACCTGTTTTCAGTGCTATAATCCCATTACCTTGGCACGATCCTCTGGAGTTTTGCTTTGTTTGGGAATTTTTAATTCCTTTATTTGTAACAGATCAAAAACTATCTGGCATACTTGATGCATTTGCATGCGGGATCTTGCTGCCTTTCTGAATGCACATGTCCGCACATTTCCCAAATAACCACTCCCAGTCTGCCCATCCCTCCCCATTGTATGTGGCAACCCTATTCGCAAGCCTTTCAACTCCTCTCCCTAGGAGATTAACTAATAACTCTGTTAATGGATAAAAAAACCAGGACTTTGTGCGAGACTTACCGGCTGCTTTACGCTGTTGCGTGGGGCATCTCTAACAGACCCTCCAGTTTGGGTTTCGGCAGAGGTGTTTGGTGCACTGGCATGCCAAATAGTTTTGAGTGTTGGGCTGTATCCCATAACCACACCTCCAGCACTGTTCTTCCATGTGGGACAATGGAACAGTCCCCAGGCTGAGAAGTGTGATGGGTAGTTTGAAGGTTCAGAACAGGGTTTGGCAAACCATGGCCTGTGGACCAAATCTGGCTGTTTCCTTTTTTATCCAGATACCCCAGATCTACTCTAACAATGGCTTTTAAATGGTTGGAAAAAAAAAATCAAAAGAAGAATAAATTTCTTGACATGTAAAAATTATGTGAAATTCAAATTTTATTGTCTATAAAGTATTAGAAACACCCATGATTCTTCATTTATGTATTGCTTATAGCTGCTTTTGTATTATAAAGGCAGAGTTGAGTAGTTGTGAGAGAGATCATAGGCCCACAGAGCCTAGAATAGAGACCATTCATTCATTCATCAAATAACCACTAGGCACTTTTCGTGTGCCAAGGTCTCTGCTAAGCATTGACGGTTGAAAGATGTGAAGAAACATCTCTTCCCTTGGGGAGCTCAATCCTTCAGGTAAAACAAGGTAAACAGAAAAATTACACAGTGATAGAGCTGCTATAGTAGAGATGTATGAAAAATACCACAGGAACACAGAGTAGGCAGCCTTTCTTGGGGGGTGAGGGAATGGGCAAGTAGCTGACATTCTAGCTGCTGGGGTAGAGGTGGGCTGCTCAATATTCCCACCACCTCACATAACCACTACCGTAAACTTTGTGGTATTTCTTACCAATCTCTCTTCTTACGCATGTTTTGTATGGTTGCGTTTATAGCACAAATATCTTGTATTCTACTAACTTGTCACCTGTTATGAGTGGGAAGCAGTACAGGGTTGGCATTAAGCACCAGTGTTGGTATTAAACTGCATGGAAAGTCACTTCACCTCTCTAAGCCTCAATGTCCTCATTTGTAAAATGAAGATACAATGAAAGCCTATCTGAGAGGGTTGCTGGGAGGGTTAGTGAGACAAAGCATTGAGTACACTTAACACAGGACCTGGTGGGTGACAGGTGCTCAGTGATGTCAGCTGGGACAGCCCTCCTTTTCAACTGTGTCCCATGGCCTGATGCTTCTCCTCCATGAAGGAATCTGCCAGAGAGATGGGAAGTGGGTGGAAGTGAAAGACCAGGGATGGAGGTTAACTTGGTATCCAACAAATTCAATGGATTTTACAGATTTAGTTATGCATATTTTACTTTATTACCAAAAGATTTGAGTCGGGTTACATATATAAAAACCAAACAATGGGACCAGGATTAAGGAGAGTTGACAGAGATGTTGTATCCCTGTTGTATTCCTGGCAGCAGCTCGCAGCTTTTGATGCTCGGTGAATGTTTTTTACTGAAAACATGGTGTGGTGTTTCAGGTAATGGAAGGAGTTTGGCACAAAAAGAGCATGGGAGAAAAATGCTAAAATATTGGGTTTGAGCCCTGTTGTTGCTAAATGTGTGCTTTCTTGAAGGTTCTCCAGTGCCTAATCTGTAGGCAGTGATAAGCCAAAGGATTTGGACACATTTTATTTTAGCAAGAGATTTAAAAAGCATTATGTAGAACAGAAGGGGAAAATCCTGGAATTATGGAGAACCAGGTAGAAAGTTACAGGAATAGCCCAAGTGAGGAATAATGAAGTATAGAAATAGAAAGTGGAAGTAGAGATAGAGAAGATGGATTTGGAAGCAATTCCTGCAGTGGCTGGGCTGGTATGTTGAGCCAGGAAGAAGCTTCCAGACTGAGAAGCTGATGACACAAGAAGGAATTGGTTTTGTGGGCAAAGTGTTACAGTCAATTTGGTTGAGTTTGGATTGCTGTGGGATGTGGATCGAGCTGCACTCGTGGACCTGGGACTTGGGAAAGGTTGTCACTGGAGATGTTGAGAGTCATCAGCACATGGGCGGGAGCAGAAACTACAGGAGTGACCTGGGAGAGGATGGAGTGAGAACGGACGAGGTACAGGACAGAACCTGTGAATGTCCACATTTAGGGGGACATGAAGGGATGGGAACTAATGAAGAAAGAATAGAGGAAAGAGAGAGTATCAGTCAGATAAAGGAGGGGAGCCCAGAACTGAGGAGGCTCAAAAAGCCATGGGAGGAAGATTTCCAGAGGAAAGAGGGCCACCAGGACCCACAGCAGGAGGGGAGTTAAACCGGATAAGGTCGGAGAAGAAAACTTTGCGTTGTCAACTCATCAGGAACTGTCATGGATGGTCATTTCACCAGAATATTAAGGGCAGGATTCAGTTGATGGTGCTGCAGTGACTGAACAGGTAAGAAGGAAGCAAAACTGTCATCCACCTTCCTCGACTGCAGCGCTGACACATACAGTAATCCCCCTTATACATGGGGCATGTGTTCCAAGACCCCCAGTGGATGCCTAAAACTGCAGATAGTACCGAACCCTAAATATTCTGTAGGGGAGCAAAATTTGCCACCCCCAAATGTGTCTTTGGCATGCAAATTATTTCGAGTTGAAAACAGTCAAGGCTCAAAAGACTCAGGAAGAAACTTTGACCTGTTCCCTTAGCTGTCTAAAGAATTCAGATAGAGGACCTATTAAGGGAATAGAGCAACCACCGTAGATAACTACAGTATGAACTAGGTGGGGTAGGCAAGAAGGAACCTAGCAAAGTCTATTTGTTAAAATTCCTCTCTGTGTCCCGTTGTCTCTGCCTGGCCCAGCAAACGTTGTCAATTGCCTTCCTCTACTTTGAAGTTCCAAACCCTGCATCGACATCCTCTTTGGTCTTTAGCTAAGGATGGTATTTAAAGT
Source organism: Globicephala melas (assembly GCF_963455315.2). Lineage (NCBI taxonomy): Eukaryota > Metazoa > Chordata > Mammalia > Artiodactyla > Delphinidae > Globicephala > Globicephala melas. Next base: position 42,667,768 of record NC_083320.1, on the reverse strand, counting down.
GGAGTTTCAGCCATATTAGCGAGTTACTCTGTTTTTCTGGGTCTCTCCCATGTCTACATATTATTAAACTTTGATTTTCTCCTGTTAATCTGTCTCATGTCAATTTAATTCTTAAACCAGCCGGAAGAACCTAGAAGGGCAGAGGAAAATTTCTTCCTCCCCGACAATACTGTTATATATACATACCTGTGATAAAGTTTAGTTTATAAGTTAGGCACAGTAAGATCTTAACAATAACTAATAAAATAGAACGATTCTAACACTATATTTTAATAAAAATTATATGAATGTGGTCTCTCTTTCAAAATATCTTATTGTACAAATTTAATGCCTTTTCCATCTTAACTAAGCACTTATCCCTCACTGTGGCAGTAACTCTTGCAGTTTGAGGTACAACAGCAAAAGTAGCATGAATTTCTGTTTTCTTCTTCACAATTTCACGGATAGGAGATTTGTTCTTACTGTAAATCTTAGCACCCTCAGCATAGGATTTTTTTTCTTTCCCTTTTAAGTCCAGAACTCTCACCTGTTCACTTAAGGGAAGCACTTTACAGCTTCTCTTTGGCATATCCAAGTTGCCAGCATCACTACTTTTGCACCTTGTGGACATTATTATATAAAGTAAGGGTTACCTGAACACAAGCATGGAGGTATTGTGACAGTTGATCTGACAGCCAAGATGGCTACTAAGTGACTAACAGGATATGATGGACAAAGGGATGATTCACGACCCAGGCAGGACAGAGCTGGACAGCAAGAGATTTCATCATGTTACTTGGAATGGCGCACAATTAAAAAACTTATGAATTGTTTATTTCTGGAATCTTCTATTTAATATTTTCAGACAGAGGGTGACCTTGGATAACTGAAAACCTCCAAAAGTGAAACCACCCATGAGGGGGGTCCATTAAAAAGTCAGATTTAAATATCAAGGTTCACAAATTAGAAAGAGCCTTCACCATAGCGCCTTCTTTTACATCCTTGCTGGTCTGCTTATGCAGGGCTCCAGTTTGCAGTAAATTCCCCGAAGAGAAAAGCTTACTACTATCCTATAATGAAAAACCTAGGCCAAGCTACTTCCAACATAAACCCTATTAATGTATCACATTCCCAACCAGTAGAGGTTATACCATCCACATAAAATAAAGAGAAAACAAATGCTGTGGCTGTTCATGTGTCATTTAGAGTCCCATGTCTTTCTGGCCGTACATAAAGCACCACAAACTAGATACATTCATACTAGGATATCCCAGAGGAATGTTTTTTATTAGTCGGAACAGCAAGAAATAAAGACTAAGATAAATTTAATATTTAGCTCTAAATCTTTAGTTTCCCTCATTAGTCCACCTTGCCCGCAGCCATATTGCTGTAAAGTAAACAGCTGAAGCTGGTGTGTTGCCAAAATGCACAGCCAGAGAAATGTTAACAGTTCTCTCCTGTTCTTACACCCGATCAAGTTAAAAACGAAAAAGCTATCTGTTTGCCATCCAGACAGGTCATTAGAAAACTCTCAGCTTATTTTTGAAGTTGGAAATAGAAAAGTGGCTCTGTCTTCAGCTCTAAGGTGGTCTTTATCGAAAGGGGCTGATGGAGCTAAATAGGGAAACCGCTTTGGGTGGGGCCTCATCACTGAAGAGTTTCAGAGAAGATTCCTCCAATCAGAATGTTGCCAAATGATCACTGCCCAAAGGAGTCAAGAAAATGCCGCTGCCTAGTGGAAGTCAATGCAGATACACTAACACTGTTGTGTGGAATGTCTCAGAAAAGATCCTGGAGGCTAGATTTCTCTGATAGGGGAGCGCCGTGCCAGACCAGAGGGAACGCTCCTTCAGGTGCTTGACCAGGCCGAATTTGGTTTGGGGTGGAAATGGGGGTTTGGTCTTCTCTCCCCATTTATCTCATTAGATCGATCTTATTGATCAAGGATAGACAGTTAGCTGCCCTAATGTCTTCCTACCATACTAGTGACAGAAAACAGAGTTCTGGTTGAACAAATATTTATCAAAGAGTACAAACTGTTGATCACTAAAGAAGAATAGAGGAAGACAACATGTTAGCTCTACTTCGGCTTTCTCGCGGCTACCAGAATAGTGGTGCCAGAGACACACATTCTTTGATCCATCAGCCTCAGCAGCCTGGAATTTTCAGTCATCATATTCTTAAACTAGGTGCTCTTAAACCAAGTTTTCCCAAATGTGACTGCACATTTGAATCACCTGGAGAGCTCTAAAAGCTCCCAGTACGCCGGCCACACCCCAGACCGATTACATTATTATCTGTAGGGGTGTGACCCCGGCATCAGTAGTTTTTAATGCTTCCCAAGTGATTCCAATAAGCAACCAAGTTTGAGAATCACTGCATTAAATCTCAGTCCTGACCGCACAGTAGATTCACCTGGGAACCAGCCCAGGCCAAGCTAATCAGAATTTTTTTTAAAAGTTCCCCAGGTGATTTTTAACATGCAACCGGGGCTGAGAACTTCTACTTTTAAGCAGTGACTCTCAGAGTGAGGTTACAGAGCCTGCGTTAGGATCAGCTACGTTCCTCATTAAACATGTCATTCCCAGGCCCACCCCAGACCTACCGAATCAGACATGGGGCTGCACCTACTGTACAGGCTCCCCAGGTGATTCATATCCTCAGTAATGTTGGAGGCCCACCCCCTCAAACCTCTTCTCACCTGGCCTGACAATCCCTCAACTTGTAGGAAGAGAGCTTTATTCTTTTTGCCCGAGGAAGACGGTTAAAGTTCCTGTTGAAGTGCAAACACCGTGACATAATCTCCAAGATACATTAGGTGAAAGGAGCAAGATGCAGAATAGCCTGTATAGCATTTGCCTTTTAAAAATAAGTAATATTTGTATGAGTATATATATGGGGGGAAAATCTCTGGAAGAGTACAGGTCAAGAGGTGCTTCTGTAGAATGGAAGAGGGTGGTTTGGCGGAGGGGAGGACCTTGTGTAATTTGGACCGTGTACATATATAACTCCTCTCTTCAAAAACAGTGTAACTAAAAATGTGAACATTCTAGGGGGAGAAGTCTCCTTAAACCTTGTTAGTCACTTATGCCCCAGAGTGAATTATTTTATCAGAATTTTTTTTTCTGAACAGATTTTGATATGAGGAAGAACGATAGGGTATATGGCATAAGGACAAGGGAAACCAAAGAAGGTATGGGGAATAGGGAAGAATCTCAGATTCTCAAAGTCAGTCTTTGCCCACTTTACATATTTGCCCATGGTCAGTCTTGACCTTAATTTCTAATCCAAATGATGGAAACAAACTAGTAAGTATCTCCCTCTTCAAACACTGTGTTTGGAAAATAAACAGGGGCTTTTTGTCTTCACCAAGCTCTAACAGAGTAGGGGTGAGGGGCGGGGAGGCCCTTGGCCACTTGGACCTTAGCAAACAAGCTTCTACGAAATGCTGCCTCAAATTCCCCTTGTTGCCACCAGGTGGCAGCAGCAATCCACTTCTGGTCTAGCCCAGGCGATGCTTAACTAGCGTGGTTCTACTTGTTTAATCAGCGTCTGGTCAGAGAACTGTAGAAACTGAGACGCGAAAGAACATTTCTTAAAAGTTCTCCTAATGACCACATGTGCTGAAACGGAGGGAAAAAAGAAGAACAATGTATTAAGAACACTTAATATTCAACACAACAAATTTCATCTGTGAAGGGAAGGGAGCTAAATCATAACATTTCCAGACACCTACTACGTGCCAAGCACTTTACTAAATGCCTTGGATGTTATTTCATTTGATCATCAATACAGACTTGTGAGCTGGATACCAATGCCTCTATTTTACAGATGGGGAAGCTAAAGTGGGGATAGATTAAGTAACTTGCCTGAAGTTTCAGAGAAGTAAGACAGAGGCAAGGTGTGAACCCAGTTTGATCACATAAATCCATGATTCTTCCATTACTGTATGTCAGACCATCTTCTGTTATTGGGAGTACCAGGCACTGGCCAAAATGGCCTTGGAGGATGGCTTGGAGTTGGACCACAGTATGCTTGGGGAGGGGTGGATTTACCAGCCAAACAGCAGGATTCTGATAGTGAGAGAATATGATTGTTGTTTGTGTACCCTCTGTTTTATGTCCCAGTACTTGCCCTTGACACAGGAAGTCAGAGATCAACAGTGCTTTCTAAATTTGAGCTGTCTGTATAATCAGGAGGAACCTCTTGGAATCAGAAGAGTCCTGACCTAGAGAGAGAACTATGTTCTAAAGAGGGGATAGAATGCTTTTTTCCCTAGAACAATATGAACCTGAAGTGAATGACAGATTTCATGCATGTCAAGTGGGAATGTTTATTAGTGGGAGGTTCCTCTGTACTTCTTGCCTTTGTAACTAAATAGTATACTTAAATCTCTACTTCGTATCTCTTGACTTATTAGGTAAGACGAAGAAATTATCTCCCTATATGTTCCTATATCTCTCCTTCCTATAAATTTCCCAATTTTGGCTGGTTAAACCCTTATTTTTATGTCCTCAAGGTTAGTAATTTACATTCCGTCCTACAACTGTAACAAAAAGTAACTGTGGTATAATTACATAGAGTATTTACCACAGGACTGAGCAGTGTATGGTCAGTAGGGAATTCTCTATGACTAACCTTGTCTTGAAAGGGGAATTCTCCCATCATCAAGGTCACATGAATTCTCTTCTCTAATGTGTTCAAAATAATACCATGTCTGGTTTAATTGCATCTGGACCACAACTTTCATGTAAATACTTTGTTTTTTTACAGGTTCTATTTGCCATTTCTTATTTTATTCTTAGAAGGAAATAGGCTTCGTTTGTCATGTCACTAGAATATGGCCCCTTGACCACACCATCAGTTGGATGGAGCAGTGTAGTCCCTTTATGGGTTTGTTCCACATCTGTCACTGTGAGCTTTCTTTGTTGTGTACTGCTTGGCTGGTTTCCCTGTTTGTTAGATCTCAGGTTTCCTCCTTAATTGGATTTGCTTTTGTGTTTTGCTAAAATACATCCTTAATAATTATTTCAGAAATAGTGTATGAGGAATCTATTTTCCAAGGGTTTGCATATCTGGGATGTCTTCTTGTCACTCTTTTTTTTTTTTTTTTAATATCTTATAACTTCTAGGAGAAAGCTCTTTTTTTTTTTCCTGAGCTTTTAAATAAATAAATTTATTTATTTATTTTTGGCTGTGTTGGGTCTTCGTTTCTGTGCGAGGGCTTCCTCCAGTTGCGGCGAGCGGGGGCCACTCTTCATTGCGGTGCGCGGGCCTCTCACTGTCACAGCCTCTCTCGTTGAAGAGCACAGACTCCAGACGCGCAGGCTCAGTAGTTGTGGCTCACGGGCCTAGTTGCTCCGCGGCATGTGGGATCTTCCCAGACCAGGGCTCAAACCTGTGTCCCCTGCATTAGCAGGCAGATTCTCAACCACTGCGCCACCAGGGAAGCCCTTGTCACTCTTTCTTGATTAAAATTTCATAAGAAAAATGTTCTTTGATTTCCCTCTTAACAGTTTTTAGTATTCTGGAATGAATGTTAGTTGTGTCTTATAATTTCTACTGGAATTATTTCAGTACTATCTTAATATTATTTTAACAAAGGAGATTATACGAGTAAATTTTGGTCTTTAATGAGTCTTTGGGGCTGCATCCAGTAAGAAGCAGCCACCTCCCATTTCTTTTACACCTCTGTAACACGAACTAGGCTTTTTTTTTTTTTCTCATATGTTCTATTTTGTTACCCTGAAGGCTTCTGGAGGGGTTTCAAAAGCAATATTTCTATCATCATTTTGTGAGTCCCATTTTCACAACTCACTTAGAAGCAAAATATTTTATGAGAAGCTATGTTGGGTCCAGAACAAGTGAAACACTGACTGTCAGGCAAGATTTAGAAAATAGAAGCTTCCCATAAATTTAAGGCTAGAAATCCCATCTGCATAAAGAAAGACCCCTTAGCCCACCAAGAAAATGCCTATGGGCTTCTGAAAACTCCCTTCCTCTACAAAAGAGAGAAAATCATTAAAAGTTTTGATTTATGCCCCAATCTGTTGCTGTTTATAGCATAGAAATCTGTAATTCTCCTGCCAATGGAACTAAAGTTGCTCTTAAATGGTTACAGTAAAAAAATGCCCAAACCAAAATATTTGTCGCATTTTTCTTTCTAGTGACCTCAGTAATACCTGAGTGGATATATTTCTTGGACATTACTTTGTGTTTAAACAATTACTTTGGGATTATCTAAAATTCACTTGACCATGAGTTTTTGACATTATTAAAATGGCTAGCTAATTACTCATAGACTGCATATCGTAGGCAGGTTTTGAGTAATTCCCTTGAAAACAAATATTCAAAAAGAGTTTTTATGTCCATTTAGGTCTCTTTCTTGAGCTGAAATAAGCAAGGCCAGCTGTGCTTCAGCCTAGAATCATAAAAGTGAAAGAATGTAAACTGATACAGCCACTATGGAGAACAGTATGGAGATTCCTTAAAACACTAAAAATAGAACTACCATACGACCCAACAATCCCACTACTGGGCATATACCCTGAGAAAACCATAATTCAGAAAGAGTCATGTACCACAATGTTCATTGCAGCTCTATTTACGATAGCCAGGACACAGAAGCAACCTAAGTGTCCATCGACAGATGAATGGATAAAGAAGATGTGGCACATATATACAATGGAATATTACTCAGCCATAAAAAGAAACGAAATTGAGTTATTTGTAGTGAGGTGGATGGACCTAGAGTCTGTCATACAGAGTGAAGTAAGTCAGAAAGAGAAAGACAAATCCCATATGCTAACACATATATATGGAATCGGAAAAAAAAAAAGGTTCTGAAGAACCTAGGGGCAGGAGAAGAATAAAGACACAGACGTAGAGAATGGACTTGAGGACACAGGGAGGGGGAAGGGTAAACTGGGACGAAGTGAGAGAGTGGCATTGACATATATACACTACCAAATGTAAAATAGCTAGCTAGTGGGAAGCAGCTGCACGGCACAGGGAGATCAGCTCAGTGCTTTGTGACTACCTAGAGGGGTGGGATAGGGAGGGTGGGAGGGAGACACAAGAGGGAGGGGACATGGGGATATATGTATGCATATAGCTGATTCACTTTGTTATAAAGCAGAAACTAACACACCATTGTAAAGCACTTATACTCCAATAAAGATGTTAAAAAATAAATAAAAGTGAAAGATAATGGCTTATCTCAAATGAAGATCCAGCTACAATTGCAGGCCTGACCTGGCCACTCAGCCATGCACGGGTGGAGTTCTCTGTTTGAGACTGTAATGGTCAGCCCTGCTGAACATTGTTGCATCCTAGATGCAAAACAAAAGGGCTGTTAGAAGAAAAGTTACTTTTCTTGAATGTAAATATATCTTTCTCGAGGTTGGAAAATTGGGAATGATCTCAAGATGTCCATCTGACAAAATTTAGCCTGCGAAAGAGCCGCACCAGGCCAACAGGGCCTTCAAGTGCATCAGGCACTATTTCTTCCTTGACGTAAAGCACTACTAACTCCTGTTTACCCACAATTTAACCAACCAGAAAGTTAAGGTAATCCCTTCTCCCCAAACTCTGTCTTTAAGAGAAAGTGATAATTAAGGTTGTGTGGTTTTAGGGATACATCAACACAATAGGATCACCTTGACTTAAGCCCGTTCTTCCGATGATGTCAGTTTTGTGTGACATTCCTGGTGGTGCCCCTAAAGCAATGCAGAAACTTGGGGGTACTTATGCCTCCTCAGAGATTAAATTGCACGGTGTCAGCTTCCTAGTTGTATTGCACTGCTTTCCTGATTCTAACCGACTCTAATCATTCTGAATAAATTTAAAGCCAGAGACAGATATAGTGAGCCCCTATATACGTTTAAAATAATCTTTAAGAGTGTAAAAACTTTCCCTGTTAAAACATGGTTCCTCCCACCTTCCCTACACAACTTACCTGTAGAAAATAGATAGATAAACAGATAAATGCATGAATCAATTGATCTGGCTGTGCATATTGATAAGATATAATGCAAGGAAAAGGTTGATTCAAGAAACCACTGAGATCTTTTTTTTCTTAGTCATCACTACTTTGTGTTTCTAAACTTCTTATGAAAATAACTCAATTTCTAGCAGCAGCTTGTGCTGGTAGAGGCAAGCCCAGATATACGCAGGAACTGCTGAGCCCGTGTTATGATTTGAGGGGTGTGGGAATTAAGTGAAATTTGAAGTGCCTCGCCTATCACTGATACACAGAAGGCATTCCACAAGTATCAATTTCTTCAAAGTCTAGCGTTAGAATCAATCTTTGGATTCTTGTTTTTTTCAGTCCTCTTTAGATATACTCAGCTCATTCTTTCATTCACATCTAGATTCTTTCACCCAGTATTCATTCATGGTTCCCTGTGTGTCAAGGCCTGTGTTGGGCATGGGGATACAGTGGTGAATAATAAATCCCTGAACTCACAGAGCAACAAGTCTAGTGTCAGTGATACAGCAGAGACTTTTCCTCCGTTAAGAGGAAAAGGGCTTCCCTGGTGGCGCAGTGGTTGGGAGTCTGCCTGCCGATGCAGGGGATGTGGGTTCGTGCCCCAGTCCGGGGGGATCCTGCGTGTCGTGGGGCGGCTGGGCCCGTGGGCTGTGGCCGCTGGGCCTGTGCGTCTGGAGCCTGTGCTCCGCGACGGGAGAGGCCACAGCGGTGAGAGGCCCGCGTACTGCAAAAAAAAAAAAAAAGAGGAATGAAGTCAGGAACCTGTATGAGAGAGGGGGAGAGGGTCAGGAAAATGTCCCAGATAAATAAAAGCAATTTTCAAGTCCCTCAAGCTACATCTCATTGTGGTCCAGAGATGGCCTTGATGCTACCCTTGACTCTGCACCCAAAAACCAAGGTGAGAATGACATCCCTTCCTTAGCTCCGGCTCAAATCCAAGGGTAGTGATGCCAGCGGAATTGCTGCTTTAAAACAAAGAAAAAGAACAAAACAATAACCATAATGAAATAAAAGCCTTAAAGCTAAAGAAAAATAAAATGTCATGATTTGTGCATTGTTTCTACAAAACTGATTTGTTCTGTGGTGGAAGATAGAGTCTGTCCTTGATTTCTACAAAACATGCAGTAATCGGTTATGTACTCCAGGGAAAAACTATTCTTAAGGGAGCAGGAACATGATGGATTCACTTCCTTGGTGAGGTTTATAATATGTGGCAGTTTTAGCACAAGCAGGTACTTGGTCTATAAACCGGGAGAGCACGGCATTAGTGGTGGCTTGTTTCGAAATGAAGAAGAATGCAGCTCTTCCTCTCACTCTGCTTGTGAGTCCTTCTGGGGATAAACAGGAAGATTAAGTGTTTTCCTGATGTTGTGTTTGCCTGTCACGGTAATGTGCACACGCCCCATTGCCAGCACCTTTACACAGCCCCACAGACCTGCTATTTTCGTCGGCAGGAGCTGTTCATCGCAGACCCAGGTCTCATTCTGTGTTGAATGGAGTCAGGGTTATTTCCGCTTCTTGTTCCAATGCTCCCTCTCAATTAGATGCTCTACGATTAGCTGCTTCGCAATTAGACACCGGATCCCTTAGTCCGTGAGCATCCAGTTTCTTGGTCCCCGGAGGCCATTTCATGTCCTCACTCCTCAAAGCCTGCTGTTCTGCTTGTTGCCATTTAAATGGTGCTAAAGAGAGCAGCCCTGGCAGCCAGCTGGCTTCCCGGAGGCCTCTGGTGCTGCTGAGCCACCAGAGACCCAAGTCTGGTCCTCAGATGGGTGTGTGGGAACACGAGCTGTCAACTCCAAAAGGGATTTCATTTTACAGGCCTGATTCATGTTAGCTCATGTCATAAGAGACTGGCTGATAAGCTAAAATGCCAATTTCTGTATTTACCATTAGAAATGTACTTGCCAAGCAATAAATCTGCGTCAGCCACTCAGTTCGTTATTTGCACACAATTAAAGTCTGTTTGGGAAACCAAATTACGGATCACAAGGTTTCTTGGTGAGGGGAAAATGGCCTCTCATACACTGCTCATTGGAGTGTAAATGGAGACAAGTTTTCTGGAAGGCAATGTTTTATTATGTGCAACTTTTACATTGAACAAGCATGATGAGTTCTTTATTTGCGTCTCCTCTCACCCCTTGAAAATTTATTCAGTGGTGGAATCTTGCCCCTGTCACTGTCTAAAAACTTGGCCGACCCCCTGACTTTTCCACTTACTCATATGGAATAGATTGGCCTATGATCAAAGTCACAAACACTGGCTCAATTCAGGAATGAAAACTATACAGTATGAGCTGTTAATCAAACTTCAGTCTTCAGTCTTCAGTCAGACTTTTCCTCCCCTCGCCCAGCTAAGGCCTACGGTTGCTGGGCCACCTATCTTTTGGACAATTATCTTGATCACCTTAGCATTCCTCTCTTCCCTTCTTTTTACTTGCTAATTGCATCTTCTAGCCTCTCAGAGGATGGAACATGGTGGAGGAAGAGGCTATTAAGCTTTAGGTAAGGGTCACCGTGCTCCTCCCGCCCCCATCCCCATGATGGGGCCTCACATCACAGCTTAGCTGAAGATTCTTTCATCATAAATCCACTTCCCCTTCCAAACTTTCAGCCCTTTCTGCCTAAGTGATCCAAGGGAGGAGGAATTGACTTTATTTTCATCCTTTGAAATTTTGTTCAGGCATGTAACTTTGGTGTAGAACATCATGGCCGTTCAGATCCATGTACTTTTAGTTTGTGTGGGTCTGTGTATTTTCTCAGACTGAATGCCTAGAACTGGAAAAGTTGTGCTCGTGGGTGCTAGTAACATGGTGGGTAAGAGCTAGGGTTCTGGAGTCTACTGTTTGCAAGTGTCAGGGTCAAACTTTTAATATCCTGTTACATATGCATTGAAAGCCTTAAAGATGTTCATAATAGTAGCAAATGCTTATTCTGCACCTACTGTATTGCACAGACGATTCCAAGAGCTTTATCTGTACTAATAAGTTTAGTTTCTCAACAATCCTGTGTTATATATTATCATTATCTCCATTTTGCAGCAAAGAAACCTGGGCAAGGAAAGACTGCACTACTTGCCTCGAGTCATAAAATGATAAATTCCATCCAAACAGTCTGACACCAGAACCCACACTCTTGATCACTCTGCTTACTAATGCTCATGAACACAAGAATTCTAGTTCTAGGAATTTAGTCTCAGGCAATAGACGCACAAAATAACGTAGCTGGATCTTAATTGCAACGTCTCTAATAACTTGAAAAAACTGGGTACAACTCTTGCGTTTGATAGTAGGAGACTGATTAAATAAACAAATATGTTAATGTGAACCCAAAGCCTTTAAACATGTATTTTAGAGGAGTATTCACATATAACAAATGCAAAACTGCACCAGTAGTCAGCGAAATGCAAATGAAAGTAGAGTGGAAAAAATGAGAAGGAGTCGTAATGTTCAGTGCTGGCAAGAACAGGCCACTTTCCTTCACTACTGATGAGGGTGGGAATTGTTAGGGTATCTTTGCAAAGGAATTTGACCAAAACTTCTAATGTGCTTAAAAATTAGAAACGTGTAACCCTTTGACTAACATTATTATTTATGAGAATCTATATTACAGGAAGTAAAGCATGGACATCAGGCAAAAATCTGGAAATAATTGAATGTCTGTCAATAAGACAATGATTGATTAATTACGGTACATCCATGCTATGTTATATTAATGCAGCTCTTTTTATTTTCTTTTTTTAATTGAAGTATAGTTGATTTACAATGTTTCAGGTGTACAGCAAGGTGATTCAGTTATACATATAAATATATATATGTATTCCCTTTCAGATTCTTTTCCATTGTAGATTATTACAAAATATTGAATATAGTTTCCTCTGCTATACAGTTAAGTCCTTGTTGTTTATAAAAACATATTCTTTTTATGTAAAGAATTGGAAACAATAAAAAAGAACTGTGACATGATCTAATCTATATAATTCTGCTTTGTACTATTATTTATTTATATTTTTAAACATCTTTATTGGAGTATAATTGCTTTACAATGGTGTGTTAGTTTCTGCTTTATAACAATGTGAATCAGTTATACATTTACATATGTTTCCATATCTCTTCCCTCTTGCATCTCCCTCCCACCGACCCTCCCTATCCCACCCCTCTAGGTAGTCACAAAGCACCGAGCTGATCTCCCTGTGCTATGCGGCTGCTTCCCACTAGCTATCTATTTTATGTCTGGTAGTGTATATACGTCCATGCCACTCTCTTACTTTGTCACAGCTTACCCTTCCCCCTCTCCATATCCTCAAGTCCATTCTCTAGTAGGTCTGTGTCTTTATTCCCGTCTTACCCCTAGGTTCTTCATGACATTTCTCTTTTCCTTAGATTCCATATATATGTATTAGCATATGGTATTTGTCTTTCTCTTTCTGACTTACTTCACTCTGTATGACAGACTCTAGGTCCATCCACCTCACTACAAATAACTCAATTTCGTTTCTTTTTATGGCTGAGTAATATTCCATTGTATATATGTGCCACATCTTCTTTATCCATTCATCCAATGATGGACACTTAGGTTGCTTCCATCTCCTATTGTAAATAGAGCTGCAATGAACATTTTGGTACATGACTCTTTTTGAATTATGGTTTTCTCAGGGTATATGCCCAGTAGTGGGATTGCTGGGTCATATGGTAGTTCTATTTGTAGTTTTTTAAGGAACCTCCATAGTGGCTGTACCAATTCACATTCCCACCAGCAGTGCAAGAGTGTTCCCTTTTCTCGACACCCTCTCCAGCATTTATTGTTTCTCGATTTTTTGATGATGGTCATTCTGACTGGTGTGAGATGATATCTCATTGTAGTTTTGATTTGCATTTCTCTAATGAATAATGATGTTGAGCATTCTTTCATGTGTTTGTTGGCAGTCTGTATATCTTCTTTGGAGAAATGTCTATTTAGATCTTCTGCCCATTTTTGGATTGGGTTGTTTGTTTTTTTGTTATTGAGCTGCATGAGCTGCTTGTAAATTTTGGAGATTAATCCTTTGTCAGTTGCTTCATTTGCAAATATTTTCTCCCATTCTGAGGGTTGTCTTTTGGTCTTGTTTATGGTTTCCTTTGCTGTGCAAAAGCTTTGAAGTTTCATTAGGTCCCATTTGTTTATTTTTGTTTTTATTTCCCTTTCTCTAGGAGGTGGGTCAAAAAGGATCTTGCTGTGATTTATGTCATAGAGTGTTCTGCCCGTGTTTTCCTGTAAGAGTTTGATAGTTTCTGGCCTTACATTTAGGTCTTTAATCCATTTTGAGCTTATTTTTGTGTATGGTGTTAGGGAGTGTTCTAATCTCATACTTTTACATGTAGCTGTCCAGTTTTCCCAGCACCATGTGAAGAGGCTGTCCTTTCTCCACTGTACATTCCTGCCTCCTTTATCAGAGATAAGGTGACCATATGTGCATGGGTTTATCTCTGAACTTTCTATCCTGTTCCATTGATCTATATTTCTGTTTTTGTGCCAGTACCATACTGCCTTGATTACTGTAGCTTTGTAGCATAGTCTTTAGTCAGGGAGCCTGATTCCTCCAGCTCCATTTTTTGTTCTCAAGATTGCTTTGGCTATTCGGGGTCTTTTGTATTTCCATACAAATTGTGAAATTTTTTGTTCTAGTTCTGTGAAAAATGCCAGTGGAAGTTTGATAGTGATTGCATTGAATGTGTAGATTGCTTTGGGTAGTAGAGTCATTTCACAATGTGGATTCTTCCAATCCAAGAACATGGTATATCTCTCCATCTATTTGTATCATCTTTAATTTCTTTCATCAGTGTCTTATAATTTTCTGCATACAGGTCTTTTGTCTCCTTAGGTAGGTTTATTCCTAGATATTTTATTCTTTTTGTCGCAGTGGAAAATGGGAGTGTTTTCTTAATTTCTCTTTCAGATTTTTCATCATTAGTGTATAGGAATGCCAGAGATTCCCATGCATTAATTTTGTATCCTGCTACTTTACCAAATTCATTGATTAGCTCTAGTAGTTTTCTGGTAGCATCTTTAGGATTCTCTATGTATAGTATCATGTCATCTGCAAACAGTGACAGCTTTACTTCTTCTTTTCTGATTTGGATTCCTTTTATTTCCTTTTCTTCTCTGATTGCTGTGGCTAAAACTTCCAAAACTATGTTGAATAAGAGTGGTGAGAGCGGGCAACCTTGTCTTGTTCCTGATCTTAGTGGAAATGCTTTCAGTTATTCACCATTGAGGATGATGTTGGCCGTGGGTTTGTCATATGTGGTGTTTAATATGTTGAGGAAATTTCCCTCTATGCCTACTTTCTGCAGGATATTTATCATAAATGGGTGTTGAATTTTGTTGAAAGCTTTCTCTGTAATGCAGCTCTTTAAGTAATGAATTCGATCTTTACTTATTGACCTAGAGGAGTGTTCATGATATATTGTGTGAGAAAAGTTGTTTTCATAATGTGTAGAGCAAGACCCCATTTTGTGAAAACACACAATAATCTCTGTGTGTATGAAAGTTTGTGTAAGAGTGGAGAAAGCTCTGAATGGTTACAAATCAGGATATTAACTTTGGCTACCTCAGGTGGGTAGCATAAATGTGTTTGTGTGTGTGTGAGTGTGTGTGTGTGTGTGTGTGTATGCACCTTTGGACTGTTTCATTGGAATTTTTTAATTAAAGAAAAAAGAGTATTAAATGATATGAAAGACATTTATGATCTGTTGTCAAATGGAAAGAAAAATATATATAAATCCCATTTTAAAAAGCAATCCAAATGGTATATGTGTTTATTAATGTGGGTGTAGAGAAAAAGACTGAAATGTTAACAGGAGATATTTCTGACTCATGGGATTTTTATTGTCTTTGATCTGTCTGTGTTTTCTGAATATCAAGCAATTAACATATATTAATTATATAAAGAACAAGCTTTGTTAGAAATAAAATGAGGAACTGGTTTGTAAGGAAAGATAAAGAGTTAGAATTGAGTTTGAAGTGAATTTTTTTTTAAGAGGGTGATTGGTAAAATGGAGTCAGAGCAAAAAGTTGAACGACCTCAAGGACGGTACATTTGAACAGTTCAGTGCCTGAAAACATTTTCTCCATTAGAGGGCAACATCTCCTGTGTCATTAGTCAATAATCTTGTCACAATACATGACCTGCAAAGATTAGCGGGAGACCCAATTTTGAGATTTCTTTTGGCAATATTTTCTATCTAAAATACCCTGGCTTATACCAAACCATCTTTTACCTAGAAGGGGGAAGATAAAGAATTTGGAATAGAACCTTAACAAGAAACAAAGATGAATCCAGGCAGACTTGTGGACGCAGGACATAAATGGAGTGCAGGGGTGGATATGGACCGGTTGATAGCAGAGGAATCCTGACGCAGGGCGCCGCAGTCCTTAGTGTACTGTAGCCGTAAAGCTGTGGAACACATCCATTGAGAACAACAGAGACTAACGTACATGTTTTGTGTTAAGAACTGGACTTAACTCTTTCCATCAAAGGCACATGGCATTTGTGCAATTCGTCACCTGCCATTTGCAGAACTTTGTAAGGTACATTTGTGGGGGGAGTCGGGGGAGCATATTTGCAACATTCATCAGGCCCTCATAGAATTAGGAGGGAAGGTGGTTTAGTACAAAAAATTCTTTTTATTTCTTCCTCATCTAGGTAATAGCCAAACCAAAGCTTCAGTTATGCAGAACCTCAGATCTGGATTTCTTTTCAGGATAAGGTTAGTACATGGAGAGAAGGAAGAAGAATTATTATAAAATTAGAGGAAGAAATTTAACGACAGGGAAAAATCCTAAGCTTCTTAGCCATTTAAAATTGCGGCTGAAGTAAACCCTTATTGAGCAGACTGGATCATAAAACTGAAACTGTGAAAGACCAAAGACGAGAATTCTTGTTTTTCTACAAGGATCCCATTCAGAAAGAGGACTGCAATGTGAAAGGAGAAATAGATAGCAATTTACTTTTTACTGTCTGTGATGCCAGTTGTACAGTTTTGAACTCCATTGTTGTGGGGAATGTCAATGGTCCCTAAACGGTCCAGCATAACCGGGAGGTGATGGGTTTCGGTTCGGGGCTATAGTGCTGTTTATTGCAGCTATTGAGAGGTAGCGTTTCCGGGAATGAAATAATGGTGAAATGGAATGCCTTTTCTTTTTATGTCCCTTTTGTCTGATACAGTATTTCTAGTTGTTAACTCAAGGTTGAAATAGACCAAAATAAAAACCTGAAAATAAGAGCTTCAAGTAAAAATCTCTGTTTGGCCCATGCCAGATAGAACTGAAACCCAAACTTCTGGCTTTTCAACATCAATTAGAACAAGTGCTATGGAAGATGTTGCTAATTAGGCATTTCTGCAGAAATTTAAGACATGTAATCAAGAAATAATTATAATCCTAGAAGCTGATTTTTAAGGAGTGCTTCCTTGTTTGTGCTTACTCCTTCCCTCCTGTTTTGGAGGATTAGATGTGAATATTCCTTCAAAAGTCACTCCACCACCTCTTCTCCTTTAGCTCATCCTCATGTAGTCCACTGACTTTTATCTCTGGCCTCTCTTTGTCCACCAGGGCCTTTCCTTTTGTCCATAAACACACTCTAGTCTACTTCATCCTTTAAAACCAACCATCCACCCAACCCAAAAAAACCTTCCCTCAATCTCCAATCCTTTGAGCCTCCTATCTAAGTCTAACTTCACTAGGAGTGTAGTCTGAATTTTCCTCTCCCAGTGCTTTGTCTCTCATTCTCCCCTCACTCGTTTCCAAACTAGTGTTCATATTCATCTCCCTACTGAAGGTAAAAGTGACCCTCAATTGACAAATTCTCTTCCTCCCTGGGCTCTAGGGCATTTAAACGTTTCCATCCCTTTGTCTTTCCTGGAATTCTTCTTCCTTGGCTTTTGCAATACCAATCCCATTGCTCTCCCTCAGCGCTTGTTGGTTCAGTCTCATTCTGTTTGTCCTTAGAATCTGATGTTTTCCAGGTTCTGCCCTTCTCTCTCTTCTCTGGCTTCGGGATAATAAAATGTCATTTATTCATTTCAGGTATCATGATAAAAGGCAGGAATGCAAGATGACTAAAACATCACCACCTACTAGGAATCCTTAGACATAGTATCTATTGATGATAGTATCAATAACATCTCGTAGCCTCAATTTCCAGATGTCATAAATACCTAAGATCCAGATCTTCATTTGCAACCCTTTACTGTGCATCCCTAGCTGAAGCCCAACAGGACCAAAAGCAAACAACTCAACACCCCTCCCTCATTGCATCCTCCCTCAATAGTCCCTCCCATATTTAATGGCGGGAACATTCCTCTGGGATAGGCAAACTAGAAACCTGGGAATCATCCTACATCACTTTCTTTCAACCTCCACTTCTAATAAATCTCCAACTCTATCACTTGTCTAACAGAAAGATTGTTTAAATACCTGCCCTTTCTTCACTGCTTGGCCCAGACCTCCTCCTTTTGCACCTGGAAAATACTACAGAAGCCTTTGCTTTCCTTTTCTCCAAGTTCTGCATCAACCTCCAAATTCATCCTCCACAATGCTGCCAGAGTGCCTATTGTTTTTTTAATATTTTAAAATTATTTTTTATTGGAGTATAGTTGCTTTACAATGTTGTGTTAGTTTCTACTGTACAGCAAAATTAATGAGCTATACATATACATATATCCCCTCTTTTTTGTATTTCTTTCCCATTTAGGTCACCACAGTGCGTTAAGTAGAGTTCCCTGTGCTATATAGTATGTTGTCATTAGTTATGTATTTTATGCATAGTATCAATAGTGTGTATATGTGTCTCAATCCCAATCTCTCAATTCCTCCCCGCCACTTTCCCCTTGGTATCCATACATTTGTTCTCTATGTCTCTGTCTCTATTTCTGCTTTGCAAATAAGATGATCTATACCATTTTTCTAGATTCCACATATATGCATTAATATACAATATTTGTTTTTCTCTTTCTGACTTATTTCACTCTGTATGACACTCTCTACGTCCATCCACATCTCTACAAATGACCCAATTTTGTTCCTTTGTATGGCTGAGTAATATTCCATTGTATATATGTACCACATCTTCTTTATCCATTCATCTGTTGATGGACATTTAGGTTGCTTTCATGCCTGGCTATTGTAAATAGTGTTGCTATGAACATTGGGGTGCATGTATCTTTTTGAATTATGGTCTTCGCTGGGTATATGCCCAGTAGTGGGCTTGCTGGATCATATGGTATTTCTATTTTTAGTTTTTTAAGGAACCTCCATACTGTTCTCCATAGTGGCTCTATCAATTTACATTCCCACCAACAGTGCAAGAGGGTTCCTTTTTCTCTATACCCTCTCCAGCATTTATTGTTTGTAGATTACTTGATGCTGGCCATTCTGACTGGTGTGAGGCGATACCTCATTGTAGTTTTGATTTGCATTCCTCTAATAGTTAGTGATACTGAGCATCTTTTCATGTGCCTCTTGCCCATCTATATGTCTTCTTTGCAGATATGTCTATTTAGGTCTTCCGCCCATTTTTCGATTGGGTTGTTTGTTTTTTTGATATTGAACTGCATGAGCTACTTGTATATTTTGGAGATTAATCCTTTGCCAGTTGCTTTGTTTGCAAATATTTTCTCCCATTCTGAGGGCTGTCTTTTTGTCTTGTTTATGGTTCCTTTACTGTACAAAAGCTTAACTATAAGATACTGATGAAAGAAATCAAAGACAATACAAACAGATGGAGAGATATACCATATTCTTGGATTGGAAGAGTCAATATTGTGAAAATGACTATACTACCCAAAGCGATCTACAGATTCAATGCAATCCCTATCAAATTACCAATGGCATTTTTCACGGAACTAGAACAAAAAAATTTACAATTTCTGTGTAAACACAAAAGAGCCCAAATAGCTTAAACAATCTTGAGAAAGAAAAACGGAGCTGGAGGAATCAGGCTCCCTGACTTCAGACTATACTACAGAGCTACAGTAATCAACACAGTATGGTGCTGGCACAAAAAGAGAAATATAGATCAATGGAACAGGATAGAAAGCTCAGAGATAAACCCACGCACATATGGTCACCTTATCTTTGACAAAGGAGGCAAGAACATATAATGGAGAAAAGACAGCCTCTTCAATAAGTGGAGCTGGGAAAACTGGACAGCTATATGTAAAAGAATGAAATTAGAACACTCCCTAACACCATACACAGAAATAAACTCAAAATGGATTAAAGACGTAAATGTAAGGCCAGACACTATAAAACTCTTAGAGGAAAACATAGGCAGAACACTCTTTGACATAAATCGCAGCAAGATCTTTTTTGACTCACCACCTAGAGTAATGGAAATAAAAATAAAAATAAACAAATGGGACCTAATTAAACTTAAAAGCTTTTATACAGCAAAGGAAACCATAAACAAGACCAGAGTGCCTATTTAAAAATACAAATTTGATTACATCTTATCTGCTCTAAAAGACTTCAACAGCTCTCCATTGTCTAAAAGTTAAAGCCCAGGTCATTTGTAAGACCATTCCTATTTTGCCCATAACCTCCTTTCACAGTTTCTTATCTTGCCTTTGCCCTTTACCCAGTCACTCTCATTGCAGCCACGTGTGTTATTAGACGTTACCGGAGAGGAGAGAGGTTTCTGTCTTGGTTTATGTTGTTCCCTTTCCTCATGGTGCTTTTCTCCTATTCCCCAACATGGCAACATCCTCCTATGTTTCAAGACAAGGTCCAAAGCCTGCCTCTTCCTGAGGTTTTCTTTGACCCTTCTCAGGAAGAATAAAGCACTCCCTGTTCTCAAGTGCTCACAGAACTTTGTTCCCCTTTCTTTTTGTAGCCTTATCAGGTTGCATTCATAGATGTTTGAAAGTTATCTTATCTGCTTGTGGAGTAAGGACTGCTTCTCAGGCATTTCACCAACCCGATAGCCTATCATGGTCCAGCACTCAGCAAACTTATATTCCATGAAGGGAGGAATGAAAGATGCCTGCCGAATGCCACCAGGTCCAGGGTTACATGGCAAAGCCAGTCTTGTGTGGTGTGAGCATTAAAGCAGTATTTGTTCCTGGTTCCAACAGACCCTAGAATATTCACCACTGCAACTAATCCTGAACCCTGTGACCCACAGGGTCTGAGGAGCAGAGCCACAAAGAGAAGTATTTTGTCCACATGGGAGCAGCACACTCACTTCTACAATGTGCCAGTGGTGCCTGGGTCTAGCCAGGTTTCTCACCGTGAGGGTCTGTTTCTAACCAGAACTGCAGACCTCACTTCTTCCTGAGTTGAGTTTCTGAGGATCACGCTAGAAGCTAATTCTCCTTCGCCACCTTTTCCTGGGTTAGAGACCCCCAGACCAATAGTAAAAGGCCTTAATATTACAGTGATTAAAACAAAAAAAGTCCTGCGTGGGGGTTGATCAGAAATTGCTTGTTCCCAAGCACTGGAGTAAATTTACATCACTCACTGTGTTCCTAAGTAATGAAGAAGCTTCCCCGCAGACACAGCACCATCATGCACCCGGAGAGGAAATGCCCTTTTTTTGCTGGGTCTCCAGATGTATGTGATGAGCCCTCGGGTTTTATGCTGGTTAAAGACAAGTGGGTGATTACTACCAGACTCGTGCATCGTACCCACATCTCTAACGGTAATAGTAATCCTAACTTTTCCACAAGAATTTTCTTTCTGCCACATTCCTACTTTTAGTAGCAGGTAGCCACAGCTGTGACCAATATAACATTCCTTTCCACTTGTTTTTAATAACACCTCTTGAGTTAGTTTGTGAAAAGATTCTCAACTGAGACTTTCTTTTTGTCTTCTAAAGTGTTTACTACTAAAAGATTCAACTTTCAGATTCTCTGAAGACAGAGTCTAATTTAATGTTGCTACCGATTTCTGTATAAGTAGCAGTGAATTTCTATTCTTTAGGACAGGTGATAAGATTCCACCAAGTTGATTGTTTCTGGATTTCACAAATGTGGTGGTAATGTGGGGAGGGGGAAGAAGGGTGATTATGCAAATACAGCCCTCCCCACAGTGGATGTGGGTCAGGTAAAACATGCACCTGCTGTTCGAGATAAATATTAGGAGCTGAGGAAACAGAAGTAAATGCCTTCTTCAAAAACAGAAAAACCAGACTAGAGGCCATGAGCAGAACTTGTTTCTAATATTTGTACTGTGATCGTCAAAGGTAGTTGGACTGACATCTAAAATGTGACACTAATCTGATCATCTAGGTAGTCTGAGGATAGTCTGAGTTTGGGGGAGCCTCTGTTCTATTTTCAGTGCCCTGAAGGATCTCCAAAATTGTTCAGCTAAATTTAGGTTGTCCCTTTAATTATCCCTTTGCCGTCACTACGCCATTACTGCCTCTGAATGATGGCTTTGTGCATTTTTCACTTAAGGGTAATGAACTGCTCTCTTAATCTAGTCCCATCGTTCAGCTTTGTTCCAAGGAGGTTCTTTATAGACAATTTCCATTTTAATCAGAAGTGAAAGGGACTATTGCCTTTAAAGTGGACCATCTGTGGATTTACCAGGAATTTTATCAACTTTGATCTTTATTCAATTTAACTTTCTGCCGGAGCTTCCAGTAAAGCTCTTTTCAGCCTGCAGAAAGCAGAGCTCAGAGCTCAGGATGGAGGCAGTCGCCTGCAGTCCCTGTGCCAGTGTACATGCTCCACTCAAAATGAGGCCACTTTTTTTTTTTTCTTTGGTACGCGGGCCTCTCCGTGTTGTGGCCTCTCCCGTTGCGGAGCAAGGCTCCGGACGCGCAGGCTCAGTGGCCATGGCTCACGGGCCTAGCTGCTCCACGGCATGTGGGATCTTCCCGGACTGGGGCACGAACCCGTGTGCCCTGCATCGGCAGGCGGACTCTCAACCACTGTGCCACCAGGGAAGCCCCCCACTTGCTTTTTTGAATCCCCATGTTGGAGGGGTGGGGGGAAGCCAGTTGGGAAGGTAAGAGGAGGGAATGTGTGGACACAGACTACAATATTGGTGTCAGTCTAGGTGAAAGTGGGAGCTGCGAACCTTCTTCTGGAAGAGCCTGGAGCAAGTCCTCACCATGACTCCAGTTTGAGACTCCTTTGTGCTAGCAAGGTCATCTTCAGTGGACACTGCTTTCCCTAGAGTCATAGTCTCAAAAGCCCTGAGGCCAGCCTGGGCTGAATGGGGTGGACAATGCAGTGACATAACTGTGTGGGCAGGTCCAGGCACTACCCACTCTGAGACAGGACCAGGAGGCATGTGGGGAATATCCATGGTGGCTTTGGTGACTGAGGTCAAAGGGCTGGGCAGCAGGCAGAGTCTTCTGGCACCCAGCTTGTGCAGGCCACAGCACAGGCCACAGGCTTTGCTCTTAGAGCCTCCAGATGACTTGTCTGGCCCTTGAAGTGGAGCAATTTCAGATGCCTGCAGACCCCTCTGTGTTTGATGAATGCCCCCTGCTCTCTGTCCCGGGACAGTTGCTCTTCCTGGCCTCTAACTCATCCATCCTCTACACGTGGACAGGAAATCTTCATGGATGACCAAGCTTCCCCAAGCTCCTAGTCTGTTTCTTTTTTTCCTTTTAACACAACTTTATTGAAGCAATTGATATACTGCAGACTTAAAGTGTACAATTTCATAAGTTTTGACTTACATATTTACCTGGGAAGCTGTCACTTCAATCAAGATAATAAACATATCTTTCACCATAAAAGTTTCATAGTGCCTCTTGGTAATCCCTCCTTTTTGTCCCCATCCCTAGACGACTACCATGACTATAGATTAGTTTGCATTTCTAGAATTTTATGTAAGTGGACTCATCTCTTTTTCTTTTTCTTTTGGTCTGGTTTCTTTCACTTAGCATAATTATTTTGAGATTCATCCATGTCATCACATGTATCAATAATCCCTTTTTATTGCTGAGTAGTAACCCATTGTATGGACATATCACAATTTGTTAACCTGTTCAGCAATCATTCCTTTTGGTTTATAAAAATCATAACGTATTAGAGCTATAAGGGGCTTTCAGATTCCTTAATCTAAGAAAATCATTGTACAGATTAGATAACTGAAGCCAGAACTACTTGAGAGTTTCCTTGGAGATTATTTAAAATTCAGATTCATATCTCTTCCTGCCCTTCAATCCCAGTGACGGGGTGGACCCAGCGTTCTGCATCTTTAACCATATACTCTGGTGATTCTAATCCAGATATGTGGCTAGTAATACTCAAGACAATGAACCAAATGATTTAAATAATTTGTTCCAGGTCATAGAAGATTAGGAGCAAAGGCTGGATTTAAATCCAGTTTCTGATTTTTAAGTTCAGGGCCCCTTCCACTATATCATGGCAGCACCAAATCACATCTGACACACGGAAGCCTGACACTGTCTGCTGGCATGAATCACTGCTTTCTAATGAAAGAGAAGGCCACAGCTCTGGGATTCTCAGCTACTCTCATCTGCTTCCAGAAGAGGGCACTGATAACAAATCCTTTATTTTATGTCTGTCTGCCTGCCTACTGTCCTTCCTTCCTTTCCTTTCTCCCTTCCTTCCTTTCCTTTCTCTCTTCCTTCCTTTCTCCCCTCCCCTCCCCTCCCCTCCCCTCTTCTCTTCTTTTTTTTTTTTTTTTTGCGGTACGCAGGCCTCACCGTTGTGGCCTCTCCCGTTTTGGAGCACAGGCTCCAGACACGCAGGCTCAGCGGCCATGGCTTACAGGCCCAGCCGCTCCGCGGCATGTGGGATCTTCCTGGACCGGGGCACGAACCCGTGTCCCCTGCATCAGCAGGCGGACTCTCAACCACTGCGCCACCAGGGAAGCCCTTTTCTTTTCTTCTTTCATCACCAAAGTTGCAGACATGAAAAGGAATGAAGTGAGACAACCATGGTATGGGGAATTATTTTGCTTCAATACAAAGATAAGGCCCCTAGAGAAATTTCTTGACTTCACTGCATTTTTTTTTTTTTTTTTGCCGCACCGCATGGCTTGTGGGATCTTAATTCCACGACCAGGGATTGAACCTGGATCATGGCAGTGAAAGCCCAGAATCCTAACCACTAGGGAACTCCCTTCATTGCATTTTAATATAACCTTGCCCATAGATGTTTTCACTTATTTGCTTCTGGTGTCTAATTTTGTGACAGCCCTTTCTCTTAGTGACCGTCTCAAAACTGTAGGGATACACAGGACTGAGTAACATTGCAGAGTCAGGGATGCTGCAAATTTAACCAGAGCTGAAGAAACTTTGACCTTTAGGAACAACAACAATAAAAACTGTCATGCGAGCAGTCTTGCTCCTTACCTCTTTCTCTTGGGTTTCCTAGGGAATAAGCCACAAAGCCTCACTTGGCACATTTTTCCCTTTGGTTATTATAATTTCAGTTACTTTTAGTTACTCCAAACTCTGAAAATCTGAACTGAGATAGAAAGGCCTGAACACTGACTTGATACCTAGTGGCTGAGAATGTTGCTTCTATAATACACAGCTAGCTAAGCAAAGATACCAAAATTGTGAAAAACCAAGCAGTAGCATATCAGCTGAAAGAAAAGGGGAGCATGACTCAATCTTTCAGAAGAATGTAAGTCATCTTTTTTTTTTGCGGTACGTGGGCCTCTCACTGCCGTGGCCTCTCCCGCTGTGGAGCACAGGCTCCGGATGCGCAGGCTCAGCGTCCATGGCTCACGGGCCCAGCCGCTCTGTGGCACGTGGGATCTTCCCGGACCAGGACACGAACCCGTGTCCCCTGCATCGGCAGGCGGACTCCCAACCACTGCGCCACCAGGGAAGCCCAGTGTAATTCATCTTTGATAGTGTTGGCATTTTCCTAACAATACTTTTATGATGAATTGGGTGGTTGAAATGTGCTTGCTACTTTTGAAGCCCTAGGATGAAAGTGAGCTTTTTCCTCAGTCAACAAGATGAAGCAAGAAAGGGCTTTGAGCACTCAAAAACTTCCTTGGGCAGAATTATGAGAAGGCACACTGTGTTCCCAGGACCCCCCAACTCCATTCCTCCTCTTCGAGAACCTCTTCCTACCCTGTCTTTGTCAGGTATAGACATTCCATTGCTTTCCATATTAGATCCTTAGTGGGAGCTACACGGAGTCTTAAGTATCTTGTGCTGATTACATTTGCATTTGAACATTAATGGTGGGCATGAAGGGCTTTGTCTTTGAGACACAAGGTTTGGTAATGAGACAGAAGATTGGTAATTAGAAGTTCTAATCTGCGTTCATCTATTTATCGCTTGTAAGCCTGTGGGCAAGTCATTTAACCTTGATGAGTCTGTTTTCTCACCTGTAAAATGGTAATGATGGTCATAATCTGCACATTTGTGAGTGGCTTTAGAGGTTAGAGATAATAGGAAAGTGCCTGACCCATGAATGGTAGTTAAAGGAATGTCAGACATACAAGTGGCAGGCATGCAGGAGATAAAAACTTTTGGACTTTTCCTTTTGACAAAAGGACTTTTCAAGAACAATTGAAACTGGATGACCATCACAGAGAGTAATGGCCATCTACTCAATGAAGGTGCTTTATGTGTTGTGTCCTACTCTTTTATGTCCACCTAATTTGTCTAGATGTTCATTGTAATCATGGAGCTTGAGTGAGAGTCATAAAGCTATCAGGTGAGTGCTGAATTGAGAAGGGACTCCAACATACTTATGAGTTTAGCTATTTCAGTGTTGCATTTGAAACACAGTTATTGAACACAAACACATACAGAATGACAAACGCATTATTCCACGAGTCTGACAAGGAAATGATTCTCGTTACTTTATGGTTACACTTCTATGATGGTGCAATTCTATTTTGCCAAAACGCATATCTGTGTTTATGCACATATACATGCTCCTTGATGGTCTATTTCTATACCCAACCCCAAATAAATACAATAAAAACTGTCTCCTTGCAATCCAGTTAGTTATTTCTTGCATGTGTTATGACAGAAGCATTTTCACTGTGATTTCTGTTCTTGGGTAATGAGAAGCTGTGATAGACATTAACAGAAGAGGCTTCAAGTGGAAAGTTCCCCCAGGTTTTCTCACCGCCTCCCTCCAAATTTGATAAACTGTGATGTTTTTAGTCTTATTATTCTAGTGTCTGGGTGGAGATGTCGAGAAAGAAAAGATGAAGTGCTGGAATCTAAAAATGAGTAAACAGCTGTCAAAAGAAATTCTGAAGAAGTGTCCTAAAGCTTGGAGAAAGTTTGAAGAATTTATTCTTGGCACCATTGCCTATAATCAGTAATTAGTTACCCATTGAATTGATATTTGTTAAATACCTACATTTTAGATAAAGACAGTTGAGACTGCATTAAGCCAGTGGGAAAACATATTGCAATATTCGCTCTAGAATAGATTTCTGTCTCTGGGAGTAGGTAGCCTCCTGAAGCGAAATAGTTCTTGGGAATCAAAAACCTAATTTGCCCCAGGAGACTAGGATCTCTAGACTTAGTAGAATGGTACAGTTGCTGGAACACCTGTCCATGGGCATCCGTCTTAAAGGAGAGGGTTTTTTTTGTTTTTGTTTTTGTTTTTGCAGGCTTCAAAGCTCAGAAGAATTTGGAGAACAGCTCTCCAGGTACTGAACAACTATTTATCGATATTATGGTTGGACTCATTGCTGTCCCTGCCCTGAAGCTTTTGTTGAAGTCTCCTTCCAGTCAGTCAGCTCAGGGTTTAATCTGGTTAATCCCACTTGAGCACTGGAGTCCTTTTTTTGCTGTAGCTTTTCCAGTCCAAGGAGAAGGGAGACATGTTTAGATTCATGAGAGGTCTGTGTCTTCCAGCACGCTGCAGCAGTATCAGACATACGTGGCAAAAAAAGAAGAAAACTGTTTTCCTTCTTCCATGGTTAGATGAGAAA